>NC_064921.1:425050867-425707951 GCF_023897955.1 Schistocerca gregaria
ATGCCCATTCACTGTATTAAAATAAACTAATTTCTTCAAGTATGTTGTTCCAAAGCCACAGTGATTCTCGTTGCACTTGCTATCAGTGGCACGTATAATGTGTTTAAAATTACTTGCGACTTTTGACAGTTCAGTACGGAGCACATGGTCATTAGCGTAGTTACCAGCGCTTGCTGAATGCGGTACCTAGCTCGACTGCGTGAACCCCAAGCCGCGCAAGCCGGCCGATCTGCGATCTTTCTCAAACGAATCTAAAGAAATTATTCGAAAATAAAGTCTGATTCTCACGTATCTTATAGCTTCATTCGTCAGCTTCATGATGAACTGCCTACCATTTCGTTAATGGTCATAATTATTGTGATACTTCAATGTTAGGTAAACTACTGCACGAAATTCTTAAAGTTTGCAGTGAAAGACATGGGACGCTATGAATACGCGTTTGGTGCGTATTAGTTCATATGTTGTGGCGCATGAAATTTAGATAATACGTTGAATTAATCTTTAAACTTTGAAGGATATCTGTATCTGCCTCCAATGTCGAAAAAATGGAATCTATGTGAAGGGTTCCATCAAGAACGCACGCGCCAGTAACCAAACCACAATTAAATAATCATAAATCCCTTGTATCTCACAAGCAATCTGAGATACCATACAAGATTTTTGAAAATGACAGCACGCAAAGAGGAGAATATTTTTCTGTATGAGTGATACGCGAAACTCCCATATCTACCACTATATTCAACAAACTACAGTTTTTTAGATGGAATATTGTAACTTTTAAGGTCCACAAATATCTGGTGAAGCGAAAATTGCTGCGTGTTATGCAGCAGCATATGTGAAGAAGTTAAACGTTTGTTTTTTTTAAGGAGAATAGGCTTTCTCGTAACTATTAACCTGACTTGTCATCAGTTGCTAATTTAACAACACACTGATTTAGGATTCTGTCACAATTTCAACTGCATTGGAATGTCAGTGACATGAATATTTGTAAACTCTGCTGTGTTTTGGCAAAAGAAGCAGATTTTAACATGGCACAAGAGAAGTTATGTACTACTCAAAACTCATCACAGTCCCTTATGGATCCACGTCTCCTCAACTACGTTCTTGGTATAGTTTTTAATGTTTACTAATTTTTTTTTTGTCGTGTTCACTCTGAGCTCAGTAGTTCCTTTCGCCAGGCATTGTTCGGCGATTTTGTCAATCTGGTTGTTCGGCGATTTTGTCTATCTGGTAACACTAGTTATGCACCGCCGGTGAGAATGTCATAGGAGGCGATAAGAGAAAGAGAGAGAGGGGGGGGGGGCGAGAAAAACTGGAGGAGGCTGTGGAATCAAATCGGTCGAGGTATTTCAAAGGAACCATATGCTGTAAGTCTTATTTTAGGAAAAACATAGAACGCCTCAATCTGGATGGTAGGACTTGGATTTGAACCTCTTCCCCAGAATAAGACAAGATGCCCCCTTACTGTCTCCGACTCACCCCTCCTCCACGACAGTGAATACTGACAGCTAAGTGGCTGAAACAGAAGAACGCAGAAAGGTATTCTTAAACGTTTCCCTTCGAGAAACTAGTTCGGCGGTATCTGTGTTGGTATTTATGTGCTGGGCGGGTGGAAGATGCCGTTATAAACACTGTCGCCTCGTGCCGCGCCGCCGCCTTATCTTGCTGATATGAGGCCGCGCCGAGATGTGGGTCAGCCCACGTCTGCTGCGCGCAGCCTGCGGCGCCATCTATACGGCAGGTTCTGCCGCCTGCAGGAAATGGGGATCCCCTGTTTGTGTTTGCAGGGAAAGCAAGCGGCAAGTTCCCCGCAGCCCCGAAACGCGTGATCAGTTGAGGCGCGTACAACACGGTGCCCTATTATTCCGTATAATACGTAAAGGTAACGTCTGGTAAAGTTTTATTTCTCTAATTTAAGCACTAACAGATGCATTTTAAACCATTTTTTGCCCAACATAATAAACACTAGACAAGAAACTCGATTCATATATACAGGGTTGTCAGAAACAGTTTGAAAAGCTTGTAAGGGTGTTTCAGGGTAGATTGTGCTGAGATCTAATTTCTAAGAAAAATTCGAAACGTTGCTCCATTTCCAGGTTGATTAGTATCGAGCTATTTTGTCTAAAACTGACATGGTGGGACCGTGGCTGTATACAATTAATGTAGGTTGATTCTTACAAAGAAGAAAACAGCAACCAGCCACTATTAATACTGCTATTTATTTAAGTGAATAGCGCTGTAACCGGTTTCGAACTGAAAAGTTCATCTTCAGACGGCTGTTCACAATATTTATAAGACGCACTTTACATAATTATCAGTTTTTGATATTTATGCTTCCACTGCAGCGAAATATTCTTGGTGTGTTGGTGCCCTACGGTAGAAAACAGTGTTATAAGCGTCCTATGTGAACATAATAACCTTCAAACGATGAAATACAGAGTAAACAAATATGTGAGGTTAAGTGGTTACAGTACTTACATCGTAAATTCCGCGAAAAATTTTTGCGAAGTTGCAGGATTGCATTTTTCAAATATTGTATAATATATGCGGCACTTAATTGATTTGCAAATGACCATATTGTGCAAAGCAACACACACACACACACACACATCAACAAGTATTTGCCACATGTGTTGACACAAAGATTGAAGTTTTACAAACACAACAGTGCCAGAGATGTTCTCTATCAGAGATATTCCAATATACAGATTGTTTGATTTATATATATAATATAAATACCTGTACTGTTACCTTGATTCTTTTAGGAAAAAAACCATGTATCCACTGTCAAATTTAAGCAATGTTTATATTGTAATAGAAGCTCCTTGTGTTTCAATTTTCATTATGTTATGTCTGTTCTTTAATAACATTCTGTGAAATCAAACAATCTGTATATTGGAATATCTCTGATAGAGAACATCTCTGGCACTGTTGTGTTTGTAAACCTTCAATCTTTGTGTCAACAAATGTGGCAAATACTTGTTGGTGTGTATGTGTGTGTTGCTTTGCACAATATGGTCATTTGCAAATCAAATAAGTGCCGCATATATTATACAATATTTGAAAAATGCAATCCTGCAACTTCGCAAAAAATTTTCGCGGAATTTACGATGTAAGTACCGTAACCACATAACCTCACATATTTGTTTACTATGTATTTTATCGTTTGGAGGTTAGTATGTTCACATAGGACGCTTATAACACTGTTTTCTACCGTAGGGCACCAACACACCAAGAATATTTCGCTGCAGTGGAAGCATAAATATCAAAAACTGGTAATAATGCAAAGTGCGTCTTATAAATATTGTGAACAGCCGTCTGAAGATGAACTTTTCAGTTCGAAACCGGTTACGGCGCTATTCACTTAAATAAATAGCAGTATTAATAGTGGCTGGTTGCTGTTTTCTTCTTTGTAAGAATCAACCTACATTGATTAGAATCGAAGTTGCGAGCGTAGGTTTAATCGGTCCGCGCGATACAATTAATGCCAGTTCTCACAGCGTACATGATACTGTAGGCAGCACACGAGACTGCTCAGCCTTTGGCTCAGGTTCGATCCTCATTAAAGACCAATGCCCAGTTTTCGTATCGCGTTCTTGTTCGGTTTTAACACACCAAACAGTGAGGCGGGCCACTTGAACTTGCGTGCGCAATGGCTTGGTTGGGTAACATCAGTGCTAATTAATGGTGTAACTTATCGAATTTTTTTCTTAACAGTTTTTTTATCAGCATAACCTACCCTGCAACACCCATACAAGTTTTTCAGACTGTTCCTGAAACCTTGTATAAAATCCATAACACAGCTAGGTTAAAACCGCTATTTAGATGAGTAAATAAATGTCACAGCATGTTCTGTGTTCCTTTGTAATAATAAAATTGTTAACCCGCTGAGTATGCAGCGGCGCGTGATGTCTGTTAGATCGTGCAGGACAATTCTGTCTCGATTTGACACCATGCCGTTCCACGTTTTTTCTGCTCGTCAGCCTCATCCGGTTTTCATGCTGTTACACTCAGTTACCTAAGACACTGATCCGCTAATACGCGTTTCGACCTCATTTAGGCTTTACACAAAGGGAAAGAACACAAAAGACAAATCTACACTACGTCACTAATACGCAGACTCATTTTGAGACTGCTGTAACCATCTGTAGATTTAACTATTATTTACGTTTTTGCAAAGAACATCTCTAATGCCATGTCGCAAGGTAAGTCTTTAGTAAGGTTCATTTGAAAGTGTTTTGTAAACAACTATGACAGGAAAAATAACGACTCACCGTGCGCATCAGGAGGGCGACAGAAAATGATTGTCCGGGGGGTGCAGAGATCAACCTTGTATGGGATGTATGTATTACACTTCACAAAATGGACATCGCCGACATGCAAGCAATGTTTAAGACAAACCAGTAACTTGCGCCATGAACAACGAATGAAAAATAAGTGCACGGCCGAAGTGGCCGAGCGGTTCTAGGCGCTACAGGCCGGAACCGCGCGACCGCTACGGTCGCAGGTTAGAATCCTGCCTCGGGCATGGATGTGTGTGATGTCCTTAGGTTAGTTAGATTTAAGTAGTTCTAAGTTCTAAGGGACTGATGACCTCGGATGTTAAATCCCATAGTGCTCAGAGCCATTTGACCCATTTGAAGTCTCAAAAAATCTATGAGCTGCTCATTGATAGGTATGGACCACAAAAGCACAGCACTTGAATTCTTCGTGCATTGCAGAATAATGCGGTAACTAAACTCACCAGCGTTCCTCGTCTCTGGCTATTCGCTCCATCTTCTGCTTGACACCATCCAGTCCCCAAACAGGTGATGTCCATGTACAACTTGGCCAAGCCGCGTGTTGACCATTGCGATGCTGCAGCCACCCTGCTAGGACCCACGGTGCTCAACACTCCAGTCTGTCTCTCTCACCCGCTGGCCGTCAACTAACTGTTGCTCCACTACACTTCTGCCAGCTTCCGTGGATAATTGCGGCCAACCCCTTGGAGAGGAAAGCTAAAATAATTACAAAAGAATATGTGACTGGCTGATAACTTACGAAAATCATGGATGAACCTGACACCCTAAGAAAACATCAAAAATTCTCCCTACAATTTTAGGAAACAAGTTGGATATTGCAGGGAATCGTAAAAACAGTACAACATTCATGCCATTCCAGATAAAATACGGGACAAATCTGATGGTACTTTGGATGCTGCCCTCTTGTCTGAATATAAAACGCAATTTACTAAAATATGACGCGCTGAGATCTGTACACCAACACCTTCTCGCGAGAGCAAGAAGCCGTGCTCATAGGACTGTATCCTATGTGAAGATGAATGAGATGGCCCTCATCCCGTCTGTCCATCTGGAAGGAGGGTTGCCACGGCCGACCTGTCGACATAACTAGGCGCTGTTTATTGTCTGTTACTGCCAGCGACACTTCTTCCATCTACACCAAACTCTGTACCTCAATATGAGGTGGCAGCATATAGAGGGATGGCACACTGAACAATCTGGCTATCGTAAAAAGTCTCCTTGGCTGCTACATCTGCCATTTAGTTTACTTTAATACTCACGTACCCTCATACCCAGCAGAAAGGCAAATCCTACCCTAACCTTTTTAGGGGATGAAGGACGTCCTGGGTGTTCTAGTCTACTTTGTCCTGCTGGTTGCAAGACTTTCAAGTGTTAAGGGCACACAGCGAGTCGAAATGGAGGATGAATATAGCAGTCACAAGTCATCTGCTACAGTACGCTCAAGATCGTGTACAGTTCTGCTTAGAACGCACTTAATTCTCGAGTAAATGGATCTTGAGGACACGATCAGGGAGAACAACACAGCAGCCAACGGACTCTACCCTGTTTAGACCCATCTACGAACCCTGTATACTTGGAGTGCTGATGGAAATTTGGTAAAATATTGTGTTAGTAATAGATACAGGAGTGCAGCTCCTGTTTTAGTGCGTTAAATCTGAAGTTACTCGGGGCTTTTGCCGTCACGCTGGATATGGGTGCGTACTTGCCCCTCAGCAAGTCACTGCAGCACATGCTTCATGCGGATTCCAAAGGGCCCCGTTGTTAATCGACGATTTGAGAATAGGTGTTCCTTAGCTGGACGAGCAGGAGTATGATACGCCAGTAAACTGAGGCACCGCGGTTCTCCAGCCTGAGGACAGAGACCAGTAAGGGGCTGTCCTGTAAGCCCCGTGGCCAGCCTAATACCCTCAATGTGGATTGTGTCAACGAACTTCAAGTAAGAAGGTCTCGCTAACTTACACACTGTGTACCCCTAATTTATACGTGATTTCACAACACCCCTAAAAACTGGAGTGGACGCATCTTATCCGCTTCCCAAGACTTGTGTCTAAAGCATATTAAGATATTAAGCGCTTTCTGGGTCTTTGCCGTAAGGTCCTATAGATGTCGCAACCACGGCAATTTTGAATTAAAAATTAAGCCTGAAAAATCACCCGTTCTTTAAAATGTAGAATAGTGTCCTTCATATGCAAGTCAGATAGATTACAAATACGACGACAACGATTAAAATCAACACACACCCTTAAACGCAGAAAATATAAAACCCGTCTTTGCAGTCCACTCCTGTGACATCTTAATTCTAAGTTTTAATTGACTAGTCGCTGTTGCATAATTGCAAAGTCGCCCACGGATAAGGAACATTGCACAGGACTCCTTACCGTAGACGGTATGCTGTTTATGGTCGTGGTAAATAGGGTAATACTTAAAACATTTTCCTGGGAAGCATCATATCGTGCTGAAAAATATCTGACAGTGCGTCGCGAACTTGGTATCTAAAATAGAATTTTGATAAAAAGGACCGAGTAATTATGGGTAGATGGTCACGAAAGTCCCATTGCTCCAAGTGGTGCACACGCCTTATTGATGCCATAAAATATTCCTATAAAATGCTCTCTACTTAGGAAAGCCTGCGGAATAGCTGCCTCTAGCAGGTTCAGGATATCAACAGTGGATCGACATCTCTTGAGTCAACACTGAGGGTCTAAAAAGTTGCTGGTCCTTAATATGCAGACCAGAGCACGGTTGACCATTTGTTCCAAACTCTTTCCAAAACAAATCGTTAACGCAACCCTCCTGTAACTATTTGCGCACTTTCAGTCCATTTCAGATCCTAGGAGTTGCTTCCCTCCACGAGGTGGGAAATTATCCTATCCATATTGAATTAAAACCTTCGAGGAGGATTTCCTTTGACATTTTTTGCAGGTTTCGTAGAATGCTATATTGGATCTGGTCGAGGCCAGACGCATATCACGAGCCTCAGTACTGATTCCAGCTCCCACGTGGAGAAACGACAATTGTATGACTCACAATTGTTCGTTCTGAAGTCCAACTCACCCCTTTCCACAGTTGCACAGTAGCAGCAGAACACTGGATCCTGGCTAGCAGTGGCAGTGGCAGTAGTCATCCCAATACACTCTGTCATTGTCTGGACTAACCGACCACATTTACCAGAAATCCTCCTGACGACTTTACATACTTTTGTAGAAGAAGTGTATGGTCCCCGTGAGCACTTAAGCACTTATAAGTTCCGCAATTCGACTTGGAATGGACTCGACTAATGTCTGAAGTAGTGCTGAATCCTTCAGGGCTATCCATAAATCTACATCTACATGACTACTCTGCAATTCACATTTAAGTGCTTGGCAGAGGGTTCATCGAACCACAATCATACTATCTCTCTACTATTCCACTCCCGAACAGCGAGCGGGAAAAACGAACACCTAAACCTTTCTGTTCGAGCTCTGATTTCTCTTATTTTATTTTGATGATCATTCCTACCTATGTAGGTTGGGCTCAACAAAATATTTTCGCATTCGGAAGAGAAAGTTGGTGACTGAAATTTCTTAAAAAGGTCTCGCCGCCACGAAAAACGTCTATGCTGTAATGACTTCCATCCCAACTCGTGTATCATATCTGCCACACTCTCTCCCCTATAACGTGATAATACAAAACGAGCTGCCCTTTTTTTGCACCCTTTCGATGTCCTCCGTCAATCCCACCTGGTAAGGATCCCACACCGCGCAGCAATATTCTAACAGAGGACGAACGAGTGTAGTGTAAGCTGTCTCTTTAGTGGACTTGTTGCATCTTCTAAGTGTCCTGCCAATGAAACGCAACCTTTGGCTCGCCTTCCCGACAATATTATCTATGTGGTCCTTCCAACTGAAGTTGTTCGTAATTTTAACACCCAGGTACTTAGTTGAATTGACAGCCTTGAGAATTGTACTATTTATCGAGTAATCGAATTCCAACGGATTTCTTTTGGAACTCATGTGGATCATCTCACACTTTTCGTTATTTAGCGTCAACTGCCACCTGACACACCATACAGCAATCTTTTCTAAATCGCTTTGCAACTGATACTGGTCTTCGGATGACCTTACTAGACGGTAAATTACAGCATCATCTGCGAACAGTCTAAGAGAACTGCTCAGATTGTCACCCAGGTCATTTATATAGATCAGGAACAGTAGAGGTCCCAGGACGCTTCCCTGGGGAACACCTGATATCACTTCAGTTTTACTCGATGATTTGCCGTCTATTACTACGAACTGCGACCTTCCTGACAGGAAATCACTAATCCAGTCGCACAACTGAGACGATACCCCATAGCTCCGCAGCTTGATCCGTGAGAGTATAAGGGGGGTGGAGATCTCTGCTGAACAACTGGTTGCAAGGCATCCCAGATGTGCTCAATGATGTCCATGTGTGGTGTTTTTAAAGTCATCAGACCGAAGGAAGCCCGACTACAGACTAAGGCTGCAGAATTTGCAAAAAGATGGAAAATGAAAGAGACAGAACCTGGGCGATCTAATTCCACTTCTGAACCAGATTGAACAGTAGGGGCGAAAGGCTACATTCTTGTATTACACCCTTTTTAATACGAGAACTTCGTTCTTGGTCGTCAATTCTTATTATTCCCTCTTGGCTGTTGTACAAATTGTATATGACCCGTCACTCCGTATAGCTTACTCCTACTTTTTTTCAGAATTTCGAACATCTTGCACCGTTTTACATTGTCGAACGCTTTTTCCAGGTCGACAGATCCTATGAACATGTCTTGATTTTTCTTTAGTCTTTATTTCATTCCTCAATGACTTCTATTTCTGTGTTTCTGAGTTTCCTGGAACATTTTTGTAATTCCTCCTTTCATCAATCAACTGAAGTCTTTCTTCTATTAAGCATGGTTTCTTCGCAGTTACTTTCTTTGTACCTATATTTTCCTTCTGAACTTCTGGGATGGCCCATTTTAGAGATGTCCATTCCGCTCCTACTGTACTGTCTACGGAGCTATTCCTTATTGATGTATATATAGCCTTAGAGAACTTCAACCGTATCTCGTCATTCCTTAGTACTTTCGTATCCCACCTCCTTCCCTATTGATCCTTCCTGACTAATGTCTTAAACTTCAGCGTGCTCATCGTCGCTACTTTATTGTGATCTGAGTCTATATTTGCTCCTGAGTACGCCTACAATCCAGTACCTGATTTCGGAATCTCTGTCTGACCATGATGTAATCTAACTGAAATCTTCGGTATCACCGGGCCTTTCCAAGTTTACCTCCTCCTCTTGTGTTTCTTGAACAGAGTATTCGATAATGCTATCTGAAACTTATTACAGAAGTCAATTAGTCTTTCTCCTCTCTCATTCCTTGTTCCAAGCCCAAATTCTCCTGTAACCTTTTCTTGTACTCCTTCTCCTACAACTGCATTCCAGACCTCCATGACTATTAGATTTTCATCCCCTTTTACATACTGTATTACCCTTTCAATATTTTTATACACTTTCTCTATCTCTTCATCTCCAGCTTTCGACGTCGGCATGTATACCTGAACTATCGTTGTCGGTGTTGGTTTGCTGTCGATTCTTATAAGAACGACCCTGTCACTGAACTGTTCACAGTAACACACCCTCTGACCTTCCTTCCTATTCATAACGAATCCTAATCCTGTTATAACATTTTCTGCTGCTGTTGATATTACCCTAGACTCATCTGAGCAGAAACCCTTGTCTTCTTTCCACTTCACTTTACTGACCCCTACTATATCTAGATTGAGCCTTTGCATTTCCCTTTTCAGATTTTCTAGTTTGTCTACCATGTTCAAGCTTCTGATATTCCACGCCCTGACTCGTAGAACGTTATCCTTCCGTTGATTAGTCAATCTTTTTCTCATCGTAACCTCCCACTTGGCAGTCTCCTCCGGGAAATGCGAATGGAGGCTATTGCAGAATCTTTTGCTATTGGAGACATCATCATGACACTTCTTCAATTACAGGCCACATGTCCTGTGGATACACGTTAAATGTCTTTAATGTAGTGGTTTCCATTTTATTCTGCATCCTCATGCCGTTGATCATTGCTGATTCTTCCACCTTAAGGGGCAGATTCTCACCCCAAGGACAATAGAGCGCCCTGAACCTCTGTACGCTTCTTCTCCCTGTTTGACAAGGCCGTTCGCAGAATGAGGGTAACTTCTTATGCCGGAAGTCTTCAGCCGCCAATGCTGATTATTAATTAGAATTTAAGCAGTGGTGGAATTCGAACCCGAGACCGAAGACGTTTGGATTATGAAACACCGACGCTACCTGTAGGCAAGAATTATCTTTCCCGTAGCTAGCTAACCTTCCGCAGCTTTATATTTCTCCTTAATTCATTATTGATTTCTCATTTTGAGTTGTCTGTCAGTCTCAGATTTTATACGCCTGTATTTCTGGTGCCAATTTTCTTTTCTGCATTTTTATATTTTCTCCTTTTGTCAGTGAAATTCAGTATATTATCTATAGATTTATACTGTGCCATGTATTTTTGCCCATTCAATAGGTTTCAAACTTCATTACATGATCTTTCAAAGATACCTATTCTCCTTTTATTGTATTCCTTCGTTTCAATTTTTTGCGACTAATCCAACGTATCTGTTATAAGCACACTGAACAATTTATTAAAAATCTCATTCTTTAATAGAAGTAACGGTATTAACAAATAACTTGTTGACGAAAATTGAAACTGAAAGAAAAAACTCATTTTATAGCCTGTTGCGTTATATAATTCTTCACTTCGTGTCATCCCACCTCTCAGGGACTACGAAAATGGTAACTGAATATTCTCTGTTTATTTATGTTCAATGATTTCCTACGGCATTATATTCCGGGGTGATTCATCTTTACTGTAGAAAGTTTTCATTCCACAAAAAGTACCATAAGACTAATGTCCGGAAGTCACCCACAATCACGTTGTTGACAATAGTTTAAGAATTTGGAAATTTCAAACACAACATCGCCGTACGTAGATTTCTTTTGGAAATGTAAGGTAAATAATTAAGCTCCAAATCAAAGTGTTTGGAGGTACTGTATAGCAACGTTACACCAATACGCAACACTCCCAGTTATGAGTGCAAATACCCTCTGTTACACTCAATGATTTGTTATTGTACAAAGTTACGGAAGTTGCTCGACGAATTTGACATAGCCCACTGTTTGAGTTTCATATAAACCCGAACTCATTAGAAGCCCCCCCTTAGGGGCTTACACTGATATATATTGTAGAGCAAAGCCTTGCTGCTAAATAGCATCTTAAACACCAGTACACTAAAATTTCCACTTCTGAAAGGAATGTTTGGTTTACGGCTTGTACATGGACAATGAAACCGATTTCAGTATTTTGCGGGCAATGAAATTCTCAAATACCTTATGTCATCAGATTTAACATACAGAAAACTTTCGTAGTGCGTATGACATGTCCTAATAACTACCCTTAACTGAATTGTTGTGCACCTATAGACGTTTAGTCTTTCATTCTCTTTCATGGGCTATATGGTGTGATATAACTGCCGAAAGCGGCTATAACTAAATACTACGATTGCCGATCAGTAAAGCGCTCGATACCGAGCGTATTTTTTTTGAACTTACGTCATTTTACTCACAAAAAGGTTTAATGCAACCGCGATGAGTTGTATTTAATTGTTTTCCGTATGTTTTTTACTTATTTTGTGTTAATTTTAGTTTTTATAACATGTAAAAACAGATTAAAAGTCACTCCTAAATGGAAGGTAATCACAAGGGAACCTCCCCCTCGCACCCCCCTTAGATTTAGTTATAAGTTGGCACAGTGGATAGGCCCTGAAAAACTGAACACAGATCAATCGAGAAAACAGGAAGAAGTTGTGTGGAACTATGAAAAAAATAATCAAAATATACAAACTGAGTAGTCCATGCGCAAGATAGGCAACATCAAGGAAGAAGTGAACTCAGGAGCGCCGTGGTCCCGTGGTTACCGTGAGCAGCTGCGGAACGAGAGGTCCTTGGTTCAAGTCTTCCCTCGAGTGAAAAGTTTACGTTCTTTATTTTCGCAAAGTTATGATCTGCCCATTCGTTCATCGACGTTTCTGTTCACCATAATAAGTTGAGTGTCTGTGTTTTGCGACCCCACCGCAAAACCGTGCGATTAGTAGACGAAAGGACATTTGATCGCAAGGTCATAGGTCAACCGATTCCTCCACAGGAAATATTCTATACGACACTGATGACGGCATGTGCGTCACATGAGAGGAATTTGTTGTCGACCCACGTAACTTGTAGACTTGGCGAATGGGTAAAAAGATTCTTCTACCTTGCCCGATTTAGGTTTTCTTGTGGATGTGATAATCACTCCCAAAAAAGTGATGAAAACATAAGAGTTTGTCTTATAAACTGCAACAAATGAATGCAACAGTTTCACAGTCGCACAGTTTTCCCTGTGCTCTGTCAAAACATATGTTTTTAACGTTTTCAAATTTTTCCGTGTGCAGACCGTCAAATCCTGCATATGTGCAAGAAAATCTGAACATGTCCTGGAATTTTGGAGGGCGAAGTTGATTATGTGTGACTGCCTGAACTTTGGTAATTGACACACGATCACGTAAACAATACTGCTCTGTGTACCTGTGCAGCTTCGCAAGATCATAGAACCTTTTCACAAAGTATTTCACTTGCCGAAACCCAAACACGTCTAACGATTGCACAAGAGGTGTACAACCTGGAGGAATGGTAATCACATCTACTCCCACACTAAAATTGTCTGAAAATAAAAAATTAAACTTTTCACGTAAGGGAAGACCTGAACAGAAGACTCCTCGTTCAGCAGCTGCTCACGCTAACCACGGAACCACAGCGCTCCTGGGCTCACACTCTCCTATCTTTCGCATGGACTACTCAGTTTGTATATTTTGCTTATTTTTTTCATAGTTCCACACAATTTCTTCCACACAATTTCTTCCTGTTTTCTCAATTGATCTGTGTTCAGTTTTTCAAGGCCCATCCAATGTGCCAACTTATAACTAAATCTGAGGGGGGTGCGATGAGGAGGTTGCCTTGTCAGTGTTTAAATCGCTCTTAAATATACTTTTCAGTAATCATCTTGTGGTCGAAGATCTTACCTTGGCCACGTTTGTTTACTAATATTTAACAAGGAAAAGTGGTTCTGCCTTGAGCAAACACGGTTTTTCTACCCATTGTGATTATCGACGTGCAAACTGAAAACCAAACTGAGAGCTGTCCATTGAGAGTAACAATAATATGACGAAGAAAGGCACACACATGGACAACGGTGATGCTCAAATGAAAACACGTTTCCAGTCACACATATGCACAGCAGTGATGCTTAAGAGGTTGGAAGAGGGTAAACCTTTCAGTTTATATGGTTCCGAGAATGTGTTACGAAGAGGCAGAGGCAGCAGAGACCAAAGGAATGTCTGGGAAACACCGCTTTTTTTTTGTGTCTCCGGGCAGACAGCAAGTTACGAGGGCTATTCGGAAAGTGAGGAACGATAGCTTGCGAAATGGAGACCACAGTGAAAATCAAAACTTCAGGCGAAATTTCTCACCAGGCCCTCATGACTTGGCATTCTCTATTCACGAAGATGCAAAGCTGGTACTTTTTTCCGATGATACAAGTATAGCTATCACACCCAAAAGACAAGAATTAACTTGTGAAATTGTAAACGATGTTTTTCAGAAAATCATTAAGTGGTTCTCTGCAAATGGGTTCTCATTAAACTTTGACAAAACACAGTATATACAGTTCCACACAGTAAATGGAATGACACCATTAATAAATATAGACTTCTAGCAGAAATCGGTAGCTAAGGCAGAATATTCAAAATTTCTAGGTGTATGCGTTGATGAGGAGTTGAACTGGAAAAACACGTTGAAGATCTGCTGAATCGTTTGAGTTCAGCTAGTTATGCCATTAGGTTTATTGCGGATTTTGGCTTAACACGCCTATTTTCATTCTCTGCTTTCGTATGGCATCATATTCTGGGGTAACTCATCATTGAGTAAAAGAGTGTTCATTGCACAAAAGCGTGTAATCAGAATAATTGCTGGAGCTCAACCAAGATCATCCTGCAGACACTTATTTAAAGAGCTAGAGATCTTCACTGTAGCCTCACAATATATATATTCACGTATGAAATTTGTTATTAACAATCCGAACGAATTCAAAAGTAATAGCAGTGTAAATGACTACAACAGTAGGAGAAAGGATGATCTTCACTACTCAAGGTTAAATCTAACTTTGGCTCAGAAGGGGGTAAATTATGCTGCCACAGAAGTCTTTGGTCACTTAGCTAATAGCATCAAAAGTCTGACAGATAGCCACGTAGCATTTAAAAGGAAATTAAAAAGAATTTCTTAATGGCAACTCCTTCTAGTCATTAGATGAATTTTTGGATATAGTACGTGGGTAATTTCCCCAACCTCCACAAAAAAATTAAAAATATTAAGTGTCATGTAATATTTTGTGTACTGTAATATCTTGTATAGAAACCTTTTATTAACCTGGCACGTTCCACATCATTACGAAGCGTCGTGTTCATGAACTATGGAACAAGTACCAGTCTAATCGAATCTAATCATACTTGGCGGGAGACACTGTTGTTCTAGGTATCTTTATGTGCTCCCCGTGTGCTCAGAACTAAAAAGAACGATGTAACGCGAGCGACGGGCATACTGTCACTGCCCAACAAACCTGTGCAAACTTTATCGGATTTTTCACAATTGTTTCCATTTCGCGACCGATCGTTTCTTATTTTCTGAATAACCCTCGTATTTAGCAGATATGACCCAACAAACTCCAAATAACATACTGGAATGCAATAAATGTAGCTTTGCTGATTTATAAACACCAATATGTAATAATAAGACAATGAATAAAGCCCATGTAGATGGAGAAACTTCTCCGAAACAAGTGTGGGTAGTAGATGAAAAAAAATTGTGTTTGTTCATTCCAGAAGGGCATCTCCTTTTAGGAGCAGTAAAAATATTGAAGGAATCGTAGGTGCAGAAAAGTTAAAAATAATGTGTGAAAATGTTGGTACTAAATTTCAAATGAGTTTGTAGGTAAATTATCTGTATGAAAACATATTCGTAAATTTACAGACATTTATGTAAGTCATTAGTAACTTTTGTTATTAACATATAATTGTAGTTTCCAACATTAAAACTGAAATTAAGTCACCCAAAAACGCAGCGAAATGTTTTCAACACTTCATAAGTTAACTGTTTTAATTGTAAATGTACAACGTAACAGTGATACAGAAAAATCGGTCATGATTGCACATGTGCAGCAGTACAACGAAGACTGTTTTTTTTCTGTATCTAAGATCTATTCCGGTTGCAGTGCCAGTGCCAACGCAGAAGTTATGGAGTGGAGTTCAAATGGCTCTGAGCATTATACGACTGAACTTCTGCGGTCAGCAGTCACCTAGAACTTAGAACTAATTAAACCTTACTAACCTAAGGACATCACACACACCCATGATCGAGGCAGGATTCGAACCTGCGACCGTAGCGGTCGCTCGGCTCCAGACTGCAGCACCTAGAACCACACGGCCACTCCGGCCGGCTGGAGTGGAGTAATTTTAACTTAACAATGACGTATGCTTCCGTATTGTTCAAAATTTTATAAATAGCCCACATACTTGTACTGTTGTCTCAGTATTTGTTTGTTTCAGACACCATGTCTTTCTCTATAGCTCAGCTGTTCTTTGAAATTTTTATGAATTCATTCTCGTTGCGGGCTGTTGGTGAATTTGTCGACTGATGTAATAAAAGTTTGCAGTAAGATGAAACAAAAATGCTTTTATTTGCGTCTTCAGTTGGGCACCAAGCTTTCAGGGTCGAAAATCATCCACTCACTGAGCTAAGATAAAGACGCAGTATCTGTTTTGTGTTTGTGATGCGCCACGCTAAAAACAATTCCAAGGCATTAGCATTAGTTGCATTAATATAGCTAAAAGCGTTCAGATTTGAAAGTTATTATTATGCAAAATGTGCTTAAGGCAGAAGTTGAGACGTTATAATGTATGCCATAATTAACCAATAAAACACCTTCTTAGGCTCTTTAATATGGGAATTTCTCTGTGTATGTGAATTTTCTCGCAGTATTATTGCAGCATTTACGATGAGTCTACTGGGCTTCGTACTGAACGTAATAATGACCGTTTCCATTGTGGGTTAACAAGATCATAGACAGTGCTAGGCCCAGCAGCCAACTGACAAGGGGCTCCCGAAGTTTCGGACACGGGGAAAATAACTTGGTTCGGCTTGCGCCACTGCTAAACGCTGACTGGCCGAAGGACGTTGTCGATTTTTGGAGGTCGCCCATTAAGACGTATCAGCTCCCAAATAATGGAACGGTGGACAACCAGAAATATAAAACTACTGTCTCGTAATGGATCTCATCCACAACTGTGCCTGAGTCGTCGTAAACGGTGACAGATGTTACATCGTCCTTCCAGTCAGAGAGCATTCTGTAGCAGCTGGAGAGGGTGTCCTTGATTAGTAATTAGCAATTTCGCAGGTATGTATATCATCTACGTAGCTATTTACCTCTTTAATCATAGCTATAAATAGTGGATGACATATCACCAGAGATGCCACAACTGTATAATTTTTTTAAATGCCCATCGTAACAGTTGCAATTATTCACACTTGATAACTAGTTTCGATCACATTACATGATCATCTTCAGATCTGATTAATCACGAGTTGTGAAACGTCAAAATTCTCTAAAAGGAGCGTCGTCATAAGCTGTGAAATAAAAAGAACAGTGCTATGGCACCCTTGTGACAGCATTCTGTGGCATCTAGCATGTTACTTAGTATTGTGCTATAGTGCTGTTCTTTTTATTTTTCAGTTTATGACTATGCTACTTCTAAAGAATTTTGGATCTTCACAACTCGTGATTCATCAGGTCTGAACATGGTCATTGAATATCATCGAAACTACTTATCAAGTGTGACTAATTGCATCTGAGGTTGTTATAGTAATAATTTTAGAAACTATAAATATTTCTGCAGCGAAAATTAACATGTCTGTAATTGTGTGTCTTCCTTTTTACATTTACGTAAGTCTTGGTGGAATGTACGCTACGTTATCTTTCATTCTTGTCATCTGTGAAATACAGAAGCGTTATGTGCAAACAATCCGTTAAGCACATTCTCACATCACATCATAGCATCATTCAGTGATAACCGAAAGCAGGTAGAACTCTTATTTGACGAATAGAAAAGTCTAAAGTTTTTCTGGTTCAGATGGCTCTGATCACTATGGGACTTAACTTCTGAGGTCATGAGTCCCCTAGAATTTAGAACTACTGAAACCTAACTAACCTAAGGACATGACACACATCCATGCCCGAGGCAGGATTCGAACCTGCGACCTGGGAGCTCCAACGTTAGGCGGGTGATGGAGCCCCTTAGGGAAATAGCGGAAAGGTCGGGGAAGAAGGCCAGTGTTCACTCTATCTGCTTGCCGGGGGGTCTCATCCGAGATGTGGAGGAGGCCCTACCGGCGGCGATAGAGAGCACTGGGTGCACCCGACTGCAAATTGTTGCTCATGTCGGCACCAATGACTCTTGCCGTCTGGGTTCAGAGGTCATCCTCAGTTCGTACAGGCGGTTGGCGGAGTTGGTGAAGGTGGAAAGCCTCGCTCGCGGGGTGGAATCAGAGCTAACTATTTGTAGTATCGTTCCGAGAACCGATCGCGGTCCTCTGGTTTGGAGCCGAGTGGAAGGCTTAAACCAGAGGCTCAGACGATTCTGCGGAGAGCTGGGGTGCAAAGTTCTCGACCTCCGCTATCGGGTGGAGAAATGTAGGGTCCCCCTGAATAGGTCAGGCGTGCACTACACGCCGGAAGCGGCTACGAGGGTAGCGGAGTACGTGTGGAGTGCACATGCGGTTTTTTTAGGTTAGAGAATTCCCTCCCTAGGCCCGACAAGACGCCTCCTGAGACGCGGCAAGGCAGGAGTAGGCAAAATGCAACAAGGAATAACAATATTAATGTGCTAATAGTAAACTGCAGAAGCGTCTATAGAAAGGTCCCAGAACTGCTCTCATTAATAAACGGTCACAACGCCCATATAGTACTAGGAACAGAAAGTTGGCTGAAACCAGACGTAAACAGTAATGAAATCCTAAACTCTGATTGGAATGTATACCGCAGAGATAGGCTGGACAGTGAAGGGGGAGGCGTGTTTATAGCGATAAGAAGTGCAATAGTATCGAAGGAAATTGACGGAGATTCGAATTGTGAAATGATTTGGGTGAAGGTCACGGTTAAAGCAGGCTCAGACATGGTAATTGGATGTCTCTATAGGCCCCCGGGCTCAGCAGCTGTTGTGGCTCAGCACCTGAAGAATAATTTGGAAAATATTTCGAGTAGATTTCCCCACCATGTTATAGTTCTGGGTGGAGATTTTAATTTGCCGGATATAGACTGGGAGACTCAAACGTTCATAACGGGTGGCAGGGACAAAGAATCCAGTGAAATATTTTTAAGTGCTTTATCTGAAAACTACCTTGAGCAGTTAAACAGAAAACCGACTCGTGGCGATAATATATTAGACCTTCTGGTGACAAACAGACCCGAACTATTTGAATCAGTTAATGCAGAACAGGGAATCAGCGATCATAAAGCAGTTACTGCGTCGATGATTTCAGCCGTAAATAGAAATATTAAAAAAGGTAGGAAGATTTTTCTGTTTAGCAAAAGTGACAAAAAGCAGATTACAGAGTACCTGACGGCTCAACACAAAAGTTTTGTCTCAAGTGCAGATAGTGTTGAGGATCAGTGGACAAAGTTCAAAACCATGGTACAATATGCGTTAGATGAGTATGTGCCAAGCAAGATCGTAAGAGATGGAAAAGAGCCACCGTGGTACAACAACCGAGTTAGAAAACTGCTGCGGAAGCAAAGGGAACTTCACAGCAAACATAAACATAGCCAAAGCCTTGCAGACAAACAAAAATTACGCGAAGCGAAATGTAGTGTGAGGAGGGCTATGCGAGAGGCTTTCAATGAATTCGAAAGTAACGTTCTATGTACTGACTTGGCAGAAAATCCTAAGAAATTTTGGTCCTATGTCAAAGCGGTAGGTGGATCAAAACAAAATGTCCAGACACTCTGTGACCAAAATGGTACTGAAACAGAGGATGACAGACTAAAGGCCGAATTACTAAATGTCTTCTTCCAAAGCTGTTTCACAGAGGAAGACTGCACTGTGCTTCCTTCTCTAGATTGTCGCACAGTTGACAAAATGATAGATATCGAAGTAGACGACAGAGGGATAGAGAAACAATTAAAATCGCTCAAAAGAGGAAAGGCCGCTGGTCCTGATGGGATACCAGTTCGATTTTACACAGAGTACGCGAAGGAACTTGCCCCCCTTCTTGCAGCGGTGTACCGTAGGTCTCTAGAAGAGCGAAGCGTTCCAAAGGATTGGAAAAGGGCACAGGTCATCCCCGTTCTCAAGAAGGGACGTCGAACAGATGTGCAGAACTATAGACCTATATCTCTAACGTCGATTTTTGGAACACGTATTATGTTCGAGTATAATGTCTTTTCTGGAGACTAGAAATCTACTCTGTAGGAATCAGCATGGGTTTCGAAAAAGACGATCGTGTGAAACCCAGCTCGCGCTATTCGTCCACGAGACTCAGAGGGCCTTAGACACGGGTTCACAGGTAGATGCCGTGTTTCTTGACATCCGCAAAGCGTTTGACACAGTTCCCCATAGTCGTTTAATGAACAAAGTAAGAGCATACGGACTATCAGATCAATTGTGTGATTGGATTGAGGAGTTCCTAGATAACAGAACGCAGCACGTCATTCTCAATGGAGAGAAGTCTTCCGAAGTAAGAGTGATTTCAGGTGTGCCGCAGGGGAGTGTCATAGGACCGTTGCTATTCACAATATACATAAATGACCTGGTGGATGACATCGTAAGTTCACTGAGGCTTTTTGCAGATGATGCTGTGGTGTATCGAGAGGTTGCAACAATGGAAAATTGTACTGAAATGCAGGAGGATCTGCAGCGAATTGACGCATGGTGCACGGAATGGCAATTGAATCTCAATGTAGCGAAGTGTAATGTGATGCGAATACATAGAAAGATAGGTCCCTTATCATTTAGCTACAAAATAGCAGGTCAGCAACTGGAAGCAGTTAATTCCATAAATTATCTGGGAGTACGCATTAGGAGTGATTTAAAATGGAATGATCATATAAAGTTGATCGTCGGTAAAGCAGATGCCAGACTGAGATTCATTGGAAGAATCCTAAGGAAATGCAATCCGACAACAAAGGAAGTAGGTTACAGTACGCCTGTTCGCCCAATGCTTGAATACTGCTCAGCAGTGTGGGATCCGCACCAGGTAGGGTTGATAGAAGAGATAGAGAAGATCCAACGGAGAGCAGCGCGCTTCGTTGCGGGATCATTTGGTAATTGCGAGAGCGTTACAGAGATGATAGATAAACTCCAGTGGAAGACTCTGCAGGAGAGACGCTCGGTAGCTCGGTACGGGCTTTTGTTGAAGTTTCGAGAACATACCTTCACCGAAGAGTCAAGCAGTATATTGCTCCCTCCTACGTATATCTCGCGAGGAGACCATGAGGATAAAATCAGAGAGATTAGAGCCCACACAGAGGCATACCGACAATCCTTCTTTCCACGTACAATACGAGACTGGAATAGAAGGGAGAACCGATAGAGGTACTCAGGGTACCCTCCGCCACACACCGTCAGGTGGCTTGCGGAGTACGGATGTAGATGTAGATGTAGATGTAGATCGTAGCGGTCGCGCGGTTCCAGACTGTAGCGCCTAGAACCGCTCGGCCATTCCAGCCGGCTTTTCTGGTAGTTATCGTGATTGTAGGCAATGGACTCAGGCAATACTTTGTGTAACGATGAAAATCGGGTTGCGTTGTGGTTCGTTTGCCACGTTAAACTGTAAGTCTCCCAGTAATGACCTAGGTCAGTTATTTCTAACATCTGAAGTTGGCAAGAGCATGTCTCATGCAATACGACCACGCCTAGCAATTTACAGTGGTACAGGAACAAATCTTATCTTGGAACTGTTCACGTGGTGGTCGGTAACTCCACTGCAAACAATATGCCTAGCAATCATTATCAGGCGTTCAAATTATGATTTGCACCAGAGATGCTGGAACATTCACTGCAGCGTCTGTATGTCGATTAGAAGTTTTATGGAGCTTGTCTCATTTTCATTTCAGCGGAATGTAACTGAACCAGACAACAAGTTTTCGGGAGTGGTTGGCGGGTACATTGTGCTAAACGAAGCGGCGCGATCAGGCCCATCACCCACGAAATGCCGAGAGAACGGCGCATGCTCTGTTACTATGTCTACAGCGTCACCGTTCGTCAGTATGGAGGACCACTTGGCCACACACAGGCGCTACTCTCGTGATAACCGATTTCGACTTTTCTAAACCAGAGTCGTTGCTTATCCTTCAAGTAGCTCTTCAAATGTCCTCAAGATTCTACGAGACCTTGAGTTGAAACCTTATTTAGGTTCAGTCAGGAGTATGGTAATGTATGTCGCCCTCCGTTGGCTGCTGTCTCCGTAATAGAATCAACAGCCTGTTAACAGCAGTATCGTAGGTAGTATCGGGAAATGAACATAAGTCATTCACATGGGTGTTAGACACGCTGATCGCTCAGAAACGGAGATGTACAAATTTCGTCACAGTAAATTACTTTGAAATGTATGTATTCATGGAGATTTTTTCGACCGTGTACAAACTCTAGGGACTGATCGATTGAGAGGATACGGAACAAAAACGTTATGATGAACTTATGTCCGGAAATGGTTTCCATGCTAGAGACCCTTCATCCAATCATACTTTGTTACAGAGACTGCTGTACAATTCGCACTGTACCATGCAGCCACAGCCACAGTTACATGGTTTCCTCCTAGAGGATGGTACTGTTCCTCATACGTCATCCCCTAGCACCCTCTCCTGCCGTAGTAATTGGTAATGTCGTGTCCGATTCAATTCTCTGCTAACTCAATTTGTAGTGGATGTGATACAGCATTGTACACAATGGTTCCGTATTCGAATTGAGAGCTTGTCGACATGTTGTTTACGTACGGAAAGGCAAATGGCAGCGGGCGACGGGCAGCAGAGTTGTATCAGGGGACCTATCCCCGCCGACAACAGCTATAGCATTCTATGTTTGCGACAGTGTTTCGCTCCAGGAAGCAGAAAATCATGAAGGACGTATCCAAAATGTACCGACACCAAACTTGGAGAAACGTGTGATTAATACTGTGGAAGGTGACCGCCGTGTCAGTACCAGGCAGCTGGCCCGACAATATAGGGCAAGCCAGACGACGGCGTGGAACATTCACCGTGACAATTGTTACTACCCTTATCAGTTACAGCGTGTGCAGGGTCACTGGGGCCAGATTTTCCACGTCGGGCACAGTTTCGTCACTGGTTTCTTAACCAGGCAGCCAGGATTCCGGGATTTGTGTCATCCAACCTATTCACAAATGAGGCCACATTTAAGTGGAGTGGTATTTTCAATTGTCATCTGAACCGTGTGTTCCCTGGCCGATGGATCGGATGAGGGGGGGGGGGGGGGGGGAATCCAGCTGGATGGCCTTCTCGTTCAGTATAGTTTAAGGGGCCATCTCAGAAGTATTGTGTATGCAAAGCCCGTTCCAGATGTGGAGACACTGGAGCAGCGTATTTATGCTGCCTTTGACACTGATCGGGTGGAGCGTGGCCGATGTGAATGTGTGAGGCAGAACATGCTACGGGGCGGAAACGCATGCGTTGAGGCACTTGGAAACCATTTTCAGCACATACTGTAACCAATGTACCGAGGACACAGTTGTAGAATTAGAACACCACTGGGGAACTCTGAATACTTCGAAATAAGACAAGTATTCTATCTCCTGCACTTTTTAATGTTGTGATGGAGGGAATGAATAGGGCAGTTAAAGAAATAGACAAAAAGATGATTTTTGCAGATGATATGGTAATATGGGGTGATAAAGAGGTAGATGTACAGTTACAAATTGATGCGTGGAAGGAAAGAATGAAAAGGTATGGATTAAAAATGAAGATAACAGTGAAGTAATGGTATTTGGAAGAGAGAAAGGGATCAATGGAAATGTTACCTTGAATGGAGAACCCCTCAAAGTGGTAGAAAGTTTCACTTATTTAGTGAGTGAAATATCTAGGGATGGAAGAATAACTAACGAAATTAATAGGAGGTTACAGAAGGGAGGCAATTTCTGTCACACAATAAAACACCTGATTTGGAATAAGGAAGTTTCAGAAAAAGCAAAACTCCTTATGTATAAGAATTATTACTTCCATATTGTCATCTATGGTAGAGAAACATGGACAATGACAGTAAGGGACTGGAGCAGACTTCAAGCAGGGGAAATATATTAATACAGGAAGTATACTAATTAGCCAAAAACAGGGTAATTAAACGGTCACTAGCTTCTGTACTAGGACAATGAATATGCAAAATCCAAAGAAAAGTAATGGTAAAGAAAATTAAACAAGTAATCACTGGCGTGGCAACAGAACGTTGTCACGCTTTTCCGCAACGCAACATTTCACGAGAAAATAAATGAATCAGAAATCACTGAGGTTGCAATTACTTAATTTGAAATACTAAATATTGAAAATAAATTTCAATGAAGTACCTGGCTAAATAAATGACTGACTGTAAATGAAACTTTTTTCGCAAAAAAAGTCTTTCACTAACCTCAATATAACGTTATGAAAAATTTGGAAAAAAGGCAATCAATCTACCTTTAATTATTGCAAGATTAAATTGAATTTAGTTTAAGCAAATGAGCAACCGATTACATTTAATATAACAGTAAGGTATGTACCATGCCAGAAGAAGCCACTCACTAAGCTAAATACAGAATAAATAAAATTGCACACTCTTAATTTGTGCTGTATCTTTAGTTATCAGTTTTGTCAACGAAATTTTACGTTACTTTAAGTGAGCGATGTTAATGCTCAACATTGCAGCTTAGTTAATAATCTGTTACACAATACAAGAATCAACAATTATTGAGGCAGCAAAATTTAGACTGGAAGTGGCCATTAGCAAACAAACGAAACTGGCAGTAAATAGTTAATCAGTATTCATATTTTTACGACACTCGGTGACTGCTTAGAAAGGAAAAGAGCTCTGCTTGGTAATAACGTCTAAGGACAATCACAACACAAGTGCCCCACCGGTTTTAACTATTGCAGTTTATGATTCAGGAAAATTATTAAATTTTGTGCAAGAAATGCCGCTGGGTAATGGCTGTACACTATTAGTAAACAGTCTTACGGTGTTGTATCTGTACAGACGACGAAGAACGTAGCCGCTGCTGCTGGTTGAGAGCTATCAGTCGTCTTCGAAGCCACGGGTAATTACGGGACAGGCAATAGTTAGAATTGCAGCTTCCTCCGCCTGTCTTCTCCTACCGGGCTCTCAATACTTGCAGGTTAACGAGTTGCTGTGCTGGCGGGATCATAACTGCACACCATGTCTGCGGGAGCGCCCAACAAACACTTCCGCACTCCTTCATGACTCGAACCGCTCTGCTTTCTCTCTTCTCGCAACGCGACAGAGACTCTCCATATGCAAATACAAACAACGGCACAGCTACTGCCATTTCGTCGTTGCTATCGATACATTTAAATGAATTTATCTTGACTAATACCCAACAATTTACAATATTTACAATCAATTATATAAATTCACAAATAAATACACTATAAGCTTTCGAAATGTGGTGCTACAGAAGAATGCTGAAGATTAGATGGGTAGATCACATAACTAATGAGGAAGTATTGAATAGGATTGGGGAGAAGAGAAGTTTGTGGCACAACTAGACCAGAAGAAGGAATCGGTTGGTAGGACATGTTCTGAGGCATCAAGGGATCACCAATTTACTATTGGAGGGTAGCGTGGAGGGTAAAAATCGTAGAGGGAGACCAAGAGGTGAATACACTAAGCAGATTCAGAAGGATGTAGATTGCAGTAGGTACTGGGAGATGAAGAAGCTTGTGCAGGATTGAGTAGCATGGAGAGCTGCATCAAACCAGTCTCAGGACTGAAGACCACAACAACAACAACATCCATTACACATTAAATAGAGTTTCTGCAATAAAGGTTACATATTCACGATTAGAAGCATGGTACAATTTATCATTGGATATTAAACGGCGATTTTTTTTTGTGCTGGAAGTATTTTATCTGCATTTCTGGTGTTACAGCAGGAGCAACAACTAACTACTTACCTAGACATTTCCCTCTGATTTTCATTTATATCGCAGTCCTTAGCAGCGTTTGATACGTGCTTGACACTAACCAAAATAGCTCCGGGAACTTTCTAAAAACAGGATTATCTTCCTGGGACAGCGATATCAATAATCCTTTTTCCCAATCATTAATTTTTATCGATTTTTATTTGACTCTTCGTATTGGTGAGCAGTTTATTAAGCTGTGCAATACTGTATGGTTGACATCTCCGAGGGAGTATTCCTGGGCACATACATTCGTCTTTTCGGACACTACCTGCAGTATTCTAGATTTTCATCCACAATTATGTGCTCAGATATCAAATTCACGAACAGTACTTTGTTAGCTGTGATCTTGTCCGCATTATCAATTTCAGTGGAAGGCGTGCCGAGAATTGTCTCTTATGCTACGATCCTCTACATGCAGCTAGCGTTTCGTATGAGTGCAGTGGATCGAGAGGGTAAGGGCAAGCGTGAGTGCAGGGGCAGACACGAAATTGTTGCGATCTGTCGCGAACAAGTGAACGCTGCATCACAGTCGGAACCAAGATGACCAAACAGGATACATCTACCTAGAATTAGATTCTAGTTTAGTAGTTTAGGGCGCTTATAGTGACTACAGACGATCAGTTTCCTATCGATCAATAAGAATACAAGATAGGACAGAAAATTGCCAATTTCGGTGGGAAGTATCCTCCGCCACGCACATTACAGGGTCTTCTGGAGGATGTAGGTAGACGTAAATGCAGATGACAAATGAAGGGCTTATTTCAATAGTGATACAAGTCCATTACCTCCACTTTTCTGCCTATAATACTTCTGAAATTAATGATCCAAACAAACAGAAAGAAAGGTTCATCTCTAGCAAGAAACCATATGCTTGAATTTTTCTGGTATCTCAACTGCACATTTTTCAGCGCTCATTTAACTTCAGTACTCTGTATCTCAAAAGGAATAAAAATCGGTTTGTACCACTATTGAAATAAGCCCTTCAAATACACTCCTGGAAATTGAAATAAGAACACCGTGAATTCATTGTCCCAGGAAGGGGAAACTTTATTGACACATTCCTGGGGTCAGATACATCACATGATCACACTGACAGAACCACAGGCACATAGACACAGGCGACAGAGCATGCACAATGTCGGCACTAGTACAGTGTATATCCACCTTTCGCAGCAATGCAGGCTGCTATTCTCCCATGGAGACGATCGTAGAGATGCTGGATGTAGTCCTGTGGAACGGCTTGCCATGCCATTTCCACCTGGCGCCTCAGTTGGACCAGCGTTCGTGCTGGACGTGAAGACCGCGTGAGACGACGCTTCATCCAGTTCCAAACATGCTCAATGGGGGACAGATCCGGAGATCTTGCTGGCCATGGTAGTTGACTTACACCTTCTAGAGCACGGTGGGTGGCACGGGATGCATGCGGACATGCATTGTCCTGTTGGAACAGCAAGTTCTCTTGCCGGTCTAGGAATGGTAGAACGATGGGTTCGATGACGGTTTGGATGTACCGTGCACTATTCAGTGTCCCCTCGACGATCACCAGAGGTGTACGGCCAGTGTAGGAGATCGCTCCCCACACCATGATGACGGGTGTTGGCCCTGTGTGCCTCGGTCGTATGCAGTCCTGATTGTGGCGCTCACTTGCACGGCGCCAAACACGCATACGACCATCATTGGCACCAAGGCAGAAGCGACTCTCATCGCTGAAGACGACACGTCTCCATTCGTCCCTCCATTCACTCCTGTCGCGACACCACTGGAGGCGGGCTGCACGATGTTGCGGCGTGAGCGGAAGACGGCCTAACGGTGTGCGGGACCGTAGGCCAGCTTTATGGAGACGGTTGCGAATGGTCCTCGCCGATACCCCAGGAGCAACAGTGTCCCTAATTTTCTGGGAAGTGGCGGTGCGGTCCCCTACGGCACTGCGTAGGATCCTACGGTCTTGGCGTTCATCGGTGCGTCGCTGCGGTCCGGTCCCAGGTCGACGGGCACGTGCACCTTCCGCCGACCACTGGCGACAACATCGATGTACTGTGGAGACCTCACGCCCCACGTGTTGAGCAATTCGGCGATACGTCCACCCGGCCTCCCGCATGCCCACTATACGCCCTCGCTCAAAGTCCGTCAACTGCACATACGGTTCACGTCCACGCTGTCGCGGCATGCTACCAGTGTTAAAGACTGCGATGGAGCTCCGTATGCCACGGCAAACTGACTGACACTGACGGCGGCGGTGCACAAATGCTGCGCAGCTAGCGCCATTCGACGGCCAACACCGCGGTTCCTGGTGTGTCCGCTGTGCCGTGCGTGTGATCATTGCTTCTACAGCCCTCTCGCAGTGTCCGGAGCAAGTATGGTGGGTCTGACACACCGGTGTCAATGTGTTCTTTTTTCCATTTCCAGGAGTGTAATATGTCATACGTTAACCATCTCTGAACTGATCCAAGATGTAGGTAGTGTGCGTGTGGATCAATTCTGGAGTGCGCGTTTACGCATTCTGTTTCAAACAGAGAGTTAAAGTGGTAAATTATTTGTCTGCAAACAACTTACGGGAATGCAAGCGTGTGACGTTTCCGAAACTGTCGATATTTCGACAGTTGAACACACAGTCATTTTCAAGGCAGAAACGTAAAGAGAGAGCACTTTGCAAGAGAATTTAAACCCGGAAAGTGGGGCTATGCTGACCAAGAACCATAATACAATATGTGCAGGAAGTTAACACACACATACACACACACACACACACACACACACACACACACACACACACACACACAAACACAAACACACACACTGGAAACAACAGCGTCCTCTCACAACCAAAGACGGTCAACCTCAAATATTACCTTCTTTTTAAGGTGCCGTGTCATTCCGAGTTTGGTCATCATTAATGCTAATCTTGTTTTTGACTTCGCGGACGTAATACTTGGAAAGTGCATCCAAAACACTCTCTCATATTCTCTAGCCACAATGTTCTTCTTCTTCCTATTTATCTTTCATTCATAACTTTTTGATCCATCATCAGCATTAGAATATTGTGCCTTTCTTCTCAGATGATGTGGTGAAAACATTTCTGGTTTTCTGGATTTCATTACGCGTCCCTATTCCTTATCATTACGACTTTGTCTTAGAACGTCTTCATTCGTAGTTCTTTGTGTCCAAGGCATTTTTAACACTCGTCGACACAGTCACGCTTCGAATGCGCCAATCTTCTTCATTATTGCCCAGTTAATTGCTCATGCCTAGATTCAATGCAAGGATACTAGGTTCAGATAGCTCTGAGCACTATGCGACTTAACATCTGAGGTCATCAGTCCCCTAGAACTTAGAACTACTTGAACCTAGCTAACCTAAGGATATCACACACATCCATTCTCGAAGCAGGATTCGAACCTGCGACCGTAGCGGTTTACATAACATTTACTTATTCGGAGTCTTAGTAGCAAGTTTAAATTACAGGTGGCAATAATCGATCTCATCTTAAAAACGGCAGTTCTAGCTTGCTCAATTCTGCTATTGATTTAGTAGGTCCGATCATTAATAGAAATACATATATTACATTATGTATTATATACACAATATAACATTACATTAGATTGTGAGAGACTTCCAATGCGTGTGGTGTTATAGACGTCATGCCAGCCCGCGTGAGCTAAACGCGTGCATTTCGGCCTCCTTTAGGAACACGGTTGGCTCTCCTGCCAACCACAACCCTGAGACCTATAAAATTTTGGTAATAATAATGGTTTTGGTTTTCTACTAAAATCCATTTCTTCAAATAGTGTCTGTACCTGTAATACATTTTCTGCCAACACAAAGTTATTACAAATGATTGAAACGATTTTATAAATTCACTGTAGCTACATTAACTGACATATTGTCACAAAATTCTCCATTCATATAGAGAAACTGTATTTGGTACGGTTGCAGTCCCATTTCAGATTTCTGCCACGAGAGTCCAGCAGTGGGCAATTAGGCAAGACGGCAACAGGCGGGTGTTGTGCTTGAAGCGCATCAGTCTGCCGTAATAGTGCAACGACACTGCAGAGCGGAGTTCATCAGAGATCCACCAACTCCATTCGGCGATGACCTGCGCAGTTTAAAGCTTCAGGATGCCTATGCAAGGGAAAAATCAAATGTTCGGTTCCCAGTGAGTGGAGAAGTAGCTGACCGCATGCGGGCGAGTTTCGCATTTAGCCCACAAAAGTCGACCAACAGAGCAAGGAGACAGGTGAACGTAACGCAATCGACCGTTTGGAAGATGTTAAGGAATCGACTGAAATTGAGGCCTTACCGCGTGGAATTGTTACAAGCCATGAGTCCCAATGACAAAGTCGGACGCTTTGAATTTTCAGCACAGTTGCACAAAAAGTTAATATATTCTGTACAGTCTCACGGTTTAAAGATAACAGTCCCTTTTTATTCTGCAAAAATATCTTTCTCAGACTCGTGTGTTTGGACATGATCGAAAGTTGGCTCATGCCACAACTGGAGTCAGTATTTGTTTCATCTACCAACGGGATGGTGCTCCACTCCATTTCCATCATGATGTCCGTGGGTTTATAAGCAGGAAATTGAGACGCCGATGGTTTGGTCATGGCCTGTTTGATGATCAGCAATTCATGTCGTAGCCTCCTAGCTCTCCCGGCCAAACCCCATGCATTTATTTTGTTTGGGGTCATTTGAAAGATTCAGTAATCAGAGATTTAGCAAATCTAACAGACATGCGGTCTCGCACCAACAGTAGTTTTGAACCGCTTCATAGGGACATGCTGCGCCGAACGTGGGGCGAAGTCGACTATCGATCAGAATCCGCAGAATCAGTAGAGTCGGCACATATGGAGCAGTTGCAATACGTCAAAAAACCTTTTTGAGTTTTTCTATATGTGTGTGCAAAGCCCTGTGACAATATGTAAAATAATATAGCTACAGCAAATCTGTGAAATCGCTTCAGTAATTTATAGTAACATCATATTAGTGTATCGTTAGTATAGCGTTTATTATTAATCTTTCTTTGTTTACTTTTATATACCCGAAGGTTGTCTCCGAGTAAACTGGGTGTTGTGTGATGTCCTTAGGTTAGTTAGGTTTAAGTAGTTCTAAGTTCTAGCGGACTGATAACCATAGATGTTAAGTCCCATAGTGCTCAGAGCCATTTTGTCTCCGAGTAACAGTTAATAAAGACTGGGGATAGGACACAATCTTGACTTACTCCTTGCATTATCTTAATATCTTCTGATGTCTCTCTGTCTCAGGTGACAATAGCGTACTGTTGCCAGTATTACTTTGTAATTATTCTAATATCCTGCGAGTCGATTTCACTTTCTTCCACTACACCACCAATTTACAATGTCGCACTTTGACAACAGCATTTTTGTAATCAATGAACCCTAGAAGCAATAACTTTATTTTGAACTGTTCTACTAGTTCGTGTTAGCATTTTAAAAAATGGGAATTATGAGTCCGCCGTGGTGCAAAACACTTTTTTGTTATTTATTTGCTTATTTATTTCCCAAACTAGTTTCAGCGACCAATATCGCCGTCCTTAGCGGGATCTTTAAATCTTGTTTATTGTACGTTATAGCATGTTTTATGTGCGTTTTCTGTTGCCGTTTTTCAGGGCATACATCATGTCCTGTGCAAGTTCGTTGGACGGCTTGCGCTTTCCAGAACGTGAAGTTCGGAAGGCAGGAGACGAGGTACTGGCGGAAGTAAAGCTGTGAGGAGCTCCCATGAGTCGTGTGTGGGTAACTCAATTGGTAGAGCACTTGCCCGTGAAAGGCAAAAGTCCTGACTTCGAGTCTCGGTCCAGCACACCGTTTTAATCTGCCAGGAAGTTTCGGCTAGCACTTTGTTTATGAAGATGTCGTAATGTGCTGGTTCATAAACAAAATGAGAAAGTTTTTCTTTTCTGTGCATAAAATTAGCTGCAAGCCGTCCAATGAAGTTGCAGATGACATGATGTATGCCGAGAAATACGACAACAGAAAAAGCACAGAAAATATGCCGCAAACAGCGACAACAATTCTTAAAAACATGCTATAACGTACAATAAATTAGATATAAAGAAACCACTAATGACGGCGATATTTGTCACTGAAACTAGTTTGGGGAATAAATAAATAAATAAGTAATAGAAAGTGTATTGCATGAAGGCAGACTCAAATTCCCATATTTTTGAACCCTAGAAGTTACATACAGTGAATGACATGAAACGATCGTATGGCGTTATTGGCCGGGAGACATGTGGGGTAATACACAGTGAATATTAATTACAAATGGATCAGCAAGTATCTTTAACTACACCCCTCTGTTGGTTGACCAGGGAGACAGTAGGATGCCAAGCAAAATTTAAGCAAAAGAACATGCGTTTCTATTTGTAAGGTCACTCGGTAATTTAATATCAATTGCTTCCTCGATAACACCATCCCAGTAGCTGGAAGAAATCTGATTTTTGTTTCTTGATTTTGATCTCCTTTTTCTTCCTCAGTATAATACCTTTTCAAAAATTCGTTACAGTGTGTTTTGTGTTTTATTTTCTCAGTGTCTATTTCTCGCTCGACATATATTTCCAAAACCCGATGATTTTTTTAAAAAAATTGTGTGCTCTTCGTACACTTATTTTCATACACTGTAATGTGTATTCAGTTCTAATTTTGTCATATAATTGATGGGGCAGCCTTAGTATGTAACGCCTTGAGAAAGTAAGTTACGCATATCATCACATACTAAGACCACTGCACAACAAGAGTGGTGCAAGGACGCAAGAGAATCTCAGTGGTGTTATAGTCTGTAGGAGAACTGGTACCAAGATGCTGTTTTGTAACAGTGTAACGTCCCCTTAGAAAAATTATGAATTACTGTGCTGGTAAACCTCTTACGTTATTTGTTTTTCAAACAGCTGAGCAAAACTGAACGTACTCAGACATTTCTCTCTTTACTTATTCTGATCATCACTAAACTGACACACAATATTTTAGCGCGGTGCAATATGACTTTCAATAATCCCCACAAAAGAGTGGCCCTGACTAACAATGATCTATACCTTTCATGAACCACTTACCTCACAAAAATCTTCGTTACTCGAACTAATGCAATACAGCGAGAGCCAATACTGCCAGCTAAATACAGGATTCTGACTACTGAAGGCACTAACTACTTATAGGCATAGTTAGCAAATGAAAGATTTTGATAGAGAACAAACAATGTATTTACCTTAATAGTGTTCAAAAGTCATATATATATATATATATATATATATATATATATATATATATATATATATATATATATATTCATGAATCCCATCTTTACAAATCTCCTTTTTCGGACAGACACACGTCCAGATAGTCCGTTCTCAAAACTCTGGCATCTCTCTCTCCACATCTACCACTGCTGGCCGCTCACCTCCAACGGCACAACGTTACGGGCTGTTCACATCCAACTGCCCAACACTACTAGCGATTTCCATACAGAGCACTACGTGGCGTTACCAACATAAAAACCTAAACAGCCTACTTAGAACAGCAGATTTGCTCAACAATTGTAAGCATGTGTGACGCCAGTCTAGGCGCTGCAGTCATGGACTGTGCGGCTGGTCCTGGAGGAGGTTCGAGTCCTCCCTTGGGCATGGGTGTGTATGTTTGTCCTTAGGATAATTAAGGTTAAGTAGTGTGTAAGCTTAGGGACCTATGACCTTAGCAGTTAAGTCCTATAGGATTTCACACACATTTGAACATTTTTGGTATTTAGGCTCTATATCATATCCGATGCAGCTGGGCGTGTCGTACATTGGTGTTGTGTACATAGTTCTGCGTAGTCAGCGCGTACACAACTTCCCCACTAGAGCGCACCCCACTGAGCACAACAGTGCAGGCGCAGCGCTCGTCCATCTCTGCACTATGTGATGGCGCTGCCTTAGAGACGGACCAAATTCTGCCTCCACCGATCCGCGTATTAATATGTAACGCAGCCAATTGCTGCTAATTTAGAACCTTTTCTCCTCGCAGATCACACTCACGCAGTGATAGATGAATGCACGAGGTATTATAACGAGTGTACAGACCTCCGATTAGCCAGTCTGCTTCAGTCTGTAGCAGTCTGCATTAGTCTGTACTAGTCTATAGTCAAGTTTCAGTCTGCGCCTAACAAGATAACCATATTCCTGTACATAGCCATGAAGATGAATGTAGAGGCTCTTTTGTCAAGTATCAGAGATATATGTGAGAATAAGATTAACGTACCAAGACCAAAGGAACTTCAGATTGTCAATTGTAAACAGCATCCAGAATCAAGTTACGTAATGTCTATGCTTTTTATTATTTTAATAAATGTGTGTGAAAATTAATCAAGTTCTGTTTGAAGTTGGTCACCGTCAATCTGCTACTCTAAGCATGCAAGTGGCATTTCTATCGTCTGACCTAACAGCAGAAGATAAACACGCCACGATAAGACCACGAGACAAATTGCTGACACTCGTCTACTTCGTTAGAGCGACAAGTCAAATAATCTGTTGGTGTGTGTACCGAAAGTCTTACAGTACGCACACCACAGCTGGTGACCATTATTAGGACGGTTGAGGAGTGACGTACAGGGCATTAGCGTCACAGAAATCTGGGTGTGAACCTTCTCAGTATCAGGGATTGTAAAATACGTCACGCAGCTCCATTCGTATGATCTGTGTGGACATTTTATGTACTAGGAGAAACTCAAGTTTCATATTCGTCTGCAGGTTGCTGAATGAATCACTCCCAAAATGGTTCAAGAAAACGAGTCACAGTTGCCGAACGGGGTGAAGTACGAAGTTCTTGTCACCGTCTTCAGGCGGTACGGCTTCGACATCGCTGTGGGTAGCCTCAGGGTAGAAGACATTTGCCGAGGCGGAGGCGGTTTCATGAGCGAGACACTCCGAGTGCGGGGATGCACACGAGGCGGCGACGAGGTCAGCCTCGTAGTGAAGGCGCCGCTGCGCAAGACCGGGGGCGGAAGGCTCAGCTCCGCCGGACTGTTCCGGCGCGAGCGGGCGCTGTACTCGCGGACGCTGCCTGCTGCGGAGGCGGCGCTCAAGTCGGTCGAGGGAGGGGCGTGGCGGCCGTTGAAGCCAGCGAGCCTGGGCGTCTGCGGGGGCGGCTGTCTGCTGCTTCAGGACCTGACGATCGCGGGCTTCCGCAAGGCCGCCAGTACTGATTCCGCTCGCGGGCTGGACGCGGCTCACTGTGTGGGCGCGCTGCGCGGGCTGGCGCGCCTCCACGCCGCCTCCACACCGACCGCGCGCCGCGACGCCCAGGTGGAGCCGCTGCTGCGGCAGTCCGTCGCCTTCGGCGCCAGCCGGGCCCCACTGTTGCAGTCGCAGGCTACGGCCACCGTCCTCGAGATGGCCCACGTACTGAGCCGCTACCCCTGGTTCCGGAGGTACCGGGACAAGTTCCTCCAGCTGGCAGACACCTTGCTGCCGCGAGCTGTAGATGCTGTCTCTACCTGCAACGGACGGCTGACTGTCATGCTGCATGGGGATTTCCAGAAGAACAATATGATGTTCCGGTACTGCAAATCGGAACTTCAGGTCGTGTTTTATGACTTCCAGGTAAAACTATGGGATCATAATTCAGTTTCAGCTTCTGTGTTAACTAATGGACAATTCTATATAATAAAAACAGCAGTTATCGACCTGATGGTTGAATTAAGCACCATAGACCTTTATCAGGTACTGTCAAATATGAGATTATCTGTTATATGCTGTTACACACTGAAGAACCAAAGAAACTGGTACACCTACTGACACACACAGTGGTTACGGTTACTACAAGCCACACCACAAGTTGGGAAACGGGGCCAAATTTCTAGTAGTTTACTGTCATGTTGAGATTTTCACACACAAAAGTTTTATTCATATCTTACAGAAAGTAGCAGTACGGCAATAAACAGCCTTTTAAACACGCCGCTAACAGCAATCAAATCATTTATAGCAATACAACAATGCTTTAAAAAAAATTAATTTTTTTAAAGAAACAAAAGTAACAGTACGGCAATCAACAACCTCTCAAAACAGGCCGCTAACGGCAATCAAGTAATTTACAACAATACAACAGTTTAAAAATTTCTTTTAAAAACCGGCAATCAAGTCATTTATAGCAATACAACAGTTTAAATAAAAAATAAATAAAAAACGCAGAAGCTAGCAGTACGGCAATAACAGCTGTAAGTAGGCTGTTTAGGTTTTTTATTGGTAAGGCCGCCGCCACGTAGCGCTCTGTATGAAAATCACTGGCTGTGCCGTGTGCAGTCTGTGGCTGGTTTGCATTTTTGTCTACCATTGTAGTGTTGGGCAGCGGCAGCTGGATGCTAACAGCACGTAGCGTTGCGCAGTTGGAGGTGAGCCGCCAGCAGTGGTGGACGTGGGGAGAGAGATGGCGGAGTTTTGAAATTTGTAAGACTGGATGTCATGAACTGCTATATATATTATGACTATTAAGGTAAATACATTGTTTGTTCACTATTAAAATCTTTCATTCGCTAACTATGCCTATCAGTAGTTAGTGACTTCCGTAGTTTGAATCTTTTATTTAGATGACAGTAGTGGCACTCGCTGTATTGCAGTAGCTTGAGTAACGAAGATTTTTGGTAAGGTAAGTGATTTGTGAAACGTATAGGTTAATGTTAGTCAGGGCCATTCTTTTGTAGGGATTTTTGAAAGTCGGATTGCGTTGCGCTAAAAATATTGTGTGTCAGCTTAAGCACAGTCTTGTACAATTTTTCTAAGGGGACGTTTCACAGCCTTTCAAAACACGCCGCTAACGGCAGTCAAGTAATTTATAGCAATACCACAATTTAAACAAATTCTTTTTAAAAAACACAGAAGCTAGCAGTACGGAAATAACAGCCTTTCAAAATACGCCGCTAATGGCAATCAAGTAATTTATAGCAATACAACAGTTTAAAAAATTTAAAGAACATTAGTATACAGGCTACTAAAGTAAATACAGAACCTTGTTAATAAAGTACGGTGAGGTAGTGAAGCTACCAACACCGCCATTTAAAAAAAGTCAGAGGTCTCAGCAAACACACGATTAATGGCAATAAAGGAATTGAGGAATTTAAAAAAAGGTTTTAAACAAAAGTGTCCTGAAATATCATTAGAACATAACAGATGTAATGGACCCGTGTAAGGCGGCCACAAATCACCCACTCAGGCTAGGCAGAATACTGACCAATTTAAATACGCTCGTGAACACAATTGTCACTCTCAGGCTGGTCACTGCACCGACTTTTAGCCAGCGAAAACTTGTAATAAGATGGCTTAACTTGCTGACAGAATTAGAGCTAACCACGTGCAAGGAAACATTACACCCCACAGTCCTGAATGAGCAACCACATGATCAACCAACAAGAAGCATGAATTTACTCATAACATACGACAGAATAGCCGAACAATTAAACTGCCAAAACTACACCTCCCATCGGGCACTAACGAGAGGAGGAGGAAAGATCACTGTCTTCAATTACGCCAGTGCCGGGGACAGGAAACCCGATCGCCGGAGGCACTGGTTACGAAAACTTATTACTTAATGATTAAACCTCCCACTAACTTAAATTGCTATTATGTGCTAACAGGCATAACACGACCTCAGATGGCAAGGATCCGCACATCCGACCGCGCACGCGTCGCCAGTGTACCCAACACGCCACGGTCACGCGACAACACGCTCTGTCACCGGAGTTCACGTCAACGTTGACGGGTAGTGACCGCTCATTCATGTTAGGTGTCTCCTTTTTAAACTCCAGTGTTGAAACGGAGCACTTAAAGAAGCTTGTTAACGTCCCACCAATGTGAAATGAACAGCAACTGCTCGTGGGGCGATTCTGTATACAACCAACCCGCGGGGAACTCTTCCGTCAACTCCACCCGTTCGTTACACACAACCGACATACATTACGTGGCGACTCTGTACAACCGACCACGCCTGGTCCGCGCTGGCGAGCCACACTGCCCTCCCATGTCCACCAGACTCTCTGAGCGCACGCCCCTACTTCCGCGCCACCACACGAACTTACGACCGGTCAAAGATCTCACTTCCTCCATAGCAGTTTCCCGGAAGCAAAAACGCAGATATCGATAGAAGAGAGAAAAAACAACCAAGCAGCCACTTAATGACAGACAACATATCAAACAAACATGTCAGGGGAAGAAAAGGAAAACCAATGCAATCTAAACACAAGGTGTAGCACGAGTCGATGCACGGCTCACCTACATAATATCGCGTAGGACCCCCGTGAGCACGCAGAACTGCCGCAACACGACATGGCATGGGCTCGACTAATGTCTGAAGTAGCGCAGGAGGGAACTGACACCATGTATCCTACAGGGCCGTCCATAAATCCCTAAGAGTACAGTACGTTGCAAGGCATCCGAAATATGCTCAATAATGTTCAAGTCTGGAGCGTTTGGTGGCCAGCGGAACCGTTTAAATGCAGAAGCGTGTCCAGGAACAATTCTGTAGCATTTCTGGACGTATTGGGTGTCGCAATTTCCTGATGGAACTGCCCAAGACCGTCGGAATGCACAATGGATATGAATGGCAGCAGGTGACCAGACAGGATGGTTACGTACGTGTCACATGCCAGAGTCGTATCTTTAAGTACAAGGGGTTCCATATCACTCCAACTGCGCGCGCCGCACACAATTACAGAGCCTCCACCAGTTTGTACAGTCCCCCGCTGACATGCAGGGCCCATGGATTCATGAGGTTGTCTCCATACCCGTACACGTCCATCCGCTCGATACAATTTGAAGCGAGACTCGTCCGAACAGGCAACATGTTTCCAGTCATCAACAGTCCATTATCGGTGTTGACGGGCCCAGGCGATGCGTAAAGCTTTTTGTCGTGCAGTCATGAAGGTTACACGGGTGGGTCTTCGGCTCCGAAATCTCATATCGATGATGTATCGTTGAATGGTTCGCACACTAACGCTTGTTGACGGCCCAGCATTGAAATATCGTGCAGTTTGCGGAAGGGTTGCACTTCTGTCACACTGAACGATTCTCCTCAGTCTTGCATGATGTTTTCCCGGCCGCAGCGATGTCAGAGATTTGATGTTCTACCGGGTTACTGATATCCACGGCACACTCATAAAATGGTCGTACGGTAAACCCCCACTTCATCGCTACCTCTGAGGTGCTGTGTACCATCGCTCTTGCGCCGACTATAACACCATGTGCAGGCTCACTTAAATCTTGATAACCTTCCATTGTAGCAGCAGTAACCGATCTATAAACTGCGTCAGACACTTGTTGTCCTACATAGGCGTTGCCGACCGCAGCGCCGTATTCTGCCTGTTTACATATCGCCGGCCGGTGTGACCGAGCGGCTGTAGGCTGAATACAATACAATCCAGTAACAGAAAAAATATCGATCTAATGCTGTACATTTTATTTTATCATCCCAAGCTATTTAAGCTGATTAACGTTCTTCCTCTCCCCAATCCCTCACGCTGCTAAATTGCTAAAGTATGTGCTCAAAACTGGCTATGGAAAAAGACATTTTTTTTAAAAGAAGCTGTTGCCATTATCGGCAAACGTTATACAGACGATTTTCTTGTGTCTTTTTTGTTGTGTTATGCGCACTCGTCTAACATAGGGTGCCCAAGAAAATTGCTTTCTTGGATCGCTAGACAATTCAAGCAAATCGTATTAACGGAGATTATTACAAAAGATGAATGACGGTGCTTAACTTTTGTATTCACAAAGGTGTGTCGTAAGCATAATTCGACATTCAAATATCAGTGGCCTTCGGTACACACAATTCCAACTCAAGAAAAACAATAAGTTCGTAAGTCACTACTGTATCATTCGGAGAACGGCTCGTCTTCAACTCGGGCCGTGGCGTGGCAGCGCAGCGCTTGTATTCTCTTCGTGTAGATGGTTCAGATGGTTCAAATGGCTCCGAGCACTATGCGACTTAACTTCTGAGGTCATCAGTCCCCTAGAACTTAGAACTAATTAAACCTAACTAACCTAAGGACATCACACACATCCATGCGCGAGGCAGGATTCGAACCTGCGACCGTAGCGGTCGCTCGGCTCCAGACTGTAGCGCCCAGAACCGCACGGCCACTCCGACCGGCTTCGCGTAGATGCCTTTCCTGTCTCGGTGTCGTCCTAGAGAGGGGTCAGCGTATACTTGGCTGAAGTCGTCTCACAGCCCTCTCTGCTCTTCCGTTCTTGATCGTCGTGCCCGCGTTTGACTTTACGCCGGAACATTTTCTGCCAATCTTCAGGAGATCTCATAGCTGGTTAACGAATGGGGTCAAGCTTGTGGCTGGAGGTTTTATGTAAAGCCCACCAAAATACTAAGTGACAGTCTCTAGTCGATCGAGAATAAAGACAATACACTCAAAGCGTCTGATACGTAGGAAATCTTATGCGTAGTGACAAAATTCATTAAAACCACATTCAGGAAAGATAATTAGCTCCTCATGATCACATAATAAAATACGGTGACATCTTCTGGTCCAGACTGTATACCAATTAGGTTCCTTTCAGAGTATGATGATGCAATAGCTCCATACTTAGCAATCATATACAACCGTTCGCTCGACGAAAGATCCGTACCCAAAGGTTGGAAAGTTGCACAGGTCACACCAATATTCAAGAAGGGTAGTAAGAGTAATCCTCTAAATTACAGGCCCATATCGTCAACGTCGATATGCACCAGGATTCTGGAACATATATTGTGTTCGAACATTATGAATTACCTGCGAAAAACCACTAGCTCTTTATTCACTTGAAGTGCCGAGTGCTATTGACAAGGGATTTCAGATCGATTCCGTATTCTTGGATTTCCGGAAGGCTTTTGACAGTGTACCTCACAAGCGGCTAGTAGTGAAATAGAGTGCTTATGGAATATTGTCTGAGTTACGTGACTGGATTTGCGATTTCCTGTCACAGAGGTCACATATCGTAGTAACTGACGGAAAGTCATCGAGTACAACAGAAGTGATATCAAGCGTTCCCCAAGGTAGTGTTATAGGCCCTTTGCTGTTCTTCATCTATATAAACGATCTGGGAGACAATCTGAGCAGCCGTCTTAGGTTGTTTGCAGATGCCGTTGTCGTTTATCGACTAATAAAGCCATCAGAAGATTAAAAAAACTGCAAAACGACTTAGAAAAGATAGCTGAACGGTGCGAAAAGTGGCAGTTGACCCTAAATAACGAAAAGTGTGAGGTCATCGACAAGAGTGCTAAAAGGAACGCGTTAAACTTCGGTTACACAGAAAATGTTGTGGGGAAGGCCTACCAAAGACTTCGTTTTATTGGCAGGACACTTATAAAACGTAACAGACCTACCAAGGAGACTGCCCACGCTACGCTTGTCCGTCTTCTTTTAGAATACTGCTGCGCGGTGTGGGATCCGTATCAGATAGGACTAACGGAGTACATCGAAAAAGTTCAAAAAAGGCAGCACGTTTTATATTATCTCGAAATATAGGAGAGAGTGTCACAGAAATGATACAGGATTTGGGGTGGAAATCATTAAAAGAAAGGCGTTTTTCGTTGCGACGGAATCTTCTCACGAAATTCCAATCACCAACTTTCTCCTCCGAATGCGAAAATATTTTGTTGACACCGACCTACATAGGGCGGAACAATCACCACAATAAAATAAGGGAAATCAGAGCTCGTACGAAAAGATATAGGTATTCATTCTTTCCGCGCGCTATACGAGATTGGAATAATAGCATTTTGAAGGTGGTTTGATGAACCCTCTGCCAGGCACTTAAATGTGATTTGCAGAGTATCCATGTAGATGTAGGTGAAATTAGCCTCTTGGCAAAGTACTTCGACTCCCCTCTATTAAGAGGAGCATTGGAAATTAAGAAGTATTATAACTATTTGAGTTGGAAATGTGAATAGCGCCAAGGTAAGCAGCCCCATCGCTTCCTAGATAGTTTTGCATGAATTGTGGCAATGGTGGCTACGAGCAGAGGTAGAGAATCGAACGTTTGAGGGATGTCATAAATTTTTATGGTGTTGGTAACTTCTTACAGTTAAATACGGTCTCCGTGACTAAATAGAATTCTGTTTGTTTGTCAGGCATGTTTCGCTACTCTTAATTTCGAAGCATCTTTGGTGGTGATTTCAAGTAGTCTTTTCCATATATATGCAGCAATAGAACTTTTTTTTGTCGTGTACAGTCCAGGAAGTCATTTTCTTCTCATCTGCGAGAATATTTTACGATGCGCTTCACAATTTTTACCAATATATTCTTTTACCTTGGTTACACGTATCACTGACTGTAAAATTCGATCAGTCAGTCACAAAAACGTTTAGACTTTATATTTTAATTAATGTCTCATTGTTTGCTTCGGATTTTCAGTCATTTTGTGCCTTACATGTTATTTTGTAATAGTACCTACCAAAATTGTTAATATCAATCAAAATCATTGTGGCTATTTTCAAGAAACAGCAAACATCGTAATCGTGTTTTATGACAAAAACTGACGCAAAAGAAATCCCAGTGCACCAAACGCTGGGTAAAAATACTTAACGACTTTGCTCATATTAATTCGGTATATTGATTCTACAGTTTGATTGGCGTTTTGGTGGAACTTAGGTACAAAGTATATCTAAACTACAAAAAATTTGTATTATAGCTTACATTAGTGAGAAGAAGCCTACTTCATTAAAATATTTACCATATAGGATCCATTTTTGTATTTATGACAGCTGCTACTAAATGTTGTTGAAAATGACATTTATAGTTAAAAGGAGGACATGTTTTTTTGTGACTGATTTGTTGGAAACGTGTTCATGAACAATTCTAGAACAATAATTGTTAAAACAGGCTGCAGAAAACTTAGAGATCCTGAACACAGAATGTGGCATCAAGAAAGTAGACTGAGGCAACAACTCTACCAAACTGTTGGGCTTATATGTACAGCGTACCTCTCCGAAGACACATCGGGTACCACAGGTACTCATAGCGATATTTTCAATTTAATTTTTGTGATGTGTAACTGGAATCAGCCTGAAGCAAAGACTGGTCATTGAATATTTCATAGGAAAACGTACAATCATATCGTTTCCTAAGCCGTAATTTAAGAGTCCAATAGATAGAGTAACTTAAGATTCGTCTGAAGCGATGTTCACTTCAATAATATTTCTTAACCGTGACATAAATAAAAAAAGGAAGGCATTTTTAGTTGGGAAACCCGAGGTGCGTTCAGCTGATGGATCAGAAAGGGCTTTCTTCCGCTGTGCACAATGGCCCCTTACCGCGCTGTGCATCGGAGTTGTGTCAGCTTCTACACACTAAGACGAACCAGATCTGCAAGATGCATACTGATACTACAGAGAATCAAGAAGGAATTGAATTTGCTGTAACAAAATTATTTTACTTTGAAGTTCAGTCTTATTTAAAGGATAATTTGTAATTTAATACAACCAAAACAAATCCGGTGAAAACTACATAACAAATTTTTGTAACGGGATGGATTTAGATAAAAAGCGATTCAAACAAAACTACTGTAGGCCTTACAGAGTGATATTTGGCAGTGTGCATCGACAGTACTCTTATATCTGTCCTTTGGCCACACGTGTAGCAACCCTTGCACTTTCTGCCTTCTTCAGGCGCCTCGCACAGATTATGCTCACTAAGCTATTAACCACACAAAATCACTGACTCTTTTGTTAATTTCTTCAAATTGATCACTTTACTCCTTCCAACAGAATTAGGCTGAATTACTTGGTTGCTACTATTTTTAAAATGAATCCTTCACTTTCGTAGCAAGTGGGTGTTGAAATTCAAATATAGCCTATATGGAAGATCTTCCTGCAGGCCATACACATCATGCTGATGAATGCAACTAATGGGCGTTGTTTTATTTGGTGTTCAATAGAATAATTACTATCTGGTTGAGAGCATAGACTCTATTTTCTGTACAGTTGTTGTTGTTGTTGTGGTCATCAGTCCAGAGACTGGTTTGATGCAGCTCTCTATGCTACTTTATCCTGTGCAAGCTTCTTCATCTCCCAGTATCTACTGCAACCTACATCCTTCTGAATCTGCTTAGTGTATTCATCTCTTGGTCTCCCTCTACGATTTTTACCCTCCGTGCTGCCCTCTAATACTAAACAGGTGATCCCTTGATGCCTCAGAACATGTCCTACCAACCGATCCCTTCTTCTAGTCAAGTTGTGCCACAAATTTCTCTTCTCCCCAGTTCTATTCAGTACCTCCTCATTAGTTATGTGGTCTACCCCTCCAATCTTCAGCATTATTCTGTAGCACCACATTCCGAAAGCTTCTATGCTCTTTATGTCTAAATTATTTATCGTCTATTTTTCACTTCTATACATGGCTACACTCCACACAAATACTTTCAGAAACGACTTCCTGACACTTAAATCTATACTCGATGTTAACAAATTTCTCTTCTTCAGAAACGCCTTCCTTGCCGTTGCCACTCTACATTTTATATCCTCTCTACTTCTACCATCACCAGTTATTTTGCTCCCCAAATAGTAGAACTCATCTACTACATTAAGTGTCTCATTTCCTAATCTAATTCCCTCAACATCATCCGATTTAATTCGACTACATTCCATTGTCCTCGTTTTGGTTTTGTTGATGTTCATCTTATATCCTCCTTTCAAGACACTGTCCATTTCGTTCAACTGCTCTTCCAGGTCCTTTGCTGTCTCTGACAGAATTACAATGTCATCGGCGAACCTCAAAGTTTTAATTTCTTCTCCATGGATTTTAATTCCTACTCCGTATTTTTCTTTTGTTTCCTTTACTGCTTGCTCAATATACAGATTGAATATCATCGGGGATAGGCTACAACCCTGTCTCACTGCCTTCCCAACCACTGCTTCCTTTTCATACCCCTCGACTCTTAGCACCCGATTTTAGATTGTTCTTTATCTCCAAAATTTCAGTTTTATAACGGTGATCGCTGCTCAGTAAACTACCGCCCTATTCAAATTTTGTGTATAGCTTACCAATGTCATTTTTTCACAGAATCCAAATTAACTGGAATGTTTTTCTTTAGATTTTATGGGTTGCATTATGGTTGATATATACGCGTAACTCTTGTTCTACTTTATTGTTCATACTATGGTTCGTATTTTTTACAAAAGTTCTTAGGCAAGAGAGACCCTGGTAAAGTAGTTATCACACTTCCTACTTTTGTTTGTATGACTTTGATAAGTGAAATGAGAGGGTGAAAGCCGGTGTCAGCTTACAGACTACACCTCTCGAATAGCACCAAGGGGGCCGCCACAAGATTAACGACCCCATCCGCCGGACAAATCACCAACAACAGAGTCGAATACCCTGTCTTCATGAGGCACTGCTGGGAGGTTTGCTACTTAGTCGAGGTCACTCATGTAGTGACTGATGATCAGATACCTTACGCCGCCAGCTCTCTCCCCCCTTGCTGGCCAAATTCTGGCAACGGAAATTTCATCCACTATCAGGATTAGAACCAGTTTACCTCCGAATCTAGTGGCATAGCACAGGCGTACGTTTGTGACAATCCATTTATTTTTATCAAGCGTGTCTCCATCCATCCCTCACAGCCTACGCTCTCCATTTTTTCCATCTTTCGTTAGCTTCACTGCTATAATGCTTTTCCAGCCGAAGAATTAAAGCTTGTTTCCATCTAGTAGCTTTATCAGTCATGAACTAACTTTCATTTTAAAAGACGACTGAACAAATCTGTGCATACGAGAGTAAAGCAATATAAACGAGTACAGTCTTTTCTCCATTGTGGGACTGAAAATATTTCTTATTGTTAAGACATGTAAATAGATACAGTGTCTTTTAAGAAAATTACACAAGCATTGGTCCTTCTTGAAAGTGAGAAAAAAAGAAATGTATTTATACGAACACTAATTCGAAATTTCAAATTTTTTAAAGAAAAATAAATAAAGAAAATGTCCTCGAGACCTGTAGAACATCTTTTGTCGTTCTTTTTACTCTTCACATACAATTTTCAGCGTGTTACCGTATTTTCTCTTGTGGTCGTTATTCACTGGTGTGCAAAAATTAAGGACGACAGTAACTTTTGCATCATGAGTCGGTGCCAGGTAACGTAAGTACAGGGGATAAGAAGTTGGTAACCCCTAAAGAAATCATTGTAAGCATCATTTAATACCGTGTAATTCCACCCGTCGACTTGATAACCGCCTAGATTCGGTTAGGAACTCTGTCCACAAAGTTATGCAAGTACGTCGCATCCAGGTTAAGCCACTCGCTGAGGATTTCATTGCGCAGTTCCACCAAATTGCGGGGATGCTGATAATGGCGTTTTATTCGTAGGTCAACGTGCCCCACTGGTTTTCAAAAATGGTTCAAATTCCTCTGAGCACTATGGGACTTAACATCTGCGGTTGTCAGTCCCCTAGAACTTAGAACTACTTAAACCTAATTAACCTAAGGACATCACACACATTCATGCCCCAGGCAGGATTCGAACCTGCGACCGTAGCGGTCCCACTGGTTTCCTATGGGTTTCAAGTTAGTTGATTTTGAAGGCAAATCGGGATGTAAGAGGGTGTGGGGTGTTTAGAAAACCAATCACATATTATTCCAGCCTGATGAACATTCCTGTTGTCTTTATGTGCCTGTGGGGGCGATAGCCGCTTATGAGATGACGACTCCAAATGTTCATTGCACGCAGTTTCTGCCGCGCGGTTCTCTCGCTGACAGGTTGAACTGGACGTTCATTCGTTGCCTGGAGCCATTCCTGTGGGGTCTGGAAGCGATTTTGATTTTGATTCACAAGCCGCCGTCTCAGATAGGATGTTTTTCAGACCAAAATTCTGATGTTGTGTTTCGTGACCAAACGTGTTACACCTCTAGTTGGAGACACCTAGACCTATCCGACGCTAAACACATGCATGTCCAAAGGAACAGTGCATCGTAATCCGAAACGATAATAGGCACTGCAATATCGTATTTATCCTCCGACACTTGGCAAACAACTTTCAAGTAAAATTTCTCCCCTGCACTGTAATATACATAATGGATGTACGGGTCCGGGTTCTGACACATATGAAAGTCCGCGTCTGGTCGTGGGTCGCGCTCGGATGGCCAAAGAATATGGCGACCGCGCGCGACAAGCAGCAGAACCGTGTTCGAGTCCCAGTCTGACACAAATTTTCATTGTCGTCAATCCCTTATACGACTGACGGTTGTCCATATTCGAAACTGCGAATACATTTCATGTATTTGAAATTAAATCCAGGACACTGGCGCAAGATCTGGCTATCAGAAAATTTACGCCGCCACCTGTCCTCTTCTCCCCTGGTGCTGCTGGTGGTGGAAATTTGTTCCAACATCAGGAATCGAAACGGCACCCGCATGCGTTTGCAAAGACGAGTTCATTACAGATCGAGTAGTAGTTCAGAATGAGGGACCCATCCTGGTGTTTTCTTTAAGACATTTAAGATTCAAAATGGTTCAAATGGCTCTGAGCACTATGGGACTAAACATCTTAAGTCATCAGTCCCCAAGAACTTAGAACTACTTAAACCTAACTAACCTAAGGACATCACACACATCCATGTCCGAGGCGGGATTCGAACCTGCAACCGTAGCAGTCGCGCGGTTCCGGACTGAGGGCCAAGAACTGCTAGACCACCGCGGCCGCAAGACATTTAAGAAATCCACTGGTTTTGAACTGGCGTTCTCTCGAATGCAATGTTTTGCAGCTCACCGTTTCGCTCCATTTAGAGGAAGAGAAATGTATACCTTCTAAATAAGCCAAGTAATGCACTTTGATGTATGATACAATTCTGGTTTTATGACAGTAATACACTGATTGAAAAAATGCAACACCAAGAAGGAATCAGCCGGCCGTTGTGGCCGAGCGTTTATAGGCGCTTTACTCCGGAACCGCGCAGCTGCTACGGTCGCAGGTTCGAATCCTGCCTCGGGCATGGATGTATGTGCTGACCTTTGGTTAGTTAGGTTTAAGTAGTTCTAAGTCTAGGGTACTGATGGCCTCAGACGTTAAGTCCCATACTGCTCAGAGCCATTTGAACCATTTGAAGAAGGAATCGTGGGAGATAAACGAAAGTTGGTAGGCATGTTTCTGCATTTGAATGATGACGCCTATTCTAATTTAGCGCCAGCCTCGTAGGAGTGGCGCTCGTAGCACCACCATCAGCATGCAAATCAGGTTTGCTTTGTAAACGTGTTCAACGGTCGTGAGCATTAGTTAACTTTGAGATTGGATGTGGTGAGTTGATGTTAAGCGAAGAATATCTTTAAGGCGACACAGACGCCATTATCAACAATTCACTGAGCTCAAAAGAGATCGTGTAACAGTTAAACGAGAAGCTGGATGTTCCTTCCGTGATACTACAGAAAGATTTCGTAGGAATGTTATCGCTGTACATGATTGCTGGCAGCGGTGTTCATGGAAAGGTACGGTGACAAGAACACCGAACTCCCGACGCCCAGGTGGTACATAGTACTGCGCCTACAGCAGCAATTCGAGCAGCAGTTGGCGTCACAGTAATACAAGGACCTGTTACAAATTGGTTTCTTCGGGGACAGCTCCGAGCCAGACGTCTCCAAGAGGGCATACCATAGACCACAAACCATCGCCATTTACGATTTCAGTGGTGTCAAGCGAGAGCTCATTGGATAACACAGTGGACCTCAGTAGTGTTTTCTAATGAAAGCCGTTTCTATTTTTGTGTCAGTGATGGCCTTGTACTGGTTAGGCGGAGGAGAGATGAAAACATGCAACCAGCTTGTCTGGGCCTGAACACACTGGACTTACACCTGGAGCTATAGTCTGGGATCCTATTTCGTATGCTCAACAGGAGCACTCACGTGGTTATCCAAGCATCCTGACTGCAACTGTGTACGTCAGTCTGGTGATTAGACCTGCCACTCGTGAACAGTTTACCAGGGGGTGCTTTCCAACAGGATAACACTCGTCCACACACTGCTGTTGTAATCCAGCGCGCTCTACAGCGTGTCGACATGTTGCCTTGGCCTCCACGATCACCAGGTAGTCTCCAATCGAGCACGTGTGGGACAACATCGGAGGATAACTCTAGCGTCATCCCTCTATTGACTGTCCAAGTGCAACAAGCATGGAACTCCATCCCACTAAGTGATATTCGGCACCGTACGACGCAATGAATGTATGTTCATATGCTTGCGTTCAACATTCTAATGGCTACACCGGTTATTAAAGTACCAGCATTTCACATTTGAAACATATGCCCGAAACTTCATTACTCTACATTAATTATTTCTTGATGTACAGATCTTTTTCCGTCAGTGTACAACGCCTCTTCTTCTTGATGATTTGGTTTGATTTGTACTTGGCCTCGGCTAAAACTCGGCGACAGTCGGTCGAGTGTTGAGATCGTTATCAAGTTACGAAGACGACGTTACACAAAATAACAGTGCTGAATCGAAGTGTCGACGTGCGTGAGATACGTATTTACTTAATCAAGAATCGTAATAAATCGTTCGTAATCGATGTTTAACTGATTAATGATGAAATATTAATGATAAAATCAATAAGTCACATTCATAACAAATTCCCTACAAGCTGGTCGTAATTTCAAGTATCTAAGAAATCGTAACAGTGGGCTTGTTATTTGAGTCAAAGATTCTACACAAGCCGAGCGCTACAGTCAAATATTATCGCTGCGCGTAATTATTACTCGGGATTTTCATGTCAATAATTTGATAGAATTTTAAATCACAAATGCGCGACTTGGCACGAAAGGGTGTTTTATTGTAAAATATCGGTCACTTCCTAAACGAGCCTGTAACCTCCCCACAAAATAAAATAATATGAATAATGCTCTCATTTAGCGTAACTACCCAACAGTGAAAATATAATACAATATGACAAACCTATAACCTTTCAATAATTGACAGTCAATTTAACCTGGTAAATTTTGGACGTCAGCAATACTGCGTCATGGCCCTGATACATCATTCTGAATAAACTGAAAAATCTTACCTTCATTAGATCGCTGGATAACGCGTATATATCTGCTCCTATAAGAAATTTTCCTGGCGCAGCTAAGTGCAATGCTGGCCGATAGATTTGCTTATATAAAAGGAAGGAACTGACTTTTCTTTTCAATAATCGGGGTTGCCAAGGATTGGAGAAATTAGTGAATTCTTTAAATTGAGATAAATGTCAAAAGTTACTTTTTATGAGAAAGATTATTATTAACAGATTTTTTTTAAAAACATTTGCATGGGACTTGATGTAACTATACTACATATGCGCGAGGCTGCTTTTACCTTATCCTATAACGCTCAGACTCTGCCATCGCTGCACACGACCGGCCCAGCCAACACGATACACCAGACACGACTGCTCGCTAGCAACAACATACTGCTACTGCTACGCAGTTCTTACTGCAGTCAATACTGCTCTTTGGTCTCAGATTCTCTTCTAGCTTACATATCGCAGGCAGCGCGTGAGCAATACATCGAAATTATATCAGCTCGAGTGCGCTAGCAACAAATTCTTTAATTATGGGCCTCTTACAAGCCTTGAGAAGAAAACTTTCCCAGGTGTTGGGGGGGATTCAAATTATATGTTTCGGACCTATCACTGAGGTCCCATAAACCACTGGATATTATGAATGAAAATTGTCTATCAGTGTTTGTTGCCTAAATCACTGACTAAGTAATGTTTAGTTCAGTTATCTACTTAAAAGTTCACTTTATTCTAGTAGGTAACAGTCCTCCGTTCGAATTCTAATGACGTGATATTTGAAATCAGAAGATCGTATTACTGCGTCATAATAGATCGCAATTATTCAATCTCAAAACCAATCTAAGCGCTCCTACATGTACGAGCATTACTCACGATTCCCAAAGAGTAGTCACACGGAGTATTCTTTGGGATCGTTGTTTCTACTTTGCGAATATTAATTTATGCTAATTTTGCGATTTATTATGATTTTGATTTTAATTTCACTGAAATTAAATCTTTCTTTCGTAGATTGCTAAATTGTCAAGTCTTAGATTCCTGATTTAATTACTTGTTATTGTCCTAATAATAGTGATAAATGGAACTTCGTTCGCTTATTCAATTTTCTGGGACTTTGGGGCTTGCGGAGAAATCTTTGGGGTATTGGGGGCTAATTTTTGATTTTTATTTCTCGTCCGAGGAAGTGGCATTACAAGCGTAATTAAAAAACATGCAGTCGATTCACTAAAACTTTTCTGAGTATGTTACCATATTGCCATATTGTGCTTATGGACCAACATTTCGGCCTCTGTTGCAAAGAGTCTTCATTAGGATGTGTAAATATGCCCCACTGATTTATGCCACTTGAAACAACATGTCGGTAGGGTAATACATCCCGACACCCAAGCCCATGTTCACAAACATGCGATCAGTTTAAGAAAAACTGTAATTTTTCAGGGAGCCCACATCGGATCTCCAGCAGAGGACCTGCAGTACTTTCTGCACACGAGCGCCAGCCTGGAGGTTCTGCAGCACCACACGGACCTGCTGCTGTCTGAGTATCACAGCACCCTGCAGCACACGTTGCGAGCCCTGGGGCTGCAGCAGCAGGCGGACGCCTACCCGCTAGAGCAGCTGAGGAGAGAGATGCAGCAGCTGGCACCAGTAGGGGTCTTCTGCACTTACAACCTGCTGCCTGTCATGCTGAACCTAGCGGCAGTCTATCTGGAGCTTAGTAATTCCTGCAACATTGGTAGGCTCTTACGCAAGTGGTTTACGAATCCAGAGTATCTGGCATTTGCTGAGTACCTGACGCCTCTATTTGAGAAGCGGGGACTTCTTTGATGGAAGTATTACAAACACTTTTTGCTCAACATTCATGTTGACAGATTCAGCGTGAATAGCCCAAAGTATGAAAGACTTCGTAGGGAATCTACATCCACGACATCGATTCTCGACAAGCAACTTATGGTGTCTGACAGAGGAACTTTGCACACATACTGAGGAAAATTATTCCGGGAACTGCAAAGCAGATGAATATTGAATCCCTGTGGCTTTGTTGTGTTTTCAATGTGTGTATCTATTGCCAGTGCAATGTTATGGTGATAAGAAGATTTGTGTCGTTTGCAGTTCATAATCAAATACACAAGTGTACCTGAGATGAAAGATCATTTACGACTGAGGACACTATCAGATTAGGCTGCTCACTGTTATGGTAATTTATATATCATTATTTATCACAATAAATATTTTTCCCTTGTGTCCTGATTTTTCCAATTGCCAATGTGCAGTCTAGAGCTCATATTACTGTTTTTCATTAGGTTAACCGAAAAATGACTAGACGCAGTCTGTTATGAAATATTTTCATAAATTACGGTACAGTAATTAATTACCTACTTGCTGTCGAGCTCATCTGCTGATAGGACATGGCGTCCACGACGCTCAGGTTATGAATCGCTAATGCAGAGAATGTTGAGGATGATGTGACTCTTATTTCTTTCTTTTCCATCACTGTGTTTGTTCTTGTTTCGTTAACATTTCTTTCATATAACCCCGAAATAACTGATAACAGTAAAAAAGTTAATCTCTGTACTCTTTCAGTAACTCACTCTTTTACAAAGGCGTTGGTATTACCTCGGGAATGTCATAATGACACACGCATTTTTTTCATGTAGACCATCGCTATCTGAAAATACATTGTTTGAAAATTGCTACTAACAATTGACATATGCTAAGGAATTATTACCAGGTGCTACGTAACATCCGACAACTCCTACGGAACGTACAACCAGTGTTAGTAAAAGGAAATTTAGAAGGCAGAACGTATCAACTGTTGCGAAGCTGATGCACGAACGCTCTATATGTATTCAGTGCTTCATGCAGTACAGTGTTTGACGAAGGTTGTTGTGGAATCGATTAGTGCGTCATTCCGTGTCGCACTGCAACATGTATGCAAGACATCATAGTGATTACGCTCATGGAGGAGCAGTTGGACGGTTCAAAGCCGCTCAAAGTGTCACTACTGTAGCCACAGTGATGTGAGTGTCCAAAATTGGACTGTCGATATTTTTAAAAATATCGGGAATCCAATATATCGATATTTAAAAAAGTGTCATTAGGACCATCGATATATTGAAAATCCTATCGACATAGCGACGGATAAATATCGACGTGCGAGCCAAAAAATATCGGCTGCAGATTGTAAATACACAGTCAGTTTTAGAGCTGTATATTTACGTATTTGTTTATTATTAGATATTCTGTACATCAACAAGCGAGCAGCCTGCTTATTCCCCGAGAGCAACAACTGAGGAAAACGATGCACGTTCACGCTGGGCGATAACCACTTTGCTAGCAACGGTAACTGTAGGTAGGCGGCACAGTAAAGCATGTCCGAGAGGTCTGTCGTTCGCTTTCGTCACATAACGGATTTATCTGAAACACTTCATGTCGACTTCCCACCTGATTTTTTTTTTCATTTCTGCAAACGTTAGCTACCTAGCAGTTGTAGTGTCAAAATTGCGTGGTGGAGCTAAACGCTGCAGTTTCTGTTGGTGACGCCCAGCACCGGGTGCGTCAGCATTTCCCCTCGCACGTCTCCGCCCACAATCTTATCATTAAGATTTTTGTTCATCAATTTCAATAAAGGTGTTTGAAGAATTCCGATGTGATGAAATAGCACACTAGTTGTATTAAAAAATTGTTAAAGTAACTGTAGTGCTACTTCTTCACATCGGATATCTCGTTATTGCATTCACACCGCCAATCCCCCCTCCCCATCGCAATCTAGTTTCTTCTTTATGTCATCTATGCTTGCTTCACAGAGTCAAAGAGAAAGACTGGACGTGATAAAAGCTCATAAAGCAGTAAGGCTCCATCACGCACTGAAAGTAAAATTATGTTATACTACAATTTCACAATAACAACTTCTAAAATTTATCGACAACTGCAAAAAAAAAAAAAAAAAAAGAAATGAAACTATGGCAATCGATATATTGATATACGAGTGCGAAGATATCGCCGACATATATCGATATTTTAGAGGAAGATAAGTAGATATATCAATAACAAGTTTGTTTGTGTGGCCATCCTCCGCAGCAAGCATATAAATACTTGTTTTGCAAATCAAACTGCCTTTTCCTGCTGCTATTTATTTTATTTAAACCATACGCGATTCGTCTTCTACTGTTTTAATGCATCATCAGTGGGATCTATAATGATACAGTGTTGTTAGTTATAGATTTTTACAAAAAAAGTCACGAAGTGAACCATTTGATAACTATTACTAACAAAACTGTATCATTGTAGCTCCCACTGATGATGCCTTAAAACAACAGAAGGCGAAACGCCTATGGGTTAAATAAAATAAATAGCAGCAGGAAAAGGCAGTTTGATTTGCAAAACAAGTAGATATATCGATATTTTATTAGCAGCCACTGTCCAAAACTGTTGCCTCGATTTAAAAAAAAAATGCTGCTGAAGGCCGAAATGCTATGCGAAAGCATGGCGGTGATGTAGGCGGACCACCACATCTTAAGATAATCGATACGTAGTCCTAGTGGCGAAAGGTAAGACATCTCAGTCCTGGGCACATCGCTGCAAATTTTACAACCGTTATCGGTATAAGTTTCTCTACCAGGGTCATTTTTAGGGGTTAAGTCAGACTAATTTTATGTTCGGAAGCCTGTCAAATGGGTCCCACGTCAACCATAGCTTTGTCGCAAAGAGCTCGTTGGTGTACGGAGCGTATTGGTAGTCTTTAGATACATTGCTCCAGAGTGATGTACTCCGACGATTCTCGCTTCACTGTGACAAGTTATTCTGGCCTCAAGTTTGTGTGGAATGAAAGGGGAACACAATACGCACCTCAGAATGTTCATGAGCCACAGCAGATATTGTCTAAGCGTTCTGGTATGAGCACGCATTATGTAGAATGGCCGAACGTCACAGTGTATCTTTGCGCTAGGAACCATTAAAGCACAACGCTATTGCAAGCAGATTATGGTGAATCGTGTCAGTCTTTTTAGGGGAGCAGTAGGTCTCGACTTTCTGTTACGGACGACAATGTGGCCCTAGACATGACCGCTGAGGTGTCGGACACACTGGAAAGTAAAGATGCTGAACGTATGGAATGGCCTGCATACTCCCCGGACCAAAACCTTATAGAGAATGCCAGGTATGCTCTTGGCAGGAGAATTTTTGAACAAACACCCACCCTCTCCTCGAACAAGAGGAATAGGACAATATCCTTGTGGCAGTTAACGTGGTTCCGTAGCAGTCCTCACGGACTCCGCAACAGTTTGATAACCAGCATAAATAACAGGTACCAAATGATCATTACTGCCTGAAGAGAACATATTATCTAATGAGAGTACGATATCGACTTTTATGTTGGGAGTCTGGCCTGCGTTAAACATCAGAGTTATTTATTTCTATTATCCTACTTTCCCATGTGGTGAAACCAGTACCAGTTTTCGTTATAAATATACCACTCCACCAACGTCTATCGTCGTTTGTGATTAGCCTGTTCGACAATGTCTCTGTTTCCAAGTAACTGTGAAGTAGTATAATATTACCGATGGCCTGGGCTTCACTGATATGTGAAACGCGGAGCGTGAGAGACAATAAACTACCGGTAACAGGATACGGTCAACGACCATCCTGCTAAATCTGCCAAGTCCGAGCTGTCATTACTTAGCAGATAACGCCAGGCTGACTGATAAGTTGGCACATTGCTAACCCACATTAACAGTGGCCAAGGCCACTCGCATCAGAGATTACTCGCCGTATGAGATACCGCGACTTTTCCTTATACTAGCGGAACAATGTTTCAGAGGAGGCAGCGAGCGTCCCTTGCAGTAGCGAAGTACTGACGAGGAGCTCGAATACCGCTGACTGCCGTGTCCTACTGAACATGTACCACTATTTTTTACTTTTCTGCTTTTGCTATAGAAGGAAGGAAGATTATGGTATAATGTTCCGCCAACATCGAGCTCATCATAGACGGATTTTGCTATAGATTTAGTAGGTACTTGCTGACCTGTTAGCAAACTACTGGCCTCACTGTAGAAGTCATGTTCAGGCGCTAACGTGGATGTTGATGGAAATATTCATGAAGTAGTCAGGAAAGACTTCTACTTTTTTATTTAGGTACCGGGTGGTTATGAATAAAGTGCAACTTACCACAGAGGACCAGTGTGGTATGTAATTCTCGTATGGCAGCTGAACCTGGTATATATTCTAATGCGTTATTGCGGAACCGACTTACTCAGGAAACAATTAATTCCAATTTTGACCACTAGGTACAAATCTGGCGCTGTATAGCATGTCGTCTGCGGTGCTCACACTGAACAAACTGTATAAGCGGCGGTTTCTAATAACGTCAACATTATGCTTTTTTCACTAGTGTGACCTGTTGTGCCTATGTCCAGTTCCCAATCCGTTACATATGGAAACATTTCTACACGCCTTTCTTGCATTTACAGCGCCAGATTAGCACCTGGCGACGAAAATTGGAACTAATTTTTTCCCAGCGTAAATCGGTTCCGCATTAACGCGTTAGAATGTCTACCATGTTTCGCTGACATACGAGAATTACAGGCCCCACTGGACCTCTACGAATAGTTGCTGTTTATTCATAACCATCCGGTATTGATAAGCGTTATATACAGTTGTAGCTATTCACATATAATAACAATTATTACAGTCACTCGGTCATTAGGCACAGGCCACAGCTACATCGCTAGTCTGAAAGCAGTCCATCACGCTCTCGTGACACAGAAAACACAGTAGTGACGGGGCACAGTGAACAGCACTAGCCAGCGCATACCGTACCTTAAAACACAACAAAAGAGTACTCAAACATTACCCTCGCCATGGAAGCTCTAACAATGGATGGAACAATGCCCCTCACTTTGGCCAAAGACAGGAACAGAACAACATCTAAAGGCGCGTTCGTGCACACACACACACACACACACACACACACACACACACACACACACACACGGAATTAAACCAGCTATACAGCACAGAACAAGTAATTACACGATGATGGCTAGCTGAAGGACACATCTGCTTCTTATGACATTATATTTACGCCATTTTAAATCCTAATAACTTCTCCTCACCTAATCGCATCATTACGTACCTGTTGTGTAATAATAACCACTATAACAGCAACTTAAATTGTACCCCCAATAACACAGTTGACAATCAGAACTCTCAACTATCTGCAGTACCTTTAACAGTAATAATACTTCAACTTCTATACGTATCTGCTCTTCGTTTCTTTACGCCACAGCCAGCCGGAGTGGCCGACCGGTTCTAGGCACTACAGTGTGGAACCGCGCGCCCGCTACTGTCGCATGTTCGATTCCTGCCTCGGGCATGGATGTGTGTGATGTCCTTAGGTTAGTTAGGTTTAAGTAGTTCTAAGTTCTAGGGGACTGATGACCTCAGAAGTTGTCCCACAGTGCTCAGAACCATTTGAACCGTTTTTACGCCACAGTTACCTCTACATTTCATCACCTTTCGACACTGATGCACATCTCCTAATATGGTCACAGGTCGGAACACTTAATGCATCCAGGAACACTCTCGAACGTGATCGTCTTGGTTAACCAGGCGAAATGGTGTGGGCAGCCACAGTGTTGCATGGGCTATTGACCTTCAGATCTTTGAACCAGGTGCATTCACCGGTCAACACTATTTAACACTGTACACCTTCCCCATGTGCGACTCCTCGGGGGTGCAGTCGGCCCTGATTTAATTTTTATGATTGTCAGTGCGCGGCCGTGCAGGTGGTGGAGCGCTTGGAGCGAGAGTGATATTCGGCGAGTGGAGCAGCCTGCCCGACCCTCCGACTTAAATCTCAACCAGCACATGTGGCATGTGTAGGAAGACGTATTACTGCACGTCCTCGAGCGTCAGCGGTCTTCCAACAGCTGTCAACCACGCTTCTGGAGAATTGGAACGCCCTACCACGAGGACACCACACCAACCTTGTGGTGAGCACGGGAGAACGTTCCAGCGCACGCATTGCCGTCGATGCTGATGACTCACTCTATTAAGAACTATGTACCACCTTTTGCATGTCCACTGGGCCACCATAAATCATAAATCGTAGTGTTTACAATATAATTATTGTCTTTGAATACAAAATCTCGCGTCCGTCGGCTGTCGTAATTTAATATATTATTTACCACAAAAATTTATTGGTAATGGTGATTGTTGCCAACTTACGTGCTGCGCCTTAATAAAAATGATATTTCATTCTATTTCGATTTACAATCAAATGCTTTTGTGAAGTTCTCTTTTTTAACAATATTAATCTTCAGTGTAAATTATTTGTTACGTTAATGAACCTTAGACTTAATTACAATTGCGGCCCACACACTTTTTCTTACCTGCGTTAACCATTGCATTGTAGTCGGAGTCCTGGCTCTGGCTCTCGGCTGTTGCACTGAAAATAAGAATCTTAAAGCTACGTATTTTCTGCAACGTCGGTCGGCTGTGGAAAAAAAAGTGTTTATTATGTTAATAGTGGGCGAGTTTTCCGCTTCCGCTAATCTTTTTATAAGTTAATATCGCCACGTAAGGCGTCGTTCGCTGCATCGGCCGCTGCGATTGTTGCACTGTAAATTAATCGAATGCAGGTTAATTCAAGGAAGGCGGACATCAAATCGGGATCACCTCTTACAAATTAAAAGTGAACAGTAATATTAAATCAATATATTATCTGCTTAATTAGAACAAATATGCTTACGTTTGCCAGCACTCGCAAGATGTCCGTCCACACGCAACCAAGACAAGAGAAGAAGTGAAGACGAGTAAAAAAATTAATAAAAGAGCGTATCTTGTCGTCTCTTTAAATCATTTTGTTGTATTTCTTTGCCCTCGAAACTAACACAGAGAAATTATTATAATACGGATACATGAGAAAAATGTACACTCCTGGAAATGGAAAAAAGAACACATTGACACCGGTGTGTCAGACCCACCATACTTGCTCCGGACACTGCGAGAGGGCTGTACAAGCAATGATCACACGCACGGCACAGCGAACACACCAGGAACCGCGGTGTTGGCCGTCGAATGGCGCTAGCTGCGCAGCATTTGTGCACCGCCGCCGTCAGTGTCAGCCAGTTTGCCGAGGCATACGGAGCTCCATCGCAGTCTTTAACACTGGTAGCATGCCGCGACAGCGTGGACGTGAACCGTATGTGCAGTTGACGGACTTTGAGCGAGGGCGTATAGTGGGCATGCGGGAGGCCGGGTGGACGTACCGCCGAATGCTCAACACGCGGGACGTGAGGTCTCCACAGTACATCGATGTTGTCGCCAGTGGTCGGCGGAAGGTGCACGTGCCCGTCGACCTGGGACCGGACCGCAGCGACGCACGGATGCACGCCAAGACCGTAGGATCCTACGCAGTGCCGTAGGGGACCGCACCGCCACTTCCCAGCAAATTAGGGACACTGTTGCTTCTGGGGTATCGGCGAGGACCATTCGCAACCGTCTCCATGAAGCTGGGCTACGGTCCCGCACACTGTTAGGCCGTCTTCCGCTCACGCCACAACATCGTGCAGCCCGCCTCCAGTGGTGTCGCGACAGGCGTGAATGGAGGGACGAATGGAGACGTGTCGTCTTCAGCGATGAGAGTCGCTTCTGCCTTGGTGCCAATGATGGTCGTATGCGTGTTTGGCGCCGTGCAGGTGAGCGCCATAATCAGGACTGCATACGACCGAGGCACACAGGGCCAACACCCGGCATCATGGTGTGGGGAGCGATCTCCTACACTGACCGTACACCTCTGGTGATCGTCGAGGGGACACTGAATAGTGCACGGTACATCCAAACCGTCATCGAACCCATCGTTCTACCATTCCTAGACCGGCAAGGGAACTTGCTGTTCCAACAGGATAATGCACGTCCGCATGTATCCCGTGCCACCCAACGTGCTCTAGAAGGTGTAAGTCAACTACCCTGGCCAGCAAGATCTCCGGATCTGTCCCCCATTGAGCATGTTTGGGACTGGATGAAGCGTCGTCTCACGCTGTCTGCACGTCCAGCACGAACGCTGGTCCAACTGAGGCGCCAGGTGGAAATGGCATGGCAAGCCGTTCCACAGGACTACGTCCAGCATCTCTACGATGGTCTCCATGGGAGAATAGCAGCCTGCATTGCTGCGAAAGGTGGATATACACTGTACTAGTGCCGACATTGTGCATGCTCTGTTGCCTGTGTCTATGTGCCTGTGGTTCTGTCAGTGTGATCATGTGATGTATCTGACCGTAGGAATGTGTCAATAAAGTTTCCCCTTCCTGGGACAATGAATTCACGGTGTTCTTATTTCAATTTCCAGGAGTGTATATTATTTAGTTTTTAAATGTCTCTTCTTTATAAACACTATCTTTTAAGTCTTTTCTGATTATTTCACTGGGGATGCTATATCACTCGCTCTATTTAGTGCATTTCCAGTGGGCCATCATAAATCATAAATCAAAGTGTTTACAATTTAATTATTGTGTTTGAATACAGCTTTCATTACTGGTCACCAACGGACGGCCTTGCCATAGTGGTAACACCGGTTCCCGTCAGATCACCAAAATGAAGCGCTGTCGGGGTGGGCTTGCACTTGGGTGGGTGATCATCCGGTCTGCCGAGCGCTGTTAGCAAGCTGGGTGCTCTCAGCCCTTGTGAGGCAAACTGAGGAGCTAGCTGGCTGAGAAGTAGTGACTCCGACCTCGGATACTGACGTACGGCCGGGAGAGCGGTGTGTTGACCACATGCAAGCACTGACGCCCTTTTTTTGTTTTTAAAAAGGAATCTGTATTGTATCCTCTGGAAGCCTGTAGTTACTATTTACAGCAGTATCATCTTGCGAAAAGAAATCAGAGTAACTCTTCTAGAAGTAAAAAGAACGATCTTCAAGCAGTGTAATTGGAAACGGAAAATAATTGAATTAAAATGAAAATTAAACCGAAAGTAAATAACTCTTCCGCTAAACAAGTTAAAGTAGAGGAACGTTCTTCCCACTGACAAAAAGAATAAAGACTCTTCGTTTGTCCGTGCGTTCGGCGCTTACTGGAATTCGTTGATTCATTATATACTGTTCAGGACTTTGCAATCATAATGTCCAACATGTTTCCAAATGAAGTGGTGTAAGTCTTGTTGGGTTTCAATTTATAATTTTCGTATTCTATGTAAGAACATGTGGGGCGGCGAAGAAGTCGTCGAATGAGTTGTTTGAGTGTTCATTTCACGTAACAGACTATTGCCGATGCAACATATGTGGGACGGCGAAGAAGTCGTTGTTTAATGTTGAATGAAAGTTGAACATTGCCACCTTAAATCACGCGAGCCTGGCAACTAATTTGGTGGCCAGTCAGAAAGCGAAGGGAAACTTACTGACCTTAGTTCCCAGTCTGCACGGCCACATTCCTGTACAGCCCAGCTAAACGAAAAATATCCATAGTTCTTCACGGGATTAGGGCTGCTTCAATAAAATTTAAAGTTCCAAACAAGATTTTATTATCTTAAAGGCTCACACAAATTACTCGAAACTTCTGAAAATGCTAAAGACATTAAATATTGTTAATTCAGCCAATCGTTTAATAGTTCAGAGGCGACTTCTACAGCAAGTTCCTCCCGAATAGTTCATTACTCTAACTAACGGTGCTCTATTAATAGTTCGCAATAATGTTAAAAAAAAAGATTAATGCTCGCCTTAAAAGTGGAGTTAGTCACCACTTGCCACGCGGAATTATACTTCACACGGACGGCACAATAACAGTTTGTTACCGAAGTCTAAACGATCCAGGACGGTGTACAGTCCTCGCGATTTTCAATGTCCGTTTACATTGCTAAGTACGCGCATGTCACAGCCCGCTATGACGTCACCCGAGGCGAGGCGCGATCGGACGTTAAGCTCGCGTGGACTAGGCGTTGGTCTAATGCGGAGTGAGCTTACTACTGCCTCTGCCGCTCTTTTTATATAGCTCCGGCGCGTACCGCCAAGAGAGCATCTGTTCTTTCCATTCCTATGCAGATGCCTGCAGCCTCCAAATGATCGCTATCTCAGGCACATAATCTTAAATATCACATTTAATAATAGCTTTACAAACTTCTCAATTTTTGTATACATACATCTGAGCAGTACAGAAGCACGTAGAAAATCTCAGCCCGCTAAAATTAAAACTTTACTCTCTAGAATTTTTACAATGGAACTAATGGTAGATTGTTACCTCTGAACCATAGCTTTATCAAGACTTGTATCAGCTGTTAATTATGCTACAAGACTAAAACTTGGTGTAGCTTTGTTAATTGTCCTATCTGATCATTGGTCTTAAAGAATTTGTTTTATCATTAAAATTTAAAGTACTTAATCTATAATGCTTATGTACATTTTACTCACAAAAGTAGTTTTTACTAAATTACTAAAAAACTAGAAGAGGTAACTGATTGTGGTATTTCCATTATTATTATTAGGGTGAACTGAAGCATCCTACCAATTTTCAATATTGTAGCTCTATTATTTCGCGCCTCTGATTTTTCCGAAAAACGCGGATTCTGGAGTCAATTTTAGTTTTATGGTTTTGGAAACCAGCACCACTCATTAATGACTTCTTACTGCACCTTCTCACCAAATTTTGGCTTCCTAGCGTCATTATTTAGCGCCTCCTATTTTTCTTTCAAAACGTGAATTTTACGTAAACTACTAATTTTATAACATTAAGATTTGTTACCTGAAACATTATTACATAGAACTATACTTTAACAAAGTTTTACACACAAATCTTAATTTTTACTTTTATGTTAAATGTGGTGCAATACTATATGCAGGCGCGTTACGATGACGTGACGCTACTAGCAGTGAACTAGGGTAAGTCCCGTGCACTCGCTCGCCTCTGTATCTTATACATGATACAGCGCTTGCTTTGCTTCATCACCCCCTTTTTAATTTTCGTGAAAATCTATTTTTGAACAAAATTAAATTTCTAAAAGAACAAACAAGCGATGGATTACTTTAGTATACCTCTTTCAACTTAAGTTGCTTCTTCTTAGGAAATTCCTTATTACTACATACACAAAATAACCATACTCATATACACATAGAAAACCTAGTACAGAAGACATTCACAAATTATTTACATACATTTACATGGAAATATAAATTTTTCAATGGTTACAAAATAGTTATTTTTTTTTCTTTAAAATCAGTCTCTTCCTGAAAAAGAAAATACACACGACTTTTATCACTGCAACGCACTCACATATTTCTTTTACTATAATACTCGGCACTGTGGTGGGTGTCCTATTGTAACACTCATTTAATTTCACTGATTGACAAAATTGTGGGAGGAAATTGTATTCACTGTGGTTTGCGTCTCTACTTCCAATCTCCCTACCGCTTGTTGTCAGTCATTCATGCAGCCTGCATGTCCCTGAGAAACAGACAATACAGTCTAAGTTTCTGTTTTCAACTTATATCTAAGGTAGGACAAAGTACATTTTATAGCTTATATTCTGGCACTATTTTACTAATTGTGAAGTTGTCAGAAAGACATTTAGCACTAAGTCGTATCTGATACAATAGCTCCTACTTTCTTCTTTCATAAATAATCTTTTAGGTTCCTAAATAGTGAAAATTCTTTTAGCAAATTAATATATTAAGATCTTGCTTCAACTTAGAAAATTGAGTAACCTTTTAGTTTTAATGTACTCTGGCTTAATTATCGTATGGATTAGTTCATCAAAGAAGTCATTTGCTGACCAGCACTTTGCTTTATTGTATGAATTACTAAAGAAATTAGTTATTTTCAGTATACCGATTCCAAATTTCTGCATTTTCCAATATTTGTGTGTTTCTGTTGTCTGTTTAACTATTTATTTGCCTCAAGCAAGATTTAGCGTTTTTCACCATTTCACGAGACGTGAGGGAATTATTCTTTAATCCTACATCATTTACTTCAATTTACTTACTTCATTTCTTCACCTTATTCATTTTCTCCCTTTTCTTCCAGATTCAAAATACTTCATTTCTCCACTTCTTTCTCCCTTTTCCTTTTGTCAGCCTATTGACGTCCTGTTTCTATATATTTGGTGCGATCCTCACACCACTTCCACACATCTCCATTTATTTAATTCTAAAACGCCATTGCTTGCCTCTATGAGCATTACCTTCTTACGCTGTTTTCCTTCAGACAACCTTATTTCTAGCAACATACTACCTTCTGCATAATCTCATGGATTATTCATATTCATACCGTACTTCGTATACTGCAAAGTGTCTCTCTTAGTTGTAGTTTCTAACCCTTTACAATTACATGAAATATTTTAATTTATTTATTTTAGCCATGTTTGCCTCTTATTGGTACTCAGACTTTTGTTTTGCCATTCACTAGGTATATCCTTACTAAGAATACTTAAAACCTAATAGCATATATACAACATGAAGACATATGTGATTCTTACCTGTTATGATAGACCAGAAGAAGGGAATGAAACTTGAAAAGGAAATAAAGTTTCACCCAGCTGGGACTGCACGGTACGCCAAACCGTGTATCCGCCAAAGAGTGGCAGACTCCCTACAGTAATTAATTACTGTTAATTTTAAATTCCTTTAGATCCACAATATTTCTTAGACCTAGTTCTCTCTTACTCTTTGGATATTCCAAACGATAGGCATTTGCATGAGGTTTACTTACTATTCTAAATGGTCCATGATATACATGCATAAACTTTTTAGTTTCTGCAGAAATTTTCTTTGATTTTTCTTTTGTTTTGACCAGCACTAGCTCACCAATTTTAAAACTAGTGGGGGAAGCCCTTGCATCATGCCTCTTTTTCCTAACACTTCCATCACGCTTAGGCACTACAACAAGAGGACTATTGTATTCACTAATTGCTTGCTCTATGACACCCCATGCCAACATACGTTTAATTTCATTTCGCACTGCTTGTTTCCTTGCAACATGTATTGGATAAGGCTTCTTAAAAAATACCTTCCCAGGCTTGATATTCAAATGGCATTCATAACCTTTAACTTCACCAGGTGCGTTTGAGAATACATTACTATGCTTAGTTAACACACTCTTTAACTCTGATCTTTGTTCGTCAGCAATTTGCTTTGTTGATTGTACCTTTTCCTCTATTTCCTTTAGGATGTGTCTCTCTTCAACCTTAGCACTTTCCTCATTCTCACTGAAAACCAAATTTTCCTGCAAGTATCCTTTATTCTTTATTACTCTAATAGGCAGTTCCCAAGTTTCATTACTACCGCCTATATGACTTCCTATAAAAGATTCTCTTATCACTTTAGAGTCAGGTAAAGTTAAAATTAAGTTGTTCTGATCAAAATTGATCTTTCCCTGGTACTTTGATAAGAAATCAGTACCAATCAACATATCAACACTTAAGCCTAGCACAATCAAACAAGGATGATCTATTACTACGTCATTTATACCAATGGGTATCAAAGCTTCGTGTTGAACTGGTCTAGAGACTTTTCCAGTAGCACCTATAATCTTTAAGCCACTTACTTTCATAACTGTTAACTTCTCTTTATTGGGTATGGTGTCAAAAAATGTTTGTGATAAAGCACTTGCTTCACTGCCACTGTCAAGCAGACAACGCACAGTGACTCCTGATATGTTTACTTTGATAACAGGGTGAGTTATTTTACATTGAACAGGTTGCTCACACACCTCGTCTAATAAATCTCGTTCTATGTTCTTCCAGCTAAAGTAATTCTGATCAGTTGCAATTACATTTACATTTACATCCTGGGGCTCATCATGCTCTATAATCTTAGCTGCTTTCTCTAATCTGTCCACTAACTTTAAATCGAAGCATCTGACGACTTTTTCTACTTTTGTTTGCTGCACATCAGCCAAACTATCCTCTACCTCTGAGCAACTGCGTCCCTGCGCAATATTGCTGTTCATAAGAATGTCGTCACCTTCAACCATTTGTGGCACGTTTACACAGCTACTAGATTCTTTCACCTCGTTACTATTTCTACCCCCTTCATTCATCATTTCCTCCTCTCTAAAGTTTTGCAGTACTGATTCTACTTCTGCTACTTCTACTTCAGCTTTTAGATTGCCATTTTCATCGAAGATGTAAGCTTTTACTTCATCATTATTCCCATCAGACTCAAACCCATTATCTATTTCTTCCCCATTATCTACCTTGAGTTCCTGTTCTTCCTTGACCCATTTTTCTAGTGTATCCAAAATACTATCCACTATTTTGTGAGAGTGGCTTAACACATCACTGGTATTATCTGTATTTATTTCGGCATCCATGTTGTCTGTCTGTGTATGTTGGCTGATTGTCTGTGTTTCCGTTACTGGCTGTGTTACTGTTACCGCCTGGTGAGCGCCAGTTTCCTCATAGACGGGATTTAGTTTCCCACACGCGGCCTGTTGTGTTCATTTGTGACACCACTAGATATAGTAGCATCATGACTCCCTTCTTGTCTTAATGGCATAGTATTTACTTCTCCACTTTCGTCATAGTAGTTGTTACGAAAGCGTGGTGAGTATCTACCCCCTCTTCCTCTGCCACGGCTTTGGTTTCGATAGTTTGTTTTGGTGTGCCTAACTTCCATATTTCTAACGTTCACGTTTCCATTATTTTGTACGTGATTGTTAGAAGATTTGTTATTCTGCTGCACCTGCTCCTCAGCAGCAGCTACTCTTTCCACTCTTTCCAGATATTCAATAAATTTGTCTATATTATCTCTAGGGGCGGAAATGATCCTCTTCTGCCAGTACCACGGCAGCTTACCTTCTAAACCCATAATGATCATATCTGGCTTCATCTTTTCTGTCAAATGTGACAGTCTTGAAACCCACTTCCTAGCGAAATCCTTTACTGATTCACGCCCTGGGAAAAACTTCTTACCACTCCAGAATTCCCTTAACACATCATTTTGTTTGTTATGTGACCAGTATTCGTTGAGAAATGCAGACTTAAATTCAGATAAAGTTTTACATTTGATCATTACATCCGCTGACCATCGCAAAGCATCACCTGACAAATGACTTCTTATAAATGAAATTTTTTCTCTTTCTGACCAAGTGTTGGGGAGAACATCCTCAAAGTCATTCCAAAATTCAAGAGGGTGAATGTACTTATCAGGATCAAAGCGCAAAAACTGTCGACACCCTATAAAAGCGGCGTCAACTGAAGTCACATGCTGTATAGTAGAATGACTAGAATTAACAGAGGTTACTCTATTTTCTAGGTTAGCAATGTTAGTATTTAATTCCTCTACTTGTGACTCTACTGCTTCTATCCTGGCAGAACATCTTTGTTCCACTGCACCACGAATTTCGGTACAGGTTTCTTTTACTTTCTCAATGTTTTTCTGACAAGTATCTACTTTAATTTGTACCTCTTTAACTTTGTCAGAGCAAAGTTTGGACTCGTTGCTCAATCTTTCGGACAACCTCACTTCCAAAAGTTCATCTGCCTCTTGATAATTTTTTTGAATTTGATCTATTTCACATTTGAAAGTACTATGCATTTTAGTTAACTGTTGCCCTACTTTTACTTGAATGTCATGATGAATAGCATCTATCTTATAATTCAAACTATTCCATTTTGATTGCAGTTCTTCTTTAGTTCTTTATTACTATCCTCAATTTTAGCCTCAATTTTATTTTCCAACCCTTTATTACTATTTTCAATTTCAGCCTCAATTTTATTTTGGTTTGATTCGAGTTTGGCAAACAGTATTTGCATCCAATCCGGAGCTTCTACCTTGATACTTTGTATCTCTTGACTTGACTGAGCTGGAGATATATTGAGCTCAGTTTCACTACCTGACAAAGTTAGCAACTCTACTGGCTCCCTTTTGACTTCTATTTCACTTATTGATTGCATCCCTGCACTCTCATTTAAATTAAAGTCATAATTTACTGGTGACAAATTACGTTCTAGTTCAATATTTGAGGGATTAATGGAACCATCCTCATTAAACTCAATTCCTGATCCTGAGGATTCTTGGTCAGAGACCGGTTCCCTTCTGAAATGTACACTACTTTCCATATCTTTTAGTTTGTTAGCAGCAGTTAATAAATATTTTAAAAGTCTTTGACTTAACTTAAATGCTTGATTTCGACGAATGATGTCGTCGCGGTGTACCAGCAATCGTGATGCGACGCGTCGCGACGTATTGAAGGCAGCAGCAGCAGCTGTAGCGTCGAGTACCGCCACAGGAATCGCCTACTGCAATAGCTCCAGGGGGGGGCAGCAAGGCACCGTTGACCGCTCGGCGCAGCCGGCAGCTGTCTCGCAGATCAGCGCAGCTCCGCGATGACGCACCGTCTTCCTTTAGTCTCAGCGCCGTCGGCAGCCGCGATCCAGCATCGTCGCCTTCCTCACCATCGTCACTAACCAACGTACAGCGGTAGACACTTATTGTTATACACTACACCCGCCTTTACTGGTAACACTGTTCCCACACTAGTTCAATTCAGTGTCCTGTTATTGCCTACCGAGTTCGTTAATTTATACCAATCGCTTTCACACATCGAGCACTTTTATTTGCTTTTAATTCAGTTTTCCCGGCCGATGCACCATATGTGGGGCGGCGAAGAAGTCGTCGAATGAGTTGTTTGAGTGTTCATTTCACGTAACAGACTATTGCCGATGCAACATATGTGGGACGGCGAAGAAGTCGTTGTTTAATGTTGAATGAAAGTTGAACATTGCCACCTTAAATCACGCGAGCCTGGCAACTAATTTGGTGGCCAGTCAGAAAGCGAAGGGAAACTTACTGACCTTAGTTCCCAGTCTGCACGGCCACATTCCTGTACAGCCCAGCTAAACGAAAAATATCCATAGTTCTTCACGGGATTAGGGCTGCTTCAATAAAATTTAAAGTTCCAAACAAGATTTTATTATCTTAAAGGCTCACACAAATTACTCGAAACTTCTGAAAATGCTAAAGACATTAAATATTGTTAATTCAGCCAATCGTTTAATAGTTCAGAGGCGACTTCTACAGCAAGTTCCTCCCGAATAGTTCATTACTCTAACTAACGGTGCTCTATTAATAGTTCGCAATAATGTTAAAAAAAAAGATTAATGCTCGCCTTAAAAGTGGAGTTAGTCACCACTTGCCACGCGGAATTATACTTCACACGGACGGCACAATAACAGTTTGTTACCGAAGTCTAAACGATCCAGGACGGTGTACAGTCCTCGCGATTTTCAATGTCCGTTTACATTGCTAAGTACGCGCATGTCACAGCCCGCTATGACGTCACCCGAGGCGAGGCGCGATCGGACGTTAAGCTCGCGTGGACTAGGCGTTGGTCTAATGCGGAGTGAGCTTACTACTGCCTCTGCCGCTCTTTTTATATAGCTCCGGCGCGTACCGCCAAGAGAGCATCTGTTCTTTCCATTCCTATGCAGATGCCTGCAGCCTCCAAATGATCGCTATCTCAGGCACATAATCTTAAATATCACATTTAATAATAGCTTTACAAACTTCTCAATTTTTGTATACATACATCTGAGCAGTACAGAAGCACGTAGAAAATCTCAGCCCGCTAAAATTAAAACTTTACTCTCTAGAATTTTTACAATGGAACTAACGGTAGATTGTTACCTCTGAACCATAGCTTTATCAAGACTTGTATCAGCTGTTAATTATTCTACAAGACTAAAACTTGGTGTAGCTTTGTTAATTGTCCTATCTGATCATTGGTCTTAAAGAATTTGTTTTATCATTAAAATTTAAAGTACTTAATCTATAATGCTTATGTACATTTTACTCACAAAAGTAGTTTTTACTAAATTACTAAAAAACTAGAAGAGGTAACTGATTGTGGTATTTCCATTATTATTATTAGGGTGAACTGAAGCATCCTACCAATTTTCAATATTGTAGCTCTATTATTTCGCGCCTCTGATTTTTCCGAAAAACGCGGATTCTGGAGTCAATTTTAGTTTTATGGTTTTGGAAACCAGCACCACTCATTAATGACTTCTTACTGCACCTTCTCACCAAATTTTGGCTTCCTAGCGTCATTATTTAGCGCCTCCTATTTTTCTTTCAAAACGTGAATTTTACGTAAACTACTAATTTTATAACATTAAGATTTGTTACCTGAAACATTATTACATAGAACTATACTTTAACAAAGTTTTACACACAAATCTTAATTTTTACTTTTATGTTAAATGTGGTGCAATACTATATGCAGGCGCGTTACGATGACGTGACGCTACTAGCAGTGAACTAGGGTAAGTCCCGTGCACTCGCTCGCCTCTGTATCTTATACATGATACAGCGCTTGCTTTGCTTCAAACAGTAGTCCTCATAAGTGGCCGTTCGATGTTGGGTGACGTAAGCAAATGTATGTCCTATCATCCAAAGAGCTGCGTTATTCTTTGATCGGGGGTAGCGTAGCTTCTGTGGCCACAAAAGTTCAGTCTGGTCGATTTGTCTTGCAGTTGTTACGTCGATAATAGCCAACCTCTTACATAGGAGGTCGGTAATCGCTTTAGCCGTTCCGCAATTCAGTTGATGAATCAGTCCACAAATAGTACAGGCTGGGGAAACTGCAAGATGGATTCTGTGTAGCTTGTCGTTGGTGGGAATCTTATCATTGACTACCATGTACGATGTGGATTTGACGGCACTAGGGAGGACGTCACTGAATATATTTCGCCAAATAATGTTCCAGCTGTAATTTGGCCATTTCTGTTCCAATGAATTTCGTTTGGTCCAATTCATTAGGAAAGTATAAACTGCCTTGTTCCTTATGCTAGAAAATCTGGAGTGCGATGGACGAGCCTTATAAAAGTAGCTGAAATCCAGGCAGTACTGTCGCCCGTAGGTATGGGGTGAGAACGACGCGGCGGCCGGTCGGCGCCGTTGGGCCTTTCTGGCCTGTTAGGAAGGAGTTTAGTTTTAGTTCATTTCTGTTCGTCCCATTGCGTTGTTCAAAATTACATTCTGCACTATACTGCAGCAGTTCTTTCTTTGTACTGTCCAATGTTCATCGAGCTATGTTACTTTGCGGAGAAACGTCATGCGAAAGTTACTTTCTTCCTTTAGCATCTGCACACGAGTGTTTTTCCAATCGTTGCTTGACGCGTAATAATTTCTTTCATATCTGGAAAAAAGTGATTCCGTTTTGTAGGACCCACAATAATAGCACGTATAGCGAAATTCCAAAAGTTGAAGCTGATGGATTTAGTGACTCTCACATCCAGAAGGTGGATGTCACGCGCTCCACATAGGTTCGATGACCGAAGTACAAAGATTCTGGCTTAACACTCAGCAGCTGCAGTTAAATGATGCCCGATAAGCTGGCGGGTTGGTGACCCACATCCAGTGAACCAAGGCCGCGTACAGCAAGCCCTAATCTGGCGTCAGATAGCAGATAGCGCTCGTTTCCTTTGCTATCAAGACTTCTGCTTGGATGACGTGTCTGCTGGTGAATAGAAGTGCCACAAACGTTTATATCTTTCTATCACACATCATAGGAATACAGTAAATTAACCTGGTCTGAAACCAATAGCAATTCACCTCTGATTTTTTGGTATGCTAACCACAGGTTTAGTGACATTTGATGATTGGTGTGCTGCGGAAATATCACCTGAGATAGAGTGTAATTCAACTAGTAACTAATTTATAAAGCGCATTCCCTTCTTGAGCGATCCCATAGCTATGGGAAGAGAGTTACCATTTTGTGCTGAGCGTGATCTCTGGAACTGGTCATGACTAACATCCACAGCCATTGTTGTACACAATAATGTAAAAACATGCACCACTCTCTTCACCAGCAACAGTTAAAATGTAGATGCTCTTCGAAGGTGGTCGACAGATACGTAGACTTCATCCATTTACGTCCATGGTTCAAGGACAAGCACTTAGCGTCGCTACCCTTTGAACGTGGGGTCATGGATTCCATTTCGTGTGGGACTGGAGATTTTCTTCACTCGTGGACTGCGTGTATGTAGTGTCCTAATCATTTCATCTCAGTTTCATCACAAAGAAGTACAGTTTACCGAAGTGATGGCAAATTGAAAGACTTCACGAGCCGGCCGAACAACGCTAGAGAATACCGTGCGATCATTTCGTTTCACACATCCTGCGAAGCAGAAAATGCAACTCACCAGAAAAAGGTTGCTGCTTGTCAGTCAGGAGCCGTTTCGAGATTGAGACGCACGGCCGTTAACGTGGGTGCAGACATCATCAGCCAGCATGAAAGGGGATCACGTGTGCAGCAACGTTAGCCGAAGTGCTGTGACAAACGCGGCTCTAAACTGCCCCTGGTTCTTTCTACGTTTTGCTGTTCCACTGTGGCTTCTCCGGTGGCTAATACGTACAGTCATAGACAACATCCATTAGTTGCATATATAAATGTGCAGTTCTCACGACGGTTAATCACACTGCTGCGATTAATCGGCGCACATCTAGCAGGTGGAATTAGCACTGTGACTTGACACGCATTTTTATGACTGCAAGTGTTTAATAAAAGATGAGTTTTTTGGGTAGTACGAATGGTTCTTAAATTACGTGTTGCGGTGAACACAGGTCTGTCGAACGGCAAAGTAAAGACAACCAAAAATTTAATTTATTGATCGAACAAAACTTCGTAGTATGTCTTATTTTGAATTTGGCGTGGGAGACATGTACCGCAGAATTTCCAAGAAACATTTACCTCCGAAGATATTTCACAAGATATCTGAGTGCAGTTTCTCCGAATATTTTTGAGATTATAAAGAAATATAATAGTGACGACAAATATGATCCTAATGTAGCCGGCCGTGGTGGCCGAGCGGTCCTATGCGCTACAGACTGGAACAGCGCTACCGCTACGGTCGCAGGTTCGAATCCTGCCTCAGACATGGATGTTTGTGATGTCCTTAGGTTAGTTAGGTTTAAGTAGGTCTAAGTTCTAGGGGACTGATGACTTCAGATGTTAAGTCCCATAGTGCTCAGAGTCATTTGAACCATTATGATCCTAATATATGGTTTGGCGAGAGATTAGCACATCTATCTGAACAGGTAAGGCAAACAGAGCTCATAGATTTACCTGCTTGGGAAGAAAAAAAAGTCCGTAGCAATCATATGCAGTATCGGCACTAACAAACCATCTAGAGCCTTTTCGTCGTTTCATTCCATCCGGCCATGTATATCGAAATCGGTAAAAAAAATGCCTTTTGTTTTCAGGCTCTACAGAACGAGAATTTATGAAATGCATAGCCGCTGTTAATAGAGCTTTAACTGATAGGCGCCAATTTCAAAATTTATCTTTAAATTCTAGTTACAGGTACCTATAGATTTGATAAGTTTTACGGACACTGAAGTCAGTGAATCAAATCTATTCTATAACATATAACTGACACGTTCATACGATTTGTCAACCTGCAGAAAATCTTCGACAATGTCTAATGGTGCAAGATGGTCGAAATTCTGGGAAAAATAGGGGTAAGCTATAGGGGGAGACAGGTAGTATACAATATGTACAAGAACCCAGAAGGAAAAATGAGAATGGAAGTCCAAGAACGAAGAGCTAGGATTGAAAAGGTATAAGACTGGGATGTAGTCTTTCGTTCCTGATATCAGTATGTACATAGAAGAAGCAGTGACTGAATTAAAAGAAAGGTTCAAGAGTGGAATTAAGATGCAAACTGAAAGGATATCAGTGATAAGATTCGCTGATGACTTTGTAATCCTGCGTAAGAGTGACAAAGAATTATAGGGTCTGTTGAATGGATCGAACAGTCTAATGAGTATAGAATTTCGATTAAGAGTAAATCGAAGAAAGACGAAGTTAATGAGGAGTAGTAGAAACTTAGCATCAGATTTGGTGATTAAGAAGTAGATGAAGTTAAGGAATTCTGCTACCTAGGCAGCAAAAAACCCATGATGGACAGAGCAAGGAGGACATAAAAAGCAGACTAGCATAGACAGAATGGAAATTTCTAGCCAAGAAAAATCTACTAGTATCAAACATATGCCTTAATTTGAGGGAAAATTTTCGGAAAATGTACATTTGGAGAACAGCACTACACGGTAGTGTAACATGGTCAGTGGGAAAACTGGAACAGAAGAGAATGTAAGCATTTGAGATGTGGTGATACAAAAGAATGTTGAAAATTAGGTGGATTGATAAGGTAAGGAAGGAAGAGTTTCTCCATGGAATCGACGAGGAAAGTAAAATGCAGGAAATACAAAGGGACACGACTGTATGGCATCTGTTAAGACATCAGAGAATAAATTCCATGTTACTAGAGGGAGCTGTAGAAGGTAAAAACTGTAGAAGGAGACAGCGATTGGTATACATCCAACAAATACTTGAGGAAAAAAACTGAAATGAAATATTGTTTGTACAAATGCAAACTTTGGTTTATATATATATATATATATATATATATATATATATATATATAGTGTGTTTCAAAAATGACCGGTATATTTGAAACGGCAATAAAAACTAAACGAGCAGCGATAGAAATACACCGTTTGTTGCAATATGCTTGGGACAACAGTACATTTTCAGGCGGACAAACTTTCGAAATTACAGTAGTTACAATTTTCAACAACAGATGGAGCTGCAAGTGATGTGAAAGATATAGAAGACAACGCAGTCTGTGGGTGCGCCATTCTGTACGTTGTCTTTCTGCTGTAAGCGTGTGCTGTTCACAACGTGCAAGTGTGCTGTGGACAACATGGTTTATTCCTTAGAACAGAGGATTTTTCTGGTGTTGGAATTCCACCGCCTAGAACACAGTGTTGTTGCAACAAGACGAAGTTTTCAACGGAGGTTTAATGTAACCAAAGGACCGAAAAGCGATACAATAAAGGGTCTGTTTGAAAAATTTCAACGGACTGGGAACGTGACAGATGAACGTGCTGGAAAGGTAGGGCGAGCACGTACGGCAACCACAGAGGGCAACGCGCAGCTCGTGCAGCAGGTGATCCAACAGCGGCCTCGGGTTTCCGTTCGCCGTGTTGCAGCTGCGGCCCAAATGACGCCAACGTCCACGTATCGTCTCATGCACCAGAGTTTACACCTCTATCCGTACAAAATTCAAACGCGGCAACCCCTCAGCGCTGCTACCATTGCTGCACGAAAGACATTCACTAACGATATAGTGCACAGGATTGATGACGGCGATATGCATGTGGGCAGCATTTGGTTTACTGACGACGCTTATTTTTACCTGGACGGCTTCGTCAATAAACAGAACTGGCGCATATGGGGAACCGAAAAGCCCCATGTTGCAGTCCCATCGTCTCTGAATCCTCAAAAAGTACTGGTCTGGGCCGCCATTTCTTCCAAAGGGATCATTGGCCCATTTTTCAGATCCGAAACGATTACTGTATTACGCTATCTGGACATTCTTCGTAAATTTGTGGCGATACAAACTGCCTTAGACGACACTGCGAACACCTCGTGGTTTATGCAAAATGGTGCCCTGCCACATCGCACGGCCGACGTCTTTAATTTCCTGAATGAATATTTCGATGATCGTGTGATTGCTTTGGGCTATCCGAAACATACAGAAGGCGGCGTGGATTGGCCTCCCTATTCGCCAGACATGAACCCCTGTGACTTCTTTCTGTGGGGACACTTGAAAGACCAGGTGTACCGCCAGAATCCAGAAACAATTGAACAGCTGAAGCAGTGCATCTCATCTGCATGTGAAGCCATTCCGCCAGACACGTTGTCAAAGGTTTCGGGTAATTTCATTCAGAGACGACGCCATATTATTGCTACGCATGGTGGATATGTGGAAAATATCGTACTATAGAGTTTCCCAGACCGCAGCGCCATCTGTTGTTGACAATTGTAACTACTGTAATTTCGAAAGTTTGTCTGCCTGAAAATGTACTGTTGTCCCAAGCATATGTATTTCTATCGCTGCTCGTTTAGTTTGTATTGTCGTTTCAAATATACCGGTCATTTTTGAAACACCACATATATAAAATTGTGTTCTTGGGCGCCCGAAGAGTAACGAACGGAGGGTTGTAAGTCGTCCATACGAGGCTGATTTTCTTATCATCTGTGATGTAAGTGATGCTTCGTTAATGCACTCGACGGTGATGATGTAGAATACAGGCATAGTTGTGGCATAAGCGGGACTTCCCAAATATCTCTTTCCACTCTGCCACCCCGTCTACCATCGCTATGATACAAGTCAGTAATAGATACAGTGCTGTGAGAACCAGTTTGTTTAATCATTTCGTGCCGGCCGATGTGGCCGACCGGTTCTAGGCGCTTCAGTATGGAACCGCGCGACCGCTACGGTCCCAGGTTCGAATCCTGCCTCGGGCATGGATGTGTGTGATGTCCTTAGGTTAGTTAGGTTTAAGTAGTTCTAAGTTCTAGGGGACTGATGACCTCATATGTTAAGTCCCATAGTGCTCAGAGCCATTTGAAATCATTTCGTATCGCCCTTACGACACAAACATAGAGTTCGAGTCCTCCCTCGGGCATGGGTGTGTGTGTTTGTCCTTAGGATAATTATATTAAGTAATGTGTAAGCTTAGGGACTAATGACCTTAGCAGTTAAGTCCCATAAGATTTTACATACAAACATAGAAAGCGCTCCCAATTTTCATAACGAATGAATAACGTGTTCTTGTCGCGAGGTGTTAGTCTCACAGCAAAATTTAAGCATGGAACATATGAGCAAGTATTCCCATACAGATTCACGAAGAATTACAAGGAGCTCTTGGAGCACTGACAATGTTATATGCTGTGCAACAGCAAGGTTCACATGAGATCACCTAATAAACAATGTCCCGAATGTTAGGAGCTTCACTCTCTTTACGTGTAATATAGTCTTCAACATTATTTTCAGAATGTAAAGCTACTTTTCTGCATCTACATCTATGCTACGCAAACAGTCTTACTTGTTGTTATGTGCGAAGTTCTTTTATCTTCATATTATGTAATTAACATACTTACTTGTTGCCTATCATATTCCTATATTAACAAGTGTTTGTGTTACATCTTTTGCACATGAGATGATTTCAGCTAGTATTTACAAGTCCTTCACTCTTAGGGTTTCCATCCTATACGGCAAGAGCGTGATGTTCGTTTTGACCTTTCAGAAATAAAACACGAGTGCTGAGCGCTGAGTTTCGAAGTGCATCCAGCTTTATAGCAAATGCAGAGTCGTCAGATCACCGTACCAACCCACGCTCCATGAGCGCCAGGCCACTGTCACTTGACGATGGACTGTCGCATACCTTACAGGACTCCTTAACTCCTGACTCTTACTGAAGCCCATCAGATCGGTTTGGAAAGACAACACACAAGCTGAGTAGTAGCAAAGCTGAGCATAGTCACATTGAGAATCTTTGGGTAGCTGATCGCAAAATATTCTAGAAAAAATTAATAATGTTTTTTGTCACAATGGGTTATTCCCACAGAAAAAATGAAATATAGAATCTGTGAGAAAGTAAAATGGAAAAAAATGGTAGTCAATGCATCAGAAAATGAAAAAGAAAATTGCAGAAACAAGTGATTCACTTAATGAGGAGTGAGATGAAGTGGAAATTTCCAGATAAGTTGTCCACTGTGCTAGTTAAAGGAATTGATACTAAGTTGTGCATAGTTATAATTTACTAAATAAGTAATTCACTGAGGTCTCGGTGGCCACCGTAAATAGAAGGGTTGAGGTGAATTAGCCCTTGTTAATCAATAAAACGCTCCTTAAGAACGACGAAAGGAAGATATAGCTGATTTTGCAGCGTAAAGTGAGTTGTGTTCAAAGATAATTTTCGCATAAAACTAACCTCAAAACTTTGAAGTACCGCGGTAAAATACTATTAAAATAAAACAATACAGAAATCAATTTAATGTTCATACTATGCCTTACAACGTTGCTCAGTTTCAACAGAATGCGAAAGATTTCGTGAGATTGAGCAAACAAGCAGAATTTAAAAATGGAGACATACGACAAAATTATCCAAAAAAATTATTGTAGAAAAGTTTGATTGCACGTATAAGAAGATTAGTGACAGTTTCATGTCAAAGTAAACTAAAGATATTAACCTAAAACGTACTGCTGCCACGCGTGTATTCAGCTCAAAGCATAGGAGAGCCAAAGTAAGTGGAAGAAATGATTAATCGAAATCGGACGTACGAGTTTGAGATAGTATTGAATGATCTGACATCATACAAGTAATCTAGGACCAACGGTCAAACAACTGGATATAAAAACCAGAAGTGTATGTGACCTGGGGTCAAAAAACATATGAAACAGACTGGCACCAGTTAGATTGCTTATAACGCCGAATAAGAGTGAAGCAGCTAAAGGCATGTAATGGGTTTGGACAAGAAGTCAACATGTTAGCATACCTAATACTATGTAAGAAAACGGTTGCCATTCAAAACATCTTCCACTCGTCTCGGAGTGGGTAAATGCACTCTTTATGTGGTTCTCAAGCAATCTTATTCCATACTTCCTGCAAATTAGTGACACGTTCAAGTAACGATGTTGGAGCTGTATAGCGATCACATACTCTTATCCCTAAAGTGACCACAAAGTCTAGGTAATATTGAGATCTGGTGTGTATGGTGGACAGGGTAGCCGCAACAATTCATCCTCGTGCTTACAAACCCAGTTGTGGACGATGCGAGCAGTGTGAACAGGGCCCGTGTAGCTTTAGCACATAGTTTCACCGTTGGGGAACAAATATTGTACAATGGGATGGTCCTGATGGCCAGAATGGTCATATAATTCTTGATAGTAATGTGACCTTGTAAGACGTGTATATTTCTATTGTCTATTGTCAAACTACAATCTATGAAAGATGTTTATATTTTATTGATAGGATTAAGTAGGAATACTTAATATTTATCATGTTGGAAATAATTGTGGTAGCAGGGAATGTCTGCACCAAAGTATTGTTGGCAGGAGAGAACGCACATTGATATAATTTTAAAAAGGGCGGGAGAGACCGCCTATGGATACATTTTAAGAAAAGAGCGGGAAAGACGGCGCATTGATACATTTTGTAATGGTCACAGGGATTGTCTGCACGACAAAGCATTGTTAGCGGGAAAGACCGCACTTTACCGTTCGTAGGAAGTCAGTAGTAGGCGAGATGTGAAGCGAGTCGGTAGCAGGTCTGAAGCGAGAGGTTGAGAGGAGCGTTGTGCCAGCCAGCCACCAGCTATGATTTACAAAAGATTATAAACGGATGTACAGAGACATCAGCGAACTATTACCACAAGAGGAACTAATATTATTGAATTGTTTTTTTGAGAAACTCTAGACTACTGAAGGTATGTTTGAGCAGTGCTAGTTGTAAGATTATTGTAAAAAGTAAGTCCCATTTGAACGTCTGTAAAATCATTTCATTCAGAATATAATTAATTTTTACCAGCAATATTGCATTACTGATTATAATCCATCCCAGAAACCAACAACGTAGAACTTTGCAAAATTTTATTGTTTTCAAGAAAAAGTTTAACTATGAATTACGTAACTTCATTCAAATTAATTAAAGAATAACGTCAGCTTCGGTAATAAATACAGTCACTTATTATGACAGCCCGCCAGCAGCTAATAGAGTATAGTAAAACAGAGTAAGTATATTCATGTCGCAGTTCGATGTAGCAGTCAGATGGCGATCCAGTAACAGTAAAAAAGGTAAGGAACAGTTTTAGCTAATTGCAGGTAACGACTGAGGGCCACGACGACGACACATTCTATGTTTCGTCGAAGTAATCAGAAAATCACTTTTAATAAGCAGCATTTAAATTTGTATGCGAAGATTATGAAAAAGAATTAATTTCAAAGGGGAGATTTTATTTATTATTATTAAGCAAGAGATAAAAATCCTAAGGGAAGATTTCATAGGTTATGGTAGAAGGGAAGGTTGCGTAACAAAAGAGATATAGAGGAGACGGGAACGTTTCAACCTTTCCGAGTTACCGTAGGGCCCATGGAATACCACGATATGCCTGCCAAATCATCACAGAACGCTCGCCATCTTTCACTCTTGGGACGTAAACTCGGCTAGAAGTTGGAAACAGTTTGCAACAAGACTCATCCGACCAAATGAATTCCTCCCACCTCCCATTGCACCATAGCCCAGTTTTTATCACTTTGGCAGGTTTTGGAATTCCAGCTGGCCTTGCAAATTCTCCACTTCTGGGACTCCCTCGGTGCTGACAGGGTTCTCGAGTGAGACACTCATTTCTGCAGTGACGTAATCCAGGTCTGTCCTCTTATTTTTGTCATAATCCTCTTAAATAACCATATGTCACGATCACTCAACACACAGTTTTGGCAGCGCTGTGACTTCGTGGATGAAATTTTTTAGCTTTCCCTTTATACGATGTAAATCTTCCTCTTGATGCGCCAAACACTATGGCTACTTTCGTTAAGGATGTACGCACTATACGACCACCAACAATTTGCCCGCGTCCTGCTTCACTCATCTCCGACATAACGCACTCACAACCCCGGAGCACTCTGTACTGGCCACGACTGACACTTGCAACGTGTTGAGGACATTTCACAGGTGCCGGTTGTCGTCAAAAACAACAGCGCAACTTGCAGCCTTCGCTAACATCTGCATTTATGTTCCAGAATGCATTTCTCACGGTATTTCTATATTTTTGTTCAATTCTTGTGCATGAAAAATTTGAAATGATCCTCTTAACATTGCAAACTTTCTCTTCACAAAAGATAAATGTAACGTAGAAGCAATATAGATCATACCTTCACGAGTTAAGAGAAAAATAAAGGGCAAAATAGCATATTTGTGACGTTTTTAAATCTGGACTCAGCTTGTGTAACTAGAGCCAATAGAGGGACGTCTGAAATAGGGATGCTACGGAGCTTCGCCTCAGATTTCGTACGGTCGGTATTTCCGACTGCAATTACGCCTCCACTACCGGTTGCGATAGTTTTGAAATGGAGGTTTTACCGAATGTGAAGTTTCAAAGTTTGAAATTGAATTGGTAAATGTTAAGGTCAATAGACTGCAGTGTAATAAAGCGGCTGGGGTGGATGAAATTAAGTCGGAACTCATCAAATACAGTGGAATGTCAGGTCTTAAATGGCTACATAGGATAATTGAAATGCCGTGGGAGTCGGGACATGTTTCATCAGACTGGACGGAAGCAGTAATCACACCAATCTTTAAACATGGAAACAGAAAAGATTGTAACAACTACAGAGGTATCTCTTTAATCAGCGTTGTGGGTAAAATGTTCTCAGGTATTGTTGAAAGGAAAGTGCGAGTATTAGTTGGGGACGAATTGGATGAAAATCAATGTGGGTTTAAGCCTCTTAGAGGTTCTCAGGACCAGATCTTTAGCTAACGGCAAGTAATGGAGAAGTGTTACGAGTGGAACAGGGAACTGTATATATGCTTTATAGATCTAGAAAAGGCATATGACCGGGTTTCTAGGAGGAAGTTATTGTTTGTTCTACGAGACTATGGATTAGGAATCAAACTTTTGCAAGCAATTAAAAGTCTTTAGATAGCTGGTCCAGGCAGCAGTTGGAGTTGACGGTAAATTGAGTTCATGGTTCAGAGTAGTTTCAGGGGTAAGACAAGGCTGCAACCTGTCTCCACTGTTGTTCATATTATTTATTGTTCATATGTTGAAAACAATAGGCTGGCTGGGTGAGATTAAGATATGTGAACACAAAATAAGCAGTCTCGCATATGCGGATGACTTAGTTGTGATGGGAGATTCGATTGAAAGTTTGCAAAGTAATATTTCAGAGCTAGATCATAAATGTAACGACTATGGTATGAAGATTAGCATCTCCAAAACGAAAGTAATGTCAGTGGGAAAGAGATATAAATGGATTGAGCGCCTAATAGGAGGAACAAAGTTAGAACAGGTGGACGGTTTCAAGTACTTAGGATGCATAATCTAACAGGATGGCAACATAGTGAAAGAACTGGAGCCGGCCGCGGTGGCCGAGCGGTTCTAGGCGCGTCGGTCCGGAACCGCGAGACTGCTACGGTCGCAGGTTCGAATCCTGCCTCCGGCATGGATGTGAGTGATGTCCTTAGTTTAGTTAGGTTTAAGTAGGTCTAAGTTCTAGGAGACTGATGACCTAAAATGTTAAGTCCCATAGTGCTCAGAGCCATTTGAACCATTTTGAAAGAACTGGAAGCTAGGTGTAGCAATGCTAATGCAGTGAGCGCTCAGTTACGATCTAGTCTCTTCTGCAAGAAGGAAGTCAGTACCAAGACTAAGTTATTTGTGCAGCGTTCAATCTTTCGACCAACTCTGTTGTATGGGAACGAAAGCTGGGTGGATTCAGGTTACCTTATCAATACGATTGAGGTTACGGATATGAAAGTAGCTAGAATGATTGCAGGTACTAGTAGATGGGAACAATCGCAGGAGGGTGTCCACAATGAGGAAATCAATGAAAAACTGGGAATGAACTCTATAGATGTAGCAGTCTGGGCGAACTGGCTTAGATGGGGGGGGGGGGGGGGGGTCATGTTACACGCATGGGAGAAGCAAGGTTACCCAAGAGACTCATGGGTTCAGCAGCAGAGGGTAGGAGGAGTCGGTGTAGACCAAGGAGAAGGTACCTGGATTCGGTTAAGAATGACGCTTAACATCAGAAGAGGCACCAATGTTGGCACTGAATAGGGGATCATGGAGGAATTTTATATGGGGGACTATGCTCTAGACTGATCGCTGAAAGGCATAATCAGTCTTAAATGATGATCATGAATGTTAAGGTAACGATAATTGCTATTTGATATATTTCACTCTACCATCTGTGCTCGCCCACTGAGACGAACACCAAACGATCACGTCTTGAAGGCGAATTGTGTGTTCTCCTGCATGGTCCGTCGTTGCTAAAGAGATATCAGTACACTCAGAATCGTCTGTCAGAGTCGTTATGTGTATTCAGACCTCGGGTGAACAGTTAGTCGTGAAACGCGTGATCGAAACGGTGCCGCAAAATTGATTAACTTACGCTGTTAATGACAGATAACAGCACAACAGGGGGTCATTGATTCTTAGCCGACTCGGTATCGGTCGATGTTCGAGGTCTATGGCTGTCAGAAGTCTGCACTGCAGGCTAGAAGTGACAAATAGTGCGCTACGTGGAATGGGCGACCTCTGGTAGTGTTCAGCTGCATTCCACTATCCAGTTGAGAAGTCTAAGGAGAAAACGAGGCAAAGGTGACGGTTTCTCGAGAAAAACTGTTAAGTAAAGACAGACAACTGCACTTCTTGGAAGATTGTTCAATAATTCCATCGTGTATCTTGCATCGGCTCTGCGAGAATGAGTTTTTGGCGCGCATCGAATGTGGACACCCAGAAAGCATGGGTGGATATCAATGTAATTTCAAAACCACCACAGAGGGATGTGTAAACGGTCATCGGAGGGTATCATGGTCTTCGTGTTTAGTGTTGTCACCAGGCCTATAAGGTTTGTAAGGGATTGTGAACAACGTCAGAAGCTGAGTGATCAGTGTGAAGGAGACGGAGATGCCGTGTACTCGTGTGAGACAGAGTTTTACAGAACCTGACAGATTTGAAAGGAGTTCATTGTGGGTCTTCTTATGTCCGGCTGGTCGAACCGTGGAATATCCAGATTTGCAGGGCATTCGAATCTAACAGTGGCACGATGTTACACTGCGCGGCAGCGTGATACTCTCCAAGGTTCCGGTTAGTCACGTCTGACCACCACAAGGCAGGATCTTCGCATTGTGCACCAAGCAGGTCATAACGTCAGTACATGTGCACCTGCCATCCCAGAACAAGTACAGGACTCAAACACAAAACGGCTCGCTTTACAGTGGTGCCGTGACCAGGAAGAACGGGTTGCTGATGCATGATGTCGCATTGTGTTCTGTGATGTCGTCAGTCATACGAACACAACGCTGCCTGAGAGATCGATCCGCCGGATGCGATTCTCTCGATAAACGGAACAGTAGGACGAGTGTGTTAGCCAAAGAGTACACAGCCAGTCGCAGTACTTACAAGGGAACCTCCCCATCGGACCCCCCTCAGATTAAGTTACAAGTTGGCACAGTGGATAGGCCTTGAAAAGCTGAACACAGATCAATCGAGAAAACAGGAAGAAGTTGTGTGGAACTATGAAGAAAATAAGCAAACTATACAAACTGAGTAGACCATTTGTAAGATAGGCAGCATCAAGAATAATGCGAGCTCAGGCCGTCGTGGTCCCGTGGTTAGCGTGAGCAATTGTGAAACGAGAGGTCCTTGGTTCAAGTCTTCCCTCGACTGAAAAGTTTAATTTTTTATTTTCAGACAATTATCCAAGTTCATTTACTCACACAGAATCAACTTCGCTCTCCAAAATTCCAGGACATGTTCAGATTTGCTTGGACATATGCAAGATTTGACGGTCTACACACGGAATAATTTGAAAACGTTAAAAACATATGTTTTGACAGAGCACAGGGAAAACCGTGCGACTGTGAAACTGTTGAATTCATTTGTTGCAGTTTATGTGACAAACTCTTATGTGTTCATCACTGTTTTGGGAGTGATTATCACATTCACAAGAAAACCTAAATCGGGCAAGGTAGAAGAATCTTTTTACCCATTCGCCAAGTGTACAAGTTAGGTGGGTCGAGACATATTCCTCTCATGTAACGCACATGCCGTCACCAGTGTCGTATAGAATATATCAGACGTGTTTTCCTGTGGAGGAATCGGTTGACCTATGACCTTGGGATCAAATGTTTTCGGTTCCCATTGGAGAGGGACGTCCTTTCGTCTACTAATTACACGGTTTTGCGGTGCGTTCGCATAACACAGACACTAAACTTATTACAGTGAACAGAGACGTCAATGAACGAGCGGACAGATCATAAGTTTGCGAAAATAAAGAAAGTAAACTTTTCACTAGAGAGAAGATTTGAACCAAGGACCTGACATTCACACGGGACGACGGCGCTCTTCATCTCATCCTGTCCTTGATGTAGCCTACTTTGCGAATGGAACTACTCAATTTGTATATTTTTCTTATTTTTTTTCATACACTCCTGGAAATTGAAGTAAGAACACCGTGAATTCATTGTCCCAGGAAGGGGAAACTTTATTGACACATTCCTGGGGTCAGATACTTCACATGATCACACTGACAGAACCACAGGCACATAGACACAGGCAACAGAGCATGCACAATGTCGGCACTAGTACAGTGTATATCCACCTTTCGCAACAATGTAGGCTGCTATTCTCCCATGGAGACGATCGTAGAGATGCTGGATGTAGTCCTGTGGAACGGCTTGCCATGCCATTTCCACCTGGCGCCTCAGTTGGACCAGCGTTCGTGCTGGACGTGCAGACCGCGTGAGACGACGCTTCATCCAGTCCCAAACATGCTCAATGGGGGACAGATCAGGAGATCTTGCTGGCCAGGGTAGTTGACTTACACCTTCTAGAGCACGTTGGATGGCACGGGATACATGCGGACGTGCATTGTCCTGTTGGGACATCAAGTTTCCTTGCCGGTCTAGGAATGGTAGACCGTAGCCCAGCTTCATGGAGGCGGTTGCGAATGGTCCTCGCCGATACCCCAGGAGCAACAGTGTCCCTAATTTGCTGGGAAGTGGCGGTGTGGTCCCCTATAGCACTGCGTAGGATCCTACGGTCTTGGCGTGCATCCGTGCGTCGCTGCGGTCCGGTCCCAGGTCGACGGGCACGTGCACCTTCCGCCGACCACTGGCGACAACATCGATGTACTGTGGAGACCTCACGCCCCACGTGTTGAGTAATTCGGCGGTAAGTCCACCCGGCCTCCCGCATGCCCACTATACGCCCTCGCTCAAAGTCCGTCAACTGCACATACGGTTCACGTCCACGCTGTCGCGGCATGCTACCAGTGTTAAAGACTGCGATGGAGCTCCGTATGCCACGGCAAACTGGCTGACACTGACGGCGGCGGTGCACGAATGCTGCGCAGTTAGCGCCATTCGACGGCCAACTCCGCGGTTCCTGGTGTGTCCGCTGTGCCGTGCGTGTGATCATTGCTTGTACAGCCCTCTCGCAGTGTCCGGAGCAAGTATGGTGGGTCTGACACACCGGTGTCAATGTGTTCTTTTTTCCATTTCCAGGAGTGTAGTTCCTCACAATTTCTTCCTGTTTTCTCCATTGATCTGTGTCCAGTTTTTCAAGGCCTATCCACTGTGCCAACTTATAACTAAATCTGAGGAGGGTACGGTGGCGATGTTCCCTTTTTAGGCTCACCGCGAGGCGCCCCTAGCCCACTTCATGTCAGCGGGAGAGTAGTGCAGTTGCGCCAGTCTACAGTTCGTAGCCGCGCTCAGTGGTCAGCCAGCGCCGATGTTAGTCATCGTCTGCAGCTCTGTCACTGCTGCCATCAAGTCTCTGTAGTTCCGTTCCAAGTTAGTCTTGAAATTCACCGGATTCGACATTCAAGATTACGTGAGATTAATTCGTCACTGCAAGATTTATGACTTGTAAATTATCTCATTCAGCAGACGCTTAGTCTAGTCACGTCTTCTATAATTGTCAGCCCACTGATCACGGACTACAGCAGAGTTAAATAATAAATACTTTCTTATTTTGCTCTCCTGCTAATTAATTGCGTTTTCCTGTTGTAGCTACCAAGCACTCTTGGCATAGTAGAACCCCACGTCTCCACCTCCTTGGCTACCTCATATTTGCCACCTCATGTTGATGGACTCGATTTTGGCGGAAGATCGAGAGCCATCATGTTCAGCGACGTGTCGTGGTTCTGCAGTTCCCACGATGACCATCGTCTTTGAGGTTGGCGGTGACCTGGGAGACGTCCGTTCCTTCAATGTTTGCAGAGGTATCGCGATATTGCTCCTGGCAACATGCGTGGCGAGTAATTGGGTGTGACTTGTTTTGTAAGACCCTCGTCGCCAGTTTCGTAAAGCCCTCGTCGCTACTGCTGAGGAGGCCGAGTTGCGACTGTAGTTACGGAAGGCTGAGTTTGGGAGTTTCTGAAACAGCTTCTGGTGCAGTACACCGCTAAGAGAATTTCTCCCAGCCACTATTACATAGCTATGCCCCAGGGTCACGTAACAGGATAGGAGAACGAAGGTTCTACAACACTCCAACAAATTAGTAACGAAGTCACACAAATAGGTTAATAAAATGTACTTATCTTTGTGATTAATTTTTACTTATCTTTGTGTAAAACTGAAGAAACTGCAAACAGGTGGGAACTTAAGGAGATGGGACATGGATAAACTGACTAAACCAGATGTTGTAGAGAGTTTCAGGGAGAGCATAAGGGAACAATTGACAGGAATGGGGGAAAGAAATACAGTAGAAGAAGAATGGGTAGCTCTGAGGGATGAAGTAGTGAAGGTAGCAAAGGATCAAGTAGGTAAAAAGACGAGGGCTAGTAGAAATCCTTGGGTAACAGAAGAAATATTGAATTCAATTGATGAAAGGAGAAACTATAAAAATGCAGTAAATGAAGCATGCAAAAAGGAATATAAAGTCTCAAAAATGAGACTGACAGGAAGTGCAAAATGGCTAAGCAGGGATAGATAGAGGACAAATGTAAGGATGTAGAGGCTTATCTCACTAGGGGTAAGATAGATACTGCCTACAGCAAAATTAAAGAAGAGACCTTTGGAGATAAGAGAACCACTTGTATGAACATCAAGAGCTCAGATGGAGACCCAGTTCTAAGTAAAGAAGAGAAAGCAGAAAGGTGGAAGGAGTATATAGAGGGTCTATACAAGGGCGATGTACTTGAGGACAATATTATGGAAATGGAAGAGGATGTAGATGAAGATGAAATGGGAGATACGATACTGCGTGAAGAGTTTGACAGAGCACTGAAAGACCTGAGTCTAAACAAGGCCCCAGGAGTAGACAACATTCCATTAGAACTACTGACAGACTTGGGAGAGCCAGTCCTGACAAAACTCTACCAGCTGGTGAGCAAGATATATGAGACAGACGAAATACCCTCAGAATTCAAGAAGAATATAATAATTCCAATCCCAAAGAAAGCAGGTGTTGACAGATGCGAAAATTACCGAACTATCAGTTTAATAAGTCACAGCTGCAAAATACCAATGCCAATTCTTTACAGACGAATGGAAAAACTGATAGAAGCCGACCTCGTGGACAATCAGTTTGGATTCCGAAGAAATGTTGGAACACGTGAGGCAATACTGACCTTATGACTCATCTTAGAAGAAAGATTAAAGAAAGGCAAACCTACGTCTCTAGCATTAGTAGACTTAGAGAAAGCTTTTGACAATGTTGACTGGAATACTCTCTTTCAAATTCTGAGAGTGGATGGGGTAAAATACAGGGAGCGAAAGCCTATTTACAGTTTGTACAGAAACCAGATGGCAGTTATAAGAGTCAAGGGGCATGAAAGGGAAGCAGTGGTTGGGAAGGGAGTGAGACAGGGTTGTATCCTATCCCCGATGTTATTCACTTTGTATGTTGAGCAAGCAGTAAAGGAAACAAAAGAAAAATACGTAGTAGGTATTAAAATCCACGGAGAAGATATAAAAACTTCGAGGTTCGCCGATGACATTGTAATTCTGTCAGAGACAGCAAAGGACTTGGAAGAGCAGTTGAACGGAATGGATAGTGTGTTGAAAGGAAGATATAAGATGAACACTAACAAAAGCAAAACGAGGATGATGGAATGTAGTCTAATTAAGTCGGGTGATGCTGAGGGAATTAGATTAGGAAACGAGACACTGAAAGTAGTAAAGAAGTTTTGCTATTTGGGAAGCAAAATAACTGATGATGGTCGAAGTATAGAGGATATAAAATGTAGACTGGCAATGGTGAGGAAAGCGTTTCTGAAGAAGAGAAATTTGTCAATGTCGAGTATAAATTTAAGTGTCAGGAAGGCATTTTTGAAAGTATTTGTATGGAGTGTAGCCAGGTATGTAAGTGAAACATGGACGATAAATAGTGTGGACAAGAAAAGAATAGAAGCTTTCGAAATGTGGTGCTACAGAAGAATGCTGAAGATTAGCTGGGTAGATCACATAACTAATGAGGAGGTATTGAATAGAATTGGGGAGAAGAGGAGTTTGTGGCACAACTTGACAAGAAGAAGAGACCGGTTGGTAGGACATGTTCTGAGGCATCAAGGGATCACAAATTTAGCATTGGAGGGCAACGTGGAGGGTAAAAATCGTAGAGGGAGACCAAGAGATGAATACACTAAGCAGATTCAGAATGATGTATGTTGCAGTAAGTACTGAGAGATGAAGCTTGCACAGGATAGAATAGCATGGAGAGCTGCGTTAAACCAGTCTCAGGACTGAAGACTACAACAATATCTTTGTGACTAGTTGAATAAGGAAGTCTGCAACAGTGCTTGTAACATAACACATATAAGGCCATTAATGGCTAAGTGCAAATAATCGGAGGTAGACTTCCCAGTGCATAGCAAATGCAATTTACAACAGCTGTCTGTTCACTTCTAAGAGCTCGCTAAACGACGTTCCCTGCCTGAGTCAGCCCTGGACGACGATGTATAACCAAGTGGGCGAGAGCTGCTCTTCTGTCTTCCTAGTTGGCTTCTCTCTGTTGTCATCCGGGTATTGGCCGATTGTACTCGTTCGGCAACTGGCCTAGGTCTCAGAACCGCCCGTGGCGTTGATGGAACTCGTGCACTAAGCCACTGGCGCCAGCTCGTATCTTTGCGCCCGTGGTGCGTTTGCCATGCCTATGACTGTTCGGGCGACACAGCAGTTTCAGGTCAGCCTGGTAGTGGTTGAAAAAACTCTGACAGCACGATTATATCTCATGGACATTATACATCCTCACGTACTATCTCTCATGTGACAGTATCGTGAAGCAATTTTTTGATAACACTAAGCTCGTTCACAAATGGTATTCCTTGACTGATGTTGAGGCACTGCCTCTGCCAGAAAGATTTATCCCCAGTAGAATATGTGTGGGACCGGTTCAGAAGTGAGCATCGTCCTAGTGCCAGACATCGGGAACCAGTTACAACAGTTGTGATCCAGCTGATTTCAGGAGAGGAAACAACAGCTTTACACCACGCTTCCCAACCGAATCAATCCACGTGTCCAGACCAGAGTGTGGACAATGTTATACGACTAGTCGGCTGACAGTGCCAAATTCTTCGTAAATTCAACTCGATTTTGTGATAACCAAAATAAAATCACTTACATTCTCAATATGTAACTTTCCATTTCATTTCCTTCTCCCCTTCTGGGTGCGCGACTACTCTTTTCAAGTAATGTGTATACACTGAATAACTTTTTTTCTTCGAATCTAACGGGACACGACGTTGCTAGTAGTACACTCCTGGAAATTGAAATAAGAACACCGTGAATTAATTGTCCCAGGGAGGGGTAAACTTTATTGACACATTCCTACGGTCAGATACATCACATGATCACACTGACAGAACCACAGGCACATAGACACAGGCAACAGAGCATGCACAATGTCGGCACTAGTACAGTGTATATCCACCTTTCGCAGCAATGCAGGCTGCTATTCTCTCATGGAGACGATCGTAGAGATGCTGGATGTAGTCCTGTGGAGCGGCTTGCCATGCCATTTCCACCTGGCGCCTCAGTTGGACCAGCGTTCGTGCTGGACGTGCAGACCGCGTGAGACGACGCTTCATCCAGTCGCAAATATGCTCAATGGGGGACAGATCCGGAGATCTTGCTGGCCAGGGTAGTTGACTTACACCTTCTAGAGCACGTTGGTGGCACGGGATACATGCGGACGTGCATTGTCCTGTTGGAACAGCAAGTTCCCTTGCCGGTCTAGGAATGGTAGAACGATGGGTTCGATGACGGTTTGGATGTACCGTGCACTATTCAGTGTCCCCTCGACGATCACCAGAGGTGTACGGCCAGTGTAGGAGATCGCTCCCCACACCATGATGCCGGGTGTTGGCCCTGTGTGCCTCGGTCGTATGCAGTCCTGATTGTGGCGCTCACCTGCACGGCGCCAAACACGCATACGACCATCATTGGCACCAAGGCAGAAGCGACTCTCATCGCTGAAGACGACACGTCTCCATTCGTCCCTCCATTCATGCCTGTCACGACACCACTGGAGGCGGGCTGCACGATGTTGGGGCGTGAGCGGAAGACGGCCTAACGGTGTTCGGGACCGTAGCCCAGCTTCATGGAGACGGTTGCGAATGGTCCTCGCCGATACCCCAGAAGCAACAGAGTCCCTAATTTGCTGGGAAGTGGCGGTGCGGTCCCCTACGGCACTGTGTAGGATCCTACGGTCTTGGCGTGCATCGGTGCGTCGCTGCGGTCCGGTCCCAGATCGATGGGCACGTGCACCTTCCGCCGACCACTGGCGACAACATCGATGTACTGTGGAGACCTCACGCCCCACGTATTGAGCAATTCGGCGGCACGTCCACCCGGCCTCCCGCATGCCCACTATACGCCCTCGCTCAAAGTCTGTCAACTGCACATACGGTTCACGTCCATGCTGTCGCGGCATGCTACCAGTGTTAAAGACTGCGATGAAGCTCCGTATGCCACGGCAAACTGGCTGACACTGACGGCGGCGGTGGACAAATGCTGCGCAGTTAGCGCCATTCGACGGCCAACACCCGCGGTTCCTGGTGTGTCCGCTGTGCCGTGCGTGTGATCATTGCTTGTACAGCCCTCTCGCAGTGTCCGGAGCAAGTATGGTGGGTCTGACACACCGGTGTCAATGTGTTCTTTTTTCCATTTCCAGGAGTGTATTTGTACGGTTCACCGTGCACTTTTAATTTGTATGAGGAAAAATGGGTCATCCCTACGAGGCAGCAAAAGATTAGGAATATTTACCGAGCTAGATTTTAGGCTAGCAAAACAGAATTTCGATTATGGTGTCGTGTCAGCGCTGTGCAGATTCTGAATATTATACCATCCCTACTACGTGCAGATTCTGTTCAAAAGAATCATGAAATTGAGCACGCGATTCACAGACATTTGAACAATTTGTATGCAATATATAGAATGAACTTGGCTTAAAACTTCGGAAAGATAAACGCAAATGCATTTCGCTGTGCCACAGCTAAGACGCTGCCATCTTTTTGTTACAGAAAAAGAAGTGATAGCCACTGTTAATTTTCAAGCTTTTTACTACACTCAGTCGCATTAGCTAATTTTTGATTTAGTTAATCACGTTACAGTAAAATAAGACCAAATACGTGCAATATAAAAGTTTAGGCATTAACGAAAACTTAAACAACAGAACGTTAAGCGCCTTTTACACAATGGACTTTATTGTCTGAGATAGCTACCCTAGCACACTGGACTCTCATTCGGGAGGCCAACGGTTCAAATACGCGTCCGGTCATCCCGATTTAGATTTTCCGTGACTTCCCTAAAGTACTTAAGGCAAATGTCGCGATGTTTCCCTCGAAGGGTACGGCCGCTTTCATTTTCCGCCCTTCCCTAATCCGAGCTTGTGCTCCATCTCTAATGACCTCTTTGTCGACGGGACGTTAAACGCTGATTTTTTCCACCTCCAACGGACTACTCAAGACAGGTGAGTCTACTGCAGAGCCCCTGGCGTTTCGTTCTTGTACCGAATTTCTTGTCTGTCTGGAGTGGCCATTTTCCTTTACAAGCCAGCACCAAAATTGCGTGATTTGCGAGAGCTGTCTGCTGTGCAGCTTGACACCTGAACTGTGGAAGTGAGGTTATGAGAGACATAAAAAAACACAAACCAAAATATTGCAACGAAATGTTGGTACAATCAATGATGACAGAGTTTATTAATCACCAAAGTAAAACTTTTCGCGCATGTCCCTGCCAAAGGTCATGTGGTAAATTCTCCACATCCCTTAGAACAAAGACTAGAAAAATTGTCGCCTAAACATTTAAAAACATATAGAGTTATTCCCGCGCCCGCAGCTGGAAACAATAATGCACAATGGCAACATTCCTGTCACGTCTTTTGTCAGTATTGCAGAAGGAACATTGAGCTTCTTGTACACGTATGACACGACCTCGTTCAAACTCAGTGAGCTGTTGATAATGGCATGTTCGTCGTGTTAAAGGCATTTTTACTGACATCAACTCACTTCGTCCAATCTCAAAAGTAACTAACACTCACGACTGTTACAGCGCGTATTTAAACTGAATAGACGTCATCTTTCAGATGTAGAAACACGCCTACCAACTTTCGTTTATCTCGCACAAGTCCTTCTTGGTACTGGGATTTTTTTCCCTCGGTGTATGTTGGTGTGGCCTACACATCACTTCATATTTGCATCTCATACACGCTGCTGGTAGTCACAGCTGCAGTGAAACATGTTAATGTTTGAGACTAAGCAAAAGAACTGTGTTCGTGCAGAGGGTGGACCCTATTTAATTCATTATTATGTTCACCGCAAGCTTGGTAACAGTGCTGAAAACTCTGTTATGACAAGAAAATTATTAGTCTTCAATTTGTCCCGGCGTATTTGTTGATCGAACAATCCACCGGTTTACTGCTGATCCACAGTACCCGTTCGACAATATGCACCGGTAGTACATCCAGGGTGTTTTTAGTAAGAAAGTTATTTGTTTAAATATTTGAGCACGGGAGGAAATTTATTATAATTGGTGCAGATTCTAAAAGATTCATTTCCTTTTCAGCCGGCCGCTGTGGCAGAGCGGTTCTAGGCGCTTCAGTCTGGCACCGCGCTGCTGTTGCGGTCGCAGGCTCGAATGCTGCCTCGAGCATGGATGCGTGTGATGTCCTTAGGTTGTTAGTTTTAAGTAGTTCGAAGTCTAGGGGACTGATGATCTTAAGTGTTAAGTCCCATAGTGCTTAGAGCCATTTGAACTATTTTTTTCCTTTTCAGCAAAAGAAAATAGGCTTGAAAATTCAACCATGGCCGCAGTTCTATGGAAGATGATCTTCACTCTGGAATTTCCAAACTTGCAGTCATAGATGACAACATTTCGAGTAAGTCCTCAATATGGTATTGGGGGAACACTGGGAATAGTGAATGAAAAATTGACTCCAAAGGCTTATCTCCATATTACCTTTTAATCATGCATTTTGATGTTCTGAGTACCTGGCTGGTGGCTTTTAGTGCGACGGCTCCTAGTTGCCGAGGAAATTGATTTTTTTTTTTTGTCAACGGTTTTCTGACTGGTTTGATGCTCCCCTCCAAGAATTCCTTTCCTATGCTAACCTCTTCATCTCAGAGTAGCACTTGCAACCTACGTCCTCAATTATTTGCATGACGTATTCCAATCTCTGTCTTCCTCTACAGTTTTTGCCCTCTACAGCTCCCTCTATTACCATGGAAGTCATTCCCTCATGTCTTAATAGATGTCATATCACCCTGTCCCTTCTCCTTATCAGTGTTTTCCAAATATTCCCTTCATCTCCGATTCTGCGTAGAACCTCCTTCTTCTGTTCCGGTTTTCCCGCAGTCCATGTATCACTGCCATACAATGCTGTAGTCCAGACGTACATTCTCAGAAATTTCTTCCTCAAATTAAGGCCGATATTTGATATTAGTAGACTTCTCTTGGCCAGTCTGCTTTTGATGTCCACCTTGCTCCGTCCGCCATTGGTTATTTTATTGCTTAGGTAGCAGAATTCCTTATCTTCATCTACTTCGTGACCATAGATCCTGATGTTAAGTTAGTCGCTGTTTTCGTTTCTACTACTTCTCATTACCTTCGTCTTTCTTCAATATACTCTCAATCCATATTGTGTACTCATTAGATTGTTCATTCCGTTCAGCAGATCATGTAATTCTTCTTCATTTTCACTCAGGATAGCAATGTCATAAGCGGATCGTATCATTGATATCCTTTCACCATGAATTTTAATTCCACCCCTGAACCTTTCTTTTTTTCCATCACTGATTCCTCGAGGTACAGATTGAATAGTAGAGGTGAAAGGCTACACCTTTGTCTTACACCCTTTTTAATACGAACACTTCGTTCTTGTTCGCCTACTCTTATTACTCCATCTTGGCTGTTGTGCGTATTGTATATGACCTGTCTCTCCCTATAGCTTACCCCTATTTTTTTCAGAATTTGGAACATCTTGTACCATTTTACATTGTCGAACGCTTTTTCCAGATCGAGAGATCCTATAAACGTGTCTTGATTTTTCTTTAGTCTTGCTTCCATTATTAACTACAACGTCAGGGTTGCCTCTGTCGTGCCTTTACCTCTCCTAAAGCCAAACTGATCGTCATCTAGCACATCCTCAATTTTCTTTTCCATTCTTCCGTATATTATTCTTGTAAGTAACTTGGATGCATGAGCTGTTAAGCTGATTGTGCAATAATTGGGGACTGATGACCTCAGAAGTTAAGTCCCACAGTGCTCAGAGCCATTTCAACCATTTTTGTGCAATAATTCTCGCACTTGGATGCATGAGCTGTTAAACTGATTGTGCGATAATTCCCGCACTAGTCAGCTGTTGCCGCCTTTGGAATTGTGTGGATGATGCTTTTCCGAAAGTCAGATGGTATGTCGCCAGACTGATACGTTCTACAAACCAACGTGAATAGTCGTTTTGTTGCCATTTCCCGCAATGATTTTAGAAATTCTGATGGCATGTTATCTACCCCTGCTGCCTTATTTGATCCTAAGTCCTCCAAAGCTCTTTGAAATTCAGATTCTAATATTGTTGGATCCCCTATCTCTTCTAAATCGACTCGTGTTTGTTCTTCTATCACATCAGACACATATTGCTCCTCATAGAGGCTTTCAGTGTATTTTTTCCCACCTATCCGCTCTCTCGTCTGCATTTAACAGTGGAATTCTCGTTGCACTCTTAATGTTATCACTCTTGCTTTTAATATCACCGAAGGTTGTTTGGACTTTCCTGTACGCTGAGTCTGTCCTTCCGAGAATCATTTCTTTCTTGATTTCATCGCGCTTTTCATGCTGCCATTTCGTCTTAGCTTTTCTGCACTTCCTATTTATTTCATTTCCCTGCGACTTGTATTTCTATATTCCTGAGATTCCCGGAACATTTTTGTATTTCCTCCTTTCATCGATCAATTGAAGTATTTCTGCTGTTATCGATGGTTTCTTCGCATTTACCTTCTTTGTACCTATGTTTTCCTACCCAACTTCTGTGATGGCCCTTTTTAGGGAAGTCCATTCCTCTTCAGGTGTACTGACTACTGAGCTATTCCTTATTGCTGTATCTATAGCCTTAGAGAACTTCAACCGTATCTCGTCATTCCTTAGTACTTCCGGATCCCACTTCTTTGCATATTGATTCTTCCTGACTAATTTCTTAAACTTCAGCCTACTCTTCATCACTCTTGTGATTAGAGTCTATATCCGCTCCTGGGTATGCCTTACAATCTAGTATCTGATTTCGGAATCTCTGTCTGATCATGATGTAATCTAACTGAAATCTTCCCGTATCACCCGACCTTTTCCAAGTATACCTCCTCCTCTTGTGATTCTTGAACAGAGTATTCGCTAATACTGGCTGAAACTCATTTAGTCTTTCTTCTCCCTCATTCCTTGTCCCAAGCCCATATTCTCCTGTGACATTTTCTCCTGCTCGTTCCCTACAACTTCATTCCAGTTCCCCACGACTATTAGATTTTCATCCCCCTTTACATACTGTATTACCCTTTCAATATCCTTATACACTTTCTCTATCTCTTCATCTTCAGCTTGCGACGTCGGCATGTATAGCTGAACTATCGTTGTCAGTTTTGTTTTGCTGTCGATTCTGATAAGAACAGCCCTGTCACTGAACTGTTCACAGTAATACTCTCTGCCATACCTTCTTATTCATAACGAATCCTATTCCCGTTATACCATTGTCCGCTGCTGTTGATGTTACCCTATACTCATCTGACCAGAAATCGATGTCTTCTTTCCACTTCACTTCACTAATCCCTACTGCGTCTATTAGTCTTTACATTTCCCTTTTCAGATTTTCTAGTTTCCCTAACACGTTCTAACTTCTGACATTGCACACCCGAATCTTAGAATGTTATCCTAATTTAATCTTTTTCTCATGGTAACCTCCCCTTCGCAGTCCCCTCCCATAGATCCGAATGGCGGACTATTCCGGAATCTTTTGCCAAAGGAGAGATCATCATGACACTTCAATTACAGGCCTGTGGATACATGTTGCGTGTGTTTAATGCACTGGTTTCCGTTGCCTTCTTCATCCTCATACCGTTGATCATCGCTGATTCTTCCGCCTTTAGGGGCAGCTTCCCACACCTAGGACAACAGAGTGCCCTGAACCTCTGTCCGCTCCTCGGCCCTCTTTGACAAGGCCGTTGGCAGAATGAGGGTGACTTCTTATGCCGGAAGTCTTCGGCCACCAATGCTGATTATTAATCAAAATTCAAGCAGCGACAGGATTCGAACCTGGAACTGTAGATGTTTGATCATGAATCAAAGACGCTACCCCTATTCCAAGAGCGTGATCGATTTAGAAATACTATTTGCAAATTTTACTGAATGTGTTGTTATAATACCTGCATCGTTATTCACGTTTCGACCAAGCGAACGAAGCACAGGGTGTAAGATTCGCTTCTGTGTACTCTTTTTTCTTCAGTTTCGTTGTACAGAATATCGTTAAAATATATATCAAACAAAATTTTTCAAAGACTGTTATTTCGTATGCAATAATTTCGTTAATACGTCAATCACTGGCCGGCCGCTTTGGCCGAGCGGTTCTAGGCGCTTCAGTGTGGAACCGCGCGACCGCTATGGCCACAGGTTCGAATCCTGCCTCGGGCATGGATGTGTGTATGTCCTTAGGTTAGTTAGGTTTAAGCAGTTCTAAGTTCTAGGGGACTGATGACCTCAGATGGTAAGTCCCATAGTGCACAGAGCCATTTGAGTCATATGTCAATCACTACAACAAACTTTCTTCAAATGTGTATTACGTTTGTTACAAAGTACATTACAGAATCATCTTGCTTGTTATCGCTTGCGGTGTTAGAACAGAATTCCGGATCGTATTTTTGTGGAATCAACCGAAGCACAAATTCGTAGAAAATTACGCACATTTAATGATTGATACTACCTTGCAGCGAGATTAATTTTTAAAGGCGATATTGGAAAACAAAGTTCATTTAAAATCAAAAAGATTGTTATTCCTTTGATGGGAACCACGCGCATTCTATCATTCGCGGGAAAGGAGGTGCGCTAAATTAGTGGAGAATTGAAGAGTGTATTTTTATAGGTTCTTTCCTTGAAGTGTTGCAATTTAAAAAAAAGAAATAAAAGTACACTAGCTGGATTTGTACCCTTACTGCCACCGTGGTAGTCACGAACAAAACTGCTGCACAACACTCGCTTGGTCTTACCGTTACTAACTCTACGGGTACAAGAGTACGCGAAAAACTTTAGCTTCTGGCCGTCGCATGGAAAGCAGTTAGCCAGATACTGAGGACAGGGGCCTCTTCAACATACCCGTTATTAAAAGGCTTGATGATGCCCTTTTAAGAGCGAAGTGACTTACGCCTTACAAGAGAAAGCTTTGTCCAGCACGAGTACTGATGCTTTCGTTAAATACAACCCAAATCACAAGCTGGACCGTTTCAAAAAGAATCCAGTTTTTGTTGGTGGGTTTGCTACTGTGAATGAAGCGTTGGCCTACTGCTTCACACGACGAATGAAGCAGCAATGAAAGCAATGGGGAGATCCGGTGGTACTGTACCGAAACGGACGAACCCCGTATCATCTGAGAGAAGGATTTTGGGCAGCGGGTTTCTAGGATGCATAACTAATATTCTTATTGACTGCGCTACAAACACGAGAAAAAACTGGCGAATACTCCACAGGACTATTCACCAACTGGACGACGAGGGAACAAGAGAAGAGCCCTACATGACAACAGATGAAGATTGTCTCAGCCCACTTGTCCACAAGGGTGGTCGACAAAAGCAAAACCAAAGGATGTCAATTATGAACTGTTCGAATTCCGACTTAACTTGTTTAGAACTCGTCTGTCTTTCCCCTGTTGCTACATGGAAAGAAATTTAAGGGTGAAGAAAGGTTTGAGTACAATGTATACACTGTTTTGCAGGACTTAGGACTCACATTTTAGGGGTGGCTGCTACTCACTATAAAGAAGCTGGGACTAGTGCACTGACTTAAACGGAAGTGAAAAATGTCGATGACTTTTCCCCTTCCCGTTGTACTTTTGAATACCAGAGAAAAACAGCACGTAAAGTGCCCTCCGCCACACACCGTTGGGTGGCTTCGGAGTATAAATGTAGATGTAGATGAAAATTAGGAATGTCCTCATCTCTGTATGGTACATATGAATCAACATAACTTACATCTTACCTATATTGTCATTGAATCAAAAAATGATATATTTACCCTAAAAAAAAGTTGCGCGTCTAAGGAACTCCAACAGCCGAAGTGGCGTAACGTTGAAAGAAACAAAGCTGACGAGGTCGATGGCATTTTCTTGATGACTTGAAGGACGCAAACAAAACCTTCGGATCAGAGTCCAGGTCAATGACCCCACTACAGAACATTCGAAATCGAGTCGTCGCCAGCTGTAGGTGGGCCTTGTCCGATAAGGCGCAGTCCATTGACACGGTCGGTATGTACGAATGCAGACGCCACTGACTTACGTCCTGTTAGGAGACATGGCTATCGGAGACATTCCCCGCACAGCACGTCAGTAGCAGACAAAGGAAAACCAACAGTCTGAGCGAGGTGCTTCATTTTACTGTTCTTTGTACCAATTACCAAAAAAGAATAGCTAGAATATTAATCTCATGGAATAAAATTTCTCTTTTCGAAAATATATTTACCATCCTCAGAGAGTCGTAAAACTTACGTGCCTCTTTTGATAACGTCCTACGACGTAACTTAAAACGAAAAAGAATTATGTCTCTACGAATTAAAAAAAATATCATACCAAGTAGCTTTCGATTCCAATTACTAATTTGAATAGTCGGTAGGAATGTGACACCGGTAGTGGCTGTGGCTGTGTCAGGGACCAGTAGACAACCTTCCAGACAGCAAACTCAGCAATGGGGGAACATCTCTACAAAACGTGATTGCACGAGTAGTAGGCCAATCAAACCACCTCCGTCTTCCATCTCTCAGTACACATATGTCCACATTACACCGTGATACAGGAGATGACCAAAAATATAGAGAGACCAAAAACACAGTACATTACCATGTCTACTATGGTATACGAAAACCACAGGCATTAAAAAGTTTAAAAGAACTTCCAGTCGTATCGGAATCAATAAATACGGATTCTTTATGGTTTTCAAGGGAATCCTCGTCCGGCCCCGGTAGCTGAGTGGTCAGCGCGACAGAATGTCAATCCTAACGGCCTGGGTTTGATTCCCGGCTGGGTCGGAGATTTTCTCGGCTCAGGGACTGGGTATTGTGTTGTCCTTATCATCATTATTTCATCCCCATCGACACGCAAGTCGCTAAAGTGGCGTCAAGTCGACAGACTTGCACCAGGCTACGGTGTACCAGCTGGGAGGCCCTAGTCACACGACATTTTTAAGGGAATCCTGCAAAATAGTGGCAAGTCTAGGTAACGATGATGCAGGTTGATAGTGATCGAGCACCCTTATCTCCAAAGTAAGCCACAATAGCTCAAAAACACAACAGTATCAAGATGTGCGGACTATGGTGGTCTGAAGAGATCCCAAACGTCACCCTCGTGCTCACAAAATCAGTCCTAGACGATGCAAGCAGTGGGAACAGGAGCTCTGTGTTCTTGGAACACAGCATCACCATTGAGGAAAAAACACTACACCGGATCAACCAAAGTGGTCACAAAACCCTTGACAGTAATGCGACTTTGTTGCCATAATCATCACCGAACGCTAACCAAGCTTCATTCAAAAATGGTTCAAATGGCTCTAAGCACTATGGGACTTAACATCTGAGGACATCAGTCCCCTAGATTTAGAACTACTTAAACTTAACTAACTTAAGGACATCACACACATCCATGCTCGAGGCAGGATTAGAACCTGCGACCGTAGCAGCAGAGCGGGTCCAGACTGAAGCGCCCAGAACCGCTCGGTCACAGAGGCCGGCGAAGCTTCATTCTTGGGATCGAAACTCGGTCAGACGTTGGAAATATTGTGAACCAAGACTCATCCAACCAAATGACTCCTTCGCCATTGTTCCATAGTCCAGGTATTATAGCTTCGGAATCACGTTTTCCTGTTAGGGGTATTTCCATCGGCCGCGCGGGATTAGCCGAACGGTCTTAGGCGCTGCAGTCTTGGACTGTGTGGCTGGTCCCAGCGGAGGTACGAGTCCTCCCTCGGGCATGGGTGTGTGTGTTCGTCCTTAGAATAATTTAGGTTAAGTAGTGTGTAAGCCTTGTGGGGCCTGTCTCCCGGAAGCTACGGTCAAAGTCTGTCCGCACCTGTTCATACATCATTCCACGAAGACCAGCAGAAACAACAGCGATTCGGTCTTCTTTCGTTTGCATTCTGTCATAGTACCTGCAAGAAACAAATATTCCGTTACTATATTACTGAAATGTATAGTGACTTTGGAATCACCATGTACTTCGGACTTGAGTGTTTGTTGATACATGCATCACTTGAGCTGCTTGTTCCCGTTGCAAACAAAAATTCCTGTCGACACTTGTAACGTTTTCTACGTTTAGAAAGGCATTAATCAGTGCATAAATTAGGTACACTATCTGATCAAAAGTATCCGGACACCTATTAGCGGGCTTTAATGTGGGCTGTTTCCATCCGTCGCCTTTCTGACGGTTTGAACTCTGCTTGGGGCGCATTCAGTGAGCCCATTGTTCCTAAAGAGCCGAAACCACAGAAGTCAGTGGGATATTGGAAGCTAGCGTCTAAAGCGAAGTCGCCATTCTAACTGATTCCGAATATGTTCCACTTTGTTCAAGTCGGGATTGGGCGGGCTAGTCCATTTCAGAAATGTTATTGTCCACAAACATTTGCCTGTGAAATGCTGCTTTTTGACAGGGTGTAATGCCATGCTGATACAAATTCATGATCTCAAAACCATTTCTCTGCTCCGCACGGTGCTCCAAGCTGTAAAATGCATTCATACCCTTCCGCGTTTTGTTAAGTGCAGTGAGCTGACCACTCCATTACCACGAAACCCATCTCCCATACCATAACACCACCTTCTCCATATTTCATGGGTGGCCCTATTCATGACAGCAATAACGTTCTCCAGGAATTAGCCACACCGAAACCCTTCCATTCCATTGCCGCAGGCAACAGCGTAATTCTCCACTCCAAATCACTCGTTTCCAACCATCCACTGTCCAGTGACGTCGCTCTTTACACCATCTCAACCGTCGCTTAGCACTGACTACAGAAACGTTTTGCTTATGAGAAGCTTCTAGACCAGCGTACCGCATTCATTTTATCTCCCCGCGCACAGTCATTGTGCTACCTCCACTGTTGTACTTCGGAATTCACGAGTGATTCTCACCGCAAATTTCATGCTGTATCTTCAAACTGTCTTCCGCAATGCCCCATTGTCCCCGTCCGTCAGTACGTGAGGACTACCTGATCTTGCTTTAGCTGCGGTTGTTTCCTCGCGTTTTCACTTCACAGTGACATCACAAACAGTCGAATTGGGCTGCTTTAGGGAGGTCGAATTGTCACTTTTGGATTTGTTATTCAAGCGACATCCAGTGACTAGTCCATGTTCAAATCACAGAGCCGCAGCGCGGGATTAGAGGAGCGGTCTATTAAGACCCTCGTCAATAATTTCCAGCGTACTGGTAGTGTTGCAGATGAAGAACGTCCAGGGAGGCCGGTCATACCGCCAGACACCGTGCAAAGTGTGCAGGATGCGAACACACGTAGCCCTTCCGCATCTACCAGGAGACTTAGTAGGGAGCTTGGTATTCCTCAAACTACTTTATGGAGAGATCTACGTTACAAGCTGCACAAACGTGAGCACCATATCCAGGTCGTACATAAGCTTGAAGCGGAGGACTACGCAGCCAGACAGGCTGTGTGTCATGACCTGCTACAAGCTGTGGAAAATGATAATTTGATACAGAATGTCTCGTTCAGTGATGAAGCTACATTTCATACCTGTGGACATGTGAACAGACAACTGCAGGATCTGGACAGACGAACAACCAAGTGTGCTGCAGGAGTGGCAAATGGACACAGCAAAAGTGAAAGTGTGGTTAGGGATAACGAGGTCAACAGTGTGCGGGCCCTTCTTCTCCGCAGAACAATCCGTTACTGGAACCACCTACGTAGATGGTTGGAACAGTTTTTGAAGTCTCAGTTGATATCTGATAGGGTTATGGATACTGTTGCTTTTCAACAGGAATGGTGCACCACCCCATTTTGCCCTCGTTGTTCGGAATTATCCGAATCAAGCATTTCCCGGCAGATGGATTGGTCGTGCCCCTCCCCAGATGTGCGCACCCCGCTCTCCTGGCTTCACACCCTCAGACTTTTTTGCATGGTGGTTTATCAAGTGTAAGGTATACCAGGTGAAGGTCGCAGTACTGAACACTTAAGACAGCGGATTCGAGCCGCAGCTGTGAAACGTCTCCTTAAAAAATTATACAAAACTGTGCTTTAACTGACACACAATATTTTTAGCGCAACGCAATCTGAGTTTCAAAAATCCCTACAAAAGAATGGCCCTGACTAACATTAAACTATACCTTTCAGAAATCACTTACCTCACCAAAAATCTTCGTTACTCGAACTACTGCAATACAGCGAGCACCACTACTGCCAGCTAAATAAAAGATTCAGACTACGGATGGCACTAACTACTGATAGGTATAGTTAGCAAATGAAAGATTTTGCCGGCCGCGGTGGTCTAGCGGTTCTAGGCGCGCAGTCCGGACCCGCGCGACTGCTACGGTGGCAGGTTCGAATCCTGCCTCGGCCATGGGTGTGTGTGATGTCCTTAGGTTAGTTAGGTTTAAGTAGTTCTAAGTTCTAGGGGACTGATGACCACAGCTGTTGAGTCCGATAGTGCTCAGAGCCATTGAAAGATTTTAATAGAGAAGAAACAATGTATTTACCTTAATAGTCAAAATATATATAGCAGCTCCAGTCTTACAAATTTCAAAACTCCGCCATCTCTCTCCCCACGTCCCCCACTGCTGGCGGCTCACCTCCACCTGCGCAACGCTACGCGCTGTTCACATCCATCTGCCCAACGCTGCAATGGCGAGTATTACAACAGTGCCAACCAGCCACAGACTGCACAAAGCACAGTCAGTGATCTTCATACAGAGCGCTATGTGGCGTTACCAATAAAAAAATCTAAACAGCCTACTTACAGCTGCTGAGATTACACCAGATATGCTTGGGTAGATTTTTCGGTCCACAGTGGAGCGCTGGGGGTAGTGCCTAGACATACAAGGTGGTCACATTGAAATGTACTGAAATTATGTCCTATTGTAACGTAATTTGTAGGGCCATTACATACTGGTTAATAAAATGTGTTTAAGTACAAAATGTATAGTGACTTTAGAATCCCCCTGTACAGCATATTTAAATTGTGTACCATTGTTTGTCACTGTTCACTTGAAGTTTTATTTTTCAAAATGGCGCATGTGGACTTAGTTACTACAGCTCATTGGTTCTACTGACACAATAATTCTGTCAGTCGCATGAACTGATGTAGGACGACATTGAAATTAAGTTGAACTCATACGGGATGGTAAATCGACTGGGCTTCCTCAAAGAAATGAGCGCTAGACTTACGAAAACCTGGGCGTTCCGGATTATTATTATAGGATGGGGACTAGATGTCCTTCCAAATATGAAACCATTTTGTTAATCACAGAGCATGTCTGCACGGCAATCCAGTCTAGAGTATCTCGCTCCGTCAGTTGCTCTGTAAGTTGCGTGAATGTCTACGGATACCTTCCTGCGCAGCCAAGGTCGCCAGCGCATGCTTCTGCTGTGGTTCTTGATTAAGAGGCAGCCAGCTGAAAATCCGTCGTGAAAAACAAAAACAAAAAATAACTAAAAAAATCAGTGCCTGTATTTGGGCCGTAAGAGGTGGAGAGGTGGTGGCGCATTGGTCATCACACTGTTCACCAAAGTCACAGATTACCCTCTTAACCTCCCTGAAGCGTCTGATGGAATAAGGGCCATCACATTGTTGATCGGTCCTTCTGAAATAGACATTAAGTTCGGCGGCCCACCTTGGCACCCTTCGACAGGAGTACGTTATTCGGCGGTAATGATTTTCACTTCCTCTCTCTTCTAGCATCATCAATAGTTTCGGCACGTACACTATAAGAGTATACAGTCAACTGCGCGAGACGGTGTGGTGTCATGTTTGTGTTAGATGGTGAGGAAAGAAGAGAGGGGGTGAAGTACCGTGCCGGCCCGTAGGTTACCAGTGCTAAATAGGCCATGCGACACTACAGAGATGTTTGAAATTTCGTCCAGGTGACCACCAACTTTCCTCCCTTTGGCGACCAAATTGTATAGGTTAAAATTTCTTGCACCACCAGAAATCAAAGGCAATACCTTCGGGCTGAGGCTTCCGCACAGGCGTGCCCTTGCGTACTCGGCTACAGAGGCCGTTTGCGTCTATGGACGTAAATGCTTCTGAGTATGTATACGTAATGAGCTCCGTGTCTCTCGTCGTTGATACCGTTACAGTGTAAGTATATTCTTGATTCCCTTATGGCGATGCAGTATTTCTCTTCTCCGAAGAGGACTGCAGTGTCCAGCAATAGTGCAACCCAAGGAGAAACCATCTAGACATGAGCCCCATTTATCACGTTTTGAATGTACTCGGCAAGAGAGATATTCCTCCCAGTCTAAGGCACTGCAGTCATGGACTGTGCGGCTGGTCCCGGCGGAGGACCGAGTCCTCCCTCGGGCATGGGTGTGTGTGTTAGGATACTTTAGGTTAAGTAGTGTGTAAGCTTAGGGACTGATGACCTTAGCAGTTAAGTTCCATAAGATTTCACACACATTTGAACATTCTGATATTCCCCCCCTCCCACTTGCCAATCTGAAAGGAGCTCTTCCAGATGGGTAGTATTCATTGACTCGGGTGCCCAGCATCATTACAATCATCGCCCATTGCTCTGCATGATGAGTTCTTGCTATAACACCCAAAATATAGAGTCCATAATGAGACACCTTTTGACAGCAAATGATATAAAAATTAGTTATCCTGACCCTGATGGTAGCTACTGGCAGCAAACTATTAACACTATTGAAAGTTTGACCGACAGAAAGACTAGGGAACTAACAGCATCTATTCTACGGAAAGAACTAAATGAAAGACTATCGCCGGCCGCTGTGGCCGAACGGTTCTAGGCGCTCCAGTCTGAGCCGCGCGACCGCTACGGTCGCAGGTTCCATTCCAGCCTCGGGCTTGGATGTGTGTGTTGTCGTGTTGTCCTTAGGTTGGTTAGGTTTAAGTAGTTCCAAGTTCTAGGGGACTGATGACCTCAGATGTTAAGTCCCATAGTGCTCAGAGCTATTTGAACCATTTTTTGAAAGACTATCAGATGATCAATTAATCTACGAAGCATGAAACTCTAAATAAAGAACTGAAAATATATGCTTTAAGAAGGTTAAAACCCAGACGAGATGAAGTGATCAGAGATAACATTTATCCAAGAAAAGAGTTGTAGCCGCATCGAGCTGTAAGTTGGCTGCGACTACAATGAAAACCTTCAATGGAGATGTTAATTCGCTCTCTTGTAGACGTCGCGATAGAAGCTCGCTTATTGATCGATACTAGATTGTTTCAGACCGATTCGGAATTTTAAAGTTTTTCAAGTAGTGTCTTGACGTATTAGTCAAAGTTCTGAAGAAAAGTGTTAGAACATTTACTTTTAGCCAGACAATGGAACAGATATTACACGCGAGGGAAAAGTAACTCGTGTGATACTTAATCAAATGGTTCAAATGGCTCTGAGCACTATGAGACTCAACTGCTGTGGTCATTAGTCCCCTAGAACTTAGAACTACTTAAACCTAACTAACCTAAGGACATCACACACATCCATGCCCGAGGCAGGATTCGAACCTGCGACCGTAGCAGTCGCACGGTTCCGGACTGCGCGCCTAGAACCGCGAGACCACCGCGGCCGGCATACTTAATCAATTCTGGGACTTAGTCACATGTGATCTGTGATCGTCACGAACATTAAAGGACACGGCAATATACCAAACGCCGACATAAACTCTACAAATAGACCCGAGTCGGAAACATACACACGCAATCATGAAGAATTCACAGGTACACCGTGTTGTCGGAAGCTGTAGTCAATGTCAGAATTGCTGATGTAAATCGTAGCTTCAATTTCCTGAGTGGCAGATCGGTGTGCTTTCCAGTGCAGTGGTTAGATAATTCAGAAGTGCAATAAACTCAGCTATAACTTTAATACTTCGTGTCGTCTACATCATTTAACTGAACTTTATTGTGTAACTGTGAAATAATTATTTTCTTGATAGAAGTCCGAAGCTACATGTGATTGAGTGACCTTATTAACAACGAACAGTAATTGAGCATTTTGTTATGACGCTTTCTGTACGTTATTTAGAGAATGCATTATCTCTGGATTTACGACGTGGGATATGTTGAATTAGCGACGCATTAACGACGCTATACTATAACACAAGTCAACATCCTCGCAAGACTATAATGTGGCATCGGCTTGAATGGTGGAACTTATAACTCTAGATGTCATATTATCTACGTTTGAACATTTGTTTGGTAACCAGACATAAAAACTACTGTTATCAAGTTTCGCGTAAGCTTATAAGCTCGTTGCGAACACGCTAAGGATATTTGGTTTATTGTTTCAGATAAAGGGAGTTGTTGCGGTACCGAGTGATTCAGTCGCTGTGTGTAGCAGTAAAGAAGACAGACATCTTTCGAACACCACTGCTTCAATTATAAGCGAGGGCCGCTTATACATTTCGGCGTGCTGCTCCATCGGCACGCGGATATCTGTTAAAGGGAGATAGTATCTGAAACTAAACAAACAAAGCGAAGAGTTTGTTTTAACAGTTACAAATCTGAGTTGTCGCGATCGACGGAAGCCAGTCTGTGTCAACCAGACTTGAACAACCATCCCCCTCGACCGACACACACGCACGTCACACTACTCAATCACATGCAGTATTGGTCTTGTGCTGAACGATGCTGAGAAACCTGCATTCTTCTTATCGTGCGTATGCTAAGTTCCAAAAGTAATCATCGGTAGAATTAATGACATTGACATGAAGCTAATGGAAGTCTTGAGGATGCAGAAATAAGATGTGTGACATGAGTCTATATAAATGAAGTAACCCTCAGAAATGCAGAACTTCGTTGTAACGAATATGTCGTGACTAACTGTAAGTAGGCTGTTTAGGTTTTTTTATTGGTAACGCCACATAGCGCTCTGTATGAAAAATCACTGGCTGTGCTGTGTGCAGTCAGTGGCTGGTTGGCATTGTTGTAATACTTGCCATTGTAGTGTTGGGCAGCTGGATGTTAACAGCGCGTAGCGTTGCGCAGTTGGAGGTGAGCTGCCAGCAGTGGTGGATGTGGGGAGAGAGATGGCGGGGTTTTGAAATTTGTAAGACTGGATGTCATGAACTGATATATATATATATATATATATATATATATATATATATATATATATATATAATGACTCTTAAGGTAAATACATTGTTTGTTCTGTATTAAAATCTTTCATTCGCTAACTATGCCTATCAGTAGTTAGTGCCTTCCGTAGTTTGAATCTTTTATTTAGCTGGCAGTAGTGGCGCTCGCTGTATTGCAGTAGTTTGAGTAACGAAGATTTTTGTGAGGTAAGTGATTTATGAAAGGTATAGGTTAATGTTAGTCGGGGCCATTCTTTTGTAGGGATTCTTGAAAGTCAGATTGCGTTGCGCTAAAAATTTTGTGTGTCAGTTTAAGCACAGTTATGTATAATTTTTTTAAGGGGACGTTTCATAACGAGTACTAGTGCTAGACTGGGAACGTGCTTTTCACGAACAGTTGCTTTAATCGATAGACCATCGGAGCACGCTTCCAACCTGACTAAGACTTTCGTTGACACTGATTTCCAATCATTATTTCCCAGCAACTAACGTAGGTCCTGAAGATATCTAATGACATCAACCACAGCTGTTTCCCACAGACAACTAACCAACGTAAGGGGCGATCAAAAAGTTCCCATTCGGAGGCTGTACAACCGAGAATCGGTATTCGAATCAATCAAAATCGCTGTGAGCATTGAGACAATCATCAGACTGACGCCCCAAGTGGAAGACACCTCTTTGGTAAAACACAGTGTTCTGGTGTGTGAAGAAGTTCGTAACTGCCTGCTGCACATCCGCGTCCGACAAGAGTCGTTGACCCTTCAATGCCTTTTTTTGAGCGGCCGAAAATATGGTAGTCGCATGGGGAGAGATCAGGACTACAGGACGGGTGCTCGAGCTTCTCTCACTCCAATTGACGTAACTTTACGACATTTTCGATATGAGTGTATGCGTTATCGAGAAGCAGCAGCACCGCTTGGACAGGAATACTGCGCCATACACATTTTTCATTCTCTGTTGGATGTCTTCCGGTGTTTATCCTTCGGTAGCCAAGAAAAGAATAACAGTACGTTGGTCATGTTTGGACGCAATTGGTAATAACGTCGCCATAGTTCACGTTTCCGCATTTGCCTGACTCACGCCAAAAAGACACAAGTGCCGCACTAATCCCTCGCCTGGATGTCGGTGCTGATATACCTGCATTGGAGTCGAGATAAGTTGTACGTTTGCTGTAGTAATGCCCCCAGACGGAATCTTTTTTATCACCCCTTGCAGCAGGAAAACAAACGACAGTGAAATCTGAGCCTGGCCTGGAGACATGTTCAGATATTTTAATGTTTGCCAAAGAGATCACAAGCAGATACTCTCTGTATTTCAATAAGGATAGTTACCGTGAGGAAATATGAGTAGACGATTGCTTTCAAAGGTATTTACACTGGCGAGCCAAATCATTATGACCAGCAGCTTATCCCTAGATCACTATGGGGAGAAAATGTTACGTTGTTACTAACCCTATGTCAGCAAACCGCTGGAGTCGGGGAACAAATAACGCAGTCATTGTTAACAATAGTTTTTGCCGTGACGGTACTCAAGAGGACATGTCGCTAATGTGTGCGGTTTTTGGGGTGGACCATGAAGAGATACCAACTGAAATCGTAAAATTTTACTAGGGTTTCATAATGTATTGTTGAAACATCCCCTTAGAAAAATTTATTAATGACTGTGCCGGTAAGCCTCACACGTTATTTGATTTCCAAACAGCTGAGCAAAACTGAACGTACTCAGACATTTCTCTTTTTACTTACTCTGATCAACACTAAACTGACCACAATATTTTTAGCGCAACACAATCTGACTTTCAGTAATCCCTACAAAAGAATGGCCCTGACTAACAATAACCTATACCTTTCATGAATCACTTACCTCACAAAAATCTTCGTTACTCGAACTACTGCAATACAGCGAGCGCCAATACTGCCAGCTAAATAAAAGATTCTAACTACGGAAGGCACTAACTACTGATAGGCATAGATAGCAAACGAAAGATTTTGATAGAGAACAATGTATTTACCTCAATAGTGTTTCAAAAGTCATTATATATATATATATATATATATATATATATATATATATATATATATATATATATATATATATATATATATATACCACATCCGCCACAGCTGCCTGCGTTACCAACATAAAAACCTAAACAAGCCTACTTACATGATTAATACGTTGGTCCACCTTTGAAACTCAAACAATAGTGATCATGAGTAAAATGGTTCCGAGAAATTCTTGATATTTCCAGAGGTATCTGTGTACCAGATGTCTACGCACAGATTATGCAATTTCCGTAAGTTGCAGACGTGTTGGCTTGTGACCGAGTCCCACTCTGTTGACTGTCACTGTTTGATGCTGAGAAATCTGTGCCAGTGCACTGGACAGGTTTCAGACCAGGCGGTTTCAGTGGCCAAGATATCCGCATGAACTCAATATCGTACTACTCAAAATACTGAAGCACTATTATGTCACAGTGAAGCGGACCATTGTCCTGCTGTGGATGTCACTATTGTCGTGGAGGCAAATCGCAGCTGTCTTGCTGCCTTCGATTACTGGCACAGGTCCCATGCAAGCCCAGGTGAACGTCGCCCACACAGTAATACTGACCCCACTCGCCTGTCAGTGGCGCGGTGCACGTTTCGAGCAGGCAATCGCTTGGATGAGGACGTATCCAGACACGACCATCGATTTGGTGTAACAGGACACGTTATTTATCCGACCAGGCAAAACGTTTTCATTGATCCAAAGTCTAATCTCCATTATTCCGTGCCCACTGTTAATACTAACTGACGACGGTGCTGGGCCGGTATGGGAACACGTAAGAGTTGTTTGCTGTGGAGCCCCACGTTCGACAATATCAGCTGAACAGTGTACTCCAAGTATATGCGCCTGCACAAGCGTTGTACTCAGTCCTCAGATCGCGGTCTATCTTACTTTACGGAGTGGGCAAGCTTCCGAGCTCGACGTTCTGTGATGAGGCGCGTACACCCTACGTCTTGTAGCCCGTTTGTAGTTTACCGTCCTTCAATCACTTTCCAGAGAAACTCACAACAGTAGCACGCGAGCAGCTGTTTTCGAGTTGCTCGTTCCCAAGTGCCGAGCCATAACAGCCGTCCCTTTGTGGAAGACGCTTATGCCAGTGGGTTCCGCCATTGATGGCCGTTATCGTAGCTAGAATGGGCCCTCATTCGTCTCGCCGCCGCGAGTTGCATTCAGCCCGTCGGTGGCGGTTTTCATAACGCTTTGGCTTGTCACTTTGTATATGCTTAAGAGAAGTGTCCGTGAAAAGTCGCTAATCCACATCCGAGGCTTGTTTAGTCACTGCTTAATCATTAGAAATTTAATTGCTTATCTTCAGCTTTGTTCTCATGTGTCACGAATTTTATGCGTTTGCCCAGTTTCATCACCTTCAGTCTTCAGAGCTCTCGGTTTTAGTGCTTTACTTGAGTCAGGGATTACTAAAAACATTTTGTGAGACATTTATCGTAGTAATTTAGAAATTTACTTAACTGCGTTAATGACATACAGTATAAGAACCTTTTTAATTGTTTCCGTCTGCTTACTAAGTTGTCTGTGGAAATAATTATAGCCTTGGCTATCAATGTTTTAGGTATCCTAAGGAACTACGTTACTGGTTTCTAGCTCACTACTGAGTTACGCTGAATTACTTTGCTGTAATAGTTCACACCATGGAAATTCTTGTTATTGCACCTTTTTTATCAGTACTTACGTACTATGTTGTGATTCTTGAGTTTCTCCCCGCGTATTTGATAATCAAAATGTCCACGGGTGTACTGCCGGTCTACAGTGTCCAACGGGCACAATATTTCGGCGATCAAACATGTCGCCATCATCAGGTGAACTGACGGACTGAGCTCCTGTGAACGTGCCGGCACGGAGATCCGTACGCTATGGCTGCTCAGTCCCTCAGTTCACCTGATGATGGCGACATGTTTGATCGCCGAAATATTGTGCCCGTTGGACACTGTAGACCGGCAGTACACCCGTGGACATTTTGACGTACTATGTTGTTAAAACAGTGAGTACAGAGAGCATTATGAAGCTTAATACTTGAAATGCGCTAAAGTGAATTGCTCGTAAAAATCTCTCAACTTCTTAAAGACTGAGATGATGGTTTGAAAAAGGAAATTTGAAAAAAGCGAAAGGAAAGGAAACTCAGCTTTCCGATACTCGACCGACCGCCACGTCATCCTTAGGCAATCACCATCTGTTGCGGTAAGGAAGTGCGTGTTGCGAGCACACCTCACTCACAGCCGTTGTCGACGTTGCAAGAGCGGAGCCGCTCCCTCTTAATCACGTAGCTTCTCAGTTGGCATCATGAGGTAGAATGTACCCCACTCCTGTCCTGCTACCAAGGAAAAGCCCCTGACAGTATCGGAAATTGAACACCCCCCGCCCCGCATTAGAGTTTGTCGCGCTGACTACTCGGCTACAGAAGCATATATGTTTGAAATTAGCCGTCAGTAAATTTTAATAGGGACACAACTACAATAGAAAATAAAGACAGTGACGGTCCTTCACCAATGCCACATTGTAATTTGACAAAATATTTTCACGTTTGTTCGTCTTACAGACAACACATTGCACACGTTCGTTGTCAAAGCCGGAGATAATTGATAGATACGAGATTACACTCCGCGTACAATAAAATGTTCTCGTTCTACGTAGCTTTCAGAAGCAAAGCTGCTGGGGTCAACGACTTCTGTTTTCCATCAGTATCAAAAATAAACGCTTACGCCACCCAGTGTCGATGGCCTCATCACAGAGACGTGCTTTGGAACAGTGAATACTTGCAAGTAAACGTTCTGAGAGTACTTGACGGACCGATGACTCATTTTCGACAAACCAAAGCCGCATTCGGCAGAAATACAGTTGATACTAGCTAAATAGCAGATACGAACGCTGACATGTTTCCTGTACCTGTTATTCATCAGTTTGGGAGACATAAAATCCAAAACCGAACCTCAGTGACACATGTGTAGAATCCTCTTCTTACGGAGAATGGAATTAATCTATACCAACAAGAAACAATCTTTTAAGTATCAGGGATTTAGGATGTTTCAGTCGTTGGTTTAGCGGCTTCAGTTAAGGCCTACTATCAAGTAACGTTTCCACAATGCAGTGCAATGCGATATTGAAATTCATTAGGTTAAAAGGCGGAATCGGAACAGGTTTGTTCTGGAACAAGCAGCCTTGAGAAGGGGTAACGATCACCCGTGTGTTGCGTCCGTCGTTTGTTATGGGACTGCAGGTTGTTACCGTGCCTTACCCTTGGCAAAGTGCTGCACCGTGTTCCGTCCTTGTAATTGATCATGCATCTGTGTGGTAAAATAAGACAACCTCATTACTTTTGTAGTGAGAACTGGAACTCAGTTATTTCGAACAAGAGTACAGAAGACTGACATTCACTGTGTGACGGGTGCCGCAGCAGCAGTAACTTTTGTGCGTCAATATACAGCTATAATCGGCGGTGGAAATATATTTGTAGAGAAAAGCACATAATGATGTATATTGTACTTTAGGCCAATAGACATAACTAGTTATTGTAGTGGTTCTGAATACCTTTACTGATCGGGGCTAAATGACTATTGAAAATATAATTGTTTTTGGATAGCTCAACATGAATTTCCTAAGGGACCAAAGTTTATCATGCTTTTACCAGCAGAATAAGGTGCGGAGAAAATATTTCCCGTATGCAACTTCCTTCCGATTTCAACGAAACAATTTGTGACTATGAACCATCAAAACCTACAGAAACATAAAAGAAAATCAAATATGTATGGTCATGAAGTAGTGAGACATAGGTTCTATACTCAATAATTAGTCCACACACAAGTTCCATTTAACTTTGAATTTATGGCAGTCGATTTATAACGACCTTACATCTTTCAACATTTCCAAATACACGTCTCACAATATAGCTTCTCACATGAATCTACTGCTATGCAGTATGGCACTTTCACATGACACTAAAATAATATTTTTAAACAATAATAATAGGGTGGCAAGGCATGCTTGTCCGACACAAATTACGAGAGACAGAAGAGTGAGTAACTGTTCATCGAGAATATCTCGTCCATCAAAAGAATGTGTAAAAAAGGTTCTTCTTTTATCCGCCTTTCGCGCAGCGCCTTTCAAAGTTAATAGCTCACAGCATATCTGACGGCGCTCCACAATAAACACGTCACGTCACGGGACGTTAGTTTGTTTTACATACTCGCAAAGTTATTTGCTAACTGTAGCTGTTGCCGAGCGACTGCTCGGTTAGTGAATAATTTAAAATGGTAGGGCAATCACATAATGTTACACAGCACAGAAGGAGATGATGGCGTTCACTTCTCGTGGCAAGCATCAGGAGAGAAAATAAATCTATATCTACATCTACACCGCCATTGAACCGCCTTCTCCGTTCCGCTCCCAAACAACGTGCGCGGAGAACGAAATATTAAATCTTTTCTTGAGAGCTCTGATTTATTTAACGAGAGCGTGATGAAAAGTAATGACTCCGAACTTTTTCTGTGGAAGTTCTTAAAGTTTTTTCAAATGAAACAAATGTTATTAACATTCTACGTGTTTATTCTTCACGTTTACGTACTTGCAGCCCTTTGGCGTCAGAGGGCACCGAGTTGTAGCGAGTAACATGGCGGTGTGTAACGTTGATTATGTCGGTGCGCAAGAAATAGCGTGCTGTAATCGAATTTCGACTTCGAAGGGTTCGTCCACACATGGAGCTCTCTCTCATTTAGCGTGCCAAGTCCACATACGAGCGCAATCCAACTCCTGTGGTTCACTGTCTTCGATCATCCTCTATATACAGTCCCGACTTGGCACCATCCGATTTTCATCTGTTTCCAAAACCTAAAGAACACCATAGATGATTTAATTTTGATAGTGATGAGGGGGTTCAAGCAGAGGTGTGCTTGTGGCTCGGTCAAGAGACAGACATTCGACAGTCATGGTATCAACAACTGGTCTCTCGTTGGGAGAAATGTGTTCGTCGCCACGATGACTATGTTGCGAAGCAAATATGTAGACATGAATAAAAAAGGTAGAGAACGTTAATAGCGTTTGTGTTATTTAAGAATCTTTAAGACTTTTCTCATAACAAATTCACGGGTATTACTTTTCATCACGCACTCATATTACGATAATTATTTTTCCCTATGTACAGAGCGGTCGGGAAGTCCCATTACTCCCTATGTATGACATAGATGTTAATGAATTGTTGTTTGTTACTGTTGAAGATGCTGATACACATCGAAATAAGCGCTAGTGAGTCCACTTACAACATGGAGGAAAGGATCGTAAAGAGCATATGGGTTCACGAACGACCCCATGTAGGAAAATCAATAAGAGATACTCAGCATGATTTCACTGTAAGGTTTAAGAAATCAGCCCCACCAAAACCAACAGTTTTACGGTGGGAGAAAAGCTCATTGCAGTTGGAAGCATAAAATTCAAGCCTCGCTCAAGGCTGAGACCAACATGACTGTAAGTGTGTGTGGAGACGGGACCGGCTGTCGAACGTTCGCCAAAAACGTCCGTTCGCAAGTGATCACAGGAATTGGGAGGGCCATACTCGACATTAAAAGAAAACATGAAGAAGAATTTGAACTGAAGACATTTAAACCATCTTTTGTAAACGAACTGAGTGACAATGACATGCGAAAACGGCATCATGCTTGAGGACGAATGCTCGACGTTTTTGTAATTCTTCCTTCAAGGGGAAAAGTGTTTTTCTCGGACGAGAGTGCAATATAATGGAGTGCAAAAGCGACAAACATTCATTTCTGCAGTAAACAAAACCCACATGTTTATAGCGAACTTGAACATAACTCACTTCATGTCTACATTGCGCTGTAATGTCTGCAACCCACTTGGTAGGTCCATATTTCTTTGATGGTGGTTTGAAGCACTTTGCTTATCTCACCATGTTACTTGATCGATTTATTGCACATCTGCAAGATGTCTAGCGGTTCTTGGCGCTCAGTCCTGAACCGCGCGACTGCTACGGTCGCAGGTTAGAATCCTGCCTCGGGCGTGGATGTGTGTGATGTCCTTAGGTTAGGTAGGTTTAAGTAGTTCTAAGTTCTAGGGGACTGATGACCACAGATGTTAAGTCCCATAGTGCTCAGAGCCATTTGCAAGATAGGGCACTCAACAATCGTTTATGATTTTAGCAGAATAGAGCACCAGCCCATTATACTGTTTCCGTTAGAGAATGTATGAACGAGGTACTTCCTGAAAAGTAGATTGGACGGAGTCTGTCCGTTTTTCTGCACCTTTGGAGCGGCCACCTGGAAATCCTAATGTGTCATCTATCGACAATTCAGTGTGGGACTTTGCTGAAAAGATGACAGCTGCCACATGCTACGAGACAGATGACGCACTTTAGGATGCTGTTCGTCATGCTTTATTACCAGCCCACCGGCACTGGTAAGGAGTATTTCTCGTCGTCCGTGGAGGAATGCTGTACTCTGTCACGAAAACGATGGTATAAACTTAGACAGTTTGCAATAAATAAGAAAAAATACATTACATGAAAGTCCTCTGCCATAATCCCACATTAATACGAGCACAATGCGACCGCCCATGAATATGTGGACTTGCGATAGGGGTAATGGGATTATGTCTTCACTCTTTGGATGGGCCTCAATAAAATATTTTCACATTCGGAGGAGAAACCCAATGATTGAAATTTCGTGAAAAGATATCGCCACAACTAAAGACGCCTTTGCTTAATCATTGCCACCCCTACTAGCGTGTCATATCAGTGACACTCTCTCCCATGCTTCGCGATAATGCAAAACGAGCTGCTTTGCTTTGAACTTCTTCGTCGATTCTATCTGGGAAGGATTCCATACCGCCCAACAGTACTCCAGACGAGGAAGGACAAGCGTAGTATTGGCAGCCTTTTTAGAAGATCTGTTGCATCTTCTTTAGTATCCTGTTAGTAAATCGCAGTCTTGGGTTCGCCTTCCCCAGAACATTTTCTATTTGGACGTTCAAATTTAAATTGTATAACTGTAATTCTCAAGTATTTAGTTGAATTGTCAACCTTTAGGTCTGTGCGATTTATGGTGCAGTAATTTAATCTATTCTTTTTAGTACTCATGCGGATGATTTCACACTTTTCGTTATTTAGAGTCAGTTGCCAATGTTCGCACCATACAGATTTCTGATCTAAATCATTTAGCAATTGTATTTGATCTTCTGATGACTTTAACAGTCAGTAAGCGAGAGCATCACCTCATTTATGGCAGCAGAGGACCTGTAACATTTCCTTAGGAAACGTCAAATGTTTCACTCGATCACTTTTTGCCAATTACTAAGAACTGTGGCCTTTCTGAGAGAAAATGCGAATACAGGCGCACAGCTGAGACGATACTTCATAGGCACACAGTCTGATTAGAAGCCGCTGGTATCAAAAGCTTTTTGAACATCTAGGAATTTGGAATATTTCGAAACTGCCTGTCGACATCACTCATTTCTTGCTGTGAATAAAGAGCTAAATGGGTTGCGCAAGAAAGATATTTTCTGAAGCCGCGCTGTGTGTCTATGCCGCGCTGTGTGTCAATAGATTGTTTTCTTCGAAATAATTCATATTGTTCGAATACAGTGTATTTTCTAAAATCCTACTGGAAATCGAAGTCACTGTAATTCAGTGGGTTACTCCTATTTTCTTTTTTCAGAACGCGTGTGACATGTACAACTTTCCAGTCTTTAGATACAGATCTTCCATCAAGCGAATGGGTGTGTATCGCTGCTAAGTAAAGAGCTGTTATATAAACATACTCTGAAATGTAAGTAAGTGGTACACATTCTGGACCGGAAGACTTCTCTTTGTCAAGCGATTTAGTAAATACCACCAGAAAAACAGTTGTCAGTGAATGAGATCACAGCCTCACACAATATGAACGGGGATGTTACAAGAAACTGCGGTGCTCATACAACACTAATAACGCTCTAACTTAGTTCGTAGAAAAAAAATTTCATTTGTTCGAGTCTACAGAAAATGTTTACGGCGATATGTTAGTATGCGAATCTGCGATTAACGTAAAGGGCACATTAGTACGATGAAAATGATACCGAGATGCTACAATGTCAACCAGTAAAGACTCAAACAAGACCCAGTCAGTCACTCTTAATTTTCTTTCTGCAACAGCTCAGGTTATCTCATGTATAGGCGACAAACTATGGAAACATTCACATCTATTAAATATCTGTGAGCATGCAAACGGACCGTTTTAAAGCGGAACTACAACTGCAGGTTCCAGATGAGATCCATTGGCACAACTCCAAGAAAGAGTAGTCCATTTACGGATCAGACAGCTTAAAAAAAAAAAAACTTATGTGTCTACTCCTTATCGAAGACTATCGTATCGTTCGGTACTTTGCCCTTTCGGCAAACAGAATACGTGGCCTATCCTGGGTCAATGGCCTGACCGCTGCGTTGGCGAGTGTCGAAAGATCTACAGATAACTATCCGCAGATAAATCTGAGCACCCGATAAGCTTCCACACCTTACTGACCCACATCCGCTGCGGCCAAGGGCGTTGCAACAGTTAGATGTTACATCTGTATCTCTCAATCACTTACCGTAAACCTTCCCCCAGATTCTTACCCTGCAACATCTTCTCTGGGCGTTCTAGGGTCTAAAAGTGTAGTATAGAGACGGCCGGCGTGGCCGAGAGGTTCTAGCCGCTACAGTCTGGAACCGCGCGACCGCTACGGTCGCAGGTTCGAATCCTGCCTCGGGCATGGATGTGTGTGATGTCCTTAGATTAGTTAGGTTTAACTAGTTCTAAGTTCTAGGGGCTGATGACCTCAGATGTTGAGTCCCGTAGTGCTCAGAGCCATTTGAACCATTTTTCGCAGTAGATAACTAGGGACGGGGTTTGATAACGGATCATAGAAAGTCTTCGGATAGCTGTCTAGAAAATATGGGGATACGGGCTAGTGCTTTAATGTCACTTACTATTTTATCCCTTCAATTATCAGGAAGGCTATCTATAAGAATAGAACTTTGTTGAACGCAAGGTACTAGGGGCGTTCAGTAAGTAATGGAATATGGTTTTTTTACGCACCTGATTTCGGTTGAAAAAATGCAGAATTTGTTGTGGACATCGTGGAATATTCCCGCTTCAGGCGCTGTAGCCTCATGAAGTTCCGATGGGTGGCGCCGCTATACGTAGCATCCAAAATGGCGTCTGTAGCGAAGGAGCGTTCCAAGCAGAGAGCTGTCATTGAGTCCCTTTTGGCTAAAAAGTAGAGCATCGCACATATTCGAAGGCGCCTGGAGAATGTTTACGGAGAACTGGAAGTATACAAAAGCACAGTGAGTCGTTGGCTGAGGGCTCTGTCATCGTCACAACAACATCGCGCAAAACATGTCAATCTCCCATGTCCGCACACAGCTGTGACTCCTGCAATGTGACATTCTCATTCGAGATGGTCAGTGGATCACAATCAAACACCTCGCTGCACAACTGGACGTCTCTGTTGGTAGTGCTGATACTCTCGTCCACCAGTTGGGGTATTCAAAGTTGTGTGCTCTTTAGATTCTTCGCCGCCAAACAGAAGACTATGAAGAGCAACGGAGGACCGTCTGCGCGAAACTGCTTGCGCATTACAAGGGTGATCGTGACAATTTTTGTCGAACGTCGTCACAAGCGACGAAACATGGGTTCACAGCTTCGAACCGGAAACAAATGAGAAATCTATGGAGTGGCGCCACATCACCTCTCCTCGGAAGAAAAAGTTCAAAGCCGTACCCTCACCAGTAAAGTCACGGCGACGTTCTACTGGGACCCTGAAGGGATTATTCAGTTTGATTTCCTCCCTCACAATGCAACGATCACCTGTGAAATGTGTTGTGCTACCCTCATGGGACGAAAGAAACAACTCTTCGCCACAAAAAAAAGCGAACTTCTCCTACACTATGGCAACGCGAGGCATCACAGAAGTCTGCACAACTGAGAAGAGCTCACAGAACTTCATTGAACTGTTCTTTCTCATCCATCCTACATCTCAGATCTCGCATCTTTTTGGTCCAATGAAGGTTGCACTCCGTGGGAAGGAGTACGTGGCTGATGGGTGGGTGGGGGGGGGGGGGGGGTTATTCATGCAGCAAGACGTTGGCTCCGACATCGACCATTGTAGTGGTACCGTGCGGGCATGGAGGCCCTCTCAGTAATATGGCGTCAGGCCGTCGCATTGAACGGAGATTATGTTGAAGAACAGGGATTTGTAGCAAAAAGACTGGAATCCTGAACCAACCTGCTTTCAGAAATAAGTGTGTTGCATTACTTACTGAACGCCCCTCGTATTACGTGACCAACCAGAGCCAAGGTATTCCCTTAGATGCAAGAAGTGTATATAATTGGATCCTAAGCGTAGACCTCCTTTTCCAGTAGCTGAGGAGTCTGTTGTACCTGCAAGATAGAGTAGTTAGGAAAATAAATTTTCTTTTTTGGTCGGCATTTCAGTCTAGAGACTGATTTTAGAATCGGATGAAGGAAGTCGCACTACAGATCTCCATAAGCAGTTTTCGCTAGTTTCTACAGCTTTTATTGTTGTTAGGTAGGAGGTTGGCTGATTACTCTCTTTGAAATTCTGAAGATAGTAGGGATGAAATACTGGGAGCGAAAGTCTAGTTACAACTTGTACAGAAACCAGCCGGCAATTATAAGAGTCGAGGGGCATGAAAGGGAAGTAGTGTTTGACAAGGGTTGTAACCTATCCCCGATGCTATTCAATCAGTACGTTGAAGAAGAAGTAAATTAAATCAACGAAAATTCGGAGTTGACAGTAAAGTTCAGGGGAAAGAAATAAAAACTTTGAAGTTTATCTGTTTGCCAATGACACTGTAATTGTGTCAGCGACAGCAATGTACTTGGAAGAGCAGTTGAACGGAATGGACGTTGTCTTGAAAGGAGGATATAAAATAGACATTAAGAAAAGCAAAACAGTGAAGGAATGTAATCCAACTAAATCAGGTGGTGCTGATGGAATCAATGGAGACACTTTAATGAAGTAGATGAGTTCTATTATTTGGGCAGCAAAATAAATGATGATGACAGAAGTAGAGAGGATATCAAATGTAGACTGGCAACAGTAAGAAAAACATTTCTGAAGAAGGGAAATTTGTTAACTTCGAATACAGATTTATGTGTTAGGAAGTCTTTTGTGAAAGTACTTGTTTACCGACGGGTGGAAGTGAAACATGGACGATAAACAATTTAGAAAAAGAGAAATAGAAGTTATCGAAAAGCGGCGCTAGAGAAGAATGATGAGGATTAGATGGATAGATCACGTAACTAATGAGCAGATACTAAACAGAATTGGGGAAACAAGAAATCTGTGCCACAACTTGGCTAAAAGAAGGAATCGGTTGATAGGACACATTCTGAAACATCAGAGGATCACCAGTTTAGTATTAGAGGAAAGTGTGGTGGAGGGAGGAGGGGGTAAAAATCGTAGGGGGACACCAAGAGATGGATACAGTATACAGATTCATAAAGGTGTAAGTTGCAGTGGTTTTCGGTGATGAAGAGGGTCGCACACGATAGAAAAGCATTGAAGGTTACATTAAAAACGTCTTCGGACCGAAGACCGCAACAACATGTATGAGGTTGTGTTTTACACAGTATTTCTAAATATTTCAAATTGTAAACTTTTAATGTATTAAAGCTTCATTTGGCATATTCTTAATTCTTAAGGGCATAATTTTGTGGTGAGTAAAATGCGATATATTTTCAGAACAATTTATGTAATATGTGGACAGTTAAGCCACACTTCGTCAGTTCTGCACCATCTTTTACCTAGAAAGAGAAGGAGGAGTATGTGATACTCGTAAATGAACTGAGTTTCTTAAATGTCTTAACAATTTTTATCTGTGTTGAAAATGAAAATTTGTGTTGATTTTCAATAGCATCTGCTGCAAAATGTATTTAACTTGGAACTGGTTTTTGATAACGCTTCTGCTTAATTTGATTTCAGTTACTGATTATTGGTGTATAGTAGATTAATAATGTGACAGATAAACTATTAAATAAAGTATTCACAAGATTTTCTCTATTGCAATGCGTTTAAATTTCAGTCACATATTTGTATCTAGTCACTGTGTTGTACCTTGGACCACACTTTCATATTTCGGAAAACCTTAATTTTCCGGAATCAATTTTGTAATTTCAGAAAAAGTCTAAAGCACATAAAAAGTGAACGCCATTATTTAAAAATGGAATAAGAAAATATATTAAATTTCTATTACAGGACTGACCTGAGGCGAAATTCTAAGATGTCTACCAAACAGCAATGCTCTTGTAATGTCCCCACAGCAAATACCCTCTACCACGCACCAATTAATCATTTTCAATCAAACCATCCACATTCATTCACTTAGGAAAAGTTCTCTGATCTGATTTTCTCGTAATATATGCGGCGACAGCTCGTCGACGCCAAAGTATTTTCTAGTGCATTTATTCTTTGAAATAACAGAGATGCATATATGAATTGTCCATGGTTGTTAGAGTGGTAACTAGGACAGCTTCTGGAGTATCTGTTCAGGGATTGACGTGTTTCTGAGAGATACATATTCTGCTTTTATTCTCGCTAAAGCGAGCCAATTAACATTTGTGCCGCTAGCGGTTTGGTTTGAAGAGAAAGAGATTGTAAAAGGAAAATAATTAAGGCGTGGGATCACCGGAGATCTGGATATGTAATGGAGATAAATTTAATACACGATTTCCTCCATAAATAAGGTTTGTGACTTTTTTGTTCTGGAGTGAATGAACGAATGAGTTTTTTCTTAATCATTTGTTGATCACGCCGGCCCTGTAATTAGTGGGGAAGTTTCAGCTGTGTCGAAGAGAGCCTGCAATCACTGAGTCTGTGTTAAATCGTCTAGAAAGGCTTCGTACACATATGGAATTCGCAATCTTTCGTAAAAGGAACAAATTGTCCAAACGATTGATTCTCCCGACTGACTACAGTGTTTAACAGTAGTAATAAATGTCAAGATCTCTTACAGCAAGCCAGCCGCTGATTACCAAGACGAAGGACTCCACCAAAGATTCTATTTGGCTGATTCTTTTTATCACTATATCACGTAATGAAATCTTATATTAAAAATATATATATATATATATAGATAAAGGAGAGAAAGAGAGAGAGCGGATGAAAATAGAGATAATACTAATAATCCTCCATTAGTCTAATTTTTCGCCTGTCTTATCACGGATCAGCCAAGAACTGGGAGGGCCTTACTTTACTGTATAGACTTACGGGTGAAGGTGAAGGGATCTTAAAGACAACAGATACATGTCTATACAGACAAGACATTACACAGCGATAGCGGCTAGCTGCACTGATCATCTATTCTTAGATTAAAGAGACGGCAACTTATTATCCGAACATTAAAATGTCAAACTCTTCCCAACAGATATTTGTGGAAATGTTTTTGCAGATGGTGCTCCACATCTCTTACATTAAAGGGAAGGACGTCTTCAAATTGTCAAGGCTGTTACACAGCAATTTTGTTCCATTTACGGCTTGGTTCAGTCCCAGATTATGATCACGCCGATATAATATTGTAAATATAGCATGGATTAGTTCGTTGACATCAGACTTGCAATCGAGACACAAGAACCCTTTACTTTGAGGATTATGACTCTATAAATACTACCGTTTGCTGATAGGAAATGTGCGAATAAATTATGAGCAACCACTGTAGTGTGCATTATGGCTCTAGCTACTATTTTCGTTCGACTGTTAACAGGAAAGCCAACACTAGCGTGTCGATCAATTTCCCAGTCTTCTACTACCTGCCTCACGGTTCAAATGGCTCTGAGCACTATGGGACTTAACATCTGAGGTCATCAGTCCCCTAGAACTTAGAACTACTTAAACCTAACTAACCTAAGGACATCACACACATCCATGCCCGAGGCAGGATTCGAACCTGCGACCGTAGCGGTCGCGCTGTTGCAAACTGAAGTGCCTCGAACAGCTCGGCCACAACGCTCGGCCCTGCCTCACGCTCACCTGACTGAAGCTTTAAGTGAATACACGAAAACGTGCTCTGCCTTTAGTATGCGAACGTGACTGTTTACCGAAATTCATCAAGAGCCGTTGTGCGCAACACGTTAGGCACTCACAACTTCTTCGCACATCTGATATAACGTATTGTCCTATTTCTAGAGAATCCATGCTCAATAAAAGGGCTGCTATATCTGGCCTGTGCGACTGAACTCGAAGAGTCCACACTTGGAGCACGCTCTCCTTCAGTATGGCAATGCCAAACCACCCACGAGCGCTGCGACGTGTGAAACAACCCGACGTCTTGGGTTCACTGCCATCGATCACGCTCCCGACATGACACCTTCCGATTTTAATCTGTTTCCGAAACTTAAAGAACGCTTTCCAGGACTTCACTTCGGTAGTGATGAAGTGGTACAAGCAGAGGTGAGGCAGTGGTTCCGTGAACAAAGCCAAACATTCTACGGCGACGGTATCAACAAACTGCTCTCTCATTAACCAAACGTGCACATCGCCAGTGTGACTACGTTGAGATATAAATACGTAGACTTGAAGAATAAAGATGTAGAATGTTGATAACGTTTGTTTTATTTGAAAAGCCTCGAGAATATTCAAATAAAAAATTCTTACGCATTACTTGGTAGCACGTCCTAGTACTTCATTAACTTCTTCATCTGCGACCTGACGATACTACACAATATGTACTACTGACCTAATTTATCATTGAATTACATCTGACCTCAAGTCTTTGACTCGCATCTTCATATATGTGGTGATACTCTACAGTTTCGTTAAAACACTTTCTTTTGGCAACTCTTCGTTATTGTAAGGTAGTCTTATATTTCTGGAATATTCCGCCAATATTTGAAGGAACTCCTTTCATGGTGGGTCTAGTACTTACAGCTTACCTTATTGACGTACAGCCGGCCGCAGTGGCCGTGCGGTTCTAGGCGCTACAGTCTGGAACCGTGTGACCGCTACGGTCGCAGGTTCGAATCCTGCCTCGGGCATGGATGTGTGTGATGCCCTTAGGTTAGTTAGGCTTAAGTAGTTCTAAGTTCTAGGGGACCGATGACCACAGATGTTAAGTCCCATAGTGCTCAGAGCCATTTGAACCACTGACGTACATATAATATAATCAGGTAGGGCTACAACTGCTAGGCTAAACATGGAAGGAATTTGACACTGAAAAAGAAAGAGTCCACCATCGCTGAAAATACTCTTAATGAATGTTATTCTATGATATTAAAAGTGGTGCTTCCATAGAGGAACCAAAGGCAGACAAAAAACATAACTCGAAATTCTGGTTGTTAGTCAGAGAATCCTGAGCTGATCTGTTATGGCTACAGCTTCTTTATTCACCGTTACTACGGTGACCAGATGCAAATTGTTTAAAAAGGAAGACAACCAGCTTCAAAAAGGACGACAAAGGAAGAAAAAAGAGGACACATCAAGCGGGTCAACTGCAGATGAGGAGACCACCCGTCAACTTTGGACAAGTCACGTGACTGCCGGGAATTACTGGTAAAACTAGTAGTTAATTGTTACTGATGGTCAGGTGAAGGTTAACTGAGCAATATAAAAAAATGAAAACATTGTGGTAATAGTGTGGTGTCAATTGTTTTGTTATATAAACAACACTGAATTGTTTACAAAGCGAAAACCGTAAAACCATTCACCTCCCTTCATTCGACGCACCGCTACCAACAATTCAAGCAGGAGCTGACGACGTGTAAACTGCACTTTAACCTTCCAAATATAATTAAATTGAATGACTATGAAACAATGAAATAAAAACATGAGAGTTAACCTGTCGAGTTATTTCTTACCTTTATTGGCCACTGAGACGTACGTTCCAGCTCCACATATCTTACATTACGCTTCAAATTCATTTCTCCCTTTCTTAAAGCCGGATATTTGCAGGAAAGGACATCAGAAAACGTACACTTTCGTTTAGACATAGCCAAATATTTTACGTAACTCACTCGGTTAAAAATTACACTCACAAATCTCACGTGCACTACAGGAAGCCAAGCCAATACAAACGAAAATTTTAAATAATCGATATTTGCATTCGCTTATAGGTAGATCAAAATCCGTCCGGACTCCGGACAAAGGGCTAAAAAGGAGGATATGTCCGGATTAATACGGACGTCTGGTCAATCTAACCGTTACTAAAAGAACAGCAGCCAGTTAATATTTTTCTCACCATTACGTGATAAGCTTGTTTTAATTGTTTACCCCCCACATTCCGTAGACTGTCTCCATTCTGTTCCGCTCGCCCCCCCCCCTCCCCCCACCTTTTTTCTGCCTGTTTCACCAGTTATTTAGTCCCTATAGCATACTATTCTGCGCCAATATCCATTTGTACTACATTTCGGCCTCTATATTCTTATACTTTTAATCTTCGAGTATACAGTAATATATGATCTATTTGTTCAAAGTCTTTGTGTATTTCATTATGCTTGTATTTTCGTGTAGATATGCAGCTGTAGAAGGTCATATTCTTTGGAAAAACAATCTGTAAGCTCTCCCAGTTATTGTTGTGTGGATCATCTATGTAATATTAAGTTATCTGAGAAGGGCATAGAAAGCCGATTAATAAAGAAATATAAAATAAATATTGTTGTGGAATATCGATACTGCCTATTTAAGTTTTTAACAAATACTCTTACGTATTATTTTACGTTAAATAAATGACAAATCGCGTATTCAAACCCAACTGTAAGAGCTTCCGTAGCCACATATGGATATACAGGCAGCTCAGAAGAGCTTGCAACGATGTTGCAGGTTAGGTTATGCTGACAAATAACTATTAAGAAAAAGAAATTCCATATGTTGCGCCGTTTCCGAGTTAATTAGTGTTGGGTTTAGTCAGATGGTCGCGCAAATTCAAGCGTCCCGCCGGAGACGCTGTTTTCAAACGTGTTCTGCATTTGGTTTCCTAAAATCGAACAAGAGAGCGATACAACAATTCAACATGGAACGGTAAACAAGACCCGAGCCATAGACTAATCAGTATCGTGCGCTATGCGATCAACTGACACTAATTGCACCTGTCACGCTCCTTGAATTTGCGCGCAGCAACCTGATTGGCTAGCTTGAATGCTAATCAAATCGGCAACAGAGCAACGTATCGAGTTTTTTTCTGAACAATTATTTCTCTACACATCCTACCATGGAACACCCTTCAAAAATTTTCAAATGCTTGGACCGCCCTGTAGAAGGACAAACTACAGTGGTTAGTCTTCCGATAAGAGACTCAATGAAACGCTGAGTCCCAGCATATTTTGACACAATTATCAGCCAAATAATTTACAGCATCTTTAAATTTCATGCAGTGTATTTAGATTTTGTTCGTTTGTTAATGTAATTTAATCATATATGTCCCTGTATAGCAGATCTTACTTCTAGGGCTACTGACAATGGCTTAACAGTCGAAATGAGTATAGCCACTAAATAATTTTGTGCGCATTGAGAATAAACTTTTTAGGGATTATGGCACAAGTCTCCGAGCTGTTCCTTCTGGACAACGAAACCAGGCTAAATACCCGAAAAATATTGAAGATAAAACTGTCGTCATAGCGAGTCCATGTTGAGGTATGTTATGAGATGAGGAAGCTTTCAGATATAGTCAATGACGAGAAGTTAACGATAAGGAAACTATCGTATTTCGTGAAATTTCAGTTACTGGTCTACACTATATTTCCAGAACTAGTCAACCAAATTACTTGAATCGCGAGCATTGTTTCCTAACTTGTTTTTCCTTCAGGTATGGGTGCATGTGCTGTCCTTAGCGTAAGTTAGATTAAGTAGTGTGTCAGCTTATGGACCTATGACCTCATCAATTTTGGTCCCATAAGACCTTACCACAACCTTCAAAAAAAAAAAAAAATTTCCTGCCTTGTTTATTTTTCTCATTGAAAGCTTCACATCTTTTCTTAGTACTTAACACGGTTGTTACAAATCAAATGGCTCTGAGCACTATGGGACTCAACATCTTAGGTCATAAGTCCCATAGAAGTTAGAACTACTTAAACCTAACTAACCTAAGGACATCACACACACCCATGCCCGAGGCAGGATTCGAACCTGCGACCGTAGCAGCCCCGCGGTTCCGGACTGCAGCGCCAGAACCGCACGGCCACCGCGGCCGGCGGTTGTTACACAACGTTCGAGTTTACAGAGGCAACACCGTAAGGTCTACAGAAATGTGTTTCATATTGTTTGGTTGGCTGCTCTCAGTAAAGATCGCATAAATTCACTGAGAAACTGTTGGGAAAGTACCACGCAGACAAGGTAGCGGTTTCCAAACGTATTGTATGAATATATAAAAAAGCCCCCGAAAATGTTTCTCTTAAATATAAACTGAACCTATATAGGACGAACAGATATTATTTAAAACAGAAACAGAACTCAGAAGCAGATCCTTGACATTAACGTGAACGTGATGGCTCTGAGCACTATGGGACTTAACATCTGAGGTCATCAGTCCCCTAGAACTTAGAACTACTTAAACCTAACTAATCTAAGGACATCACAGATATCCATGCCCGCGGCAGGATTCGAACGTGCGACCGTAGCGGTCGCCCCGTTCCGGACTGAAGCGCCTTGAGCCGCTCGGCCACCCCGGCCGGCGTGAACGTGATGTATAAGAGACGAATATATAATGGCCTTTGTATATTTTTGTTGCCTTGGTGCGAAAAATGTACTCAAATAATCATGTGAGTACGGAATGAATTGTCATTAAAATTAAGTTTCTCAGAATTTGATCTTTACTTCCTCCCTATTTGTTGAAATTAAATCTTCAGGAAGGTTAACACTTAGTATGTGTTCCTACAGCATTGTATTTGCCTACTTTATTTAATATGATATTGCATTATTTATCTAAATCTGTATCAGAGTAGGACAATTCTCACAGTTTTTCGGTATTCATTAATTAACTTCGTTATGCTTTCCCTTACGCTATATGCTCACAAAAAAAATGTAAAAGAAGAAAGATGCACTTGCACGGCTTACAACATCTGAAGTATCTTGACATTGAAGCAGAGATAAAGGGTTCAATGACATTGTCACGGCTAGTAATTACCCTCCACCTACGCTAGAAATAAACAGACAGGCCAACGACCTTACTGCAGCCCATCTGATTATCTATAGTGGTCGCGAGCTGGAGATAAATGTTGTCCGATAAGGTGCAGTCCACTGACCCACATCGGCTGGGGCCGAGGCCACACTTAATCTGACGTAGGCGTGAGACCGATACGCTGAAGTCAGTTCCTGAAGTCGCATATCGCCGGTCACATTCCCAGAATTTATTTTATTGTTGCGTATAATACTTTACGAAAAGCATAAAATAACTTACGCTCTCAACAGGACACAATTTCTTATCCAAAAGCATAATTCGGGAAGATTAGAGAATTTGTGTTCCGTTTCGACCTGATCAAGCGGATGACACGTATTAACTGGAACGAGAAGTGCCAGGAAGCAGATTGCGGAGGAAAATGTTGAAAGGAAAACAGCTCACTGCAGTACACACTGGAATCATTGAAAGTGTATTTCATTGCGTTACTTCTGTCAACTTAAAGGATGGCTATTCCAAGTGGCTCCTAGGAGCATCAATAGCGTCAAGATATTTTAAAAGCCATCTTCATACCCAGCGTTGTATTTAGAATGTATAGGTCCATGGCTGGATCTCTGGTGCAACCCGTTCCAGGGGGAAAATAGCATTTTAGAACTACAGTAAATGCCTTTAATGCAGCTTTTAATGTTCATCATGTTATTGTAAAAATTTTTGATATACAATTTGTGATTTAATCAACTGACAAAATGAAAAAATGAAATAAATAAAATTATTGAGGCATTCGACACCACTGCTGTTTATCAGTAACAGGAAACACTGTCTACCTAGAAAATGTCCCTACGAGGTAGCAAGATTTAACGACATCATAATATAAGGAAGCTGATACTTGTAAACGCACAAACGGCATTGCCACCCTAATTTTTTATGTCTAATAGGGAGGTGTTGATTAGAAATTGATGCTTACAAGCATCTATGTTATGTCTTTGTTGTTGCGTGACGAGTAGGGAATGAAAGGAAAAGAGACGGTGGAATTTCATGTCATAATGTACTTTATATCCCTAGAATAACAGCTAGTGAATCAAGTCATGTACGGATCTAGATTAAATAGGTGTCTAGATCAATTATTATTGCTTACTACAACATCTCTCATGGGTGCATAAACACTCTGTGCGGATTAAATTCCAAGTCTATATTGAAGAGTTGATCACAACTTTCAAACGACATTGGCAGTTGTTCAGTTTCGCTTCGGAGTACACTTTCAAGATGGAGGCGCTGCAGCACTGCAGCAACGCCCATATAGTGACCACCAGGTTGTATACATGGCTACTGGACTGCCACTCTGCGATGCCTCTTAAGATAGGGCATGTGATAGTGTTTCATCATTCTAGAGTCTCCAATAGAGTTTTACACATCTGAGCGGTCAGACAGGCATTAATTTTGTCACCTTTGGTTTACGTCCGCGGAAGGCAATGACAGTTTTTATCTATGTCTGATGAGTTCATAAGGCACTTATGTTCTACTGTTGCTGTTGAACATGTTACCAGAAATTTGGTATGTATTTTATTGATGTCCCTAATTTCTACCACTCTGACAAGAATCTTCCACGTAGAGGTATCGAACCAGATTCATGTCACTGCCGCTTTTGATCACCACTTACAGTACCTACTATGTGTAGTGAGGAAGTAGTATAGTACGTTTTTCAACTGATGGAATTCCTTTTTGTGTTGCGCTGCGATGAGATTGAGTGGTATATGATGTCTGTGTACTTTATTTAACCGGAGTGACGAGCTTTACTCGAAAGTTATTCAATAAGTTAGCGGTAGGGTAGACGCAAAATAAAGTCTGTAAACGAGTAGTCACAGTTAACCTTCTTAGTTGACGCAAAGTAATGAAGACACGTTATCTTGTACGATCTCTGCCTTGCAGCGATCATGAACTTATTAAACAGCGTAATCTTTAGCACCCTCCAGGCAATGTATACAAGTATTTCACGTAGGGGTATCACACGTGTTTCACATTTTACACTCATTATCATTTCTACATATGAATGTTAAGTATGAAACATCTCTGATAAATGAAATAAACATATAAAATGTAACCAAGACTTTGAAAATGGTGTTGTTCAATAAGAAAAGAAGAATAAACCGTTCGTATTTAGAGCTTGAGTACGTGTGTTTCAATGTTTTTCCATGGATCTGCACTATGCTGGTTAAAATAGAGCACAATTTCATTTCACCACTCGTCTACAACAACGAAAAATAAAAGCTTGAAACTGCAAGCTTTTACGAAGGGTGCTGATGGTAACGCCACTGAAAGCCATAAAAAATAAAAACAAATTTCATTTTTAACTCTTTCTTTTTTAGTACTCTTGCACTAAAAGTCTAAAATTGAGGTAATTCCATTTACGTCTCCATATTAAATACAGTAACATTCGCTCGAAAAGTGCTTTCATCATTTCGTTATGTCATGTATCTTTGAAGTTACTTCTGGAGCAAATAATAGAAAATAAGAGATTCTACCGATATAGCACCTATCACACAGGCAAACTAGGTACGAGTTCATGTTGGGTGAGCAGCGGATAATCAGCAAGCCGCGTCGTCCTTCCTACGGTTTTAACCTGTGGAGTGATTTCAAGGGTCAAGTTTAACTACATAATTCCCACACACTGGAAGGTCTACAGCATAACAATGGAAACGATGCTGCTGCCAACCTTCAGAGAGAACTTCTATTCGTGTCTCACAGTTCGATGTATCGGTCACAGCGCTGCAACAATGTCAACAGTGCCTACTTCTAATATCTATGTACTTACAAGAGTTCTCTTTTTTATTGACTAGTACAACTTGTACTTATACGTAACACTTCTAAACATTATCCATATCTGGCATAGTTCGACCACACTGTGAAACAAGAAATCTCTTAATAGTGTAGGCCCTACTGCCAGAGGTACCGCAAACGTAACATATGAAATAGTCACATGTCGAATTTTCGTGTTAGCTATACAACAGAAATACATCACTACTAAGAAACAATCATGGTGACAAGGGTGTGAACTTCAGAGCCGACTGTTTGAAGGATGGCGCGTTGACATAAGTCGAAAGGCTGTAGTGTCCTCTAAACATTACATCTCACTTGTTATCTGGCACAACACGGAGAGATCTGTATGTGTGGAACACTCGTGAGTTTCAGTTTACTTCAGTGGACAGCAGCGTAGCGCCAGTCAAATAACGTATCGTTCCAGAAGTAGCGCTACAGAAGAACTCGCTTTTTAGTGATCGTAGCTGCTCTGCACAGTTTGTTTTCATGTTTACATGAGCCTGAAAGGCAAGCGACAAGCGACGGAACGCTGGGAACGCCAGAGAGATAGTATATCACTCTGGGCGCGCAGCCAGACCGTAGCTCCAGTGGCGCAATCGGTTAGCGCACGGTACTTATAAGGCAGTAGCCGTGAGCAATGCCGGGGTTGTGAGTTCGAGCCTCACCTGGAGCATCGTTTTATTCTTCTCTGTACTGCTACGGGTGCTTGGTTGATACGGAATATGACAGCCGCGTCGCGGTGTGTGTGGAAATGAGCAAGGTGGAAACAACGACGCGAAAGTATGGACAACAAATCCGCTGAACTGTCATAGTGAAAAAATTATAATACAAATTTTCTGCAGTGACATCATCAAAAAGTGAAAATTTTACTCGTCTTATATCGTCACATCTTGTAATTCAATAAATTTTATTAGTTGTCACATACATTTGAAACATGGAACAAAAAATTAAGTGAAAAAATACGTAATTTAAAAGAAAATTGTTCCACAAAAGCAGGAAACTAAATTTAGCACACATTTAAAATGTCCGAGTTAAAAATTTGCTTTATTGCAAATTTGTAATTTTATGTCATTACATGAGTTGTTGGAAACAATGTTGTCGAATATTTCTTGACAAAGTATCTTTGTGGCACAATAAACGCTTTAATCTAAATTCTTTATTAGTTAACAGTAACTATTCACTTGTTACTGAAGTCTGTATTTCTACAACACAGTTATCGTACATTTTTCATCAATTTTTACTGGTTTCAAATAAATAGGATTCAAGACAATTTTTTTCATATATATTCAATTTTCTGAAAACAAACAACACAAAACATATTATTTTATTGCTAGATAATAGTGCAAATCATTTGGACAGTAACTAGACAACAACTCCGTTAGCGTCTTTCGTAATAGCGCTATGAAAACTTCTTTGCAAGAAATACATACAACAATCACAATTTTATGTGTCAAATATACTGTTTTAAGTGTTAATGATTAGTAACCATGTTTAGTCTTCTTCATTTCACCTACGCACGGTAAATCCTGAATGTCTTACCACACTTCGAGTCTTATTGTTTGTTGTTTCATACTGTTATGCTTGCAGTTGTGGTATCAACGTTCGATACCACACTTGTTAGGGGTTGCAGTTATCGACCGCGGTCCGTACTAGTATAGCTGGACCCGCGAGTCGAGACTAGCGCCGCGCTGCGGCTTACAACACATCTCCAGCGTGCGCTCGGCCTTTTTTCCTCGGGACGTCAAACAGGAAGGGTATAATCTTCAGCTCATAGGAAGCAACCTCTAACAAGGCGCTTAGTTAAAGTATGGCCTATGTGATGCCTCTATAACTCTCTGTTTGTAATTATACCCCTCCTGACTATGAAGACTCCTGTACCACCAGTTAAGTACAGTATATTACTTTTTACCAACGACTTATAGTTATTTTAGTCGTTTTAGACCAAGACCATGCAACAAGTTCCTTATCGAATTCACTGACGAACCTGCTGTATATGCAAAGAAGAGATTTGTATGTTTCTATTTGGCAATTGACACCTGTCATTCACATTGGCTACGATTCGTTCGTCGTCATCATAACAGCAGCAATCTACTTTTAAGCATCAAAACTGCGACACTGTACGATTAACGTAATTAGAGTCATTCGTCACCATCGTCAGTCGGTATACTCACTGCTGAGTGTCGAGACCTCCGTTCTTCATTCATTTCTTAAGTAACTGAATCTTCGCTTATACATCTGCATCCGGAGCGGTATTCATCTCGTCTTAACACACTGTGTTCTTTGCTTGATACAACTGTCTACTTTCTGTCCTTCCTCGTGGTCTTCTACTTACGATTTTGTCTTGGAAAATGGTCTCTTCCAAATAATGTTGTTCCCTTCTCTTCTCAAAATGTGTTCAAGGATCTGGAAGTGTCTTTGGCTGTCACGAAAAGATAAATTTCTTGTAATGCAGAGTTCTTTTGTAATGGAAGCATTGGTTCTTATTTCTGTCCATGGTACGCATAACATCATTCATCAGCACCACATGTTGAAGGCTTCGACTCGTATCTTGTTTGTAGTTTTCACGGTTCAGATTTTGTAGCCGTACAAGAAAACAGCAAACACCTATGTTTCCACCAAGTTCATCTTCTTTCTTTAGGATGTTGCCAGGTTCTGCCAGATATTATTGAGTTTCACCCCTTTGGCTTGGCCGAAAACGAATCGTTTTACTTCTTTGTTACACTTTCCTGTCTCACTAATCAATGATCCTAGATCAATAGTTAACCTGGGGGTAATTACCGCAGGGGGTGGAGATAAAATGTAATTTTCTGAGAGGTGAAAACAACTGAATTCAGTCGTGTTTCGATTACGTGACTGAATTACTTCTGAGAGATCATGACTATCATCACTATTTCGTAACGCTGTAATACTGCTTACAAAAGTTACCAGTAATTACATTTTTTTCAAATAGGAGTATTAATTCACAACTCAGTATTGTAGGGCTACAGTTTGTGAAAATGATGTATAAATAACATGTTCCTCACATAGTCCACACACTACACACATTCATTTTTCGATGTGTATATGACAGTAAAACTGAAACGTATACACCAAATATGCTTAAATATTTCATGAAAATGCCATATCCGAGTTGATGTAGTCCCTACAACGCACCACATTGCTTGATTAATCACTTCACAGCAATGAGCGAACCAATTGACGTTACAACAGTAACTACGAAATAACTGCTGGATACTAATCATTGGCTGCCTGAAGCCTTCCAATTTTTTGCAGTTCAGAAGTAAGGAGTACAGCTGTCAAGTGTCTTAGACACACTAGGACTAGGAATAGCGCACACGTTTTAATTTGGTTGATTTTAAATGGGACTGCAGTGTGCCTGTGTGGAGTTAGCGTTGCTAGCGGGAAGAGGGTTGCAGAGGAAGCATATTTTGTTACAAGTGCTTACCTGAAATGTGCGTGGTTAGCTTGCTTTTCTGACAAGGATTTTTAAGCTGTGGACTGAGAACTACTTCATAATTCTATAAGAAAGGTTGTTAGAAATAAGCCATACCAACTGTAACATTAGGTCATTCGTTTGTGGTTTAATAAAACACATAAAAAACTAAATATTATTATCTTTTTGAAAAAGAAAGTCTTCGAAGAAAATTTTTCGTTATAAGGTTTATTTCGGTGATAAAGTTGTTGACGATAGGTGGAGGAGGGGATGTGGGAGAGTAACAGCTAACATCTGACTGCACTCAGGGGTAATGGTCCCAGGAAGGCTATGAAGCACTGCACAAGGCGTACACAACCATTCACCAACGCCATATCCTTTAAGCAAACTGTAATTTAGATTTCATTTAAACTTTATTGATTGATAAACAGTATTTTCGCCTATTTTCATTCACAGAACGAGACTTAAATAACAGTTCTTGGAGGTATGTGCCGTCTATGCAACTAAATGAAGGCAGTTTGTTTGTTGCCATACGCGTTTCGCTTCATTTATTTGGGAAGCATCATCAGTGGCCTGAAATACATGTTTCTTTTTATATATACAATAAGCGTATTATCTGCTAGATATAATAGGTTGATATTTTACATTTTCTCGGGTTTTTTAGGTTAGAAGCAACTTTTGTAGCACAAGTTCCGTAAAATGATGTATCTTTCGTTTTACTTACGATTTCCAGCACTGCTAACACATATATGTGTTTCTGGAGATGTATTTGTTGGTCTTCATGCTCCAGTTAGCCGAATAACTGGAGGATGAAGACCAACAAATACATCTCCAGAAACACATATATGTGTTAGCAGTGCTGGAAATCGTAAGTAAAACGAAAGATACATCATTTTACGGAACTTGTGCTACAAAAGTTGCTTCTAACCTAAAAAACCCGACAAAATGTAAAATATCAACCTATTATATCTAGCAGATAATACGCTTATTGTATATATAAAAAGAAACATGTATTTCAGGCCACTGATGATGCTTCCCAAATAAATGAAGCGAAACGCGTATGGCAACAAACAAACTGCCTTCATTTAGTTGCATAGACGGCACATACCTCCACGAATTTAAAGCAACTAAAGGATAAGACGGAAAACAGTAAAAATGACGATTAAATAACAGTGTTCACTCTGGAAAACAGATTACGAAGTTCTTCCTCAGCTTCTCAATGGACATAACATACAAGTCGCATATCATTACAAAATATCCTGCCCATCAATAAGAGATGCAATATAGAGAATACTACAAAGCTGGGAAATATTTGCAATGAAGGGCTTTCAGAGTTTATACTTCTGTAGTTGGCCTTCTTTATTACCATTATTATTGTTATTATTATTATTATTATTAAATTCTTAGTTAATACAAACAAATTGAAGTATTTTTTGATAGCGATTAAACTATTCATCAACATTTGTAAAAAATCGTAATTTATTGTAGCTCAAGTCAATAAAAGATTTATTTAAAAAATAAATAAAGAAAGTAGCACAATTGCTTAGCACAGGATTACCTAGAGGGCAGTTGGAGTGAGCAATGCCAGAGTTGTGACTTCAAGTCATTATTCATCTATGTAGTGGTTGGGTACCAGTGTAATGTGGAATCTAACGGCTGGATCTACATCTATGTGGACATGAGCAGTCTGAATATTTTGACGTGTTGACAACACATCGTCTGAAATGTCATAGTGAAAAACTAATACAAATTTTCTATAGTGGCATGGCCGCAGACTGGAAATTTTACGTGCCTTACATGACTTATATCATTACATGTCCCCTGTTTTATCTAGTAATTCTGTAAAACTTTGTAGGAGAAAATGCTATCAAAACCTATTAAGTATTTGGGTCATCACACACTCTTCAAATTCAGAACAAAATATTCTTTGAAGAAATAATAATTGAAAAGAAAACCTTTCCACAGAAGTAAAAAACAGAATTTAGTACATATCTCAAATATTTGCCACAAAAAACTATTAGTTGTTATGCAGATTTTCAGTTCTGTGTCGCCACATTAACTGTTGGTAACATTATGGAGGAATTGCATTTGTGGCACAGTAAATGTTGTAATCTAAATTATTTACTAGTGATGAGCAAGTTTTTATTTGTTGTTAAACTCTACATTTCTTCAACGAAATTGACGTACATTTCTTACCAACATTTATCAATTTCTCAAATAAATATGATTCAGGACATGCCCTCTTACATGGTTATTCCGTTTTCTAAAAAAACAAACAAACACGAATCATATAACTTTATTCTCAGATATTAGTGAAAATAATTTTGGCAGTGATTAGACCACAATAATTTTGTTAGCTTCTTAAGTAATAGTATTGTGATCATTTCTTTGCAAGATAAATGTACAAAAAACTTTTTCTCAAATAAACTACCTTTTTGTACTGGGGAAATTCTGATATGTCTTGTTAATTGTTACTTCAGTACTGTTATGTTTGCAACAGTTTACTCCTAAGTGTCAAGAAGGAGAAACTGTACGAATAACACTATTAGTTTTAGCGCTATCATTAATAATATTTTGCAATCTTTTTTTCTCTGTACATAACACTGTGCAAACATATTCATTGGATATAAATAAAAATTTCTTATAACTGTGAAGTATCCTGTTCATTAATAATAGGTGAAGTACGGAGGATTGTAAGAAACTAGGAAATGTTTACAATGCAAGGCTCTAAATCAAGTAGACCTTACTTACGCGTAATATTAGGGGGATCTCACACTCAGTCTGTTTGTTTTGCTGTAGCTGTCGTGGAGCTAGCATGAAGAATGGGCGAATGGAATGCCGATAAGTTGCAGGCTAGTTTTCCTCGAAGGTTGATGGTGGATCTGTGGTGCAAGCGTCTTCAGTGCTTGGAAAAAACTGTCAACATGGCACTAATACTCTTAGATGGTTCAGATAATATGAAATGAATAGTTTTAGAATTGATGATACTAAAGCCCTCAAGTAGAATGTTGTAGTGGTACAATGAAACAGTAATACATAGTCTAGAATTTAATAGATAAACGCTGTACTATGAAACATCGAAATTATTTCACTCCTATGAACCAGGAGTGAACACGACTCTGTAACACCACATTACTATGAAGTAGGTATCTCAGTGCTACACTATTTCTCTAGCGTTGCGAAGAAATGGAGAAAAGTAGCTAGAAGTAATTTATATTGCTTTGAAAATCTAAGTTCAGTCCCATTAGCAAATTACATTTTTGAAGTGTAGCTCTAGCATTTCGAAAACACCAGTCTGTAGAGAAAAATGGTGGTAGTCTTATTCATTACTAAAAGGAGGAGTGACATATTAGAGTATAACAACGACTTCATCAATTGTCAAAAAACTTTAAAATTATTTGCTCATTTTTCAGACCTAACAGCGATAATGCCTAGGAATACCGATCAAAAATTTGTACCGCCCATTTAACTGCAGTCGTCTTCAGCGTTTTCGATCACTGAGTTCAGTTGCCTCCTCTATATTAAGTGAAGGCTCAGCTGGAATGTGTGTCAATTCCTGTGTATGAAGCGTTTTTTAGGGTATAGGACGACGAATGTGCATAGTTGGCCTAAAAATCTGGATAAAAACTCATGCTCAGTTTCGTAAGCTAAAGATAATAAATTGTTGATTGTATCGTTCATTAAATGTTGAGAAATGTGGAGCGAACGCTCTGAATTGTTGGATTGTGTTTCTAAGGCACTGTAGAGCTTTGATATGTTGAAGATGTCGAAGTCAGGGTTCTCGAGAAAGATAGTTTTGATTTTTAAGGAATATAATTTCTGTATAGAGGCTCAGAATGAATAAGTTTACATCGTTCTTGGGACTGTCTTGATTGTGTTGCGATTTTGTGAGAGCATGACAGTCAATTACCTGTGTTCTTCGAAGCTTGGGAAGTTGGATGCCAAATAGCATTCAAATGTTCGAAGGACACATTAGTTAAAAGATATTTTTTTGCCCCAGGAAGTTAGAAAATATATCTGTAAAAGTACTAAAAGCAGAGAATGTGTTAGAAAAGTAGATGTGCTAAAGCTGGTAGAGAAAGAAGGGCAAGGAGACCAGAAGTTAATAGCGTCTCGAAATGCTGAATTGTCTCGCAATGAACTACATGCATGCTTCGTTGGAACGAAAAGCTAATCGACAAGTGTAGCAAGCAAACTGAAATCACTGCATCCTATCCTCGATGACTCTTTGTTGACAGGCTACATAACGCTGATCTGTCATATAGAGAAAAGTATCAGCCGCCTCACCATCATCTGACAGGACAAACTTTGCAAAGTGACCGTCGGCTTTCCCGCCACCGAGTGTCAACTGTTGCTATGATTTTTTAGGAACCAGTACTGGGTACTAAATTGATGACAAATCATCTGGCGTGTTCTGCATCAGTGTTTTACATGTCATCGTCTAAATGATAAACCTGCACGACAGCTCTTGAGAGACTTGCCTCCCGCATATCTGCAAACTATGAGGCTTTCCTTCAACTGCGGAACTGATTAAATACGAGATCTTCCTATTAGGGATGGCAATTATCGCTTAATATTAGTGTTAAAGGCACTCCAAGTAACAGGTTTATGAAATAAGAAACTTTTGGTATTTTATTCCCATCACTTCCTGTGATAAACGTAGAAATCGAACCAATATTGAAAAATTTTTCCTCCCTCAGTTTCAAGATACACAGAATCGAAATACTAATACTAATTCTGTTCACGGCTTGCTGCTTTTCTCGAAAAGTGATAAGTGGCTTAATACTAGAAAAAGTCAACAATATTCTCGTATTGATTCTACCTTTTTGAACTCTGCACAAAAATCATGATTTTATCGAGGATCATATCACTATTTGGGCATTAGGAATAGTCACTGCTGTGAAGATTTGAGAATGAATAACTCTACTTAAAGGCTACATGTAGGTAAAGGCATATTGAGTAGACACAGGCAACATATGAGTTTCTTACAGTTTTTATTGTAAACTGTAATTGAGTTGTTGTTTTCTCCTTTTACGATGCCTAAATTTTGTTGTGACTTCTCCCGTTCTTAATCTTTTAAAGGAAATGGAGTATTGTACTTTATAGGTACTCTACTTCGTAAAACACTTTCAGATACGGGAAGCTGCCATTCTGTAATACAACTTATGTCCGATGACGACAGCGTGAAACTGTCATGTAGACCAGATGGGACAAGCTTAGGATATTGCATGTACACTCATTACCATCCAATAGGCCACATGGTAACAGGAACATTATTTTCTCAGTAATGCTGTACCAATTCTTATGCCACGTTTTCGTTCCTAGTTTCCGTCAGCATTGTTATTAAAATAGCGCTGATCGCTTTTCCCATTTTCTACAATAACGTAATTTTTCAATGCAATAGAAATTTTACGAATAAAAATTAGTTTTCTAATGTTTATTTAAAAAACTAAAATTTTAGCACTGGTGCTTGACTAATTGATATTTCGGTTTTTTACCTGGTTATCAGTAAAAAATAGAAAAAAAACCTGTTATAACAGAGCCCAAACAAATACCGAAAAATAGACGTCATTCGGAACTAAAATAACAGTATCGTTTTTAACCGGTCGGTTTTTCCCATCCCTACTTTCTTTTGTAAACCGGCTCTCAGCGACCCAAATTAAGTACTATGTAACACTATGCACGTGCCTGGCAACACGAGCAGTGATCCTGCTGGTAGTTAGCAACGTGAAAACCGGCGCGTTCCTGTCTCACCTAAGATTTGTATTACTACGAGATAAATGTCGACAACGCTGCAGCGACGAGGGGGGACGAGTTGTAATCTGCTGTGAACACTCATTATCAGAAGACACATGTGAAAACCTTTAGGATCGAAGAAGGCATCGATTGAGACTTCATTCCGTCAGCATCACCACACTTTGGAGGGAAGCAGGAATGAAGTTCTGTATCACTTGCGGCGAACGGTGGGAAACAGAAGTCCAACGTTAAGAGAGTTCACAACAATGGCTTGTCAAATTGAGGATAGTTTGAATTCTTGTCCTCTCACACCAGTATCTTGCCATCCTACTAAAGTCGTCTTCCCCCGAGGTTATTTTCTGATTGGAACCAGTCACTATCCCTCCGTCAGATACAGGTGTAGCCAGACTCAGCTTGCGCTCAAGGTGGGGAACTACTGAAACAGCAGCTCCAGATATCTTGACGATGCTCTTCAGCTTGCTATCTACATCATCTGCAAGAGTGGGCCAAGTGGACGGTAACCAATCAGAACGTGCAACCTGGCGCATTGGCGTAGCAATTGAAGACAAACCGGCACCCTTGTGCTGGAAGCTCACCATAGTTGGAGGAGTACTCCCTGAGCGCTCCGAACTGGTGAAGTAGTTTTCAAGTGATCCATTTGTAATCTGTATATTTTACTGAATAAAGCGATGCTAAAGTGAACAGTCTATTTGCGATTTTATCTTGTATGTTTTCTTCTATTTTCTGTGTATATGTTTTGCATCAGGCCTAGACAACATAGCACCGAACCTCTCAAAAGCCAATATTGAAAGTACTGTTAAAATTCTCCATCCTTTGCTGAAGCATATTTGGCTTGAACAGAAATCTCCAAAGGAGTGGAAAAATGGTTTGGTGGTAAAGCTCCCAAGAAAGGAAAATTTGCCAGACTGTAACAACTGGCGTGGTACTACATTGTTATCAGTGCCCAGTAAGGTCCTCACGAGAATTATTTTAAACAGAATTAAAGAATCACTTGAAAAGCGACTGCGTAAAGAACAGGCCACTTTTAGGGCACACCACAGTTGTGTTGATCTTATTAACACTCTTAGGATCATTTTAGAGCAAAGCAAAGAATTCCAAGCAACCATGTCCCTGGCATTCATTGATTTTCAAAAGGCCTTCGATTTCGTGAAACATAAAGTGCTCTGGCAGCTGTTGTGGGAGTGTGGCATACCACAGAAGACCTTAAACGTCATAAGAGATCTATATGATGGCTACAAATGTTGTGTACTTCACAAGGGAAATATGACAGAGCCCATAAAGGTAACAACTGGACTTCGGCAGGGTTGCATTTTATAACCAACACTTTTTCTACTTGTTCTAGACTGTTATGAGAAGAGTCACAGCAGGCAGGAGACGAGGAATCCAGTGGGGGATTTGGATTTTGCAGACGACATAGTTTTATTAGCTCAGTGGCTGACTGATATGCAAGCTAAATGAAACTTGCTGAAAGAAGAAGCAGAGATTGCTGGCCTCAAGATAAATACAGGCAAAACAAAGGAAAGGAGAGTAAATTCAGGGAACATGGAGGTGCCACTGTTAATAGGTGAGTAGCGGGTGGAGACTGTCAAATCATTCCTGTATCTGGGTAGAAAGTGACGGAAGATGGTGGAGCCGGAGATGGCGTGAAAAACCGCATTAAAAAGGAAAATGCTGCCTTCATACAATTGTATCCAATATGGAAAAATAGAAATATCACGTACAAAACAAAAGTCCGTACGCCAGTAAAAGCTCGAAAATGGATAAAAAGACAACATCGCAGTTACAAAACTTCATAAATAAATGTCTATGTAATGAGGAGCTCTGGTGAATAACAAACCAGATACGTATAGAACACCAGATACGAGAGATAAAGTGGGGTTGGTTGGGGCACACCTTGAGAAAACCAGATGAAGCCATCGAGAAAAAAGCATTGGAATGGAATCACCAGGGAAAAAGGAAGAGAGGAAGGCCAAGGGGTACATGGAAGAGGACAGTGGAAGGGGAAGCAAAAAGAGTTGGCAAGACCTGGGCAGAATTGAGGCAAATGGCGAAAGACAGAGAGGGATGGCGAGTTCTCCTGGATTCCCTATGCCCCCATAGGGGCCAAAGGAATTAAGTCAAGTACGTCAACTCAGTGTATTGCCTGTTTATGTGGTGATGCTTTTCCTCACCAGTAGCAAAACACAAGAAGCTGTTTCCAAGAAAAATGTGCGTAGGAAGTGACAGAACGGCTGACTGAAAGACGTAAGGATTTGTGTAATTTTTTGAATTCTCTTTCACATTTCACCAGGACATTAGGACTTTAATATTTTATGATGAGTTCTATGCATTTTTACCATTGTCATTATTAGTCTAAAATGTTGCAATAGTTTGGAAGGAAATTAGCATTTCTGTGTAGGCTGGCATGTTCAGTCCCTTCAGACTTCTGTGTTCAGACGACGCTGCTCTCTCCGGATGGGCGAGCAAAGCGGTCATCCCGGCCGAAGGCCATTTAACGGTGCATTCCTGAGGACAATTGGGGTAGGTTTCCGCTCTCTCCGGCTGTGACGAGGAGCTTGGTTGTCGTGTCGCTGGGCAGTACCGCCTAGGCACGTCAGTCTCTCTGCTTCGGATTGTAATACCGTGCACACAACTGTAGCAACAATGTGCGAATTATTATCAAGAAGAAGAGCACTGATTTTATAACTATTTAACTCATTGAAACCCCAGTGATACTTCTCTTACAGTTAAAATAACATTGACTTCTACAATGGCAGTAGCCCTGTGTTGATCATAGAAGTATGTAAATGATCTTATGTACATATTTTATATAAGCTAGAGACAAGTAAGTTGCTAGAACTGTATTGAAGAAACTGATGAAACATTTATACTGATATTACGGTGCATTAAGGAGTTATTACTAGCGTTGCAAAAGTCAAAAACTAATAGTCAACAACCGGAACAGTCTACAATTATTTCAATAACGAAACCAGATGACGCAATGCACTTCGTTGTAGTGGAATAGTATGGACAATACCGTAAATATGGAATGGATGCTACTACATTTTTCTGAAATTAATAATTAATCTTATCATATTTTTCCAGATGTGGGACCGAAGGCAGACAACGATAACGTGGTTCATAGAAAAATCGAAAAAAGAAATGTTTCACGAGATTTGAAAAACTGAAAATCATACTGCCTAACAATGAGTTCCAATTTGTGAAGAAACTGTGGAGGACCAAGGAATTTATTTCTCATAATATATCGCCATAGCATTCACCCTGTGCTTCAGAAGAACGAATTATTCTTGAGATAGGTTTATGTAGACGAAACCTAGGTCGCTGGGAAATTTCATGCGCAGGATGGCTAAAATTATGAATGATACAGTCCAAAAGACTATTCTGACACAAGTTAAGTAAGCAGACGTTTGTCATGTAGATTGGTAACACTTTGTCATTCTCCTACACTTCCCCATTGCTTTGTGAAGCTATTTAACTTCTCACTGTTGACTGAATGATCACTCTGTTATTTTCTGAGTGTTGACTACATTTGAATGGATTATATTTTCACTGCATTATTTTTGAGTATCGTGACAGTTTACGACGAGTAGAATAATAGCTGATAAGACACTACTAACACTTTTGTTTTCTCTCTTTTGTTCAGTACTGCGATCTTTTTATTTAGGAGAAAATGGCATCCTGTTCTGCCGGCAACCGGGTCGAATCACCATTTCTCGATTTGTCCCTAGAGGGAATAAATCGCGCTGTTAGAATCTATCGTTTACAAAGAATAAAAAAAGAGAGACGTAATTTAATTCAAAACATGTATCTAACAAATGCTGTATTGATCGGTGACACCCATCATTGTAACTAACAATAAAAATTACGTCATCTGTAAATGAATTCTCCACTCCTTCCTTAGTGTGGTTCTGCCAAGGTGATATTGGTTTGGGTTTTTTTGGGGGGGAAGAGACCAAACTGCGAGGTCATCGGTCTCATCGGATTAGGGAAGGATGGGGAAGGAAATCGGCAGTGCCCTGTCAAAGGAACAATCCCGGCATTTGCGTGGAGCGATTTAGGGAAATCACGGAAAACCTAAATCAGGATGGCCGGACGCGGGATTGAACCGTCGTCCTCCCGAATGCGAGTCCAAGGTAATGTGTTTGACTCGTTTGAAACAGCAATTTTATATAGTCGTGCTACGAGCTAACTTAGAAACAAAATTAATCTGAGCCAAGAAGCCACTGAATATCAATTTTTTTCGTAAAGCCAGGAACATTATGGTTAGGGAGTTTTGTGACGCGCTCTGATTGTTGGTAAAAGTGCAATTTTAAACAGAGTTTAGACTTACATGAATTAAATGGAAAAACTAGGGATTTTTTCCTGTTTATGAAGAATTTTATAAATATTCAGCATTATTAATTGCATATCGAGAGAAACATTATTCGAAAGACTGAAGTGATCTAATAAATACACTTCTATTTATTTCATTTTAATTTCTTTTCGTGATTCCTTGCTAAATTCTGGTGGAATAAACAGCCACCGTTTTCAGAATTTTAATTTATTCTGGACGTCGAAAATTTATGTGAGGTAACCAAGATCGAAGTTGAGGATTCGAAATATTATTAAATATCTTATTGAGGAAAACATCCGTACAAGAATTACCAATTTACGTTTATTTGCTTCAATCTGTCAAAAAAGACAGCATTTTTTACCAGGTCCAAACTTCCTGATTTTGAGCATCAAACAACACAAAAATGTTAGAGTTACGTCATAGGAATATCTACAAACTATAGAGATTCAATACTAACACTCTTCAAGAAGCTGAGAACTCTGTTCCTATTTACTTATTTTTTATTATTATTTGCTTCTAAGACTTTCTGAAACATAGATTGCTTAAGGCAGATGCTTTACTTCTAATGTGGAACTGAAATAACGTTAGCACGATAGTTACATATTGGCGTGGCAAATTAAGCAATACGGATATCTCATTGCATCAAGATATTATTCAATGACTTGGAGGTGAAAGCGGAGAGAACGTTTTGGGAACATTTCTGCCTATTACAGTATACTTTAATAAGTCATGGTGGATTCTTGTATTTACCAGACTTCTTTTGAAGGCTATAATGCGTGACGACGTGAGAAAGATGGTTTTATTGTTATGAACTTCTTCAAAAATATTTCGCGCCATCCTTACTGCCAGGTGAAGAGAAGACGCGGGATAGGAATGTGATTGCATTGACTAACAAGCTTACATACGAGCGATATAAATATACTAAATCATTAAACTTTTTAAATGTTCTGATTTCCGAATAATATCGATCAAATTCTTCATTTGTGTTGCCACGGTGTCGATATCTGCTACGTAAGTTGTTTATTAAGTTGGTGGCGTGCACGTCACCCATGAATCGTGTTTTCTTTGTCACAACAGACGTTTTGTATTATTCAGTGAAAGCATTGTGAATGGCGGACGTTTCTTGTTCTTTTCCTGTTCACAACGAGTATTTGATGCCTGTAAATCGATTTACAAAAATTTTCCTCTTTGCCACTGATGCAGCAAATGAAAAATGGACAAGAGACTTGCCTGTCCATCCCATCATAACCGAGAAACGGAAGTTAGAATGCCCACACTGTTGAATTTTAAAAGAATAAGATCCAACATGAACCGTGAAAAAACATCGCATTTTTAGTAACTGCATACGCTGTATTACTACGAAATCCATCAGCGTGCACTATGCACTATTCTTTTATACACATACAAGCTGAATGCCCGAGAACACATTGTTAAATATTATTATTGTGCATGTACCCACATCAGAACATCGTCCAGTAATTCGTATAGGTTTCAATTGCTGTATATTAGAGAAGCTATCAGCTGATTTCCTGAGTCGCTGTCACAGCAGTCTGATGCTCGAGCCAGGTCACAATTACGTCTGTCATTCATCTTTGGGATGAATGGGGTGCAGATACTATTTCTACTGTCCAAAGTTAGTTTTGTGTGGTTTATCTAATTGCTGAAGCTGGATATTCAAGATGTTTCTATAGGGAAGCAACCACCCGTTCGCTACATCTAGAGCACCTTCTCTAGTGACCTCACTGATAAGACGTTAAACCCCTTTTTTTACCTTCAATTTTCGAATGAGTGATTTCAGCCTGGAGTAAAGCGGTAATTGACCATAACTGAATTGATAATTGGTGTAAGATATAAAAGGCGTAATAAAACAGTTAAACCTATAAGCATTCGAATAGGCAACTAGGTCTTCGTAGAGACTTGGCACAATTATTGTCGGAAATTTTGGTCATAAAGTTTTCTGAATGGATCGTGAATCGTGCAGGTCGTTAAGGTGATGCTGTTGGGAAAAAAATTAGTTCCCTGTGGCGTAAATGATAGATTCTGTAAGAGCCATTGGCACATTCGGTACACTACTTTGTGCTATGTTATAAACGGGAAGATTAGGATCTCGCGGTCGACAAACTGTGGAGAGGGTATGACTCTCACAGATCCGCAGGCGATGATAATGCATACTTTACTGATATGCTGGAAGGTTTCTGACCCACATTCGAGACATCTGAGGCCGCAGTTGCCAGAGATAAGCATGGCGCCAGATATCGCCTCTTGTCGCTTACGTCACTTCCCCTCTTAACACTGACTCAAATGGTTTTTCCCGATACGTAGTACTCAGAAACATCAGGAAAGAGAAGATGATTTTTGATGGCATCAAGAAATTTGAACAGATTTTCTTTAAAAATCATTTGTTGAATTAAAGTACCAGTGCGTAAATAAATAAATGCCATTAGGTGAGGGTTGGATTGTTTTGGGGGAGGGCTACGGTCGCAGGTTCGAATCCTGCCTCGGGCACGGCTGTGTGTGATGTCCTTAGGTTAGTTAGGTTTGAGTAGTTCTAAGTTCTAGGGGACTGGTGACCTCAGAAGTTAAGTCTCATAGTGCTCAGAGCCATTTGAAGAATTTTTTTGGGTGGGGGGTGGAGGGGGATAGGAAACCAGACAGCGAGGTTATCGGTCTCATGGGATTACGGAAGGACGGGGAAGGAACAGGAAGTCGGCCGTGCCCTCTCAAAGGAACCATGCCGGAATTTGCCTGGAGCGATTGAGGGAAATCACGGAAAACCTAAATCAAGATTGCCGGACGCAGATTGAACCGTCGTCCTCCCGAACGCGAGTCCAGTGTGCTAACCACTGCGCCACCTCGCTCGGTGATTATGTGTGTAAAGGAGTATCTGAAACGAAGAGCTGAAGCAGAAAGATATGTTTACTGTGAGATTTTGTGCATGCATAACATGAAGATGCATAGCACCGTGCTAGCGGAGAAGGTTAATGTGCTACAAACAATTGTGTCTTGCGAACCTAAGAGTACCGCTGCTGTTTTGATACATGAGGGCGGTAATTTATTCGTCTCATTATTTTTTAATGATTTTTTGATGCCTTCAGCTGACTTTCTCTTTCTTTGATGGACTATTGTACAAATTCGGCATTTTCAAGTATGTAAAACGGAAGCATTACACATTGAGTGCGTTAATATACTTATGAAATTAACATAGCAGCAGGTCATGGCCCCTGTATGTACCTATGTAATGTTATGCTTTTGGACGACGTAATAAACTGCTCAATAATTTTTTTCTTCCCTCACCGAACACATAGACCTTTTTATTTTATTTCGTTTATTGGAAACCTATGTCTGGAGATAACGATTTGCGGTCACCTGTCTTACCGCAGTGAATGGACAGTTCAGTAGAACGTGTTTTGTATTCAGTTTAGAAAGGGACAATATGGCGTGTGGACGCTGTTCATCATGCCTTAAAAGGTAGCTTGGACCAAAGATTATGCACGCAATGTCACTTCACGGTGAGGAGGTTTCCTAGCAGGGTAACTGCCGGCTTAATTAGCATTGTCAACAGCGTCGTCGAATCGAACAATAACCGGTATCACGGGGCGACGACCACTGAACATGTGGCTCAAGTTGCTCGTTCACAGTCGAGAGCAACGGCTGATGGCTGCCACCTACCAAATGTGGCTAGCCGGTACAGAACTGATGTAAGGTGTCAGGCAAATCCAACACCTTCCATGAACCCCCTGACATGATAAGCAAATCCACTAGTATGTCACGTAGCTCCGAATAAATCGTGACATTAAATAAACCAAAGTAATACGAGTAACGAGTGAGCAAATGGAATACCACAGACTAACACAAGAATGCCTAAATGCATGTCGTACCTTCCCACAGTGAGACCGACGCAGTTCCGAGGGGAGAAACGAGAACAGAAGCCGAGAGCAGAACCGTGTTAAGCTAGAAGGCCCTACGATAAGGGACGGACTGGACACCCACGTCGGCAGCCTACCTCTAAGACTACCACCCGCACGTTTTAGCGTGAGACTTTTTCGCGTCTCAGGTACGTCAAGGACCACCCCCCAGCCCATGTTAAAAGATAGAGCCCTCCAGAAAAACGGTATAGATCTTACGATAACGCTAAAAGGACCACACCAGTTTCAGTTTTTAGCGTGAGACTTTTTAGCGTGAGACTTTTTAGCGTCGCTGTTACGTTGCAAACTTTAAAAACATTGCCCCACCACGAAAAGTATAACGTTTCTCATTGGATAGACAGAATTTTTGTAGGCGGAGCTTAAGGTTAACATTGAGACCCTGATTGGTCAGATGAAAACAAAGCCAGATAGTTTTTTTAAACCAACTTCGGTAAATTGTAGTAAGGCGAAATTAGGAGAGAGTTGCTTCCGAGACGGCGAGGTGAGCGGAACTATGCTGCCCGCCGCTGCCCTGACGCTGCCTAAACACCGACAAGGTAATGAACGCACGCGATGCCGCATTTTTGAGCGCATAAGGCTTCACTCACAACTGCAGAAGTCTCATCTGTTACACCCCCTTTTTGCGTAATACTAGTATCGATCGTTAATTAAAACTCATGGTGTTCACATTTGCCACTTGAAGAACAGATCTGAAACGCGATGATTTTTCTTTTATATAGTTATTGAGAAGCCACATCAGCCACTGTAATTTACGACAAGTTAGATAAGTAATTAAAGATAATTGAGGGTCACTATAGACCATTTTGATAGTTTTCTCTTTTGTGAAACTTAAATTAAACCTAGATTATAGGTGTGATATGGCATAGGTCATCCTTCGATCGATTGTAGAACTTGGAAACCCATTCAGTGAATAATCGTTCACATTTTTGTTGAATGCAGTTGGTTTTCACCATCCTGTATTAAAACATATCCTTTTATCAATAGTGTAATTTATAAACAATGTTTTGTGAGTAGAATAAAACTTCCAATGGTAAACTTAACTGATTTTTCGACGTTATTTTACCAGCTAACTAAAAATAGGAAAGCCTTGAACCCTTTCCACTAAATTTAGTTAGTATTAAGATTCTTTTACAGGGAGTGCAGTGGAGCTGACGCTGAGATCATTTAGTATTTGGTTATATCATCGCTAGTCTCACTGAACTCTTCTGAATTCTACATGTCATGTGTGGTCTGGCGTCTCCTTACCAGCAACAGGTCCCAGGTTCAAACTAGTTAATTCCCTAAAAAACACGCTCAGAGCGTCGTTGCTCGAAACTGGTAGGGAGACACGATATAGAACAATCAGATACCACCATGAATGTTTAGACTGACGTTGCCGTTTTTGGAGTTTAAGTCATCGCTAACGTTGTTTTCGGTTGGTGCTGTATCTGCGTTGATCCTATCTGACATATTTGTCCCAGTTTTAACATGTTTAACACACACATACACATTGTCTTCCGCACTTGCATATCTACGAACGCAATCGATTTACGCGACCAAAATAGCTCTGAGCACTATGGGACTTAACTGCTGTCGTCATCAGTCCCCTATAACTTAGAAGTACTTAAACCTAACTAACCTAAGGACGTCACACACATACATGCCCGAGACAGGATTCGAACCTGCGACCGTAGCGGTCGCTCGGTTCCAGAGTGCAGAGTCTAAAACCGCTCGGCCACTCCGGCCGGCTTTACACGATCAATTTAGCCTCAAGGCGCCCATTAAGAAGAACATTAAACTCACTCACTCCCTTGTCCCCTTCCCGTTCCACCCTGAGCAACGTGGTGTACAAAGAAAGTGAGGAAGGGAAATCCTGGAGTGAAACCTCGCTCAGACGTGTAGGATTTTCGTCTCCAACGGATGCAGGATTTGTCTGAGGCCTGTTGATCGTCATAGATGTGTGCGGAGGAGGCTAGATACCAACGAAAGTGTCAGGCGTGCTCTCCTTCTTTTTCAGAAGGGAGGTTAGCAGTTATGTTCTGGCCCGACATGACGTACCGATGTCGGAGTCTCTCATTGCTTTCAGATGTACCTCAAATATTATGCAGTGCCAGGGACGGGTCCTCCAAACACTTGACCAACCCGACAATCAACATTTTATCATTCAGAATAATAATGCCCGAGCACACCACACCCACTTCGTGAAACACTTCCCTCCAGGAAGCAGGAAACGATCGAATCGAATAGTCTGCGTCATCTACTGATACGAACCCGACCTGTTAAACATGTTAAAATTGAGACAAATGGCTCGGACAGGAGTAATGCAAATATAACGTCCACCTGAAACAATGTTGGGCGCGACGTAGTGGGTCATTCTTTTGTGTTCAGAGAGAAGAGCTGATTGCGTCTTGGGAAGTAAGCAGGTTTTGTTTCTCGGGAGCTCCGGCAATGTCCAGATAGACGATAGTCGAAATTAGTTTCTGAAAGATAACTGTTATAAAGAGTGTTTGCGGATTGAAGAACTTTCCGAGTTTATCAAAGGCAGTGCTTTGTCGATGAAGCGTCTTCGTAGCCTAAGGGGAAGTCAAATGAAAACGAAACACATGAAAAAAAGTAAGTAATCTATTTACCGCCAGGTAAGCCGTTCCGACTAACACACTGCTTTCCGGACGGGAAGGAGCGCCGGTCCCCGGTACGAACCCGCCCGGCGGATTAGTGTCGAGGTCCGGTGTGCCGGCCAGTCTGTGGGTGGTTTTCAAAGCGGTTTTCCATCTGCCTGGGCGAATGCGGGCTGGTTCCCCCAACAGTTACACTATGTCGGCGATTGTTGCGCAAACACTTTCTCTACGTACGCGTACACCATCCATAATTACTCTACCACACAAACATTGGGGGCACACTCGTCTAGTGTGAGTCGTTCTTGGTTTCGGTGTGGGGCGGCGGTGGGGTGAGTGGAGTGCTGTAGCCTGTTGTGGGGTTGGGTAACACTGACGGCTACAGCGGGGACGAGGCCTCTCCGTCATTTCTAGGTTCCCAGCTCCATACAATATAATACAAGTAATCTATTTACTATCTCAAACGTAGTCATGATTGCACCCAGCCGTGGACCTGTTCGAAGCAATAAGGCGGCCACGAATGCGTTTCTTCAGGACTCTAAAAGTATGGAAATCACTCGTAGAGAAATCGGGAAGGTAAGGATGTGTATCGTAGTCGAAACAGCCTTGACAACATGTGGGCGGACATCATCCTACAAAAACTGATGTGATCTACTCGGTCAACAATACTGGGAGTTTGCACTTGTTGATGCGCTTAAATTTTTGCAAAGTGTCCACTTACCACTGTGCGTTTATTGCGGCTCTGTGTTCCAGAAAGTCATAGAGCAGCTGGCCCTTGTAGTCATCGTCATTTTTCCGGAGCTGGAGTGACTGTTGTTTCGAGTAGGTTGCAGGAGTTTCGCTGGTAAGCTCTTTAACATCCTCTGTACAGTCCTGTTCTCTCCCCATGCGATTTCCATACTTTTGGAGCTATGAAGAAAAACATTCGTGGCCGTCGATTTGGTTCGGAACAACTTGTGCACGCCTGCGCACAATCATGTTTCAATGGGCAATCTCAAATGTTTTTCCATCAAGGTATTGATCGTGTTGTCTCACAGTGGGATAAATGTATTAACAGCTATAGCGATTACTTTTGAAAGAATAAACAGTTTACTCAAGTGTTTTTTTGGTGTGTCTCGTTTTAATTTGAGGTTAACTTATATAGTGCCGAATATTGCAATAAGCTAACACTCTTTCGTGAAATAAACTTGTCTGCAGAGCAGTGTGGCCTTTTAGCCCTACACACACCCTTTCCTGCCTGTCTCTCATCGTCAAATACGTTGTAAGTTCGGATACGAAGAAACAATCAACGTATAATCTGGTTAATGAGAAAAATCAGTCCTAGAACAGACATGTGGTGTAAGGATAAACCAAAGTGCTAAACAAAAGGAAGTGTGATTTTGTATCAGTTTGATGACATGACTGGATATTGATGGTGGCGCGGATCGACTCTTGGTTGCTGGCAAAGCGAAAAGGTACAACTTGTAACCGAACATACTCGTGTCACGCTAGCATATTAGCTTGACTCTTCAACTACAGTAGTTTTGTATGCTGTAAGAAAGCACAGAATTAATGAGCGATTCCTCTTCAAGATCATCAAAATTCTGTAGACTTTCTTTGACGGTCCATCTGGCAGCAGAGGTGATATATTTACGCAGCAAAATGAACTGGCACCACATGGGCGGAGACATGGAGGTGATCGCATCATCCTCCGCCTTGAAGACCATTGAACTGTACGTTATTCTTTGAAAAGATTTATAATTGACTTTCTGCTTCATCAGGTTCACAAACCTATCGGCGTAAAGGCTGATCCCTCGGGGGATACCCAAAAGAGAAGGTGCTTACACTAGATTCACAGTGCGTTCAGGAAATAAAGTATTGGTAACGTAAAGGAGCGAGATGTAACGATTAGGCAGTTCTCTCAGTGGTTTGTCGCACAGGCATATCGTGAGTGGCCGAAGTGAACACTTGAGAATGTCACCAGGGGCTGCAGAAGCAATATTATCATGGTGCTCATGAATTAGTCATTATATCACTCGAGTGTGTATTCTTTTTGTTCACTCGTGTACAATTCCCTTGTATTGGGTGTAAGGAGCTCAGAGTTCGTTTATGAAGTATTACGAAAATTAAGAAATGCAGCAACCAAGCTGTCATTTCATCTGAGAATTGTAAAGGAACGTTCAGCCTATACATGTATATCACTATGTACCTCCTATATGTATGTGTCGAAATACTGGTGTATCTTTACGTATGGCTGTAATACCTAAGTCTGGTTCTTCAATCCGTTCTCATATTCTGTCTACATGGTAGTTTTAGACTTTATCTATCCGCAGCTTCTTACAGGACGTACAAAATAACATTTTATTGCTAAACTGGATACATAGTCATTAACATGGAGTGAAATGGGAACATACTAAGTGTGTACCATCGGCGATTCATCATTTCTTATGATGTTATCAGTAGAATTTTTGCATATCCTGTGTTACATTTTGATTTTTTAAATCGTTTCAGGACACTGTGGATGAAAAATCTGTTTCATATTGAAATCTCTTCCTTGTTAAGCCTATGTAACTTTAGTACTAGAATAAAACTTACACTAATGTATACTCTGAATTGCCAAGGCGAACCACAGTACAACATTTCCAGTCCTGATATGGTGTTCGGTCATTTTATGGAAGCCAACCAATTAAAATAAAAGTAAAAACAGTAAAGACGTAAAAATGTGAAAAATCTACCTATTTCAAATTTGGAAGATGGGTGTAAGGTGAGCGATATTATTCTTCCTCCCAACCTTCTCCATTGGAAACTAGGTTTAGCTTTATGGTTTCACATTAATCATTTGTTTTGACCCAGTTCGTCTTCTGATAGTTTGTCAGCAATACGGATATCTTCAACGAATTTATCTGTTCACCGCTACTTTGGTCTACTCTGCGGTCTTAGCCCACTCTCACTGAGACTGTACGCAAACTTTATAACTCTTCCCTGAATAGCTCTCTGTGCATACTATCGATAATGACCCTCTCGTATTTTTTTTTTGGTGATTGGCTGCATGACGAAATACTGTCTGACTGTGCCGTTTCTTATGCAGTCAACAACACTCCTGTAGCTCTACACAACACGGAGGGATAGCTGAGAGGTTTTTTGCACTGGGCAACACTCTGAGACGAGCCACAGTCTTTTCTCTGAAAGTGATACAAGTACAAAATTTGCGAGGGACTTTGTAGAAGTCGATGCAGTATCTTATTGGGGATCAAAGAACTGTTGGAAAAAGTGATTTAACCGGTAGCAGTACTCAGTGATAACAACTTGTCGATTAGATCTGTAGTTTACCCCCGTCGTTCATAAACAATTATTTTGCGGTTGCTTGATCTTGAAAAAGCCCGTAATCAGAAGTAAGCTATCAAACTTCCAAGGACAGAAATTAATCGAAGTGTCAGGGAGCAGATAAACGCTCGAAAGATTCATTATATAAAGGTGCATCTAAGCAACAGCAATCATAGGCAGAGAATCTCCAGCGTGCTACTGGTTTACCAGGTGAGTAAACGTGCTTTCTCCCAGATTCAGGATGATTTTACTGGCTACTTAAGAGAATATTTCATCGGAGAATGTCGTTTTAGGTTTGCTTCTGACTGATAGGTAGACAGTGAACCCCTTTTAGGAGTGTCGTCTAAATTCATTATGTCCCATTCTTATGTGGTAGCAGACAGTCTTCAGAAATGTAGAAAATATTCACGCAATTAATCAGATCCTCCGCATTTGCGAAAATTTGGTATAAACCATTCTGCTCTTTGACGTCAGCAGACATATGTAAAGCATTCAGAATGAGTTTATAAACTTTGGTGTATCAGAGCCCAATTCAAAGTAGCTGAAAACGAAGAGCAGGTTTTGACAATACTTCGGAGGCATGGCTGGCAGGCACCGTCCACATGCTTGTCTAACTGAGCACATACCCTGAATATCATTAAGGGAATGTGAAATGCTGAGCTGCTGCTTTTCTTTTCAAACCTTATTCTCGCCTTTACAGAAACCTGATATCTTGAATTTTCCACTTTAGTCAACATAATCTCTATTTCCTTGAGTTACACGTAAAAATGTAAACTCCATCCACAGGCCATGGCACCGACCGACCGCCATTTCATTCTCTGGCAATGTTTGTCCCTGCATAGAAGTGAATGTTAATGGTAAACTCTACGGACAAGAACAGACTAGAAAATTTCAAAATATGGTAGAAGAACGCTGAAGACCAGTTTGATACACCAGATAAACAGAGACACTGACCTGACTAATTTTTGGTGAAACGTGACAGAAATATGGAATATATAGATAGCACATCCTACAAGAACAAGGGATCGTCGGTTTGGTAATGGTGGGTTGTGTGGGGACCAAAATTCACAGAGGTAGACCAAGTCTTTGCTGTAGCAAATATGTTCAAACTGATGTTTAAATGTGTGTGAATTCTTAAGGGACCAAACTGCTGAGGTCATTGGTCTCTAAGCCTACACACTACTTAACCTAATTGAAACTAACTTACGCTAAGGACAACACACACACCCATGTCCGAGGGAGGACTCAAGCCTCCAACATCAAATAGATGTACTGTAGGTAACAATATTTATACAGAGATGAAGAGACTTTCACCAATTAGACTAGAATGGAGAACTTCATTAGGTATTCTTTGGATTGACTGCCACATAAAGAGCAATATGAATTTGTAGTGAAAATTATGTTTTACTAGCAGGTACCTGAGCGAAACATTGCTAGAAATGGTGCTAGAAACAGTGAAGAAGGAATCCCAACCTGACTGGGCGTGCAGCAAGTTCCTCGTCAGAGCCTTCAAACAGGCAGGGTTCGATGTGGTGGAGGACAGCATCCAGGTGAAGAACGCTTGCAGCGGCGGGGGCGGCTTCATGAGCCAAACACTGCTTTTGCGGGGGCGGACACTCGGCGGAGACGTGGCCAGCCTGGTGGTGAAGGCGTCTCTGCCCGGAGGCGGGGACGGTGCGCTCATCTCCGACATGCTGTTCCGGAGGGAGAGCGCGCTGTACACGAGGACTCTGCCCGCTGCGGAGGCGGCGCTGAAGGCTGCTGAAGGTGGCACGTGGCGGCCGCTGTGGCCCGCCTGCCCGGGTTTGTTCGGAGGCGGGGGCGGCTGCCTGCTGCTGGAGGACGTGGTGGCCGCGGGCTTCCGCAAGGCCCCCAGTGCCGCCTCCGCTCGCGGGCTGGATCTGGCGCACTGTCTGGTCGCCATGCGTGGGCTGGCGCGCCTTCACGCCGCCACCGCAAGAAATGCATGCCAGGATGCCCAGGCTGAGCCGCTGCTAAGAGAGTCTGTCTTCTTTGGCTCCAGCCAGGGCCCACTGCGCCACTTGCAGACCAAGACCACCATCCTCAAGATGGCTGAAATACTCAGCCGCTATCCGTGGTTCCGCACGTATAAGGACAAGTTCCTGCAATTCGCAGACAAATTGTTATTGCGAGCTGTTGATGCTGTCAGTAGGTGCAACAACAAACTCACTGTTATGCTGCATGGGGACTTCCAGAAGAACAATATGATGTTCCAGTACTCAGACGAGGAGCTCCAAGTCATTTTTTACGATTATCAGGTAATAACTACAGTAATATTATCAAACTGACTTACAGCTCCAAACAGTTTTTATGGCTGTCACTTAAATCATTTCCTGATGATGCTACCATCGCTTTAGGAAATCAGCATGCAAAATTCAGTCGTATCTCCTACAAATTTTGTTGATATTTGAGATAACATTCCATACTTATCTTGAAAGTTCATAATTAATCATGGGGAAGTTAGAAGTGATGTACAGTGTATGACATGCACGAAAACATTCTATTAGCCTACTATATAGACGTAAGTAATCTGGAATTTATTTCGTTCACCTTAACATAGGCAACCTTACTTGCATCATCTGCTTTGGATGTGGATGACGTATGTTGCTATCATAAGGAGCCCATTTTATTTTGCACACTGTGTACTAAGGCTGACGTAGTGTATTTGTCTTTAGCGTTCACACAGTGCACAGTACTCATCATATGGTATTTATCGTCTGCAGTAAAGGGTAACTAGATCTCCATATAATCAAGCAACCTTTCTTTAATTTACTGCTCCAGCCTAACATATCTTTGACTTTTTGGCATAATGCCCGAAGTTCAGCGGATTTTAGACCACATACAGCCCTTGGTCCTTGTGACCTTACGGCAGCTCCAACCACTGGCTTCTCTTGTGGTCTGGAAACTTGGTGTGTTTATGATTATTATAAATGAAACCAGTTAACACCACCACATCGTAAATGGAATGAATTTGACTGCTGCTTTTTTAAAATACCTTCTTGATGACCTCATATAATTTCGTGAATATACATCCAACCCAAAGGCATTACCATATTTTCAATGTAATGAAAATATCCTCACTTTGAGAGAGTTTCTAGAGCACTTGATTTGATGTGATGCACATACATTACACCAACAAAGGAATGGAGAAAATCATTAAATCAGTGTACATTCCTTTCTGGAACTGTTTAATTACCTCAGATGTTCTGCAGGTATGGAGAAAGATCTATCGCATTCCCTTCTCTCTTTCCTTGTTTTTTATAGTTCTGTAGAGACTGCTTGCACTCTGCCATGGAGTCCTCTTTGAAATAGGCTGAAAACTCCCATCTTAATTTAGGATTGTTGTAGTTTCCCTCACTTTACTTGAGTTTGATGCCATGATGGTTCCTTACAAAGCCAAAACTCATTTCCATTGAACTTCATCAAGCATTGGAACTGATACTTAGTCTGTAATGACATTAAATCGTGTCCCATCATACTTTGAACTGTGGATGTGAACAGGTTGGAGCAGGAAAATAAGGTGGTGCTGATGATGCAGACACAGCATGGCGAGTGCAGTGACCCATATTTAGTTGTGGAGAGATGCAATTCACGATATCAAAGTTCCTCAAGTTGTTATGCCATCTTATTTCATTCTTGAACTGCCTCACTAGGAAACAAAAGCTTGTACCTTGTGTTGGTGAATGATTAATTGATTACTGTTGGATTTTTCAGGGAGCCCATATCGGATCTCCAGCGGAGGACCTGCAATACTTCTTGCACACTAGCGCCAGCCTGGAGGTTCTGCAACAGCATACCGACCTGCTGCTGTCGGAGTACCACCGCACCCTGCACCACACACTGCGGGCCCTGCGGCTGCAGGAACTGGCGGTCGCCTACCCACTGAACCAGCTAAGGAGAGAGATGGAGCAGCTAGCGCTAGTAGGGGTCTTCTGCACCTACGTTGTGCTGCCCGTTATGCTGAACCTAGCAGCTGTCGATTTTGATCAAGATACATCGTCACCCAGCTTTGCAGCCAATGTGGACAAGTTATTACAGAAATGCTATACAAACCCTGAGTATTTGTCCTTTGCCGAGTACTTGACTCCAATTTTTGAGAAGAACTGTCTTCTAGGAAGCTGAGTCTCGTCATTAGTATTTCCAGGTCTATCAGAGCTAAAATAAAATGTCAACATGCTACAAGCTCACATAAAGTTCCGCAATCAATAAAGAAATTTGTGAAACCTAGGAATGTGTAATTGCTTTCTTCACTGCTTGACGATGTTATTTGAGAGTAATCTCTTAAGTAGTGTGGCTATGGAGCCTTTGCATCAGCCTGACCAACACAGATCCTTTCGCCAGTACATATACAACTCAGTACGGTATATATGATGTCAAACGTATGGGTCGAGTAGGTGCAGGGGCCAGATGCTGTGTCGGCAGCAACTTGGTACACAGTTAATCAGCAAAAATTCTACCTTGCAAGTAAACAACACCTCTATCGCACATATACACACATACTTTGCACCCTCACAGTCTAGCATTTTATCTGCCATTACATGTAATGTACAGCTGGGTTCCTTGAGGAGTATGAGTAAATTACAGTCCAAGGTATGGGATGCCACCCTGTAGCCAGGATAGACACTTGGTGGCGCTGCCACTGTTTGGTCTCATGACGTGATAGCAATTTTTGATGGAGGTTTACTTCCCCTAGCTTTTCGTAAGCCAATCACATAGCTGTAAGATAGCAGCTGATCAACTTTTCTTTGAGGTTATTTTCTCTAGGAAGGTTGGCTTCATCAAGTCCAAGAACCCTTTCTGTCCTGTATCTGAGACCTCCTGAAAGCAGTCCACAATGAGAGGTCTCTTTGTGGACTGACCTTCGTCTGGTCCCAACCCTTTGACCTATCTGGCATGGATGACCAAGCCAGGAGCTTAAGCTCCCTCCAGAATAGCTTCCAGGGTATAACAGTACATAAAAATCTCCTCACCGTGGTAAGGAGGCAATCCTTGAGGAGGAATCTAAACATTTATCCAGATAAATGATAGTTGAGAAATCGAATGCCAAAATATAAAGCTATGCATTAAATGGGCTGCAAATGAACATTTGGAAAAAAAGAATAATGCAGGACATGCGAAGGATTAAGGAAATGGAGCAAAGAAAACAGTGAGGGATGGAACCATGTATACTCCATACATTTACAAGCGAAAACAAAATTTGGGAAACAAGAATATAGAGTGAAAAGAAGTAAAGTATAAATCACTTTCAGGAAAACAATTGAAGAGTCGTGTAATAATTTCGTGATCAGAACTGTACACTATTTAGAAATAAAGCAAGCTATAGCTGGCAAAAGATAAAGAATTTGAGTAAAACACTGAAAAAGAGACAATAAACATAAATATGGCACAAGAAAATAAGTGGCTAGCACATTATAAACAGTTCTGGTGTAATGACAACCAAAAATTAGAGTACACCCCCCCCCCTGTAATAGATAAATCACATGATGGCGATCTCATAATAATCCAAGAACTAACCGATGCCCGGAATAAAACTTGGAACCCAACACAACAGGGTCTGACAGTGTAAATGCAGAGTTGTATAAATATGGAGGATTATTTTTTAAGCTAACACTTCTTCATTTATGTATTATGTTTTGGAAAAAACGACAAATCCAAAAACTGTGGGCAGTTGCATATGTCATGTCAGTCTTCAAAAAGCTAAACGAAATGAATCCAATAATTAGAGTGATACAACAATAGCAGACACAGCATATAAAACGTGTGCCTCGATAATAAAACAATGTCTAGAAATTTTTGATGAAAATCTATTATCTGAACAACGAAACGGTTTTAGAAAACCGAGACAGTTTAATATAGATAGACACATCGCCTCTAAAGACTTAGAGAAAACCTTCGAACATGTAGGTAGAAAAATTTCATGAGACAAGTTAGACAAGAAATGATATTCTTAGCAAATAATAAAGGTGATAGAAAGCCGCCTATGTAGAGGTGCAAAAATAAGAATATAGCTTAAGCATGCTACATCAGAAGATATGAAGACATAGCTATAAATCAATGTGTCTTAAAAGGGTACAGGGTTTTTAATATATATTCTGATCATATGATTTAGACCGGGAGATAACAAACTGATCCACGCTTAAAATTATTACTTTTTAGTATGTTGCGTTTAGCTGACAATGTCGCACCATTATCTTACGAAGAAAAAGAAAACGCGTTAATCACTTCAGTTACCAGTAAAATGTTGTGACCTACCAGAACCAAATCGTCATTCAAGATAAACTGCTGAAATATAAAATCATATGCAGAACAATCAGTACAACATTGAAAAATAAATTTGGAAAGACGCAATAACTAAGTTTTGTAAGGTAATGGCCGCCCCTGCGTTGCTGTTTGGCAGTGAAATTTGGACAATTATTAAAAAGCAGGAAAGTAAAATCCAAATTTCTAGGGATAAGAAGGACTGTGCAAGGTCAGATAGATTAAGAAACGAATACATAATTGCAGAGTTTGGGATATATGCGATAAATGAGAACTTCAAGTCTAGTCGACTAAGATGGCTAGAACATCTACCTAGAATAACAAATTCGAGATCATCAAAACAAGCATTAAATTTCAAACCTCTTGGTACAAGATCCGTAGGAAGTCCAAGATGATGGCTGTATACTTGGAAAAGGGAACATACCTATGGCCTAGAACATGATGAAAAAAGAAAGTTCAACGCAGCAGCTAATCACAGTTTACCCCTACAGCCGCCATCTTGGCCGTGTTCAGAGGGATCTGAACTTTGCATCACATTCAGAAGTACGCGAACGACAGTAAATGCTCTTCAGGAATGTGCAATAGCGTGCACGCGCTTACAGCACACACACACACACACACACACACACACATACACACACACACACACTCTGCATGAAGTTCCACACCTGCATTATTTATCAAGAATTTTATGTCTAATACTGTGCTGTCTCGTAAGCAAATTGCATTATTCCCTCTGTTTTCTTCTTCCGTAAAATTTTTTTTATATTGTATACTGTAGTGTCTCATCAGTAAATTTCATCTCTGTCTCTACTCCTACATGTAGCTAAAAATAACATTCTGAACAGACAGTTGACACTTCTTTTTAGGCGTAAATGAGCTTATATCCTAAAATGAACTAGCATTTACCAGTAAAAACCCCATGTTGGTTAAATACTTTGCTACAGTGGTAGTTGACACAAACAAATAGGCGGTCTGAGTTACTATTCTGTAATTGTCAGCTATTGGAAAAATGCAATTAATGTGTAACTTACACTTGACGCCTAACGTAGGACCGTCGACTTTCAAATGAAGTTTCGCTATCTCATTTCCGATCGAATTTGTCTATAATGTGTATCAAAACATGTTAAGATTTTAACATTTAGATCTCAGGCTTACTTGAGGAAATTTGGTCATGGTACAAAGAACGATCTTCTATCATTTGACGTTTTTAGCAATTTTTCAGTACTAGAAATGCTTCACCTCTCCAATCACTGGTTTAGGAGGCTCACCAAACACTGGTTTAGGAGGAAATACGACAATGCATCATGTTATACACTATAAAAATATAATCGATCTTATTAAATACTAAAATAGTTTTTATTACTAGGATCTGACTGTGACAGCATGTTTACCCAACAGTTTTACACATCTCCGAGACTTTAGTACAACAACAGTACTAAAAGTACTGATGAGAAGTTAAGTGCTTTGCATCATTTAACTGCATATTTTCGTAAGAGCTAAAGACATTGCCACCAAAACAAAATTATTTATCAAAATACGTAATGATTTCGAATACCAAACGCACGCAAGTTGCTTGTTGCAGCTAATACGGTTGTATCTCTGATTTCAAACGAAAATTTGATCTTTGGAGCAAATAAGAAATATTTATAAAAATATATAAGGATTTTGAGTACAAAACACGTGTGGCTCTACTGGTATAACCTAACCATACTCTTCGGTTTATTAATAACTAATGTTAGTTATCGTTCTGTGCTTCACAGAAAAGGCATTAATTCAGAAGTTCAAATGCTACACGATAGAATGTCAGCAAGATTTTAACTTGACCATTGTCGAATAAATACCTACCTGAACAACAATGATCGGGAACAGATTTTGTGCCCCAGCTGAATAATTTAGCGTAGTTAGCTAATTTTGTGATAAAATAAGTAACTGGATTGGTTGAAATGTTAGTTACTGAAGGATATTTATGGTCGCCAGCTCGTGCTTGAGCAGAAGTTATGAAATTATGTATGTCTGTGCGGAAGAAATATTATGTAACAAATACTGAAACGAGTTTAGGCGGAAACAATAGCTACACACATGGAAGCTCAAAAGAAAATATCACTATAAAAACACAGATGACAGTTAATTACTACGTAACAGTATTGATTAGCCACTAGCAACACGTAATGCGGTGTGTTCTGAGCTACATTACTCATAATAATGTTGTCTGTCGTCAGGCTTTGTGAAGCAACGCCCAGAACTAATTAATAAGTCTTACGATATTAGCTAGAAGTTTTGCTCAACTTGATCCTACAGATAGCAGCAAAAACCATAAACAACGATGAAATTACGAAAAACAAGATTCAAATTACACGAAAAATACGAGTATATAGAAAATATAATCACTTGATGCCGCTTTGACAGTAACTTAAAGTCACTTTCCTGTTAAGTTGTCATTGTTCTGATCATTATACGATGTGGTTAAATGAGTTATAATGGAACATGAATTTCAGTTAATTAAAATTGCTTCTGGCTTTTGAAATAATTAACTGCAATTTCTAATAGGGAAGTGCACTTTTATCCCAAATCAAGTATTGTTTATTTAAATAAAGTGACACTCATTTGTAATAATAATCATGAGAAAGGACCCTACTGGTGGTTAATGGTGTAAATCAGTAAAACTGAAACTAATTACAGTTTAACAAAATCAATATAAGTTTCAATTTAGGTGAAGCTACAGCACTGGCAAGTCTTATACAAACATACACTATTAAATCTCACAGTGTCAGTTTCTGACCTGAAGATGTTGCATCACGATGCATTTTGTAACAACAGTAATTGGCAATTGCCTGTTCATTCACTAACAAGTACATTGTAGTAACTATAGCCACATAGCACTCTTCTTCCAAAATTCTGTTTGCTACATCCTCTTAACTACAGAATGAACTCTGGCCCAGATCTGTGATCGCTCATTAAACGTTTTCATTGTCATGAGTCGCTTTAAGTGCAACACTGACAATGCACTTCATTACACATGCTAGCACTGGCTAGCCAATGTCTCGATTGCATCTCTAGAGTCTGTGTCTCTGTCTGCATATGCTCACGTCTCAGTGATGGTAGTGTCATCTGTTAAGAAACTGTTGTGATTTTACACAATGCAATATCCCTAACCTGGCCACCATTTCTGTTATAGAATTTTACAATACTGATTTTTAATATTTCGCAACAAATATACTAACATACTAGTAAAATACAAATTTTCTGTTCGGAAAATAGTATTAGTACTGGAAAAAGAAATGAAGTGAGAATTATGAGGCACTGTGTTGTAGTCTTATACTGTCACAACTGAACTGTTCTCTAACATAAATGATATTTTCCTAATGTACCAAATATGAAAGGTAAACACAAAAGGATTAAAGAGAATGATGGCCAATGTTCCATAGAGATATGGAAGTTCGATATCTCGAAAATGTGATCTTTGCACCAAAATAAAATTGTTTCTCAAAACATATAAGACATGTGAAAATTGCTTATCGTAATATGTTGATATCTCTGACTGTAAACAAAAATTCAGTCTTTAGACCTAAATAAAATTTTTTGTGTATTTTATCACAAAGATTTTGAGTACTAACACAGGAGCTACTACTGGCATAACTTGATTGTTCTGTAGGCTTACATAAAGTACATATGGCTTGCATAATTGGTACTGCTGATATAACTTACATATTAAATGGAGCTTGTGAGTGAGAAAAGTTCGATTATTGTAACAAACTTTACAACTTACAATAGACTTACATATTAAATATTTCCAAATCTAAATTGTCTGTAGTACTAATCAAAATAGACATGGCTCACTTATTGGCATTACTGATCTAAATTACACGTTAAAGTTCACTTTCTGAAGATTAACCTATGCTGCCAGACAGAGCTACCTCATGACACTTCAATGAAATATCATACACACACGTATAGATTAGGAACGACGGTTGATGAGCTTCCAACTACGCACTTTTAGCCACTCTTCAAACTCATCGAAACACCATTAACTTGAGCCAGCACTGGACGCCGCTGCAGGTAGTGGCTGACAAGTTGTGGCGCCAGGGTTTTGTATGGCACACTGCCAATATATGTTTGGCGTCGGCGCCTCTGGTCTAGGGAGGCATAGTCGGTAATGGAGTCAGTTGCTGGAGAGAGATGAACAAGGCTCGTCTATAGCAGGTGACAGTGACGATATGAACAGCACTCAATATTCGTTGCGCTCACGTCGATCATTTTCTTTATGGCTCTCTCTTGTTTACCAGTTAAAATTTACGTCTTCCACTTAAAACTATTTTTCAATCTCCTCTTATAAACTGAGCTAACAGTTTCATTTGTTCTTTGCCATCAAAATCTTATTACATTTTTTAACTGTCTCAAACTAATTGACTTCCTCTTTCAGAACACGCCTCTTTTTATTACCCTTTTCATTTGTGTGTCCATTAACTTGTGTTTACTGTGTTACTTAAATTGAGGACAGCCTCCAGACAGAGAGACTGCCTCCTTTTCCATGCTGAATATTATTCTCTTAAAAATATACCGGCGATGACGGACTAATCGCGTGTTACAAAGACAACAAACTCAATTGCATGCCAAACCAGTGGCTTGAATCTAATTGGCTTCAGCAAGCAAAATTTAACTGATCTCGTCGAGAACCTACACGCTTTTCGTATGAGTTGCTTCGCCCAGACAGTACAAGTAAACCTCTACGAGCTGATCCTCGGAATAGGATGTTTGAAGGATTATCAGGGGTCGGTATTTTGGATAAGATTTTATAAAGGAATACAAAAATCAGCATTTATATAATCTGGACATTATAAAAATTATCATACTAAACAAGAAACATTTGTATGCGAGCGCTTATGCTGTTGCAGTTGCTTTTTGCGTGTCATTAACTTAGAAAATATAATTTATTCATTTACATGCCTGTATGCATGTGCTCGTTTGACCAATTATTTACTTTGTTACTTGCCTTTCTAGCCTTCTACAAGAAGCTGTCATCCATTCATTTTATTTTTATTTATTTCTTTATTTGCGACATCACTCTGCAAAGCATTGCGGACTCCTGTTGTTAATCGCTACATTTAGTCTTGCCGCTAGCATTTCTTAAGTGTAACATTTCCATGGAACTTATAATATAGCGTTATCTCAGCCCCTTCTTTTACTTACTACACCTTCGAATTTGCGTCAGCATACCTTATCTTCCATAGACTTTAAAACTCTGTTCCTAATGAAGTTTTCCACATACATTACTTCTTCTAAGCATCGGATCTTACACGTGATCTTTAGCATATTATAATTTACTTTTTTTTTTAGGTAATGTGTCGCTCTCATTACGATATCCTCTGTTATTGTTTGATTCTAGTCACGAAAAGTTATAACCATTTATTTTACACAGGAGTTCAACTTGTCCTCCGAGGGACTTTCTCAAAAAAAAAAAAAAAAAAAAATCCTTCATTATAAGACCCGAGAGAAGGGCACTGATGACTCCTTCCTCTCTGATTTATACATATCGGGAACTGATTACCAAAGGGGCTGATTACCACACGAGCATGCATCAAATACTTATATACTAACTTAAAATTAGTACATAGTTCTCTCTTTGACATTTTCCTTTACCTGTATTCAATTAACAGATCGTTACAAACTTTCGTAATACAGTCAGCACTGTATGATGACCACCAGACGTAATACCTGCTGGCATGTCAGTTTTCTTGAGTTATCATTCGTCGTTGACGACTTACCTTGTTCTTTGATGATGCTTGGTAAATGCCTCATGCTACTAATACTTGTAAATTTATTGTGTTACCATTGTGGAATTTTCTTAAGTCACTGTGGTGGAACAGACCTTTAATCCTTCCAGTCACGGGGTCGGTTAGCAAGTAACTTCCTGTGTGCGGCTTCCTGACAATAACATATGGGCCTTCATAAACGCGCTGCCACTTACGATTTTTCTTTCGTAGCTTCGATGATTTAATAAGATTCTCTCACCTTCTCTATATGCAATAACCTTACTTACCTTTTGGTAAAATGCTTTCTTACAGAGGTTTGCATACGCTGTCACTGAAATCAACGCCTACCTGATTCTGGTGTCAGCTTCTTGTGGAGGCTAAAAATGCTGTTTCTAGTTTTCCTGATTGTGGTGGTTCTCCCTATCGGATATCGCCCTTAACGTCTCCTCTGTTTCGTGTTGGTGTTGTGACTGTGGCACGAAGGGTGGTGGACAGGGATCTTGTCGCGTGTACGATCCACTTTGCGCATATTAGATTTGTGCAGTCTTTTGCCGTTTCGGTTTCGGATTTCCTGCATCATCATTTTTAATGACCGGAAACATTTATATTTGTCGCAGGTCGAAATGTATTCTGGACCATGTAGTGTATTGTGTTGTCATTATTAGCAAAATGTTGTTGTCCTCCACTTGTCCCATGCCATTTATGTGATTTCCACTCACGCGTCCTGTTACAGGCTGGTTCGCTCTGATAATTTCCTTACTGTGTTGGTTTGTTTTCGTACTGATTTTGTGGATAATTGTGTGTTGAGTTTCCGTACTGTGGCCGTTGTGTACTAGTCATTAGATTGTACCGTTGTTTATTATTATTCTTCGGTCGAAACTGTCCATTTCCGTACGACACCTGTTGACTTTTGTAGCCGCCGGACGGTTGGTAGTAAGCGCCGCTACCGCGCGCTCTTCCCTCACTGCCATTGTTGACCGCGTAACCTCCACTGTTTCACCTGCTCACTTCATTCGGAGCACTACCAACATTTGCTACCGCGTCTTCGCGAAGCAAATCCAATGAGTCCAACAGGAAAAGACATCCTTCGGTATCGTCCTCGGAAGCATTAACTAATTTCTCTCTTATAGAGATTGGCAATTTAGTTTTCAAAATCATGATCGCGTTTCTATTTGTAATTGGCGTGTCCCAGAATTTAATTTTTGCTAAATATTTTCCGAAATACCTTCTGAGACTGCTGTGTTTCGAATTGGACATTTCAGCACTGAACACTTCTTTTCTTAAGCTTTGCTGAACATCATCAGTATAAAATTTGTTCCGTAACATCCTCTCGAATTCATTACAGCTCCTGCACTTGTCTGTCATTTCTATTCCCCATAAGGCGGCATCTCCTGTTATATACCCCGTTACAAACTGTATTCTTTGCTTGTCTGTCCATCTGTTCGGAAATACTGCAGAGAAGTTTCGCAAAAATACGATCGAGTGTATGTCACGTTTTTGCGCGTGAAAGGTTGGAAATGTTTTGTGTTTTAATACACTTGCTTCCTGCATTTGGGTTGTGAGTGTTGGTGCGCTGTTCATTTCAATGTGGTTATGCACTATGTCTGTCGGACTCTGGTATGACATGTGATCAAGTCTGTAATGAATTTGCCTATTGTCATTTCGGTACGGGGAGTGATTCCATTCGCTACCCATCAGATGTTTGGGACTTCCTCATTTGTTCTTTAGTGTCTGCACCTCTTCAATGACCTGCTGATTCCATTGATGAAGATCTTGTGCCAAAGTTCGCATTATTTATCCTAGCTCAGATAACACGGTGTCTCCTGATTTTCCTGGTTCCGCCAAGATATCATATGTAACTTCCCTTGCTACTTCCTTCAGTTCTGTCTTTACTTTTTTCTGTCAGATGGTCTTTGGTTTTTATCCACTCTGTGTAGTGGTCGGATAACGCTTCGGCGTGAGCCTTTACCGCAATTTTTACCTGCTCCTCTATGTCCAGTGAGTCTACTTGTTTCGTCAAATCATCTATCTCGTTTCGCATATTAGTGACAACCAGTTTCGTGGCCCTGACCTTTGACATGGTATCACAATTACCCTTTAATACTACAGTTTCGTTATGGTATGCTTCTATTGTGGCATTAATTTCACCCTTGGCAGCCCCTATTGCTGCATCAAATTTGCTAGATATCTGCTTGATCTCAGCCTCAACCTGTTTACGGATCTCAGTTTTTACTGTATCGATCTGACCACTATTTCCGACTTGACCACGCCCAACTGGGTATTGAGATCAGTTTTCAAGTCGGTAGTTACTTCAGTTTTTACTGTGTCAAATTTTCCATTTACTACTTCAAATTTTTCATTTACCGCATCAAATTGTTTATTTAAATCGGTAAAAGCTCGCATTAGTTCTTTTTTGTTTTCCTCCTCTCATTCAGCTTTTTCTCTTGCTTTTCGTTCCTTTTCTAACCGCAATTCTTTCTTTTCCATATTATTATTTGCCATCCAATTTTGGATTTGAAGGATCATTGCATTTGTATCTACAGTTGGGTTGCTACCCGCGGGAATTGTTTTAATTCTTTGGTCTGTCTCAATCACATCACCGACGTTAGCTCAAAAAATGGCTCTGAGGACTATGGGACTTATCTTAGGTCATCAGTCCCCTAGAACTTAGAACTACTTAAACCTAACTAACCTAAGGACATTACACACACCCCTGCCCGAGCAGGATTCGAACCTGCGACCATAGCAGTCGCGCGGTTCGAGACTGAAGCACCTAGAACCGCTCGGCCACTCCGGCCGGCACCGATTCTACCCTCCGCCTCCATTCGCATAGTATTCACCATGGAAAAGGAGTCAGTCTCTCTGTCTGGAGGCTGTCCTCAATTTTAGTAACACAGTAAACACAAATTAACGGACACATAAATGAAAAAGGGGAATAAAAAGAGGCGTGTTCTGAAAGAGGAAGTCAATTAGTTTGTCTTTGAGACAATTAAAAAATGGAACAAGAATTTGATGGCAAAGAACAAATGAAACTGGTAGCTAAGTTTATAAAAGGAGATTGAAAATAGTCTGAAGTGGAAGACGTAAATTTTAACTGGTAAGCAAGAGAGAGCCATAAAGAAAATAATAGACAGCAGTTCTGTACCGGACGTTACCATTAGATTAAGAATATATATATACAAACTATGTAAATATTATTAGTCAAGGTATCTTGTTATTCTTCAGTGAAAGTGTTATTTCTGCAAAGAGAAAGTAAGATGAAGGACGACGCCTATCAAAGTGAAAGTGAAAAATTTGTGCGCCGAAAAGCGAGTCTGCGTCACGACTCTTTAAACCACACCTTGTGTGTATCAGCTTTATTTTTAATGTGTGCAACGGTCAGTGAATCAGTATCGTTTGCCGTGCAGCCCTCGCAAGCCAGCAAAATAGCTTCTTTTCACTTATCTGTGAGCCCTTTACGGACAGTTGAAGAGTAGTACGACGAGATGACTTCGTACTGGCTTCCTCGGTGAAGCAACAGCAAAATGGTTCAAATGGCTCCGAGCGCCCTCTTTGGTACCTTGATGACTTCTAAATCGTATGAGCTTTTACGGTTCGTAATTTTTATCTGCTGGGCTGATTGATTTGAATGGATGTGGATCTGTAGTACTTGTATTTAGTTTGGGGACGTACCACATTGCGTGCAATTACACCGAATGGTCAAAACACAGTCCTGTTGCAGTAACACAGGTCGTTCTGTTTCTACAGAGGTTGCTGAAAGTGGCAGATATTTCTCCGACTTGTGATCAGTTCAGACTTAAATTTAACCGATCACATGCGCGAAGCTGTAGAAAAGGGAGCAGTTGCACGATCTGTAGGGGGTGACTAAAACCACGTTGGAATTTTGCTGTAGAAGCTAGGGTCAGGAAAGGTGACTCGTTTCGAGATATGAGAGTGCCAGAAATATGAATGAGTAGTGGCCGTAATCCGATGCAGGTATGTGCTTGAGAGGTGATTCCAAATGACTGACATCATTTCGAACATATAGTGTAACATTAGAGATCTGAGAAGCTAGTGTACATTTTTCTTTTTACGACCTCAGTCAGCACATCATTTACTACTACTGTTTGTGTTCATTCTCAATCAGTCATTGCCTATAACTAGGTGGATAAATCGTGGAACTGCTGATATGTCGAGAAAGAGTGCGTTACTAAACAATTATCTAGTTGGGGCGGTGTGAGGGAGTCGCAAATACCCTGTACATACCACGTTCTTTAGCCGAATCACTTTCAAAGTTCAGTGACTTTATCCCGAAGTTGCATCGTTGGCTGATAATACGTATTCCTACCATCACCGTTACGGTATTTGTCCAGAAAAAACCACCTCACTGAGAGGTAATTTCGTACCTCGATTCGTAAAGGGGGTATAGGTTTTAACATGGATATTTGTGTGCACCTTAAGAAGCAAGACTGATTGTGACAGTAACATGTAGTTGTTGCTGGGATCAGTTTTTTCTTTGACATATCACCGATTACGTGTCTCTTTCTAGGACGCACTGGTAGGACTCGAAAGAAGAACTTAAGAGACATGCACGCCCATCGCTGACTTTCGATCAGTATTATTTGGTATCGTAGGCAATCAGTTATTGACCAAGTATTATACTTAGTAGTATTGGTGGGTGCGTGATGTGTTCACATTTGAGCATCACGTTTACAAAGTATGTGTGTTTGTGGAAGGGAGATTACTATGCCCTGTTGTAGGGAAGGTAAGGATTTGACTTGGAGTACTGTGATAGCAAATGGGGGGAGTATGTCCAGTTGTAAGGAAGGTACAGTTATTTCAAGAGCCACTGCCGATACTTCGCTCATTCTCGAATGCTGTTCAATTGAGAGTGCGAGCGTAACATTTAATTGTATGTATAATGATAAACATATATGCAACCGGTTTTCCGGAATGATTCTGTGTCTGCAAAGTCCGTGGTAGTTAAGTCCGTTCCTGTTAATGGCAGCACCCATTCAAATGCAGAGGCCTGTTGTATTGTAGGAATGTATATGAGTTAACTTTGCCCTTGTCTAGACGACCAGATAGCTAACTAATACTTAGTATGTGTTGGGCGGCTTTCGAGATCAAGTGGAAATTTGAGAAGATGGTATGATTGCGGTAAAGTGTTATTCCCTCCCATGTAAAGTGTTTGGTTGACTGTTTGTGCACGTTTATTTAGTTCAGGGAAGATCGAATGTGGTGTGTGGAGACACGTTTGCCTGTTACCTAGGCGTGGGAAAGACCTTAGTTGACTTGTAAAGTTTATGGATGATATGGGATCTGTTAGATGACAGACATTGGTATTCTAGAGTGAAAATATGAGTTTCATTTATTTGTTTCCAGTTAGTCAGTGGTTTACAGCATTCTGCACCTCGCTAAGGTTTGAGGTTTGTAGAGAAATAATTTCCAGTCTATATCTCGGGAATTATGTTGCGGTAACGCTCGGTAGGATGCTGCCTAGTGATTGGTATCGGGAAGTATCGCGAAAATGGTATAATATTATGGTGAAAATATGTATGTTCTTGTAATCCACGAGTCTAGAGATGAGTGTAGAAAAGCGAGCAGGCAAGGGCGCAGAGACAGTAACGAGTTTGAATCGAGGGGACGCGATCTCGAATTTGTGGAAGAGTTCTGAGAGGGACTTTGGTTCGCTGATGTAAAAGGGATGAGTTTGTATGGTGGGGGATATGAATTGCATGTTTACTAGATCGAGGCGGTATTCGGTGATACATTGCCGGGATGGAGATCGGTTTCACTGGTCCAATATCCTTGCGAGTCTCATATGTATTTGATGATCTGTAGACAACATGGCGAGGTTTACTTGTCATTGCAATATGGTGATCAGTATAAAATTGTTTATGACGGCTGAATGTCGTGTCTGTAGAATCTCAGAAAAGGCTGACAGTGCTTCCCTAGGACTGGGGGGGGATCGTGACATATAGATGGTGTGAGTATAGGCATAGGGTAATTTTGTGTGTGCTGTACAGATATAAAAGATAAATGCACTGTTTGTGTAAAATGTGTAAATACTGTATTGTAAAGTTACTGTTGCTTACACTGTGTAAACTGTGTATACATTGCATTGTAATGTATGGTTTATGTTATGAGATGACTAGAGAGGATGACTGTGTGTCTTATCGTGAGGGATGTATAGATATAGTACATGGATAACTGTGGGAGATTATTTACGTGGGAAATTATATGCGCTATAGATATTGTCATTTTCATAAACAGGTTCTGTTAGGGTAAGAATTTTCGTACATACAAGCTGAGACATCAAGAATGCGAATTTTAAATATTTCTGGGGCGCTATACAATTCCCAAGAGGTCGACTTGGTTGTTATTTTTATTACAAATCCATGTGACATAAGAATAACATTGAGAACGTTTTAGATGCTGAGTTGCCACGCGGCGAGGCAGGAGCCATGTTGGGGAGGGGCCGCATGGCTGAACATATGTGCCAGTGCGCCCTGTGCTATTTTGCCTTCAATGGTAGAGACAAGTGAGGCTTGGAGATGTCGCGCATATGAGATTGGCGTCAGGACGCCTTGGATGCTATGACCTCAGGCATGCAACTTTTACATGCATCCAGCAACTGCAATTAGCTGTGGCTGTTACAGAGTGCACTGGAGCCGAGTATATGCACTCAGTAAATATGCCTTCACTCTAATGCGATTGCATCATCATCTGCATCTAGGAGATAGGAATTTCTCAGGTGTGAAGTATGAATGGGGATGCCGTAACCTCATGCTTGCGGGCAGTTGTGCATGGTTTGACATCTGACAGATGTGTCACTTATCGCTACCTCCTGTGTACTCTACTGGACAGGGTGTAGCGGAATGTGCTTGCATGTGTTGATTACATTATTTCGCGAGCAGTTCTGTAGGCTGTGCTATGAGCTATTTGGACAGTTTACAAGTACTGAGTATCTCTGCACATCATCTCTTATTTTTATTGATAGTCTATTTTTTACTTAAGTCCATAGTCAATGACTGTTATTTTGTAGTTTATTAGCTGTCTGGTGTGCTTAACTTATTTAGTTTTTCACAAGTTTCTTTTGCACGCTTCCTACATCACATAATTTGATTTTAAGCATGAGGTTGGCGAATGTTTTTGCACGAAGGTGATGAACTTGAACGAGATGGATGTGGCCAAGTATTTGACGTACAGCTTCGTTCGTCGTTCCTTGTTGGCTTTGCAAGTGTGTGTTGCTGTCGTGGAGGTCCCATAATGGAATGGAGCTGTGAGTGCAGAATCTCGTGGTTTAATGGCTTTGTATGTGTGAAAGTCATCGTAATGTGTCGCTGAAAGCGGTCGTTTTTCGTTGTAATACTTTGCAGACGACTAGTTTACAATAGGATAGGGATTTGGGAAGGTATGTCGTCTATTTTTCACCCATCTTCTTTCTTGGTCTCAATCTTGCGAATCTTCTGTTCTTCCTGCTTTTCCTCTGCTTCTTACTTGCTTCTTAGTTCTTCTCTGGGCAGGATATGGAAATATTTATTGATAACTAGTCACTTTGAAGTTCTCCCCCTAGTAACAGTTTGTTAAATGGTTTGGACATGTCATTTCTACTTTGTGGACGTTTTCTTCAGTTTCGTGCATCAGCGTGCTGTTTAATAGCGGTAGTGCGACTTTTACACATATTTTTTTTCCAGTGGTGGCTTGCCCAAGCCGTTTCCTCGTCAGGCCGTTTTTTGCTCACTCCGCCGATTCGGGTCGCTCGGAGACCCTTCCGGTGTTTGGCGTGTCTGCAGGGCTCCGCCACTGTGCGGCTCCATGTTCCATCCCAGCAGGGTTCTGCTTAGTGGGCAGATTTAATGCCCACTTTCGATACAAGGGCCTTCTGTTGGTCTCGCTGTCCTTTCCTTTCTCTCGACACTTCTGCCTTGTAGGAATTGTGTCTTGCTAATTACGTCCTTTTTCTTTCTTGATACTTCTCTCGTTGCAACTAGTGGGTCGTTGCATCTTGTCCTTGCTGGAGCTTTTACAATGGTTCTTACAAAAAGTTTTACTTATAATAATGTAACATATGTCTAGTACCTACATTGTTTTACGCCTTCTTAAAAGCTTTACAAATTTCGGCGCCCTTTCCATGTTACAATTCTAAGATATTTTGAGTATTAACTTCTACAAAAATCCTCAAATTATTTTTTTTTATTTTTTGTGTAGTGTCATGGTGTATAGCATTTTAGTATTTCATGCTGTTAGACTATCTACGCTTTATCGCTTCACCTAATCTATGGTACTATTGGTGTTACTTTTGTTTTCCTTTTTATTGAAACTACTTTCTTTTCCCCAACTTCCTCTCTCTTCATTCTTCTTTCTCCTGACGATCTTATCTGCAGCATAATCTTGAAATATTGTGCTGATTATTTACCAGTAATAAAATTAATCTTCAAACTTGTGAAAGTGTTTAATACTGCCAGTCTTAGGTAAAATACCCTGTACTTTATCTCGTAAAATACCCTCTAATTCTCTTTTACTGTGTTCCAAAATACCTTGAACTTCTTGCAAATTTTTCGTCGATTTCTTTATGGACTTCTAACATGAGTTGAGGCGATTCCTTCTTTTGTGCATACCATTCTAATTCTTCATCCTCCTTTTCTCACATCATTCTTAATTGTTTGTTTATAACTGGTATTTCTTCTAATTTTAGCTTTTGCTCAAAGAGAAGTGTGACTTTCGCGAATGTTACACTACCTTTCCCTATATATCTATTTTCGCTCGTCTCTCATTTAAAAAATCTGCACCTATAATTAAATCTACAGTTAGTTTAGGTATAATCACAAAGTTGGCTTCAATCTTTTGACCTTGGCACGAAAGAGTTAACTTTGTTTGTCTCGTAACTTCCGCAGCACTGTTTCTAATAGGACCTCTTACTTTAATATTACTTGTTTTCAGAACTGGCAATTCCTCATTGGCATTACACTGCATGAAGAAATTTTCTGAGATGCAGTCAGTTCACTTCCGCTGTCAATTACAATATTGACAGGGATATGCTTCTCCATGGCCTTCACAATTGGTTGAATTTGAAAGGGTTGGTTCTGTTCTTCTTCTTCTTGCATCAACGAACCCTCCACTGAATCATACACGAGTCTTTTTAGGAATTTCCCTTGTGAATTCGAACTTTCTGTAGGATAAGCTTCGACTGCTACTTCTCTCTCTTTTATTTCCTCTTCTCTAATTCTTCCTTAATTTACGCTTTCTTCAACATCCTCTATTTTTTCTCATCCTCGTCTATCTTCTCCTTCTTCATCGCTACTTCCACATAATCGCATCTAAATGTCCTAATTATCACTTCATAACTTCCTTCATTATATATGTTGGGTTGTGTGCCCACTCGTAACTTATTTTCAACTTCTGTCGACTGCTCATTATCCTCATTGAATTCGCTTTCCCTGGTTTCCATCTCTTATAGCTCTGCAATTCTTATTACTTCACCCTTTCCTCCTCCATTCGTTGTGCATGCCTCTGGTAATTAATCTTCCTCGTTAGTATTCTCCCAATTAACTGCGTCCCAACATGATATTGTTATTTTACTGTCTTCGTTTTCATCTAATTCCTGCGTATTTGTTACTTCCTTCTTCTCTTCACGTGATAAGATTTTTACTTCTCTGTTCAAGGTGCTGCAATTGTCCTGGCTCGGTGCGACATTCTCTTTGGCATGGGCGCTTAGCTGTCAATTCGAACGTTTATCGGGGTTTGGTGGTCTTACCTCCACCTCTTCTATCTGTATTCGCTTTTCTTGTTCAGCTTGTTGATAGTGGTTTCTTTGTTTATAGTTTGTCGGTCTATTGGTTCTCCAGTACCTGTTCCAGTTGTCGTTATTCCCTCTGTAATAGTTGTTGCCGTTCCTGGGTGAATTATAAGTATTGCCATATTCTCTACTAGTCCATAACCGGTTCTTTGTTGAAATCTATTGCCGTTTCTTGGTGCAAAGTTCACACGTGGTTCGTAATTAATGTTTCTTCGTACTGTGTCTTGTGGATTCCACTGCTTTTTGCTTTCGTTTTCACGTGCGCTTCTTCTTTTTCTTGCGTCATCTTCCGAAAATATGAACTCTAGTTACCTTAGAATACCTTTCAATGCTTCGGCGTCATTGCCTCCGCGACCTACTAATGATTCCTGGTATTTCAATGGTAGCTTCATCGCGCATAATTTAATCAAATCTCCGTCTCTGTCTGGTACATCTAAGCATTGATTTTTCTTTGCAACTAATTCGAAAAATTTCACGGGACTCTTCTCTCCTGAATTTTCAAAGTATGGGTTCTGTAATAATTCGTACTTCACTCTGTTCTGTGCTTCGCTGGACCAATATAATGAGAGAAACTTCTCTCTGAAATCTTCGTACGATCGGCATGTCCCTGCAACATTCTGCATGGTTTCTGCGACTGTTCCTGACATGTGTGCACATATAAAGTCCAATTTGTGTGCTAGCGTCCAGTGTTCTGGTAATCCTACTCGGAATTGATCAATAAAAGTTCGTGGATGTAATGAGTTTCCTTCTCGAAAGTGCTGAAATTTTCTGACCGTGAGGAAACGATCGTTGTCGTACTTCGTCATAGTTCCATATGAAATTCGCGATTCATCGCCACTTTTACCGAGCGAGGTGGCGCAGTGGTTAGCACACTGGACTCGCATTCGGGAGGACGGCGGTTCAATCCCGTCTCCGGCCATCCTGATTTAGGTTTTCCGTGATTTCCCTAAATCGTTTCAGGCAAATGCCGGGATGGTTCCTTTGAAAGGGCACCGCCGATTTCCTTCCCAATCCTTCCCTATCCCGAGCTTGCGCTCCGTCTCTAATGACCTCGTTGTCGACGGGTCGTTAAACACTAACCACCACCACCTCATCGCCACTTTTGTTTCTGATTATTTCTCCCGTCGTTCTTTCCGGTTGTGGTAGATCCATTGGATATTGTCCACTGTAACTTTCGCCTACCCTTATGTAGTATCGTTGCAGTGGTACGCAATAATTTTCTTCCATCGGTTGTGAACGTGTAGCTGAATGTATTGCGTTGTACTTTTCGCGACCTGGCTTTCCAATGTCACGTATTGGTTGGGTGTCTTGTCTGGCTAGCCTTGCTGCTTCATTGCACGATCCAAACTCTCTTGAAACATACCTTTGTGGTTCCGCATGTGTTTGTGATGACGTTTGTTCATCAAGAATTTCGAAACGTGTTTGTTGCTGTGCAGGCTGTCTGATTTCACGTATGTTACTTTCCGCCTGTGATTGGAATCGCAAATGCATAATATCTTCGTTAATTGCTTGTTTTTCCGGTGCTGTTACAGATACGGATGTGGTTGCAGACTTTGTGCTTGTTCGATTCTGTTCACTACGCTCTTCAATGGTTTGAAACAACTCTGTTCGCAATTTCTGAAATTATTGCTTCGTTTGCGCTTCTATTTTGCTATGCGTTTATCATATCTTTTCAGCGCTGCTTTTGTGATACGTTTGTGCAACACACTGTTTTCAACCATTTCACGTGCTGTACCTGCTGCTTGTCTAGTAATTACGTTTATCTGTTTTTCTAGTTTCTTGACTTCTGCCTGGGTGTTGTTACGAAATGTTTTGATCTCGTACTGAGTGTCATTACGCAATGTTTGTATGTCCGCTTGTACCTTGTCAATGTCTGTTCTCAATCGATTGTGACCTGTTATTAAGTTTCCTATCACTTCTCGAGATTCTTTTGCCTCGTCTTCAATATGACTCCTTTTTTTTGTTTTGTTCTTTAATCGCACGCATTTGTCTCGTGGTTTCTGCATTCTGAATATGAATTTGGTTCGCTATGTCTTTATTTTGCCTTGTCATGGTTTCCGTAATTTGTTGTAATAATTCTGCCAGATTGGTGGGTCCTATTGCGTTTTCTTCCGACGTCCTACGCTCTGTGTTTTCTCCCAAGTGTTGGTTCACAACCGATTGCATTAACCTGTGCTGTGACACGTTTCTGCTCACATTCCTTGTACTCTGTGCTGAGGGAGCTCTGATTACTTGTACTGTGGGTTCAAGGTATTCAAGATGCAAGTTAGAATCCTCATCGACTTCCTCTCTACTTTCCTGCTCCTCTGTCGTATGCTGACTTATGTTTTCTATGCCTTGACGTACATTATCTTCGTTATGGTGTGTTATATGTCCTGTTTCTCGCGATACTGCATAGTCTGTTGTACTGCCCTCTATTCTTTGACCATTTTCATGCTGGGTCTCTACCTCAGTTCGGTCATGGTCTCGATCTGCCATTTCTAATCTTTCCGAATCTCTTATTTTCTGTTTTAAAAAATGGTTCAAATGGCTCTGAGCACTATGGGACTCAACTGCTGTGGTCATCAGTCCCCTAGAACTTAGAACTGCTTAAACTTAAATAACCTAACGACATCACACACATCCATGCACGATGCATGATTCGAACCTGCTCCGGATTGGAGCGCCTAGAACCGCACGACCACCGCGGCCGGGTTTTCTGTTTTAAAAGCAATTCACGCGCCCGACTTTGAGTCAACACGCGCTCATACGATCTCACGGGTTTCATAAACTTTTTGCACAAACGACTTGCGGGCAGCTGTGCATGGTTTGACATTTGACAGATGCGTCACTTATCGCTACCTCCTGTGTACTCTACTGGACAGGGGGCAGCGGAATGTGCTTGCATGCGTTGATTACATTATTTCGCGAGCAGGTCTGTAGGCCGTGCTATGAGCTATTTGGACAGTTCACAAGTACTGAGTGTCGCTACACATTAGCGTGAAAAATTATTTAGGAGCAGTTTTCTATTGTGCACTGAAATTAGGGGTTGGCTGCGTGTCTGTGGGCTGTGCAACATGACTCCAGACACATCAGGGTGGGTGTTTCGTATGAGTGAGATAGATATACTGCATTCCCAAATAAGTTGTTTCAAAATAAACAGAGTGCAATCCTTCCTTACTCTCCCCAGCAGCCCAGAAAAGGCTGTCATTTTCGCGCCATTTCGCCCCCACTATCTTGGATTAGGTCACAGGAGGGAAGATAGCATCATATGGTGACAGTACTGTGTACTAGGTCAGTTGGACTCTAAATCTCGTGGTGGAGAGACTGTCTGCAAAACCAAAACTTCTGTCCAGAGTCGTTTTCCTGCCTTTTACCCCAACCATCTTGGGTTACGTCACGAAACGGACGATAGCGTCCTTCTAACATTCTGCATGGTGTCTGTTGTTCTATATCGTGTCTCCCTACCACTTTCGCGCAACGACACTCTGAGCGTGTTTTTTAGGGAATTGACTAGTTTGAACCTGGGATCTGTTGCTGGTAAGGAGACGCCAGACCACACATGACATGTAGAATTCAGAAGAGTTCAGTGAGACTAGCGATGATATAACCAAATACTTAATGATTTCAGCGTCAGCTCCACTGCACTCTCTGTAGAAGAATGTTAATACTAACTAAATTTAGTGGAAGGGGTTCAAGGCTTTCCTATTTTTAGTTAGCTGGTAAAATAACGTCGGAAAAGCAGTTAAGTTTACCATTGGAAATTTTATTCTACTCACAAAACATTGTTTATAAATTGCACTATTGATAAAAGGAAATGTTTTAATACAGGATGGTAAAAAACAACTGCATTCCACAAAAATGTGAACGAATATCCCCTGAGTGGGTTTCCAAGCTCTACAATGGATCGAAGGATGACCTATGCCATATCACATCTATAATCTAGCTTTAAATTCTGTCTCACAAGAGAGAAAACTATCAAAATTGTCTACAGTGACCCCCAATTATCTTTAATTACTTATCTAACTTGTCGTAAATTCAGTGGCTGATGTGGCTTCTCAATAACTATATAACAGAAAAATCATCGCGCTTCAGATTTTTCCTTCAAGTGGCAAATGTGAACGCCATGAGCTTTATTTGACCATCGACACTACTATTACGCAAAAAGGGGTGTAACAGATGAGACTTCTGCAGTTCTGAGTGAAGCTTTATGCACTGTTATGCAGCATCGCGTGCGTTCATTACCTTGTCGCTGTTCGTCAGGAGGCGGCGGGCAGCACAGCTCCGCTCACCTCGCCGTCTCGGAAGCGCCTCTCCCCTAACTTCTCCTTACTTCAATTTACCGAAGTAGGTTTTAAAAAAAACTATCTGGCTGTGTTTTCATCTGACCAATCAGGGTCTCAAAGTTAACCTTAAGCTTCGCCTACAAAAATTCTATCCAATTAGAAACGTTATAGTTTTTAAAGTGTGCAACGTAACAGAGACGTGAAAAAGTCTCACGCTAAAACTTGAAGCTGACGTGGTCCTTTAGTGTTATCGTAAGATCTATACTGTTCTTCTGGAGCGCTCTAGCTTTTAAAATGTGCTGGGGGGTGGTCCCGACGTAACAGAGACGCGAGAAAGTCTCAAGCTAAAATTTGCAGCTGGGGTTGGTTCTAGTGGTTAGCTGGCAACGTGAGTGTCCAGTCCGTCCCTTATGTAGGGTCTTCTAGCTTAACACGGTTCTGCTGTCGGCTTCTGTTCTCGTTTCTCCCCTCGGAACTGCGTCTGTCTCACGATGGGAAGGTATGATATGCATTTAGGCATTGTTGAATTAGTCTGCGGTATTGCATTTGCTCACTCGTTACATGTATTACTTTGGTTGTTAATTTAATGTCACGATTTATTCGGAGCTATGTGACATACTAAAGGATTTGCTTATCATGTCAGGGTTTTCATGGAAGGTGTTGGATTTGCCTGACACCTTACATCCTCTGCCGGTGGTGTTGAGTGCTAGACCTCGTGGAGAACACATTGTTTGACGTCATCATAGATAACTGTACTTCCATCATCACCTGACTCCACTACAGCCGTTCTCTAGTGGCATCGATATGAACTAAGCCAGTTGGGCTCTGGACTCAGTGGCGGATATACTGGGTGGTGGTGCTATCTCTAATTGTTTAAATAAAAACTGATGTATGATTTCGACAGTTGACGATTAGCAAGCATGTTTTCAGGGTCTTTTAGAGGGATTATAATTTTGACAATTTAAGAGTTGTTTGGCTCTCTGAACGTAAATGTATGGCATTATTTACGAGTGATTTGCATGTCTGTACATCGTGCAATGCGTTATTTTTGACTCTTTACAATTAGAAAGCATGTGTGTAGATCCGTATACAAGAGTTACGTAGGAGTAGTTTACAGGTCCATATGGCTCTGAGCACTATGGGACTCAACTGCTGTGGTCATTAGTCCCCTAGAACTTAGAACTACTTAAACCCAACTAACCTAAGGACATCACACACATCCATGCCCGAGGCAGGATTCGAACCTGCGACCGTAGCAGTCGCACGGTTCCGGACTGCGCGCCTAGAACCGCGAGACCACCGCGGCCGGCGCAGGTCCATATGTTGTGGGGCATGTCAGAGTGTGTGTTCTGTGATAAATATACTCCACACCTAAATAAATTGCACCAAAATAAATAAAGTACACTCTTTCCTCTCTCCATCAGCCTAGTGCAGGCTGAGTCCTTTTACCACCAACCCCTAGGAAGAGGTGTCGGTTTGGTGGCTTAGGTTAGTGGAGCTGAGCTTCGTTTGGAGTAATTTTCTTAGGTTGGTAGAGAATGGCGGTTGGGTGACTTAGGTTACTGGAGGTGAGCTTCGTTTGAAACAATTTTCTTAGGTTGGTAGTGAAAGCCCAAGTGACCTTTCTTTACTGCCAGAATTCAAATTTGGCGCCAGTTCCTAGGAGGAGGTGGTGGTCAGGTGTCCATTCTTTCCCACAATTTTCTTAGGTTGGTAGTGAAACTCCAATTGAGCTTGTTTCCTACCAAAATTAGAAACTTAGCGCCAGGTCTTAAGAGGAAGTGGCGGTTGGGTGTCTTAGGTTAGTGGAGGTAGGCCAAGTGAGCTATCTTCCCGCCACCTTGTTTGCTTAGTAGAGACAATTTGAACTTCACGCCATTTTTCTGGGTAGGCGGCCGTGGCAGTTTCCTGCCAAAATTAAAACTTCCCGCCAAAATCCGCCATCTAGTTTGACGTCCCAGCCGCAATCTTGGATGACGTCATCACTGCCATGTTGGATGGCGTCATCACAGCCATCTCAGATAACGGTACTTTGTTCTTGTGCCACCCTTGTTCCAATACTGGCAAGTATTTCTCACTCCACACTAGCAATGTTTAAAAATAAAGATTTTTTGTGTTGATCCCATACCAGTTACTGGTATCTGTTGTAACTAATGGAGCGAAAGGCAGTATTTAAATTGCAGTTAATGTACATACCTCCATCCTAAGTATACTTTGGCGTGCAGGATAGCTAAGCCCATAGTGGAAGGGGATTCGTTGATAGGATTTCATCAGTTGTTGTGTAAAAGTGTAATGCTTGTAAGTTCAATGAAGGTTTTAAATGAGTAATATTCTTGTCGCAGACAAGCAGTAAATGGAAATTTTGGCGAATATGTTAGTGGGATTCGCATCACTGTGTGCATATTTTGTGTCCAGGCCACAGAAAGTGAGGCTGTTGAAAATATTACAGAAGGAATTACACTAGATAATGGGGCGCAGTTGATGTTCGTGCAATCACCTTACACCTTTAGCAATTTAGAAGAGTTACTGCACCAGACTGAGGGACTTCCATACGTTGATCAGGGAAGAAAACATGTTTCTCAAGTGAATACAGTGGATAACAAAGGGAGATAATCGAATCTGAACCGAGATATAGTGTAGCTACTAACACAGCAAATAGCTGTGTGCTGTAAGAGATTGAACTAGTAACATTAAAGTGAAGGCAGTGCCAGGAGCCATGGGCGGCATTGGTCGAGGTTTGGTAATTGGTGCTAGTCCATGGGATGTGTGCCCCTGGTCTTCTTATGTCCTGGCGTGCTTCTATCATGGAGTTAGTTGGAGAGAGCGGGTAGTTATTCTATTAGTGGGGTTGGATGACTGCAGTCGTCACAGAGGAGCTGTAACAGAGTAGGAATATGGAGGTGGCCAGCAAGAAGGCACAACAGTTATCGATCATCGGAGAGGGCAGCCAGCTAGACGAGTTGGAGTAGAAGTTCGTGCAACAAAGCTACGGAGGCAGCCTGGTGGTGGGATGCTGGGTTTGGACTAGTGATGACTTGCTGTCAACACGGGCATTGGTTCCAGAATGGGCGAGCGGTTGTTGCTTTGCTTTGTGGTTTCAAGGAACAGAGTGCTTCCAGAATACAAGTTGCTGTCAGCTGTTGAGCTATGATGGTTAATGTAGGTTGTGCCGGTTGTGTTCAGTGAAAACCTCTGTTGTGCAGATCACTGTGTGTGGCTTGATAAATTTAAATTGTGCCAGAAGGGATATTGCTGTTTTAAACTCTGAGAAACTGCGTTTCATCCCTTACTGTATTCTACAAAATTTTGACCCCCTTTCGCTGTTAGCACTGAGTAAATAGTTCTCTTTTGTGTTTTTGTATTAATTCTACTTAATCGCTATATACCTTACTATTCTCATTTTCCATCCCTAGGCAAATCTGAAGATACCCCAAAACGGCGAAACGCATCATTTGCTCTAAGTAAATAAGATTTTGTAACCGATACTGCCTTACTTCGAGAGGTAAAAGCTTATTCATTGAGCTATAACTTAGTTATTAACTTATTCTATTCCCTTTCAGTAGGTTGAGAACATGTTACTTTAATCATGTTATAATTGATTTTCAATTTACTTTTTAACTTTCTGCACCCAATTTGTTGATGAAGTTTAGCTGCATCTGGGACTATCGGTACAATGTAATCAGAAAAGCAAACGTCGTTGTGAGAGTTTCCATTAACAGATGCTGGTTCACTTTCAAAATGACTTGAAGTGTAGCGGTAACGGTTGCACCTATACAAATCAATTATTTTATCGCACCAAGAAATATATTTTATTGAATCACTTCTCTTACGCCTATCACCCAGTGGATATCCTCGAAGGAATCTACAGTAACCAGAATAAACAATCTGAAAATGCCTATACAGGAAAACGATACTAAAACACACACGTTCAAATATACCATGAGCCGATTACGATACAAAGTACAACGTCATAGTTACTGATTACTCGAAACAGTGCAGACCCAAAGAATGGGGCAAATCGTGTCCAACATTGGAAGAATTTCACACTCAAGTAGAAAACTCGATCAGAAAAATGAATATGATATCAAGATGAAGACATAACAATGTGTACTGCAGAATAACAAAGAAAATAATTGAAGATGGCACATGAAATACCGAACAATATGACTGAATGAGACATTAATCGTGGCTTGCATATGGCAGAAAATTTCTACAGTTTTTCTTTGAAACCATGTGATGGGCTATATTCCAAATTTAACTAATAACAAAATTTTTTTCTTTCAAAGAACTGTTCGGAGTCATACACAGATTGATCAAGTACAAGCATGTCAATGGCGACTAGCGTTTGATGAGTGCGGTAGACGGCATAGGAATGTCTATGGACACTGAGGTTTAATAAAGGTGATTTTCAGACCTGAGAACCGTTTTTAAAAAGCAAGTAACTGAAGCAGGTGACAACAAGTTGTTTTAAAGAAGCTTGCGTCGTTATTTAAAAACAGTCCTTGATGCGAAAATACTTAGCCCTCCTGAGTGATCTTCAACACTAACACTGTATGTTTCTTTCCCAAGAAGTATGAGTTTCTGTCACAAACTATTGCTGTCTGAATATGGACCAGACAAGGGATAGTTTCCGCACGTAGATTCACTAAGTTTTACAACGACTTTTTGATTCCTTATGATCAACTAAAAGTTCAGCCAAGTGACTGGTTTGTTTACATTTGGGTCATAAATTAGACTTGCATGAACGTAACAAAGGAAAGAGAGAATATTCTCACTACGCCACTACACATCGAAATCGAAACATCTACTGGACTCTTTCATTTAATGCTAAGCGTTTTGTTGATCATTTAAGTGAAATAACGATTTAACGCTATTTGTACTCTTTACGTAAGAAGTTATTCTATCTGCAAGTCATATAATTCATTAATACCCTTACCCTCGCAATAATTTCTGCTTATCACTGATTGGTGTTATCTCAACGGCCTTCATTTTCTCATGAGCTACTCAAAAACATTTGTATGCAAGATTGTGATAAAGTAAGGCGCTCTGCCCCTTGCTCGGAATGAATCCAACTTTAGGTTGGGTCAGCGACCTCACTACTGAGTTGTGGGCGTTTAACGACCTACTGTCATCCAGATAGTGACGAACTGTGTGATAGGTTCGCACCCTACTAACCCACATTCGGTACAGCAACGCTGCTCCCACAGGAGGATTACATTCAGCTTCATATTTCTCTGTGGATTACCATATCATGTAAAACAATTCTTATCATTACTCACTGGTTCTTTACGTATTGAAGGTAGTATCTAAGTGAAGAGAGACAAAGGATTAGTCGATTTGTATCCTACTCACACAAAGGTTTCTAGTAAAAGGTAGAAATCTAGGTCAGAGGTCCGATTTGATGTGCAACTTTAATCCACCATAGATTTTCCTGGCTTAACTCAGTGGCTCTGTGGTTAATTGCCGAAGTATGGATCCAAAGTTTGCAGTCGATCAGTGGTCAGCGCTGTACGTTTTATTCGACTAATTGTTTGATAAGTTCGCACATTACTAACCATATTCAGTGTGGCAACACTGCTCCTACCAGAAACATTACTTTTGGCTTCAGATTTTCTCTCTCGATAATTTAGCGTGACAAATTCCTAGTGGTTCATGCTAACACCACAAGTTAAGGTAATTGTGTAAGTGTGATATATTCGAGGCAGTTAGTGATGTCTTCTGCGTGATCTACAGTGAGTGTACTTACATATCTGTAGAAACGTTTCTACTTCAATTATTTTAATTTCTTGTCGTTTTTACAAGCCATGTTGTAGGAGTGCTAGTGTGATAGTGATGTCATACTGTCGACTATTTTTGGTGGGTGATAAATTAGGCTAGCTAAGCAAAGTGCAGTGATCAACTTTTGGGTCATAAATTGGGGTAATTTGGATAAAACGAAAAGCATATGGTGGCCTTTCGTTTACATAAGGGATCCAGTCAAGTGACTGACTTGTTTACATTTTGGTCATCAATTAGACTTACGTGAACGTAACTTAAGAGCACTATGAGCAGTTTGTTTACATAAGGAGGCTAGAACATGTGGACATTCTGTTTACATAAGGGGAGCAATGGGTCTATTAACCCAGAAACTGCTCTGCGCTACCCCTTTCATTAATGAAGTTAATTGTTTGTGCAGTATCAGCACAGAGTTTCCAAAATGTCTACAATGAAAGGTGCGTCACTGGCAGCCCTGTAAATGACGTAGGAACCATGGTGATAGATAGATCATAACGTACAGGGACTGAACGGTGTAGTTCACATCAGAAGTGTTATTGTGATGTTTTGGTGGTGCTTTTTGTTCAAAAAAATGTGTGTGAAATCTTATGGGACTTAACCGCTAAGGCCATCAGTCCCTAAGCTTACACACTACTTAACCTAAATTATCCTAAGGACAAAGATACACACCCATGCCCGAGGGAGGACTCGAACCTCGGCCGGGACCAGCCACAGTTGCGTTTTGTATCATGCTTTTACCCAAGCATTGAAGCCATCACGAAGAAGAGGAAGTATATTTTTAAAAATTATCTGTCAGCATGTTTTGTGAGATGACAAGAGTAGTGTTTGCAGGGCTGCATGCACGCTCTCGATAGGTGTGCTGAATCACACAATCTTAATTCCATAGTCAATGTTTGGGACAGTGTAGAACAACATCCTTACAATATCCTAACTCTCTCGGATATAATCATCAATGATTCAGCTGCGTTCAGCAGTCCTGAAGCAGCATATGGACGATCTTCTTTGGCCTGTTGCACCATTAGCGAGGCTAGAGGTGCTCTTAGAACGAATTAGGATGATGTCTCCTCGAGTTGCTTATTTTTTTGTCCCATGTCCTTACTTCTACAAAACTTCATTGATACTAAAGATTTACTTTTTTTAATTAAATTATATGTTTCTAATATCTCTTCACTGTATTGAATACCTGAGCTTATTATGTATTACTTTTATTCGGAATCTTAAACAAGAGTACCATAAACCCAAAGGCTGATCTGAACAGGAGTAGTTCTTCTTCCACCTAAAACTCAAAAACCGACACAGTTATAAGAGAACCTTGGCATACAGAGTCAAATTTTGTAAAATTACATACTTTTCGTAGTTTATTATGATATATGTACATAACCACATCAAAACACTTGGAGAATTGCCCATTATGTATTATGCTTTTTTCTGAATTTATCCTGTAGTTTTAGTGCTCTAAAGATGGTAAAGTGTGGTTAAATAACGAGTTAACATAAACATTAGGCTTTGCTATAGGTACGTCTCACCATAAACAAGGTTTCAGTGGGGCGGGGGGGAGCGGGGGAGGGGCAATATGAGTCATTAGCTTCATGACTAATCTTCTACATTTCAATTTCCAAGAGTCAGTATCAGATTAATTCACACTGTGCACTACTTTATCCAAGCATTATTGGATATTATAATTTAAAACACATCACTATCCATTGTACATCCAAACCTTGGAAAATGACTATCCATATATAAAATCATACTTCATTTACTTTGCAGGAAGCAATAAAAACAGTTATTGGACTAATGCCCATTGACCAATCAAAAACTGAATCATACCAAAAAAATACCTTTTCAGTCACAAAAAGTGCTTACGATCTTATGCCCGAACGTTTCGGAAATGTTAAAAGGATGATGAAGGCCTCTGTTAGCTTCCTCATCGTCACATATGAATCGAAGATCTAGGATCAAACAGGCTTTATTTCACAAGTGAACGAAGACATTACTGAAAACAAAACACAGAACAGCTACAGAACACAATGTGTGAGAATATTAGCACTAGTTTTCAATCTTCTTTCTAGATATGAACGTACGTTTATTCTCTGAGCACATGGCAGGCGCTATTCCGAAGAGAATCTCAGCAACTGTTCAGTTTAAGAAACCATACACGAACTCTCTTCCAAACCACACCTGCAGGTTTACTTCCGACACATGGCAACTACTAGTACGGCGTGTCACCTCAGGGAGCGCTGAAGAACATGCCACAAACTTTCTATACATTCTTTATCTCTTTGGACCACTCCACAAATCAAGCTCGCCCTATCCGTTAATAATTATATCAACCCTGCCCCAATACGGCAGCAAGTCACACAGAGAAGAAGGAGAAGATAATCATGTTCTTTCTATTCTAGATTTCCATCATCTGACCGCCCCGATAGCTGAGTGGTCAGTGCGGCAGTCTGTCATGCTAAGAGGCCCGGGTTCGATTCCCTGCTGGATTGGAGATTTTCTCCACTCAGGGACTGGATGTTGTGTTGTCCTCATTATCATTTCATCATCATCAGTGGAAGGCAATGGGAAACCTCCAGTGGAATCACTTCCCTAGACGCTCATGTGGTGGACCTCTCTGACGAGGCTTCACCAATAACAAGACCTGCTGTAAGGCAGAATGCAAAGCTTTTGTTGTCATTTAGACGTTGTGATAATCGCCACTATTAGGTTCTGAGTCAGTGTCTTAATTAGTATATGCGCACAATAATCATTTCTATTGCGATCATTCGCTGATCTGCAACATATTAACTCTCGTTAAATGTCATCGTCTCTATGGTTCATCAGTGATAACTGGCCTGCCTAGAATGTCACAGAGAGAATAAGCTACCTCCAATTTAGACAGAAGTCAAGACCCCACTCATGTTTGTGTATTTCAGGTCAACAAAGTGAGCATTGCGAAAGATGGAAAACTGAAGTTTCTTGAGGATTCGAATAATTGGGAAACATGAAACAATGGGAAGGTACCTAATAGTAATACCTAAAAGTAAGATATGTATTTCTTTGAGAAAACAGTTACCGTTGACTTGAGTCACTTCTATTTCCATCTTTTCAATGGTCTTGCAATTTTATTGCGTCACGGGGACCAGAATGTGGACCAGGAATGCAGACATGCATGTGCAAAAAAACTAAAAATTAATTTTTAAACTTTTCTAGGTGATAATTACAACTTTATGATGAGACGTAGTGTAGAAGATTTAAACTGAGTTTAATAGGAAAAGAAAGTAAAAGTGTTAATTTGCACAAATGCAGGGATACTGAGGAAAGGATAAATTCACTTTGGCGAGGTTCTTCTTTATGGATGTATTTCATTAATACGCTGTTATTAGGGAATCCAGTCAGTTGTTTATTGTTGTTGTTGTTGTCTTCAGTCCTGAGACTGGTTTGATGCAGCTCTCCATGCTACTCTATCCTGTGCAAGCTGCTTCATCTCCCAGTACCTACTGCAACCTACATCCTTCTGAATCTGCTTAGTGTACTCATCTCTGGGTCTCCCTCTACGATTTTTACCCTCCACGCTGCCCTCCAATGCTAAATTGGTGATCCCTTGATGCCTCAAAACATGTCCTACCAACCGATCCCTTCTTCTAGTCAAGTTGTGCCACAAACTTCTCTTCTCCCCAATCCTATTCAATACCTCCTCATTAGTTACGTGATCTATCCACCTTATCTTCAGTATTCTTCTGTAGCACCACATTTCGAAAGCTTCTATTCTCTTCTTGTCCAAACTAGTTATCGTCCATGTTTCACTTCCATACATGGCTACACTCCAAACAAATAATTTCAGAAACGACTTCCTGATACATAAATCTATATTCGATGTTAACAAATTTCTCTTCTTCAGAAACGCTTTCCTTGCCATTGCCAGTCTACATTTTATATCCTCTCTACTTCGACCATCATAAGTTATTTTACTTCCTAAATAGCAAAACTCCTTTACTACTTTAAGTGTCTCATTTCCTAATCTAATTCCCTCAGCATCACCCGATTTCATTTGACTACACTCCATTATCCTCGTTTTGCTTTTGTTAATGTTCATCTTATATCCTCCTTTCAAGACACTGTCCATTCCGTTCAACTGCTCTTCCAAGTCCTTTGCCGTCTCTGACAGAATTACAATGTCATCGGCGAACCTCAAAGTTTTTACTTCGTCTCCATGAATTTTAATACCTACTCCAAATTTTTCTTTTGTTTCCTTTACTGCTTGCTCAATATACAGATTGAATAACATCGGGGAGAGGCTACAACCCTGTCTCACTCCTTTCCCAACCGCTGCTTCCCTTTCATGCCCCTCGACTCTTATGACAGCCATCTGGTTTCTGTACAAATTATAAATAGCCTTTCGCTCCCTGTATTTCACCCCTGCCACCTTTAGAATTTGAAAAAGAGTATTCCAGTCAACTTTGTCAAAAGCTTTCTCTAAGTCTACAAATGCTAGAAACGTAGGTTTGCCTTTTCTTAATCTTTCTTCTAAGATAAGTCGTAAGGTCAGTATTGCCTCACGTGTTCCAACATTTCGACGGAATCCAAACTGATCCTCCCCGAGGCCTGCATCTACCAGTTTTTCCATTCGTCTGTAAAGAATTCGCGTTAGTATTTTGCAGCCGTGGCTTATTAAACTGATAGTTCGGTAATTTTCACATCTGTCAGCACCTGCTTTCTTTGGGATTGGAATTATTATATTCTTCTTGAAGTCTGAGGGTATTTCGCCTGTCTCATACATCTTGCTTACCATCTGGTAGAGTTTTCTCAGGACTGGTTGTCCCAAGGCCGTCAGTAGTTCTAATGGAATGTTGTCTACTCCGGGGCCTTGTTTCGACTTAGGTCTTTCAGTGCTCCGTCAAACTCTTCACGCAGTATCGTATCTCCCATTTCGTCTTCATCTACATCCTCTTCCATTTCCATAATATTGTCCTCAAGTACATCGCCCTTGTATAAACCTTCTATATACTCCTTCCACCTTTCTGCCTTCCCTTCTTTGCTTAGAACTGGGCTGCCATCTGAGCTCTTGATATTCATACACTTGGTTCTCTTCTCTCCAAAGGTCTCTTTAATTTTCCTGTAGGCAGTATCTATCTTACCCCTAGTGAGATAAGCTTCTACATCCTTACATTTGTCCTCTAGCCATCCCTGATTAGCCATTTTGCACTTCCTGTCGATCTCATTTTTGAGACGTTTGTATTCCTTTTTGCCTGCTTCATTTACTGCATTTTTATATTTTCTCCTTTCATCAATTAAATTCAATATTTCTTCTGTTATCCAAGGATTTCTAGCAGCCCTCGTCTTTGTACCTACTGTATCCTCTGCTGCCTTCACTACTACATCCCTCAGAGCTACCCATTCTTCTTCTACTGTCTTTCCCCTATTCCTGTCAATTGTTCCCTTATGCTCTCCCTGAAACTCTGTACAATCTCTGGTTCTTTCAGTTTATCCAGGTCCCATCTCCTTAATTTCCCACATTTTTGCAGTTTCTTCAGTTTTAATCTACAGGTCATAACCAATAGATTGTGGTCAGAGTCCACATCTGCCCCTGGAAATGTCTTACAACTTAAAACCTGGTTCCTAAATCTCTGTCTTACCATTATATAATCTATCTGATACCTTTTAGTATCTCCAGGGTTCTTCCACGTATACAACCTTCTTTCATGATTCTTAAACCAAGTGTTAGCTATGATTAAGTTGTGCTCTGTGCAAAATTCGACTAGGCGGCTTCCTCTTTCATTTCTTAGCCCCAATCCATATTCACCTACTATGTTTCCTTCTCTCCCTTTTCCTACACTCGAATTCCAGTCACCCATTACTATTAAATTTTCGTCTCCCTTCACTATGTGAATAATTTCTTTTATTTCATCGTACATTTCTTCAATTTCTTCATCATCTGCAGAGCTAGTTGGCATATAAACTTGTACTACTGTAGTAGGTGTGGGCTTCGTATCTATCTTGGCCACAATAATGCGTTCACTATGCTGTTTGTAGTAGCTTACCCGCATTCCTATTTTCCTAATCATTATTAAACCTACTCCTGCATTACCCCTATTTGATTTTGTGTTTATAACCCTGTAGTCACCTGACCAGAAGTCTTGTTCCTCCTGCCACCGAACTTCACTAATTCCCACTATATCTAACTTTAACCTATACATTTCCCTTTTTAAATTTTCTAACCTACCTGCCCGATTAAGGGATCTGACATTCCACGCTCCGATCCGTAGAACGCCAGTTTTCTTTCTCCTGATAACGACATCCTCCTGAGTAGTCCCCGCCCGGAGATCCGAATGGGGGACTATTTTACCTCCGGAATATTTTACCCAAGAGGATGCCATCATCATTTAATCATACAGTAAAGCTGCATGTCCTCGGGAAAAATTACGGCTGTAGTTTCCCCTTGCTTTCAGCCGTTCGCAGTACCAGCACAGCAAGGCCGTTTTGGTTAATGTTGCAAGGCCAGATCAGTCAATCATCCAGACTGTTGCCCCTGCAACTACTGAAAAGGCTGCTGCCCCTCTTCAGGAACCACACGTTTGTCTGGCCTCTCAACAGATACCCCTCCGTTGTGGTTGCACCTACGGTACGGCCATCTGTATCGCTGAGGCACGCAAGCCTCCCCACCACCGGCAAGGTCCATGGTTCATGTTTATTATTGATATATAATACACATGATCGATTTCGAATTTATAAACTTCATCCTGAGAGGTGCTTGTGGCAGATCAGCCATCGAAACGGTGAGATAGAGGGTGGTCCAAAAGCAACTACATCTAAAATCAGTAGTGCTACTGTAGCCATAATATATGGTGCACTCAAGAAATGGCCTATTTTCTGCTTGCAGTAGGCTACTGATTTTCGGATTGGTTACGCTTAGGATCACTTTATGTACTTTCGTATTTCTGTTGAGTTGGACTGCCATAAGCACTTCAGTAGATGAAATTCTATAATTTCGAAATAGTTAATAAAATAGAATCAACGAAATAGCTGAATGGGTTACCCAATAAGAGGTGAAATAAATCATTAGAATACATCGAAAGTGGAACTATCCAAGGCTCGTTAGAGAAAAGCACGATTCATAGTTCAATGACGTTGTTCCGTAACCAAATTCAACCCTCTCCTACCCCAGCTATTAAAAACAGTGCCATAGAACTTAGTGTTTTGGAAGAATTTTAAGAAAGCAACTAAAAATTAAGTAGTGCATTGTAATACATATATTTTTTTACTTTATGTGTAAATCACAAGTGGGGCTTCTGAATCCCGCCAGAAGATATTCATCGTTTTTGATCGGGTTATTTACTTACTGAATCAGTAATATCTGTTTACATTAATTAAAGGAATACGAAACCAGATTATAAACATCAAATCAGCTATAATAGTGTACTTTCATGTCAGCAGAGCTCAATTCTTATGACGACAGTTCGGCACTCCGTCGCTGTCTTCTGTCCTCTGTTTTATGTCTGTGGAAAGTGAATGGGAGTTTTAAGTACTGTCGGGCAGGAAAGGGTTAAGCATACTTATCTCTCTTTTTAGAGTGGTGTGCGGTATCGCAATCCCCCCCCCCCCCATTCGCTTTTTCCACCCTCCCCCCCACACCACCACACACTATTGTCTAGTGTACAGAGCCTATGTACGATGCCACCAGTAAACACTTCCGACTTGAGAAGTGAAACCGTGGTTTTCTGTGAAATGAGGTGTTGGTGTTGGAGGGGTATCCGCTGTTAAAGGCAGATACCACTACTGCTGAGGCATCTTGGTCCTTGGCTGACGTCGTACAGATGGTGGAGCGAGGTTGTGCTGTGGTTAATGGACTGGAGTCGCATTCCGGAGGAGAGAGATTTAAATTCTGTGTTCGGACTTCCAGGATCAAGTATTCCGTTGTTTTCCTAAATTAGTTGAGCAGAATTTCTTCTCCAGTCAGAGATTGTGTTGCTGACGTGTCAGACGCTCATCTTCCTCGTTCCGGAACAGGTCGATGGTAGACATTTTAAATAAGAGGCTTACGCACAGCTTAGGCGAACTCAGTCAATGTTCAACCTACTCTCAGTGGTTAAATATTCTCTCTTTTAGTGCAGAGACAAAATGCTTGCTAATGGCGTGTTCTGCTTGTAATGAAATGGTCGTTTCCCGTTAGTTATTTGAGTGAAATAGCGAAGGCGTAAGTCTGCTATTTCCAAATGCTGTGGCATTTATTGTTTTTTATCCTTTCTGTCACTGTCAGTCATTCACAGATAAAATGTTTATGTGACATTAATATTATGCAAAAAAGCTTATTGACCATAATAATGGTAATCAGAATAAAAGTACTAGATCACAATTGTTTTTATTCGTGCTAATTGGTATTATGACCGATTGTGATAAGTAAAAAAAAATTAAAACTCACATAATTAAGAAAATGTATCGGAAAAGTGTTAGAGTCGGTGCTATAAAAGTCAAAATTACAGAATTTTGTCGCGTTATAATCATCTCAGTAAAAGCATATAAATGTTGCTTGTGAAAACAACGCTAATCACTGTAAAATGTTTCATCAACATATTGTAATATTATTAAGTCTGCCAGCGTTATGCTGTCTGGCTTTACAACGAGTAGTTGCATTATAATGAGGACGTGCGTACATTTTACTACTAAGATAGGTGATTTCTGCGTACTTGCTGTTGTTGGCAATATGGTAAAATGTAAAAGATATCTGATGACGAAATTATCTCTGTTGGTCGGGTGACAGTGACAAAGGTGATGATGGATTAAGTTGGCACTGAGTCTGAAGACATCATGACACACATAAAGGCATCAACGCGGCTGAACGAACGATGGTCTGCTTTGAACGCAGGTTGTACACAACTTCGATTGAACTGTCGCTAGTAAAACATCTGTGTGACTCTTTTGCACATAAACGACATACGATTCTTGCCCGAAACAAAGTTGCTGTCTCAGTGAATAATAATTCGTATCTTTACGCAACAAAAAAAGATTGTTTATGGCCTTTGACTTACTTCATACAATTTTTTTTTGAGTTTCCGGATTTTTGATATTCCAGATGGGCTACAGGCCCCACCTGTTCCTGATGAAAGAGGTTCCAGTGATGTAAGAATCAACAGCCTTACCGTTATTTCAATGTGACGACTTTCAAAAAGTTAAACCCTCTCATACAAGATTTCACTCCAGTTGTTTAAGAACAGTGGGAGTGCGTAACTTTGAAAGAAGCCGTCTGAAGAGTTCAGTGACATTTACTTGCCTTGTAGGCGTTTCCTATCTCAGCAGATACGAAGAGACAAGCAGCCAGATCAATGTCCACGAGGCTTTCGAGATGCAGACATGCACTGCCTGATAAGATGCAGTCCACTGACCCACATGTGACCAGGCCACATCCGCAGCGCCTGAACATAATGTGACGGCAGACGGGAGTGGAAGTACCGACGTAAATGTCTACATTTGGACGAGTCATTTAATCTCAGTCTACAAAAGAAAGTTATAAGCATTAAGATTAGTAATAGGGAACGTCTGTGCTCTGCAGGTATTTTCGACTCATGTGCACTAGTAACGACAGCACTTCAACATAGGGCGATTGTATTGTTGATACGCTTAGCAAAAAGTTGTTCGGAATTTAAGCTGCAGACAATATTAGTATGTTTGATCCATAATAAACAATATCCTTTCGATAAGAATAGTCGCATTACAGGTACAAAATGGTCAAATGGCTCTTAAATTCTGAGGTCATCAGTCCCCTAGAACTTAGAACTACATAAACCTAGTAACTAACCTAAGGACATAACACACATCCATGCCCGAGGCAGGATTCTAATCTACGACCGTCCTTAGGTTAGTTAGGTTCAAATAGTACTAAGTTCTAGGGGACTGATGACCTCATAAGTACCATAGAGACATAAAACTGTTAAGCAATATGCAACATACGGTAAAACCACACGCTCCTGATGCTCAAGGAAAACTTTAGGTACAATAATATGATTAAGTGACCTATTATGCTACGTGGGTCGGGAAATTACTCACTACGTAACTCAGGGACATGGAAAATATCAGAGCCACTATATACAAAACAGCTTCACTGATTCGACGTTTGAAGGGACAACCCATCGGTAAATTTGAAAGTAAACTTCGACATGTCATAAAATCATAACTGGATTCTCATAAGATACAGTCCGTGTAGTTTTCAGATAAAGAAGCACCACAAAATCGATCAGTTCAACCCACAGTTTATAGAAGAATGGCTAGCAAAACATACTCTACGTATCGTCTAGAGAGACAGATCAGAAATTTGTTTAAGAACTGCAAACAGCCTCCCTTCTATAGCGTACAGAGAGAAAGGGACAGTATATTAGCATTTATTCACTTTGAAGAGTATGCAACTGAAGCTACAACTGTGTGACTCATCACACTCACACACACACGCACACACACACACACACACACACACACACACAATTTACTGCTTACTACCACGAAGCATGGTTCATTGCATCCATAAGCTACCGATTTAGGGCAGACGACCACAAATCGCTGATGACACCCTTGTGGTCAGTGAAACCATCTACCAGAGCCTCTTAACTTTCAAGGGTAAACTTTGTATAATATTGACTGAACATCAAATCTGTATAATTGAGCCACACATTCCTACAATGTATGCAGTAATAACCAAGATATTCAATCAACACTTTATCTGGAGCTTTCTTTTACCATCGGCGATCAAAACCATTCCAAAGAGCCCTTTATTCACTGTGGTCGCAAGTCATGGGATACCTCCTAACAGCGTGTCGGATTTCGTTTTGCCCAGCGTTTTGCAGCAACTCGACGTGATACGCACTCAACAAGTAGTTGGAAGACCACTGCAGAGCCATGCTGCCTCTATAGCCGTCCATATATGCGAGAGATTGCCGCTGCAGAATTTTGTACACAAAGTGACCACTCAATTTTGTTCATTAAATATTCAGCTGCATTCATGTCAGATAGTCTGGGTGTCAAATCATTCGCTCGAAACATCCAGAACGTTCTTCAAAGCAATCGCGAGCAATTGTGGGCCGGTGATATGTCGTATGGTCATCAATAAAATTTCCATTGTTGTTTGGGAACATGAAATGGTCCCCCAGTCGTCGAACATAACCATTCCCAGTAAATGATCGGCTCAGTTCGACCAGTGGACCCATTCTGTTCCATGTGAATTCCACCAGCTTGAACAGTGCCCTCGTTAGCAACTTCGGTCTGTAGCTTCCTGGGGTCTGCGCCACGGTCGAACCCTACCATTAGCTCTGAAATCTGGACTCACCTGACGAAGCCACAGTTTTCCAGTCGTCTCGGGTCCTACCGACAAGGCCACGATACCAGGAGAGGCGCTGGAGGTGATGTCGCGCTGTTAGGAAAGGTACTTGCGTTAGTCATCTTCTGTCATAGCCCACTAACCCGAAATTTCGCGACACTGTCTTAACGTATACGTTAGTCGTACGTCTCACATTGATTCCTGCTGTTAGTTCACGCAGTATTGCTTGTCTGTTATCACTGACAGCTCTAAGCAAACACCGCTGTTCTCGGTCATCAAGTGAAGGCTGTCGGCTACTGCGCTGTATGTGGTGAGAGGTATTGCTGAAATGTGGCATTCTCGGTGCACTCTTGACACTGTGGGTCTTGGAATATTGAATTCCCTAACGATTTGCGAAATGAGATTTTCCCCTGTGTCTAGCTTCAGCTATAATTCCGCATTCAAAGCCAGTTAATTCCCATCGTGCGGCCATAATCTCGTCGGACACATTTTCACAACAATCATGTAAGTACAAATGGCAATTCCGCCAATGCACTGCCTCACCCTCCCTATGCCATCTATATATGTACATATCGCTATCCAATTATCCAAAGGATTTGAAGTAGTCCCTCATAAACGAATTTAGATAGAAATCATACAGGATTTCGCTTTATGACAACACCTTCAGACACCCTCAGATGATGTTACCAGCCTTTACAGGATTGTCACCGAATCTGCGTACGTTCACTGGAGCTGAGTGTCCAGGTCCCCTATTACCCTGGCGTCCTTCGCTAGTCACGCTGACAGACCGTTAGGCCTTTGTCCCCAATGTTTCCTTTTCCCACAGCGAGAGGCACACAAATTACAGTTACTGCCAACCTCCGCTCAATGATCTGTCGCAACGTGTCTGCCCAGCTATCAGCTGGGAATCGAAGCCGGCAGTGCTGCGTGGCATTCAGACGTGGAGACGTGCAGACTCCTCAGATAAGGTGGCGGACATTGAAAAACACTTAAAAATATTCAGTGTGAGCATTAGTCTTTCAACGTTTTACATTCAGTAAGCTGCGATATTACCCTATCAAAATGGTTCAAATGGCTCTGAGCACTATGGGGCTTAACATCTATGGTCATCAGTCCCCTAGAACTTAGAACTACTTAAACCTAACTAACCTAAGACAACACACAACACCCACCCATCACGAGGCAGAGAAAATCCCCGACTCCCCCGAGGATCGAAACCGGGAACCCGTGCGCGAGAAGCGAGAACGCTACCGCACGACCACGAGGTGCGGGTCCCTATCAACTTTCACAATTATCAGAATCTATCCACTATCCACAACATGGAAGAGTTACTGAGCAGTTTTCTTGGCACTGGCTAACTTTCTAAGACGAGTGACGTTCTCTTGAAGTGATACAAGTGAGATATTTGCACAGGATGTCATAGAAATCAATGTGGTATGTTACTGTAGGTCAATGAACTCCTGGGATAAAGCAGCTGCAGTGACAGCAGTACTGAGTGGTATCATGCGGACTACGAATAGGCAGATAACATCTTTTAGATTAGATCTGCCAATTACAGCATCGTCTGTATACACGATTTTCGCGGTTGCATGAACTTGAAGAGTCTGCAATCAGAAGAAGTCAATGTATCTTCCAAGGACAGAAATTATCAACCTATCACCCAACAGATAAACCCACAGTACGTTTATTATATATATACGAGCAACAGCATATTGGAAGCATCAGTCACAGGCAGAGAATCTCCAGCGCGCTACTTGCTTACCAGGTGAGTAAACGCACTTTGTCATCGAATCAATATGTCTTTATTGGCTGCTTAAGCATGGCTTGTTATGATGAATGCAGAGTGACAGACAGACAGTGAGTCTCATTTAGGAAACTCGTTTAAATTCATTACGTGTTATTCTTGTGTGGTCTCAGATTGTCTATAGAAGCTCACACAGCATTACTAACCATTAATCAGATCCTCAGCGGTTAGGAAAATTTAGAATAAAGCACTCTGCTCTTTGACGTCACATGCAAAGTATTAGGAATGATTTCACACACTATGGTGTAACACAGCCCAATTAAATGTAGCTGAAAAACCAAAATAGCTCTTCATACTACGTCTGAGACATGGTCAGTGAGCGTTCACTACCTCGCTCTGAGCAAGGATGGGGGAAGAAGCCGACTGTGGTGTTTTCAAAGGCCCCTTTCACCTGCAATACGCAATTTTTACTGTGTATGTCCCAATTTCGATCTCGTAATAAAGAAAATGTGTTAATATCCGAATCCATTTAACCTGATTTAAGTTCTTCTTGGATACGCTAAATCGTTAGAGGCAAATTATGGCAAGGTTCATACAACTCGGTTACGCCCAGTTTCTTACGCCACTCTTTGGCGACTACGCTACTGTGACATTTTTAATGACGTCTTCGTCCATGAGATATCAAATTCTAATCTTCCTTCTTCTTGCAACAATACATTTTAGATGGTTCCAGATTCTGCCTTTGTAATTCATCAGTGAAACACTTTTCAATTCAACATGATGTTGTGCTTCTAGGCTTCTTACCTCAGAAATATGTCCTTCAAATCAGTGACATTTTAGATGGTTCCAGATTCTGCCTTTGTAATTCATCAGTGAAACACTTTTCAATTCAACATGATGTTGTGCTTGTAGGCTTCTTATCTCAGAAATATGTTCTTCAAATCAGTGACACTATTTGACACCAGAAAATACTTTTCGTTGAAGTGAGTGTAGTACCCTGCAATAATCTGCTAATCTGCTATCGATGTCCCCTTTTTTCCATTGCATCTTGAAGTACGATGTTTGCGTGATTGCCTTTAGAAGTCAATGGAGTGACTTACTGGGGAGCAGTGGCGGGTGGGGGGTGGGTTGGGTCAGTGCAGTTGTACATGTCAGAAAGTCAAGTGTTCATGTTAGTAAGTCGTAACTCTGCTGTTATCAATTATCTTCATAATTCTGCTTAGTCTAAACCGAAATTATTTGATAAATAAGTAGTTTACATTAAATAGCATTCATTCTACATCTATTTCATTTACGATATGAAAGATGCTGTTGTCTGCAGTGTTATGTTACCTATTTGCCTCGAGACTTTTTTTGTAGCGAAATTTGCTTAACTTACTTCATTGTATTATCAATATATATGACAAACAGCAGTGCCCGTGTGCTACATCAATGTTTACATCCAGTCAGGTCACAAGGGGTTACAACAAAAATCTTGTTCTGAAGAGGAGTATCGTCTAAATCACTTGACACTTATCCTCATGTAGAATTTAACACAAAAGCAAGTAAAGTTTCTATGAATTCTCTTTTCGTCCACAACCTTGTCCAACTGCGCATATGATCTGACTCTGCTAGCCATGACGTCCGTGAAATATGACATAGTAAATTTTCCTTTCAACCATACTCTCTTCTTTGCAGAAACTTGATGTCTTGTGTTTCCGCTTTGGCCAATACAACGTCCATTTGAATTTTCTATTCTTTTATGAAAATATTTGTCTGTTGTATCGTAATACATGGAAGTGAAATATTAATGATAAACAGTAGGCTGGTAGATGCTAGGAGATTTTGGAATATAGTACCTTGGCAGAATGCTGTAGATTAGATTGACATGTCTTACATCTAGTAAAGAGTACTAATTTGAGACAAGATACAAAGAAATTCATGATACAATTTGGCTGAAAGAGAGTTTGGCAAATAGGACACATCCTGTAGCATCTTGGAATGGTCGATTTGGTAGTGGGTGGACGTCTGTAGCCCAAAAATTGTAGAGGGAGAGCAAGTCTTTCCTGTAGCAAGTGGGTTCAAATGGGTGTACTGTAGTTTACAGTAGTTATTCAGAGATGAAGAGATTTTTACCGATTAGGCTAACGCAGAGAACAGTACCTGAGTGTTCTTTGGTATGACTGTCACATCAAGAGCAATATGGATTAGTAGTGAAGATTATGACTTATTTGCAGGTACCTGAGTGAAACACCGGCAGACATGGTGCTAGAAATAGTGGAGAAGGAATCCCATCCTGACTGGGCCAGCAGCAAGTTTCTGGTCAGAGCCTTCAAACAGGCAGGCTTCGATGTGGTAGAGGACAGCATCCAGGTGAAAAACGCCTGCAGCGGCGGGGGTGGCTTCATGAGCGAGACACTGCTGCTGCGGGGGCAGACACTCGAAGGAGACGCGGCCAGCCTGGTGGTGAAGGTGTCTCTGCAAAGAGGTGGGGACTGTGCGCTCAGCTCCGACGGGCTGTTCCGGAGGGAGAGCGTGCTGTACACGAGGACTCTGCCCGCTGCGGAGGCGGCGCTGAAGGCTGCTGAAGGTGGCGCGTGGCGGCCGCTGTGGCCCGCCTGCCCAGGTGTGTTCGGAGGCGGGCTCGGCTGCCTGCTGCTGGAGGACGTGGTGGCCGCGGGCTTCCGCAAGGCCCCCAGTGCCGCCTCGGCTCGCGGGCTGGATCTGGACCACTGTCTGGTCGCCATGCGTGGGCTGGCGCGCCTCCACGCTGCCACCACGAGAAATGCGCTCCAGGACGCCCTAGTTGAACCCCTGCTACGAGAGTCCGTCACTTTTGGCTCCAGCCAGATCCCACTGCTTCAGTCGCAGACAAAGACGACCGTCCTCAAGATGGCTCAAATACTCAACCGCTACCCGTGGTTCCGGAGGTATAAGGACAAGTTCTTGCAATTCGCGGACGCATTGCTGCTGCAAGCTGTTGACGCCGTTAGTAGCTGCGACAACAAACTCACTGTCATGTTGCACGGGGACTTCCAGAAGAACAATATGATGTTCCAGTACTCGAACGAAGAGCTCGAAGTCATATTCTACGATTATCAGGTAATACTCAAATTGACATAAGCTCGAACCCACCTGATAATTTTGATAACGCACTACGCTTATCGTAAAAGTTCTAAGTTAATTATGCAAATGTCAGCTTCCATGTGGTGTCTAGGAGATCCAACGAAACATGCTGTTTAGTAGGGCTTACGTAATACTAAATTAGTAGGACTGAATATACAGTTCTCAACATTTCTTTACTTTCCTTCTCATATTTCTTTACTGGGCTGTATGACAACTAGAAATCTTCTCTGTTTTGATTGGTACTGAGCAAAAGACATGAATTGATGAGGATCCTTACTTTCTCAATCTTTTTCTCCATGTATACAATAATTGTTTTTGCCTTTCATTATGGACACCAGTCCAACACATTTTGAGTTCTTGTCATCTCTCAGAACTTGAGAGACTGCACTAGTATAAAAATATTAAATAGGAATCCCAATCGCAATTCATTTACGTTACGATGTAGTTACCAGATTTCAGCTTTTATTATCGGGGTCTTGTAGTGTTACATAGCAACATTGGGCAATGGCTGTGCATGTGATCTGGTATCTTAGTTTGATCGTGATCACAATAACAAAAAAATCATTACTCCAGTCGATTGTAAATGTACTGCGGCTTTTTATTTTTGGTGCAATACTGACGACATCATTTAATGCTATCTACACTCATCCAATCCAACGGTTTCTTGACTTTTCCACTGCGATGGAGATGTCCATTCTTTGGGGTAGTTTCTAGAGAACACCGTTTCGTATGCCTCACACCGACGAGAGAATGCGGAAAACCGTTTTAAAAAAATCTACGCTCTTCTCTGGAACTGTTTAATTACCTCCCATGTTTCTGCACCCAAAAGAGAGGTCCTTGTTCTGGGGCCTGTCTCACTTCTCATGTTTTTTGTAATTCTGTGAAGACTGCTTGTGCCTGTGTAACTTCTCCAGTGGAATTCATATTCGAGGCAAAAAGACTACAAATCTCTCTTCTGGCCATCCTGATTTGCATTTCCTGAGGTTTCCCCATATTATTCCAGGTTCATGTTGGGACAGATCCTAAAACAGGCAAAGCTTACTTCCCTTGAGCTTCATCAAACATCGGAACTGACAGTTAGGTCATAATGACACTGTTGTTGTGATATTAAATTGTGTCCCTTCATACATTCAATTGCGGATGTGAACAGACCATAGCAGAAAAATAAAGTGGTGCCCACTTTTCAGTCTCTTTGTGCGAGTCCAGCGACCCATATTTATTTGTCGAGAGGTGGAATCCAAAAGATCCTTGAGAGTTTACACTGGCCAATGTTCCTTGTGATCTTCTGTTCTTCTTATTTGCGTTCTTGAAACACCTGTCTGCCTTACAGATCCTTGTATCTTGTGACAGTCAGTGATTAATTCATTACTGTTGGATTTTTCAGGGAGCCCATATCGGATCTCCAGCGGAGGACCTGCAGTACTTTCTGCACACGAGCACCAGCCTGGAGGTGCTGCAGCGGCACACAGACCTTCTGCTGTCCGAGTACCACAGCACCCTGCAGCACACGTTGCGAGCCCTGGGGCTGCAGCAACAGGCGGACGCCTACCCGCTGGAGCAGCTGATGAGGGACATGCAGCAGCTGGCACCAGTAGGGGTCTTCTGCACCTACAACCTGCTGCCTGTCATGCTCAACCTAGAGGCAGTCGATTTCGACCTCGATACATCGTCACCCAACTATGCAGCCAATGTGGACAAGTTGTTGCAGAAATGCTACACAAATCCTGAGTATTTGTCCTTTGCCCAGTACTTGACGCCATTTTTTGAGAAGAACAGTCTTCTAGAAAGTTGAGTCTCATCATTAATATCTTCAGGACTGAGACAGCTGAAACCAAACTTCAGCGTATTGCAAATATTCGCAAAGTTCTGAATTCAATAAAGAAATTTATGAGAATTTTGAGGGTGTGACTGGTTTCTTTATTTTTTGGCGGCATTATTTCTAAAATAGTCCCTCAATGGTTTCTGTATTATTTGAAGACTTCATTGCACCTCCGCCACACACCGTCAGGTGGCTTGCGGAGAATGGATGTAGATGTAGAAGGAAAATTTACCTGTCAACTAATGAATAAATGCTCTGTAATGCAATATACTATATTACCATTAAAATTCAATGCAAGATACTTTCACAGCTGTTTTCAGTTGTATTTAGTGCTTGCGTCTTTTGTGGTGGCTGTTGTATTCTGTTATCGTTGTAGCTGGAATCATGCAAAAGTTAACAAAACCTGTAGATTTTCCGCTTTATTTGGTTTCTTATTAACTGTCACAAGAAATGCATAGATAATGTGACACCTACTGGCTATTCATGCTGTGGTTTGGTTACGAATTAGTTACAATTTTCAAGATATCATGGTTTGTTCTGCCATGAAAAATAACGTCAAAGCACACTAATTTCTCCAACGGTCTCTTCAGGAGGACTACACAGTCAGTGCATTCCAGCTGAAGCGCATTCTTTTTATCCTCAAACTGGATGATTAAGACAATACTTGCACCAATATGGCACACACTGCCTAATAAAAAAAAATTAATTGTATAGAAGATGAAGAGGAAACGAAATGCAACTCGTGGTTTGAGAGTGTATTTGATGTTATTTCAGTCCTTTTAAAATCGAATCTAGTTCTCAAAGAGCTTAGCAGCATGAATCCATGTATCAGGATGACACTGCACCGCCCCCCTCTCCCCCTGGACCAGGATGCATGCGTAGATTCTGTTAGGACGAGTATCGTAAAACCGTTGTACACTCTCTTCAAGCAAATGGGGCCAAAACTGTCGTACCTACAGTGGCACACACTGCCTAATAAAAAAAAATTAATTGTATAGAAGATGAAGAGGAAACGAAATGCAACTTCGTGGTTTGAGAGTGTATTTGATGTTATTTCAGTCCTTTTAAAATCGAATCTAGTTCTCAAAGAGCTTAGCAGCATGAATCCATGTATCAGGATGACACTGCACCGCCCCCCTCTCCCCCTGGACCAGGATGCATGCGTAGATTCTGTTAGGACGAGTATCGTAAAACCGTTGTACACTCTCTTCAAGCAAATGGGGCCAAAACTGTCGTACCTACAGTGGCACACACTGCCTAATAAAAAAAAATTAATTGTATAGAAGATGAAGAGGAAACGAAATGCAACTTCGTGGTTTGAGAGTGTATTTGATGTTATTTCAGTCCTTTTAAAATCGAATCTAGTTCTCAAAGAGCTTAGCAGCATGAATCCATGTATCAGGATGACACTGCACCGCCCCCCTCTCCCCCTGGACCAGGATGCATGCGTAGATTCTGTTAGGACGAGTATCGTAAAACCGTTGTACACTCTCTTCAAGCAAATGGGGCCAAAACTGTCGTACCTACAGTGGCACACACTGCCTAATAAAAAAAAATTAATTGTATAGAAGATGAAGAGGAAACGAAATGCAACTTCGTGGTTTGAGAGTGTATTTGATGTTATTTCAGTCCTTTTAAAATCGAATCTAGTTCTCAAAGAGCTTAGCAGCATGAATCCATGTATCAGGATGACACTGCACCGCCCCCCTCTCCCCCTGGACCAGGATGCATGCGTAGATTCTGTTAGGACGAGTATCGTAAAACCGTTGTACACTCTCTTCAAGCAAATGGGGCCAAAACTGTCGTACCTACAGTGGCACACACTGCCTAATAAAAAAAAATTAATTGTATAGAAGATGAAGAGGAAACGAAATGCAACTTCGTGGTTTGAGAGTGTATTTGATGTTATTTCAGTCCTTTTAAAAGCGAATCTAGTTCTCAAAGAGCTTAGCAGCATGAATCCATGTATCAGGATGACACTGCACCGCCCCCCTCTCCCCCTGGACCAGGATGCATGCGTAGATTCTGTTAGGACGAGTATCGTAAAACCGTTGTACACTCTCTTCAAGCAAATGGGGCCAAAACTGTCGTACCTACAGTGGCACACACTGCCTAATAAAAAAAAATTAATTGTATAGAAGATGAAGAGGAAACGAAATGCAACTTCGTGGTTTGAGAGTGTATTTGATGTTATTTCAGTCCTTTTAAAATCGAATCTAGTTCTCAAAGAGTTTAGCAGCATGAATCCATGTATCAGGATGACACTGCACCGCCCCCCTCTCCCCCTGGACCAGGATGCATGCGTAGATTCTGTTAGGACGAGTATCGTAAAACCGTTGTACACTCTCTTCAAGCAAATGGGGCCAAAACTGTCGTACCTACAGTGGCACACACTGCCTAATAAAAAAAAATTAATTGTATAGAAGATGAAGAGGAAACGAAATGCAACTTCGTGGTTTGAGAGTGTATTTGATGTTATTTCAGTCCTTTTAAAATCGAATCTAGTTCTCAAAGAGCTTAGCAGCATGAATCCATGTATCAGGATGACACTGCACCGCGCCCCTCTCCCCCTGGACCAGGATGCATGCGTAGATTCTGTTAGGACGAGTATCGTAAAACCGTTGTACACTCTCTTCAAGCAAATGGGGCCAAAACTGTCGTACCTACAGTGGCACACACTGCCTAATAAAAAAAAAATTAATTGTATAGAAGATGAAGAGGAAACGAAATGCAACTTCGTGGTTTGAGAGTGTATTTGATGTTATTTCAGTCCTTTTAAAATCGAATCTAGTTCTCAAAGAGCTTAGCAGCATGAATCCATGTATCAGGATGACACTGCACCGCCCCCCTCTCCCCCTGGACCAGGATGCATGCGTAGATTCTGTTAGGACGAGTATCGTAAAACCGTTGTACACTCTCTTCAAGCAAATGGGGCCAAAACTGTCGTACCTACAGTGGCACACACTGCCTAATAAAAAAAAATTAATTGTATAGAAGATGAAGAGGAAACGAAATGCAACTTCGTGGTTTGAGAGTGTATTTGATGTTATTTCAGTCCTTTTAAAATCGAATCTAGTTCTCAAAGAGCTTAGCAGCATGAATCCATGTATCAGGATGACACTGCACCGCCCCCCTCTCCCCCTGGACCAGGATGCATGCGTAGATTCTGTTAGGACGAGTATCGTAAAACCGTTGTACACTCTCTTCAAGCAAATGGGGCCAAAACTGTCGTACCTACAGTGGCACACACTGCCTAATAAAAAAAAATTAATTGTATAGAAGATGAAGAGGAAACGAAATGCAACTTCGTGGTTTGAGAGTGTATTTGATGTTATTTCAGTCCTTTTAAAATCGAATCTAGTTCTCAAAGAGCTTAGCAGCATGAATCCATGTATCAGGATGACACTGCACCGCCCCCCTCTCCCCCTGGACCAGGATGCATGCGTAGATTCTGTTAGGACGAGTATCGTAAAACCGTTGTACACTCTCTTCAAGCAAATGGGGCCAAAACTGTCGTACCTACAGTGGCACACACTGCCTAATAAAAAAAAATTAATTGTATAGAAGATGAAGAGGAAACGAAATGCAACTTCGTGGTTTGAGAGTGTATTTGATGTTATTTCAGTCCTTTTAAAATCGAATCTAGTTCTCAAAGAGCTTAGCAGCATGAATCCATGTATCAGGATGACACTGCACCGCCCCCCTCTCCCCCTGGACCAGGATGCATGCGTAGATTCTGTTAGGACGAGTATCGTAAAACCGTTGTACACTCTCTTCAAGCAAATGGGGCCAAAACTGTCGTACCTACAGTGGCACACACTGTCTAATAAAAAAAAATTAATTGTATAGAAGATGAAGAGGAAACGAAATGCAACTTCGTGGTTTGAGAGTGTATTTGATGTTATTTCAGTCCTTTTAAAATCGAATCTAGTTCTCAAAGAGCTTAGCAGCATGAATCCATGTATCAGGATGACACTGCACCGCCCCCCTCTCCCCCTGGACCAGGATGCATGCGTAGATTCTGTTAGGACGAGTATCGTAAAACCGTTGTACACTCTCTTCAAGCAAATGGGGCCAAAACTGTCGTACCTACAGTGGCACACACTGCCTAATAAAAAAAAATTAATTGTATAGAAGATGAAGAGGAAACGAAATGCAACTTCGTGGTTTGAGAGTGTATTTGATGTTATTTCAGTCCTTTTAAAATCGAATCTAGTTCTCAAAGAGTTTAGCAGCATGAATCCATGTATCAGGATGACACTGCACCGCCCCCCTCTCCCCCTGGACCAGGATGCATGCGTAGATTCTGTTAGGACGAGTATCGTAAAACCGTTGTACACTCTCTTCAAGCAAATGGGGCCAAAACTGTCGTACCTACAGTGGCACACACTGCCTAATAAAAAAAAATTAATTGTATAGAAGATGAAGAGGAAACGAAATGCAACTTCGTGGTTTGAGAGTGTATTTGATGTTATTTCAGTCCTTTTAAAATCGAATCTAGTTCTCAAAGAGCTTAGCAGCATGAATCCATGTATCAGGATGACACTGCACCGCCCCCCTCTCCCCCTGGACCAGGATGCATGCGTAGATTCTGTTAGGACGAGTATCGTAAAACCGTTGTACACTCTCTTCAAGCAAATGGGGCCAAAACTGTCGTACCTACAGTGGCACACACTGCCTAATAAAAAAAAATTAATTGTATAGAAGATGAAGAGGAAACGAAATGCAACTTCGTGGTTTGAGAGTGTATTTGATGTTATTTCAGTCCTTTTAAAATCGAATCTAGTTCTCAAAGAGCTTAGCAGCATGAATCCATGTATCAGGATGACACTGCACCGCCCCCCTCTCCCCCTGGACCAGGATGCATGCGTAGATTCTGTTAGGACGAGTATCGTAAAACCGTTGTACACTCTCTTCAAGCAAATGGGGCCAAAACTGTCGTACCTACAGTGGCACACACTGCCTAATAAAAAAAAATTAATTGTATAGAAGATGAAGAGGAAACGAAATGCAACTTCGTGGTTTGAGAGTGTATTTGATGTTATTTCAGTCCTTTTAAAATCGAATCTAGTTCTCAAAGAGCTTAGCAGCATGAATCCATGTATCAGGATGACACTGCACCGCCCCCCTCTCCCCCTGGACCAGGATGCATGCGTAGATTCTGTTAGGACGAGTATCGTAAAACCGTTGTACACTCTCTTCAAGCAAATGGGGCCAAAACTGTCGTACCTACAGTGGCACACACTGCCTAATAAAAAAAAATTAATTGTATAGAAGATGAAGAGGAAACGAAATGCAACTTCGTGGTTTGAGAGTGTATTTGATGTTATTTCAGTCCTTTTAAAATCGAATCTAGTTCTCAAAGAGCTTAGCAGCATGAATCCATGTATCAGGATGACACTGCACCGCCCCCCTCTCCCCCTGGACCAGGATGCATGCGTAGATTCTGTTAGGACGAGTATCGTAAAACCGTTGTACACTCTCTTCAAGCAAATGGGGCCAAAACTGTCGTACCTACAGTGGCACACACTGCCTAATAAAAAAAAATTAATTGTATAGAAGATGAAGAGGAAACGAAATGCAACTTCGTGGTTTGAGAGTGTATTTGATGTTATTTCAGTCCTTTTAAAATCGAATCTAGTTCTCAAAGAGCTTAGCAGCATGAATCCATGTATCAGGATGACACTGCACCGCCCCCCTCTCCCCCTGGACCAGGATGCATGCGTAGATTCTGTTAGGACGAGTATCGTAAAACCGTTGTACACTCTCTTCAAGCAAATGGGGCCAAAACTGTCGTACCTACAGTGGCACACACTGCCTAATAAAAAAAAAATTAATTGTATAGAAGATGAAGAGGAAACGAAATGCAACTTCGTGGTTTGAGAGTGTATTTGATGTTATTTCAGTCCTTTTAAAATCGAATCTAGTTCTCAAAGAGCTTAGCAGCATGAATCCATGTATCAGGATGACACTGCACCGCCCCCCTCTCCCCCTGGACCAGGATGCATGCGTAGATTCTGTTAGGACGAGTATCGTAAAACCGTTGTACACTCTCTTCAAGCAAATGGGGCCAAAACTGTCGTACCTACGCTGTGAATCCTGCACACTCTTGTTAGGATATATTAGGATTGAGTTGATATTCAAGTTGGTCGCAAACAGGTCCTTTCGTGGACATCCCACGTTCTGCTGGTCATGAAGAACCTCAAAATCAGGGAGACAATTCACAAAGCCTTTCTCCATGTGTGGACTAACATGGTCCAAGAGCTGTAATACATCAGAACGGAGTTCGTGTTGTACTGTTAGGCCATCAGATTTGCCTGAATCACTGTCAGCCATGAACTGAAGTCATACTCGATGGCTCCCCATATCATGATCCCAGGGTCAAAACTTTTGTGCCTCTCCAAAACATTGGAATAATGGAACCTTACACCATGTCCATCCGAGACAGTGCAGAACCACGATTCATGGCTGAACGCATTTATCAGGAGACCATGCTTTCCAGACACCGTACTACTCCAAATGTAGCCGCATTTGGGGCTGTGTTAATGGCAGCTTACGCATGGGATGGTAATTCTCTAGTCCGCCTGCTGCTACTCTGCAGTCAGTGGTGAAAGACGATACAGAATGTAGCAGGGAGTCTATCAGTAGTTCTTTTATGACAGATGTGAAGGGGTTGCAAAAAGCCTTGTGCACATTTTGGCGATCGACAGGAACACTGATGACGAGTATGCGTTGCCCTTAAGTGCTAATGCAGTCCAACATTGGGCCATGGTTACATCTCAATGCCCGATGAATCTGGGTACTGCTTGATTCGACCAACCAGAGAAATGGAGTTTCACAATCTCTGTCAGGTACTGATAATGCTGTCTCATACGAGTACACGGGATCTCCGTGTCCTTTACAGTGATAACTCATCATCAGATACTGTTAACACCTTTCATATAGCACACTGGGCCTGGTTACAATAATAAACGTTGTGCTTGCCTCAGAGAATTGCAACTCTGTAATCATTTACATACCCGCCGATAGATTGTAAGTGAACATAGTTTCATTAGCATCTGACCATGACTTCTGGTTGCTTCGCTTTTCTTGTCAGACAGTGTAGAACTTTCAGTGGCAGTGAAACATGAACGTGGAGATAGATCAGTCATTTCTACGGAAGTGCGGCGTAGCCGTGCGTTCTAGGGCGTCTTCTCACGGGCCGCGCTGCTCCCCCATCGGGGTTTCGAGTCCTCCCTTTCGCTTGTCATCCTCTGTTTCAATGCCATCATTATCCCGGAGTGTCTGGATATGCTTTTTCGAGCCACTTACTGATTTAACGTAAGACCAGAACTTCCTAGGGTTTTCTGTCAAGTCGGTACATAGAATTTTACTTTCGAATTCACTGAACGCTTCACGCATAGCCCTAACTTTGTTGTTGTACTACGGTCGGTTTTTCCCGTCCTTCACAGTTTTACTCGGCACGTACCTGCCTAAAACGCATTTTACGATTGCCTTGAACTTTTTCCATAAACACTCATCATTGTCAGTGTCGGAACAGAAATTATCGTTTTGATCTGTTAGGTAGTCTGAAATCTGCCTTCTATTACTCTTGCTAAACAGATAAACCTTCCTCCCTTTTTTTATATTCCTATTAACTTCCATATTCAGGGTGCTGCAACGGCCTTATGATCACTGATTCCCTGTTCTGCACGTACAGAGTCGGAAAGTTCGGGTTTGTTTGTTATCAGTAGGTCCAAGATGTTATCTCCACGAGTCGGTTCTCTAATTGCTCGAGGTAATTTTCGGATAGTGCACTCAGTATAATGTCACTCGATGCTCTGTCCCTACCACCCGTCCTAAACATTTGACTGTCCCAGTCTATATCTGGTAAATTTAGATCTCCACCTAAGACTATAATATGCTGAGAAAATTTATGTGCAATGTATTCCAAATATTCTCTCAGTTTTTCTGCTACTAATGCTGCTGAGTCAGGAGGTCGGTAAAAGTAGCCAATTATTAATCTATCTTGGTTGTTGAGTGTAACCTCCACCCATAATATTTCACAGGAACTATCCACTTCAACTTCACTACAGGATAAACTACTACTAACAGCGACAAACACGCCACCATCGGTTGCATGCAATCTATCCTTTCTAAACACCGTCTGTGCCTTTGTAAAAATTTCGGCAGAATTTATCTCTGCCTTCAGCCAGCTTTCTGTACCTATAACGATTTCACCTTCGGTTCCTTCTATCAGCGCTTGAAGTTCCGGTACTTTACCAATGCAGGTTCGACGGTTTACAATTACAATACCGATTGGCGCTTGGTCCCCGCATGTCCTGACTTTGCCCCGCTCCCTTTGAGGCTGTTGCCCTTTCTGTACTTACTCGAGGCCATCTAAACTAAAATGGAGAGACTTCTACAGACGTTAAAGTAACCTCTGGCGTACCACAGGGGAGTGTTATGAGAACATTGCTTTTCACAATATATATAAATCACCTAGTAGATAGTGTCGGAAGTTCCATGCGGCTTTTCGCGGATGATGCTGTAGTATACAGAGAAGTTGCAGCATTAGAAAATTGCGGCGAACTGCAGGAAGATCTGGAGCGGATAGGCACTTGGTGCAGGGAGTGGCAACTGACCCTTAACATAGACAAATGTAATGTATTGCGAATACATAGAAAGAAGGATTCTTTATTGTATGATTATATCATAGCGGAACAAACACTGGGAGCAGTTACTTCTGTACAATATCTGGGAGTATGTGTACGGAACAATTTGAAGTGGAATAATCATATAAAATTAATTCTTGGTAAGGCGGGTTCCAGGTTTAGATTCATTGGGAGAGTCCTTACAAAATGTAGTTCATCAACAAAGGAGGTGGCTCCCAAAACACTCGTTCGACCTATACTTGAATATTGCTCATCAGTGTGGGATCGGTACCAGGTCGGGGTGACAGAGGAGATAGAGAAGATCCAAAGAAGAGCGGCGCGTTTCGTCACAGGGTTATTTGGTAAGAGTGATACCGTTGCGGATATGTTTAGCAAACTCAAGTGGCAGACTCTGCAAGAGAGGCGCTCTGCATCGCGGTGTAGCTTGCTGTCCAGGTTTCGAGAGGGTGCGTATCTGGATGAGGTATCGAATATATTGCTTCCCCCTACTTATACCTCCCGAGGAGATCAGGAATGTAAAATTAGAGAGATTTGAGCGCACACGAAGGCTTTCCGGCAGTCATTCTTCCCGTGAACCACACGCGAGTGGAACAGGAAGGGAAGTAATGACAGTGGTATGTAAAGTGTCCTCGGCCACACACCGTTGGATGGCTTGCGGAGTATAAATGTAGATGTAGATGTAGTTGTAGAAAACTGAAACGTCTAACGGAAGGTATGTCATCAGCATCGTTCCCTATTTGACAACCACTGCATGAGAATAGCTTCATCCATACTTCTCCACCCATTGCGATGCTCAGCCGTTGACATCCAGGTTGTTCCTCCATAGGTTTTAATTTGATGTTAAACAATCATCTCAAATTTTTCTTACTACTTACAATTCAGAAAATATCTTCATTGTGCCACAATCATCGATTTTTTTAGTTATAAATCGCGCCTACGTCCAATTTACTTTTATATGGTCAGAATAAAGTCTTTCATTACCTTCTATTGAATAATCTACTTGCTTGTTTTTCCATCGGTTGTTGGTTTCCAGAGTACGGCTCTCCTGTGTTTGCTGAACAACCCTGATATTGAATTGTCTCTGCATAAAGGCAATACATATTGTTTCCATAAATTCTGTGAAAAGCAGAGAGTAAACGTAGTTTTGAAGACTCTAATGTACCAAAGCACTCCAAGCTGTTTTTATTCATATGTTTATTTATTATTCTGCTTGGGTGGTAATTGTGTGGAAGATACCCTAAAAATAAGATCTCATCCATTGGTTTTATGACTTCATTATTAATTTCTACAATTGTATGTTGTTTTTACTTTACTTTAAACTTGCTGTGGGTGGTTTTTAAGTATATTTTCAGACTTATCCTATGATATTCCTATATTTATTGTTCAATAATATGTACACTAGATGATGATTGTTATAATGTTTGGTTTGAGGGGCGATCAACTGCGCAGTTATCAGCGCCAGTACAAATTCCCAACCTTAGTCCAATTTCGCCACTTTCATGAATAATGTGAAATGATGAGGGCAACACAAACACGCAATTCTCTCCAGGCAGGTGAAAATCGCTGAGCCCGACGGGAATCGAACCCGGGACACCGTGCTCGGGTAGCGAGAACGCAAACGCAAGTCCAGAAGCTCCGGATTATGTACACTAGAGGCTGTCAGTACGTCATCAGCAAACTGAAGATGGTTCAGATATTTCCTGGTAAAAGTACTTGAGTTAATCTAACTTAAACTAACTTAGGCTAAGGACAACACACACATCCACACCCGAGGGAGGACTCGAACCTCCGTTGGGGAGAGCCGCGAGAACCGTGGCAAGGCACCCAAGACCACATGTCCACTCCACTCGACGATATGAATCTAGAATAAAACCATTATTTTGCCTGAATCCTAAATATATATTAATTTAATGACGTGTCCTTATGTGTTTCACCCACTAACTATCTTCCATGTAGTATACTCCTACGTGATAAATAAATACAGGCGTGAATTTTGGGAATTTTTGTAAATTTCGGGCAGCTATGGCTGGAAGGTAGTAGTTAAGGTACCGATTATCACATCGGATGGCAGGCGCTGGCTATGCTGCTATTTAGCAAACGATTCTGCCAGGCAGGTTTAGGACACTACTCGCAGGCGGGAAAGCACGACCCAGCGGGCACTGCGCACAAGTGTGAAGTAATCAGGGAAGGATCCATGCATTGGAGTTACAATAGCGCATACTGACCTGTGTGTAGGTACCAAAGCGGACTGTGGAAAGGTGACGTAATTATTGAAGAGCACACCACTTGTCCTGTTCAGAGGCTATACGTCAGAGCCGTAGAGAAATAACGTATAAATAAACAAGCCCAGTGACTCGTAGAGTGTGGGCAGGGGGGGGGGGGGGGGACGTATTCGTGTCGCCATTCTGTGTGCATCTAGAACCGGAGAGAAATATGATCGTTTAAGTTGTGGTCATACGGAGCAGAAGAAGGCACTCTTAATCCAGACTGACTTTCCCGTAACTCTGATTGTGACTGACGGTGACTTCGTTTACGAGCCTGTAACTAAATTCGAAATTTCTCTGTGTCGTGCCCTCAAACGGCTGTGTAAACGCTTGCACGTATTGAGTTAAGGCAGAAACTATATCTAAGATAATAGCACGTGTTTCCACCATTTTGCGTACCCCACTTCCACTTAAATTTAATTTATTCAAAAGAAAAAGACAATCCATTTAACCTAAGACAAAAAAGGATTCTCAAATTAATTCTTCTGGCGAATCATTGCCCATCTACAGTCAGTACGACTACACAGATGACTACTATGCCTAATTACAGAACAAACAGATGCTACAGCTCAGATGCACGGCGACCGGTGCCTATGCGAATTGCAAAACAGACACCTCAACGGCACTAAATTATCACGAACACCATTACATCAAAACAAAGATTTGTCCTCCGGCCACTATGGCCAAGAGGTTCTAGACGCTTCAGTCCGGCACCGCCCTGCTGCAGGTTCGAATTCTGCCTCGGGCATGGATTTGTGTGATGTCCTTAGGTCAGTTAGGTTTAAGTAGTTCCAAGTCTAGGGGACTGATGACCTCAGATGTTAAGTCCCATAGTGCTCAGAGCCATTTGAACCACAGATAAGTCGACAGGTTCCTGTGGCTACATAAAAGTAGCTCTAAACATCGTGTACCCTAGCTCACACAGCTAACTCGGACAACGAGAGTAAACAGGAAAAAATAAAATAAATAAAACTTAGACATACAGCACCACATTGTGCTGAGCGGTATCACGCTATCTATGTCAGGTGCCACAGTCTCACTCAGCGAAACCAACTCTCTCACCATGTAGTATTGAACGTGTACGAACACTTTCCGACATAACATATCGGAAAATGTTACAACCCCCTGAGCTCACTGGCTGTAATATGTAAAAACGACCGAGAGACACGGTTTGGGAGAGAGGGTAGATTCACGTGAAAGCGTGCCGAGAAACACCGGCAAGTGTGTCATTGACTTTATTGCATCTAAGGTGGCTTGTGTGCATCGGCCAGTGCCAATGTCGACGGAAATCCGCTGCATCGCCACCTGACCGCCCAGACTTGCAGACATAGCGCTAAGGGCCCACCGCGCCTGTTGGCTGCGACGGTAGCCCAGGAAACGGCTGACTGTTCCCTCAGGTGCAGCTCGAGGACCTCAGGTAGAGGGGCGAAGAGAAACAGCCGACCGCCTTCGTTTGTAGTGAGCCCTAACAAACACCTACAGCCGTCCGCCCAGGGCATCTCAGTCAGTGACTGCAGACAGCTCTACACCCACGAAGCCGCGATTGGTAGCGCTGATTAATACTTTCTCGGGCCAGGCAACAGAGTACGTCACGATTTTCTTTAAGGATTTAGTGACGCAGCTGGGGCGTATGGGTGGTCAAATGAAGTAACACTGTATGTTGCTAATATGCGTTTGGCGCTGGACACCAGTGCATGTACACTCCTGGAAATTGAAATAAGAACACCGTGAATTCATTGTCCCAGGAAGGGGAAACTTTATTGACACATTCCTGGGGTCAGATACATCACATGATCACACTGACAGAACCACAGGCACATAGACACAGGCAACAGGGCCTGCACAATGTCGGCACTAGTACAGTGTATATCCACCTTTCGCAGCAATGCAGGCCGCTATTCTCCCATGGAGACGATCGTAGAGATGCTGGATGTAGTCCTGTGGAACGGCTTGCCATGCCATTTCCACCTGGCGCCTCAGTTGGACCAGCGTTCGTGCTGGACGTGCAGACCGCGTGAGACGACGCTTCATCCAGTCCCAAACATACTCAATTGGGGACAGATACAAAGATCTTGCTGGCCAGGGTAGTTGACTTACACCTTCTAGAGCACGTTGGGTGGCACGGGATACATGCGGACGTGCATTGTCCTGTTGGAACAGCAAGTTCCCTTGCCGGTCTAGGAATGGTAGAACGATGGGTTCGATGACGGTTTGGATGTACCGTGCACTATTCAGTGTCCTCTCGACGATCACCAGAGGTGTACGGCCAGTGTAGGAGATCGCTCCCCACACCATGATGCCGGGTGTTGGCCCTGTGTGCCTCGGTCGTATGCAGTCCTGATTGTGGCGCTCACCTGCACGGCGCCAAACACGCATACGACCATCATTGGCACCAAGGCAGAAGCGACTCTCATCGCTGAAGACGACACGTCTCCATTCGTCCCTCCATTCACGCCTGTCGCGACACCACTGGAGGCGGGTTGCACGATGTTGGGGCGTGAGCGGAAGACGGCCTAACGGTGTGCGGGACCGTAGCCCAGCTTCATGGAGACGGTTGCGAATGGTCCTCGCCGATACCCCAGGAGCAACAGTGTCCCTAATTTGCTGGGAAGTGGCGGTGCGGTCCCCTACGGCACCGCGTAGGATCCTACGGTCTTGGCGTGCATCCGTGCGTCGCTGCGGTCCGGTCCCAGGTCGACGGGCACGTGCACCTTCCGCCGACCACTGGCGACAACATCGATGTACTGTAGAGACCTCACGCCCCACGTGTTGAGCAATTCGGCGGTACGTCCACCCGGCCTCCCGCATGCCCACTATACGCCCTCGCTAAAAGTCCGTCAACTGCACATACGGTTCACGTCCACGCTGTCGCGGCATGCTACCAGTGTTAAAGACTGCGATGGAGCTCCGTATGCCACGGCAAACTGGCTGACACTGACGGCGGCGGTGCACAAATGCTGCGCAGCTAGCGCCATTCGACGGCCAACACCGCGGTTCCTGGTGTGTCCGCTGTGCCGTGCGTGTGATCATTGCTTGTACAGCCCTCTCGCAGTGTCCGGAGCAAGTATGGTGGGTCTGACACACCGGTGTCAATGTGTTCTTTTTTCCATTTCCAGGAGTGTATATGGTGCCTACCACAAGACATAGTGTAAAGCACATACTTCCCAGGAGTGTGCCTCTGGGTTGTGCCAGCGGCATCAAAAGCAGAACAGTGAGCAATTTTTTCGGGAGAGATTAAGTACATTGTCAATGCAGCGAAACGAGTCTGCGGAAGCATTCTCGTATAGAATCCGTAAGTTCAGTGCAAAGACATGCACTACTGGCCATTAAAATTGCTACACCTAGAAGAAATTCAGATGATAAACGGGTATTCATTGGACAAATATATTATACTAGAACTGACATGTGATTACATTTTAACGCAGTTTGCGTGCATAGATTCTGAGAAAACAGTACCCAGAACAACAACCTCTTGCCGTAATATCGGCCTTGGTACGCCTGGGCATTAAGTCAAACAGAGCTTGGATGGCGTGTACAGGTACAACTGCCCATGCAGCTTCAACACGATACCACAGTTCATCAAGATTAGTGACTGGCGTATTGTACGAGCCAGTTGCTCGGCCACCATTGACCAGACATTTTCAATTGGTGAGTGATCTGGAGAGTGTGCGGGCCAGAGCAGCAGTCGAACATTTTCTCTATCCAGAAAGGCCCGTGCAGGACCTACAACATGCAGCCGTGCATTATCCTGCTGAAATGTAGGGTTTCGTAGGGATCGAATGAAGGGTAGAGCCAAGGGTCGTAACACATCTGAAATGTAACGTCCACTGTTCAAATTGCCGTCAATGCGAACAAGAGGTGACCGAGACGTGTAAGCAATGGCACCCCATACCATCACGCTGGGTGATACGCCTGTATGGCGATGACGAAGACACGATTCCGAAGTGCGTTCACCGCGATGTCGCCAAACACGGATGCGACCATCATGATGCTGTAAACAGAACCTGGATTCATCCGAAAAAATGACGTTTTACCATTAGTACACCCAGGTTCGACGTGAGTACACCACTGCAGGCGCTCCTGTCTGTGGTGCAGCGTCAAGGGTAACCGTAGCCATGATCTCCGAGCTGATAGTCCATGCTGCTGCAAACGTCGTCGATCTGTTCGTGCAGATGGTTGCCTTGCAAACGTCCCCATCTGTTGACTCAGGGATCGAGATGTGGCTGCACGATCCGTTGCAGCCATGCGGATAAGATGGCTGTCATTTCGACTGCTAGTGATACGAGGCGTTCCATATTACCCTCCTGAACCCACCGATTCCATATTCTGCTAACAGTCATTGGATCTCGACCAACGCGAGGAGCAATGTCTCGATACGATAAACCGCAATCGCGATAAGCTACAATTCGACATTTATCAAAGTCGGAAACGTGATGGTTCGCATTTCTCCTCCTCACACGGGGCATCACAACAACGTTTCACGAGGCACCGCCGGTCAACTGCTGTTTGTGTATGAGAAATCGGTTGGAAACTTTCCTCATGTCAGCACGTTGTAGGTGTCGCCACCGCCGCCAACCTTGTGTGAATGCTCTGAAAAGCTAATCATTTGCATATCACAACATCTTCTTCCTGGCAGTTAAATTTCGAGTCTGCAGCACGTCATCTTCGTGGTGTAGCAATTGTAATGTCCAGTTGTGTATGTATTAGACCCAGAATGCATACGTTAATAGGGTCGTATTACTCCAACCGTCGGAATACAGTCCCGATAGACCGTAATACCACCAAGTTTGGGCACAGACAGAATTCAGTTCAGTGGGATTAGTAGGCGGCAGGGAACAGAGATTTTAGGTGGTCACTGTCGCGAATGTGTGCGCTATAAGTCTGGACCTCCCTGGAAAGAGGGGACTGGGGCACCACGGTATAGGTTAAGTGAGGTTGGCGATAAGACGGTGGTATCATTGCATACGGCAGTATTTTAGTTTTCGGTTGGGAACGCATGTAGATGTTGTCATGCGTAGTCGAAGGATATTCAGTGATTACCTGGCTACATTTTCTCGACAAACGTCATGTTAAGATTAATCTTTTGTAAAGCACATTGGAACTCAGTGAGACTTTGTTTCGACTGGGGAAACGGTGGCAACCGAGGCAATAGCTAAAGGTTCACGTGCCATGGGGGTGAGACCAACTAAACTGCATATGTTTTCTGTAAAGATCGATCGACAAATGCCAGCAGGTACGGGAAAGATAGTGTGAGTTTCGGGGGATTCCGAATTTCCGAGGGAAGCAATATATGTGGTTGAACCGCTCTTAAGCAATGAAGGGTTGGATAGTTCGCGTTATCCCCAAGAGTTTTCCTCATGCGAAGGAAATTAATGGAGAACAGATTATTTCCATTGGTGTGGATAACTTTTCCGGCCGGTAGGTGACTCTGTCAAAGGATGCAATAATAGCCACTTCGGAGGATGAGGACTTCGGTAGGTGCAGCCTAGAGGAAAGCCTCAAGCAGACCCTCGATACGGAAGTGTTGCGAGGGAACGTAGGTCATTTGAAGCTCGTGATCGCATGGCCAAGGAGGACTTGTTGAGGTGTAATGATTTATTATGTCCAAACGAAGGTTTGCTGTCAGTCACACTAACGCAACATCACGCACCGACAGGGGATAGCGCTTCAATTTACAGGAGCCATACCGTATAGCAAAGCAGCTGCAACCATTGATAGAAGAACTCATTGAACAACAACTACAGTATGAAATCATAGAACCGAGAGATAATCCCTGGAGCCTAAATATTGTTGTCGTTCCGAATAAATCGGTGGACGAGACACGGAAGTACGTATTTCGCTGTGACTACAGATATGTAAACTCGTGAACCATTTGGGACAGATGGTAGATGATCAGGAAGATCCGGTAGATAAGGTTGTTAAACAAGGCGTAGCGTAACTAATCAACAATGGAGAAAGAGATGCTGGTGGTCATATGTGGTATTACGTATTTTCGATGTTATCTGTATGGCAGGAAGTCTAAGATAATGACAGACGATGTCTTATTAAAATGGCTGCTTGGTTTGAAAGATCCATCTAGTAGATTAACTCGGGGGGCATTTAAGCTCAGTGAATTAGAGTAGGAGGCAATTCATAAGCTAGGGAGCTCACACGCAAATGGAGATTCATTAAGCTGCGTGGTAGCGATACTAACTGCGCTAGGGAAGAGTGTTGAGGAATGGCAGTGGGCACAGGCAAGGCATAAAGAATGTCAGGCATTTAAGTCGCAGGCATATTTCGTTATGCATGAGAACCACGAGGTGTGGACCATGTACGGTGGTTGCAGAGGGTTTTTGAAAGGAAGTTTAACAGAGAGCTCTCGACAATATGTTGTCAGGTCTTAGTAAGCAACATGCAACTGACAGAGGTGTATTATAGAAGTTTTGGTGGATGACTAGGAAGCGTAAGGAAGAGCTTGTGTATGATGAGTCAGTCCCAGGCAGATTCTGGCAGACATTATGCCAAAACTAGCCCAGTGGCTAAAACAGTTCATAGATGAACAGGTGCAATAGACTGGAGTGCAGTGGAAGGACATGGGTAGCTCTACTACTATTGTTGTAATTTTGGCACTCTCGCAATTCTCGGATTGAGAATACTGTTCAAGGGAGCAGGTCCATAGACTGAAAGCTATACTTGTGCATTACAAAAATAAAGTCATTGATTTGTTAGGCACTCTGTGGGATGAGAAATGGTCGATGTTATATGGGTTGCAGGGGAGGCTTTTCGAGATAGATGTCAGATTATAGATTTAGTGTCAATGTGTTCAGGGCAAGGGAGTTGTAACACTCAAACAAGCTACTCGAGAATGTTCTGCCACATTGTGCAGAGGGGGATCTGTTACAGAGATAAGGGTGGGGTGGAAGATAGTTTTCCAGGTTTTCTCACTCTACAGCAGCAATGTTGAGTAATAAGGATTTTTTGTATTGATTCCATAACTGTTACCGATATCTATTGTGGCTGACGGAGCGAAAGGCAGTATTTAAATTGCAAGACATAGAAAAGTTACCGTCAATGTACATACCTTCATCCTAAGTATAGTTTGGCGAGCAGGAAGGGGATTCGTTGTTGGCATTTCATCAGTTGTTGTGTAAAAGTGTAATGCTTGTAAGTGCATTGAAGGTTTTCTTTGACTCATTTTTTTGTCACAAACAAGCAGTAAATGGAAATTTTGGCAAATGTGTAAATGGGATTCACGTCTCTGTGTGCATATTTTGTGTCCAAGCCACAGAAAGTGAGGCGGTTGAACCTCCGGACTCGAACCTCCGGCGGGATGGGGTGCGCAGTCCGTGACATGGCTCCTCAAACCGCACGGCCAATCGGCGCGGCGTGCAGCTACTGACGCAGCGAGTAGCAGTGTGCTGTAAGAGATTCAGTCAGTAACATTAACCCGAAGGCAGTGCCAGAAGCCATGGGCGGCATTGGTCGATGTTTGGTAATTGGTGCAAGTCCATGGGATGTGTGCCCCTGCTCTTCTTATGTCCTGGCGTGCTTCTATCATGGAGTTAGTTGAAGAGAACGGGTAGTTATTCTGTTAGTGGGGTGGGATGACTGCAGTCGTCACAGAGGAGCTGTAACAGAGTAGGAATATGGAGGTGGCCAGCAAGAAGGCACAACAGTTATCGATCATCAGAGAGGGCAGCCAGCTAGACGAGGTGGAGTAGAAGTTCGTGCAACAAAGCTACGGAGGCAGCCTGGTGGTGGGATGCTGGGTTTGGACTAGTGGTGACTTGCTGTCAACACGGGCATTGGTTCCGGACTGGGCGAGCGGTTGTTGGTTTGCTTTGTGGTTCCAAGGAATAGAGTGCTTCCAGGATAGAAGTTGCTGTCAGCTGTTGAGCTATGATGGTTAAAGGAGTTTGAGCCGGTTGTGTTAAACGAATACCTCTGTCGTGCAGATCACTGTGTGTGGCTCGGTCAATTGAAATTGTGCCGGAAGGCATATTGCCGGTACTGCCCCGTTTTAAACTCTGAGAACCTGCGTTTCATTCGTAACTGTATTCTATAAAATTTTTGACCCCCTTTCGCTACTAGCACTGAGTGAATAGTTCTCTTTTACGTTTTTATATTAACTCCACTTCCCAGTTCTAATCGCTATATACCTTACTATTCTCATTTTTCACCCCTAGGCCAATATGAAGATGCCCCGAAAGGGCGAAACGCGTCATTTTCTGTAAATAAATAAGATTTTGTAACCGAGACTGCCTTACTTCAAGAGATAAAAGCTAATCCACGGAGCTATGACTTCGTTATTAGTTTATTGTATTCTCTTTCAGTACGTTGATAACATATTATTTTAATCGTGTTCTAATTGATTTTCAAGTTACTTTTTAACTTTGTGTACCCAATTTGTTGATGTAGTTTAGCTGCACATGGGACTATCGGTACAATGTAATCAGAAAAACAAACGTCGTTCTGAGATTTTCCATTAACAGATGCTGGTTCACTTTCACAATGACATGAGATGCAGCGGTAACGGTTGCACCTCTATAAAACAATTATTTTATCTTACCAAGAAATCCCCTCCCCATGAACCATGTACCTTGCCGATGGTGGGGAGGCTTGCGTGCCTCAGCGATACAGATGGCCGCACCGTAGGTGCAGCCACTGCGGAGGGGTATCTGTTGAGAGGCCAGATAAACGGTGTGGTTCCTGAAGAGGGGCAGCAGCCTTTTCAGTAGTTGCAGGGGCAACAGTTTGGATGATTGACTGATCTGGCCTTGCAACACTAACCAAAACTTCCTTGCTGTCCTGGTACTGCGAACGGTTGAAAGCAAGGGGAGACTACAGTCGTAATTTTTCCCGAGGGCATGCATCTTTACTGTGTGATTAAATGATGATGGCGTCCTCTTGGGTAAAATATTCAGGAGGTAAAATAGTCCCCCATTCGGATCTCCAGGCGGGGACTACTCAAGAGGACGTCGTTATCAGGAGAAAGAAAACTGGCGTTCTATGGATCAGAGCATGGAATGTCAGATCCCTTAATCGGGCAGGCAGGTTAGAAAATTAAAAAAGGGAAATGGATAGGTTAAAGTTAGATATAGTTGGAATTAGTGAAGTTCGGTGGCAGGAGGAACAAGACTTTTGGTCAGGTGATTACAGGGTTATAAATACAAAATCAAATAGGGGTAATGCTGGAGTAGGTTTAATTATGAATAAAAAAATAGGAGTGCGGGTAAGCTACTATAAACAGCATAGTGAACGCATTATTGTGGCCAAGATAGACACAAAGCCCATGCCTACTACAGTAGTACAAGTTTATATGCCAACTAGCTCTGCAGATGATGAAGAAATTGAAGAAACTTATGATGAGATAAAAGAAATTATTCAGCTAGTGAAGGGAGACGAAAATTTAATAGTTATGGGTGACTGCAATTCGAGAGTAGGAAAAGGGAGAGAAGGAAACATAGTAGGTAAATATGGATTGGGGGGGGGGGGGGGGGGGGAAGAAATGAAAGAGGAAGCCGTCTGGTAGAATTTTGCACAGAGCATAACTTAGTCATAGCTAACACTTGGTTCAAGAATCATAAAAGAAGGTTGTATACATGGAAGAATCCTGGAGATACTAAAAGGTATCAGATAGATTATATAATGGATTATATATGGATGTTATATATATATATAATATATATATATATATTATATATATGGATATTATATATTATATATGGATAAATGGATTATATATGGATTATATAATGGTAAGACAGAGATTTAGGAACCAGGTTTTAAATTGTAAGACATTTCCAGAGGCAGATGTTGACTCTGACCACAATCTATTAGTTATGAGCTGTAGATTAAAACTGAAGAAACTACAAAAAGGTGCTAATTTAAAGAGATGGGACCTGGATAAACTGACTAATCCAGAGGTTGTACAGAGTTTCAGGGAGAGCATAAACGAACAATTGACAGGAATGGGGAAAAGAAATACAGTAGAAGAAGAATGGGTAGCTCTGAGGGATGAAGTAGTGAAGGCAGCAGATGATCAAGTAGGTAAAAAGACGAGGGATAATAGAAATCCTTGGGCAACATTTAATTGATGAAAGGAGAAAATATAAAAATGCAATAAATGAAGGAGGCATAAAGGAATACAAACGTCTCAAAAATGAGATCGACAGGAAGTGCAAAATACCTAAAAAGGGGTGGCTAGAGAACAAATGTAAGGATATAGAAACTTATCTCACTACAGGTAAGATAGATACTGCCTACAAGAAAATTAAAGAGACCTTTGGAGAAAAGAGAACCACTTGTATGAATATCAAGAGCTCAGATGGAAACCCAGTTCTAAGCAAAGAAGGGAAGGCAGAGAGGTGGAAGGAGTATATAGAGGGTTTATACAAGGGCGATGTACTTGAGGACAATATTATGGAAATGGTAGAGGATGTAGATGATAACGAAATGGGAGATACGATACTGCGTGAAGAGTTTGACAGAGCACTGAAAGAAATGAGTCGAAACAAGGCCCTGGGAGTAGACAACATTCCATCAGAAATACTGACGGCCTTGGGAGAGCCAGTCATGACAAAACTCTACCATCTGGTGAGCAAGATGTATGAGACAGGCGAAATACCCTCAGACGTCAAGAAGAATATAATAATTCCAATCCCAAAGAAAGCAAGTGTTGACAGATGTGAAAATTACCGAACTATCAGTTTAATAAGTCACAGCTGCAAAATACTAATACGAATTATTTACAGACTAATGGAAAAACTGGTAGAATTGGACCTCGGGGAAGATCAGTTTGGATTCCGTAGAAATGTTGGAACACGTGAGGCAATACTAACCTTGCGACTTATCTTAGAAGAAAGATTAAGAAAAGGCAAACCTACGTTTGTAGCATTTGTAGACTTACAGAAAGCTTTTGACAATGTTAACTGCAATACTCTCTTTCAAATTCTGAAGGTGGCAGGGTTAAAATACAGAGAGCGAAAGGCTATTTACAATTTGTACAGAAACCAGATGGCAGTTATAAGAGTCGAAGGGCATGAAAGGGAAGTAGTTTTTGGAAAGGGAGTGAGACAGGGTTGTAGCCTATCCCCGATGTTGTTCAATCTGTATATTGAGAAAGCAGTGAAGGAAGCAAAAGAAAAATTCGGAGTAGTTATTAAAATTCATGGAGAAGAAATAAAAACTTTGAGGTTCGCCGATGACGTTGTAATTCTGTCAGAGACAGCAAAGGACCTGAAAGAGCAGCTGAACGGAATGGACAGTGTCTTGAAAGAAGAATATAAGATGAATATCCACAAAAGTAAAACGAGGATAATGGAATGTAGTCAAATTAAATCGGGTGATGCAGAGGGAATTAGATTAGGAACTGAGACACTTAAAGTAGTAAAGGAGTTTTGCTATTTAGGGAGTAAAATAACTGATGATGGTCGAAGTAGAGACGATATAAAATGTAGACTGGCAATGGCAAGGAAAGCATTTCTGAAGAAGAGAAATTTGTTAACATCGAGTATAGATTTAAGTGTCAGGAAGCCGTTTCTGAAAGTAATTGTATGGAGTGTAGCCCTGTATGGAAGTGAAACATGGACGATAAATAGTTTGGACAAGAAGAGAATAGAAGCTACAGAAGAATGCTCAAGATTAGATGGGTTGATCACATAACTAACGAGGAGGTATTGAATAGAATTGGGGAGAAGAGGAGTTTGTGGCACAACTTGACAAAACGAAAGGACCGGTTGGTAGGACATGTTTTGAGGCATCAAGCGATCACAAATTTAGCATTGGAGGGCAGCGTGGAAGGTAAAAATCGTAGAGGGAGACCAAGAGATGATTACACTAAGCAGATTCAGAAGGATGTAGGCTGCAGTAGAGGAGATGAAGCTTGCACAGGATAGAGTAACATGGAGAGTTGCATGAAACCAGTCTCAGATCATTTAAGTGAAATCACGATTTAATGCTATTTGTGCTCTTTACGTATGAAGTTATTCTATCTGTCATATAATTCATTAGTACCCTTACCCACGCAATAATATCTGCTTATCACAGATTGTTGTTATTTCAACGGCCTTCAATTTCTCATGAGCTACTCAGAAACTAGATGCAAGATTGTGATAAAGTAAAACTGAGTGATAAGTTTGCACCCTATTAACCCACATTCGGTACAGCTGCTTCCACAGGAAGATTACTTTCGGCTTCATATTTCTCTGTGGATTACCATATCATGTAAAACAATTCTTATCATTACTCACTGGTTTCTTACGTATTGAAGGTGGTATCTAAGTGGAGAGAGACAAAGGATTAGTCGATTTGTAGCCAACTCACACAAAGGTTTCTAGTATGAGGTAGAAATCTAGGTTAGAGGTCCGATTTGATGTGCAACTTTAATCCACCATAGATTTTCCTCTCTTAATTCAGTGGATCAGTGGTTAATTGCCGAAGTATGGATCCAAAGTTTGCAGTCGATCAGTGGTCAGCGCTGTACGTTTTATTCGACTAATTGTTTGATAAGTTCGCACATTACTAACCATATTCAGTGTGGCAACACTGCTCCCACCAGAAACATTACTTTTGGCTTCAGATTTTCTCTCTCGACAATTTAGCGTGACAAATTACTAGTGGTTCATGCTAACACCACAAGTTAAGGTAATTGTGTAAGTGTGATATATTCGAGGCAGTTAGTGATGTCTTCTGCGTGATCTACAGTGAGTGTACTTACATATCTGTAGATACGTTTCTACTTCAATTATTTTAATTTCTTGTCGTTTTTACAAGCCATGTTGTAGGAGTGCTAGTGTGATAGTGATGTCATACTGTCGACTATTTTTGGTGGGTGATAAATTAGGCTAGCTAAGCAAAGTGCAGTGATCAACTTTTGGGTCATAAATTGGGGTAATTTGGATAAAACGAAAAGCATATGGTGGCCTTTTGTTTACATAAGGGGTCTAGTCAAGTGACTGACTTGTTTACATTTTGGTCATAAATTAGACTTACATGAACGTAACTTAAAAGCGCTGTGAGCAATTTGTTTACATAAGGAGGCTAGAACATGTGGACATTTTGTTTACATATGGGGAGCAATGGGTCTATTCACCCAGAAACTGCTCTGCCCTACGCCTTTCATTAATGAAGTGAATTGTTTGTGCAGTATCAGCATAGAGTGTCTAAAATGTCTACAAGGAAAGGTGAGTTACTGGTAGCCCTGTAAATGACGTAGGAACCATGGTGATATATAGATCATAACGTACAGGGACTAAACGGTGTAGTTCACATCAGAAGTGTTATTGTGATGTTTTGGTGGTGCTTTTTCTTTTAAAAAATGTGTGTGGAAACTTTTGGGACTTAACTGTTAAGGTCATCAGTCCCTAAGCTTCCACATTACTTAACATAATTTATCGTAAGGACATACACACGCACCCATGCCCGAGGGAGGACTCGAACCTCCGTTGGGACCAGCCACAGGTGCGTTTTGTATCAAGCTTTTACCCATCCATTGAAGCCATCATGAAGAACGAGGAAGTATATTTTTAAAAATTATCTGTCACCAAGTCTTATGAGATGTCAAGAGCAGTGTTCGCAGTGCTGCAGGCACACTCTGGATAGGTGTGCTGAATCACCCAATCTTAATTCCATAGTCAATGTTTGGGACAGTGTAGAACAGCATCCTTACAGTATCCTAGCTCTGTCGGTATAATCATTAATGATCCACATCCTTACAATATCCTAACTCTGTCGGATATGATCATCAATGATTCAGATGAGTTCAGCAGTCCTGAAGAAGCCTATGGACGACCTTCTTTGGCCTGTTGCACCATTAGCGAGGCTAGAGGTGGTATTAGACCGAATTAGCATGATATCTCCTCGTATTGTTTAATTTTTTGTCCTGTATCCTTACATCTACATGACTTCATTGATACTAAAGATTTCCTTTTTAAATTAAATTATATGCCTCTCATATATCTTCATTGTAGATGCATTATGTATTACTTTTATTCGGAATGTTAAACAAGACTACCATAAACCCAAAGGCTGATTAGAACATGAGTAGTTCTTGTACCACCTAAAACTCAGTAACCTAGACAGTTATAAGGGAACCTTGGCATACAGAGCCAAATTTTGTAAAATGACATACTTTTCGTAGTTTTTTATGATACAAGTACATAACCATATCAAAACACTTGGAGAATTGCTCATTACATATTATGCTTTTTTCTGGATTTGTCCTGCAGTTTTGTTTTTTGTGACTAAAAGTGCGGTAAAGTTTAAATTATGGTAAAATAACGAGCTAACATAAACATTAGGCTTTGCTAGAGGTCAGTCTCACCATAAACAAGGTTTCAAAGGGTGGGGGGCGGGGGAGGGGCAATATGAAACATTAGCCTCATGACTTCTCTTCTACATTTCAATTTCTAAGAGTCAGTATCAGATTAATTTACACTATGCACTACTTTATCCATGCTTTATTGGATATTATAATTTATATTATAATTTAAAATACGTCACTATCCAGTGTACACCCAAACCTTGGAAAATGACTATCCATATATAAAATCATACTTCTTTTAGTTTGCAGGAAGCAACAAAAACAGTTATTGGACAAATGCGCATTGACCTATCAAAAACTGAATCATACAAAAAAAAATTATACGTAATCGACCATACCTTCCAACCAGTAAGTAAGTTTTCAGTCACAAAAAGTGCTTACTATCTTATGCCCTAACGTTTCGGAAATGTTACCAAGAATGATGTAGGATTCTGTTAGATTCCTCATCGTCACATATGAATCGAAGAACTAGGATCAAACAGGCTTTATTTCACAAGTGAACGAAGACATTACTGAAAACAAAACACAGAACAGTTACAGAACACAATGTGTGCGAATATTAACACTAGTTTTCAATCTTCTTTCTAGATATACATTTATTCTCTGAGCACATGGCAGTCACTGTTCCGAAGAGAATCTCAGCAACTGTTCAGTTCAAGAAACCATACACGGACGCACGTCCAAAACACCAACAGGTTGACTTCCGAAACATGGCAACTACTAGTACGGCGTGTCACCGCAGGGAGCGCTGAAGAACATGCCACAAACTTTCTATACACTCTTTATCTCTTTGGCCCACTCCTATCCGTTAATAATTATGTCATCCCTGCCCCGATGAGGCACTAAGACACACAGAGAAGAAGGAGAAGATAAGCATGTGCTTTCTATTCTAGATTTCCATCATCTGTCCGCCCCAATAGCTGAGTGGTCAGTGCAGCAGTCTGTCATGCGAAGGGGCCCGGGTTCGATTCCCGGCTGGGTCGGAGATTTTCTCCGCTCAGGGACTGGATGTTGTGTTGTCCTAATTATCATTTCATCATCATCAGTGGAAGGCAATGGGAAACCTCCACTGGAATCACTTCCCTAGACTCTCATGCGGTGGACCTCTCTGACGAGGCTTCCGCCATTACAAGACCTGCCGTAACATCATCATCAGTGGAAGGCAATGGGAAACCACCACTGGAATCACTTCCCTAGACGCTCATGTGGTGGACCTCTCTGACGAGGCTTCCGCCATTACAAGACCTGCCGTTCATCATCATCAGTGGAAGGCAATGGGAAACTACCACTGGAATCACTTCCCTAGACGCTCATGTGGTGGACCTGTCTGACGAGGCTTCCGCCATTACAGGACCTGCCGTAACATCATCATCAGTGGACGGCAATGGGAAACTACCACTGGAATCACTTCCCTAGACGCTCATGTGGTGGACCTCTCTGACGAGGCTTCCGCCATTACAGGACCTGCCGTTCATCATCATCAGTGGAAGGCAATGGGAAACCACCACTGGAATCACTTCCCTAGACGCTCATGTGGTGGACCTCTCTGACGAGGCTTCCGCCATTACAGGACCTGCCGTAACATCATCATCAGTGGAAGGCAATGGGAAACTACCACTGGAATCACTTCCCTAGACGCTCATGTGGTGGACCTCTCTGACGAGGCTTCCGCCATTACAGGACCTGCCGTAACATCATCATCAGTGGAAGGCAATGGGAAACCACCACTGGAATCACTTCCCTAGACGCTCATGTGGTGGACCTCTCTGACGAGGCTTCCGCCATTACAGGACCTGCCGTAACATCATCATCAGTGGAAGGCAATGGGAAACCACCACTGGAATCACTTCCCTAGACGCTCATGTGGTGGACCTCTCTGACGAGGCTTCCGCCATTACAGGACCTGCCGTAGCATCATCATCAGTGGAAGGCAATGGGAAACCACCACTGGAATCACTTCCCTAGACGCTCATGTGGTGGACCTCTCTGACGAGGCTTCCGCCATTACAGGACCTGCCGTTCATCATCATCAGTGGAAGGCAATGGGAAACCACCACTGGAATCACTTCCCTAGACGCTCATGTGGTGGACCTCTCTGACGAGGCTTCCGCCATTACAAGACCTGCCGGAACATCATCATCAGTGGAAGGCAATGGGAAACTACCACTGGAATCACTTCCCTAGACGCTCATGTGGTGGACCTGTCTGACGAGGCTTCCGCCATTACAGGACCTGCCGTAACATCATCATCAGTGGAAGGCAATGGGAAACTACCACTGGAATCACTTCCCTAGACGCTCATGTGGTGGACCTCTCTGACGAGGCTTCCGCCATTACAAGACCTGCCGTAACATCATCATCAGTGGAAGGCAATGGGAAACTACCACTGGAATCACTTCCCTAGACGCTCATGTGGTGGACCTCTCTGACGAGGCTTCCGCCATTACAGGACCTGCCGTAACATCATCATCAGTGGAAGGCAATGGGAAACTACCACTGGAATCACTTCCCTAGACGCTCATGTGGTGGACCTCTCTGACGAGGCTTCCGCCATTACAGGACCTGCCGTAACATCATCATCAGTGGAAGGCAATGGGAAACCTCCACTGGAATCACTTCCCTAGACTCTCATGCGGTGGACCTCTCTGACGAGGCTTCCGCCATTACAAGACCTGCCGTAACATCATCATCAGTGGAAGGCAATGGGAAACCACCACTGGAATCACTTCCCTAGACGCTCATGTGGTGGACCTCTCTGACGAGGCTTCCGCCATTACAAGACCTGCCGTAACATCATCATCAGTGGAAGGCAATGGGAAACTACCACTGGAATCACTTCCCTAGACGCTCATGTGGTGGACCTGTCTGACGAGGCTTCCGCCATTGCAGGACCTGCCGTAACATCATCATCAGTGGAAGGCAATGGGAAACCACCACTGGAATCACTTCCCTAGACGCTCATGTGGTGGACCTCTCTGACGAGGCTTCCGCCATTACAGGACCTGCCGTTCATCATCATCAGTGGAAGGCAATGGGAAACCACCACTGGAATCACTTCCCTAGACGCTCATGTGGTGGACCTGTCTGACGAGGCTTCCGCCATTACAGGACCTGCCGTAACATCATCATCAGTGGAAGGCAATGGGAAACTACCACTGGAATCACTTCCCTAGACGCTCATGTGGTGGACCTCTCTGACGAGGCTTCCGCCATTACAGGACCTGCCGTAACATCATCATCAGTGGAAGGCAATGGGAAACCACCACTGGAATCACTTCCCTAGACGCTCATGTGGTGGACCTCTCTGACGAGGCTTCCGCCATTACAGGACCTGCCGTAACATCATCATCAGTGGAAGGCAATGGGAAACCACCACTGGAATCACTTCCCTAGACGCTCATGTGGTGGACCTCTCTGACGAGGCTTCCGCCATTACAGGACCTGCCGTAGCATCATCATCAGTGGAAGGCAATGGGAAACCACCACTGGAATCACTTCCCTAGACGCTCATGTGGTGGACCTCTCTGACGAGGCTTCCGCCATTACAGGACCTGCCGTTCATCATCATCAGTGGAAGGCAATGGGAAACCACCACTGGAATCACTTCCCTAGACGCTCATGTGGTGGACCTCTCTGACGAGGCTTCCGCCATTACAAGACCTGCCGGAACATCATCATCAGTGGAAGGCAATGGGAAACTACCACTGGAATCACTTCCCTAGACGCTCATGTGGTGGACCTGTCTGACGAGGCTTCCGCCATTACAGGACCTGCCGTAACATCATCATCAGTGGAAGGCAATGGGAAACTACCACTGGAATCACTTCCCTAGACGCTCATGTGGTGGACCTCTCTGACGAGGCTTCCGCCATTACAAGACCTGCCGTAACATCATCATCAGTGGAAGGCAATGGGAAACTACCACTGGAATCACTTCCCTAGACGCTCATGTGGTGGACCTCTCTGACGAGGCTTCCGCCATTACAGGACCTGCCGTAACATCATCATCAGTGGAAGGCAATGGGAAACTACCACTGGAATCACTTCCCTAGACGCTCATGTGGTGGACCTGTCTGACGAGGCTTCCGCCATTACAGGACCTGCCGTAACATCATCATCAGTAGAAGGCAATGGGAAACCACCACTGGAATCACTTCCCTAGACGCTCATGTGGTGGACCTGTCTGACGAGGCTTCCGCCATTACAGGACCTGCCGTAACATCATCATCAGTAGAAGGCAATGGGAAACCACCACTGGAATCACTTCCCTAGACGCTCATGTGGTGGACCTCTCTGACGAGGCTTCCGCCATTACAGGACCTGCCGTAACATCATCATCAGTGGAAGGCAATGGGAAACCACCACTGGAATCACTTCCCTAGACGCTCATGTGGTGGACCTCTCTGATGAGGCTTCCGCCATTACAAGACCTGCCGTAACATCATCATCAGTGGAAGGCAATGGGAAACTACCACTGGAATCACTTCCCTAGACGCTCATGTGGTGGACCTGTCTGACGAGGCTTCCGCCATTACAGGACCTTCCGTAACATCATCATCAGTGGAAGGCAATGGGAAACCACCACTGGAATCACTTCCCTAGACGCTCATGTGGTGGACCTCTCTGACGAGGCTTCCGCCATTACAGGACCTGCCGTAACATCATCATCAGTGGAAGGCAATGGGAAACCACCACTGGAATCACTTCCCTAGACGCTCATGTGGTGGACCTCTCTGACGAGGCTTCCGCCATTACAAGACCTGCCGTAACATCATCATCAGTGGAAGGCAATGGGAAACTACCACTGGAATCACTTCCCTAGACGCTCATGTGGTGGACCTCTCTGACGAGGCTTCCGCCATTACAAGACCTGCCGTAACATCATCATCAGTGGAAGGCAATGGGAAACCACCACTGGAATCACTTCCCTAGACGCTCATGTGGTGGACCTGTCTGACGAGGCTTCCCCCATTACAGGACCTGCCGTAACATCATCATCAGTGGAAGGCAATGGGAAACCACCACTGGAATCACTTCCCTAGACGCTCATGTGGTGGACCTGTCTGACGAGGCTTCCGCCATTACAAGACCTGCCGTAACATCATCATCAGTGGAAGGCAATGGGAAACTACCACTGGAATCACTTCCCTAGACGCTCATGTGGTGGACCTCTCTGACGAGGCTTCCGCCATTACAAGACCTGCCGTAACATCATCATCAGTGGAAGGCAATGGGAAACCACCACTGGAATCACTTCCCTAGACGCTCATGTGGTGGACCTGTCTGACGAGGCTTCCGCCATTACAGGACCTGCCGTAACATCATCATCAGTGGAAGGCAATGGGAAACCACCACTGGAATCACTTCCCTAGACGCTCATGTGGTGGACCTGTCTGACGAGGCTTCCCCCATGACAAGACCTGCCATAAGGCAGAACACAAAGTTTATATTATCATTTAGACGTTGTGATACTCACCGCTTTCAGGTTCCAAGTCAATACCTTAAATGACGCAAGTAGCTTTTCCACATACATTAATTAGTACCTGCTCACCAATATCATTACTATTGCGAATATTCGCATCTATGCAACATTTTAACTCTCATTAAATGTCATCGTCTCTATGTTTCCTCAGTGATAACTGGCCTGCCTAGAATGTCACAGAGAGAATAAGCTACCTCCAATTTAGACAGAAGTCAGGAACTCACTCATGTTTGTGTATTTCAGTCCAACAAAGTGAGCATTGCGAAAGATGGAAGACTGAAGTTTCTTGAGGATTCGAATAATTGGGAAACATGAAACAATGGGAAGGTACCTAATAGTAATACCTAAAAATAAGATATGTATTTCTTTGAGAAAACAGTTACCGTTGACTTGAGTCACTTCTATTTCCATCTTTTCAATGGTCTTGCAATTTTACTGCGTCACGGGGACCAGAATGTGGACCAGGAATGCAGACATGCATGTGTAAAAAAACTAAAAATTAATTTTTAAACTTTTCTAGGTGATAATTACAACTTTATGATGAGACGTAGTGTAGAAGATTTAAACTGAGTTTAATAGGAAAAGAAAGTAAAAGTGGTAATTTGGTGAGGTTCTTCTTTATGGAAGTATTTCATTAATACCCTGTTATTGGGTAATTCAGTCGATTGTTTATTACTGATATTTAATACACACGATCAATTTGTAATTTATAAACTTGATCTTCAGAGGTGCCGTAACATCAACATCAGTGGAAGGCAATGGGAAACCACCACTGGAATCACTTCCCTAGACGCTCATGTGGTGGACCTGTCTGACGAGGCTTCCGCCATTACAGGACCTGCCGTAACATCATCATCAGTGGAAGGCAATGGGAAACCACCACTGGAATCACTTCCCTAGACGCTCATGTGGTGGACCTGTCTGACGAGGCTTCCGCCATTACAGGACCTGCCGTAACATCATCATCAGTGGAAGGCAATGGGAAACTACCACTGGAATCACTTCCCTAGACGCTCATGTGGTGGACCTCTCTGACGAGGCTTCCGCCATTACAAGACCTGCCGTAACATCATCATCAGTGGAAGGCAATGGGAAACTACCACTGGAATCACTTCCCTAGACGCTCATGTGGTGAACCTGTCTGACGAGGCTTCCGCCATTACAGGACCTGCCGTAACATCATCATCAGTGGAAGGCAATGGGAAACTACCACTGGAATCACTTCCCTAGACGCTCATGTGGTGGACCTCTCTGACGAGGCTTCCGCCATTACAAGACCTGCCGTAACATCATCATCAGTGGAAGGCAATGGGAAACTACCACTGGAATCACTTCCCTAGACGCTCATGTGGTGGACCTGTCTGACGAGGCTTCCGCCATTACAGGACCTGCCGTAACATCATCATCAGTGGAAGGCAATGGGAAACTACCACTGGAATCACTTCCCTAGACGCTCATGTGGTGGACCTGTCTGACGAGGCTTCCGCCATTACAGGACCTGCCGTAACATCATCATCAGTGGAAGGCAATGGGAAACCACCACTGGAATCACTTCCCTAGACGCTCATGTGGTGGACCTCTCTGACGAGGCTTCCGCCATTACAGGACCTGCCGTAACATCATCATCAGTGGAAGGCAATGGGAAACCACCACTGGAATCACTTCCCTAGACGCTCATGTGGTGGACCTCTCTGACGAGGCTTCCGCCATTACAGGACCTGCCGTAACATCATCATCAGTGGAAGGCAATGGGAAACTACCACTGGAATCACTTCCCTAGACGCTCATGTGGTGGACCTCTCTGACGAGGCTTCCGCCATTACAAGACCTGCCGTAACATCATCATCAGTGGAAGGCAATGGGAAACCACCACTGGAATCACTTCCCTAGACGCTCATGTGGTGGACCTGTCTGACGAGGCTTCCGCCATTACAGGACCTGCCGTAACATCATCATCAGTGGAAGGCAATGGGAAACCACCACTGGAATCACTTCCCTAGACGCTCATGTGGTGGACCTGTCTGACGAGGCTTCCGCCATTACAGGACCTGCCGTAACATCATCATCAGTGGAAGGCAATGGGAAACTACCACTGGAATCACTTCCCTAGACGCTCATGTGGTGGACCTCTCTGACGAGGCTTCCGCCATTACAAGACCTGCCGTAACATCATCATCAGTGGAAGGCAATGGGAAACTACCACTGGAATCACTTCCCTAGACGCTCATGTGGTGAACCTGTCTGACGAGGCTTCCGCCATTACAGGACCTGCCGTAACATCATCATCAGTGGAAGGCAATGGGAAACTACCACTGGAATCACTTCCCTAGACGCTCATGTGGTGGACCTCTCTGACGAGGCTTCCGCCATTACAAGACCTGCCGTAACATCATCATCAGTGGAAGGCAATGGGAAACTACCACTGGAATCACTTCCCTAGACGCTCATGTGGTGGACCTCTCTGACGAGGCTTCCGCCATTACAAGACCTGCCGTACATCATCATCAGTGGAAGGCAATGGGAAACTACCACTGGAATCACTTCCCTAGACGCTCATGTGGTGGACCTCTCTGACGAGGCTTCCGCCATTACAGGACCTGCCGTAACATCATCATCAGTGGAAGGCAATGGGAAACTACCACTGGAATCACTTCCCTAGACGCTCATGTGGTGGACCTCTCTGACGAGGCTTCCGCCATTACAAGACCTGCTGTACATCATCATCAGTGGAAGGCAATGGGAAACTACCACTGGAATCACTTCCCTAGACGCTCATGTGGTGGACCTGTCTGACGAGGCTTCCGCCATTACAGGACCTGCCGTAACATCATCATCAGTGGAAGGCAATGGGAAACTACCACTGGAATCACTTCCCTAGACGCGCATGTGGTGGACCTCTCTGACGAGGCTTCCGCCATTACAAGACCTGCCGTAACATCATCATCAGTGGAAGGCAATGGGAAACTACCACTGGAATCACTTCCCTAGACGCTCATGTGGTGGACCTCTCTGACGAGGCTTCCGCCATTACAAGACTTGCCGTTCATCATCATCAGTGGAAGGCAATGGGAAACTACCACTGGAATCACTTCCCTAGACGCTCATGTGGTGGACCTGTCTGACGAGGCTTCCGCCATTACAGGACCTGCCGTAACATCATCATCAGTGGACGGCAATGGGAAACTACCACTGGAATCACTTCCCTAGACGCTCATGTGGTGGACCTCTCTGACGAGGCTTCCGCCATTACAAGACCTGCTGTAACATCATCATCAGTGGAAGGCAATGGGAAACTACCACTGGAATCACTTCCCTAGACGCTCATGTGGTGGACCTCTCTGACGAGGCTTCCGCCATTACAAGACCTGCCGTAACATCATCATCAGTGGAAGGCAATGGGAAACTACCACTGGAATCACTTCCCTAGACGCTCATGTGGTGGACCTGTCTGACGAGGCTTCCGCCATTACAGGACCTGCCGTAACATCATCATCAGTGGAAGGCAATGGGAAACCACCACTGGAATCACTTCCCTAGACGCTCATGTGGTGGACCTCTCTGACGAGGCTTCCGCCATTACGAGACCTGCCGTAACATCATCATCAGTGGAAGGCAATGGGAAACTACCACTGGAATCACTTCCCTAGACGCTCATGTGGTGGACCTGTCTGACGAGGCTTCCGCCATTACAGGACCTGCCGTAACATCATCATCAGTGGAAGGCAATGGGAAACCACCACTGGAATCACTTCCCTAGACGCTCATGTGGTGGACCTGTCTGACGAGGCTTCCGCCATTACAAGACCTGCCGTAACATCATCATCAGTGGAAGGCAATGGGAAACTACCACTGGAATCACTTCCCTAGACGCTCATGTGGTGGACCTCTCTGACGAGGCTTCCGCCATTACAGGACCTGCCGTAACATCATCATCAGTGGAAGGCAATGGGAAACTACCACTGGAATCACTTCCCTAGACGCTCATGTGGTGGACCTGTCTGACGAGGCTTCCGCCATTACAGGACCTGCCGTAACATCATCATCAGTAGAAGGCAATGGGAAACCACCACTGGAATCACTTCCCTAGACGCTCATGTGGTGGACCTGTCTGACGAGGCTTCCGCCATTACAGGACCTGCCGTAACATCATCATCAGTAGAAGGCAATGGGATACCACCACTGGAATCACTTCCCTAGACGCTCATGTGGTGGACCTCTCTGACGAGGCTTCCGCCATTACAGGACCTGCCGTAACATCATCATCAGTGGAAGGCAATGGGAAACCACCACTGGAATCACTTCCCTAGACGCTCATGTGGTGGACCTCTCTGATGAGGCTTCCGCCATTACAAGACCTGCCGTAACATCATCATCAGTGGAAGGCAATGGGAAACTACCACTGGAATCACTTCCCTAGACGCTCATGTGGTGGACCTGTCTGACGAGGCTTCCGCCATTACAGGACCTGCCGTAACATCATCATCAGTGGAAGGCAATGGGAAACCACCACTGGAATCACTTCCCTAGACGCTCATGTGGTGGACCTCTCTGACGAGGCTTCCGCCATTACAGGACCTGCCGTAACATCATCATCAGTGGAAGGCAATGGGAAACCACCACTGGAATCACTTCCCTAGACGCTCATGTGGTGGACCTCTCTGACGAGGCTTCCGCCATTACAAGACCTGCCGTAACATCATCATCAGTGGAAGGCAATGGGAAACTACCACTGGAATCACTTCCCTAGACGCTCATGTGGTGGACCTCTCTGACGAGGCTTCCGCCATTACAAGACCTGCCGTAACATCATCATCAGTGGAAGGCAATGGGAAACCACCACTGGAATCACTTCCCTAGACGCTCATGTGGTGGACCTGTCTGACGAGGCTTCCCCCATTACAGGACCTGCCGTAACATCATCATCAGTGGAAGGCAATGGGAAACCACCACTGGAATCACTTCCCTAGACGCTCATGTGGTGGACCTGTCTGACGAGGCTTCCGCCATTACAAGACCTGCCGTAACATCATCATCAGTGGAAGGCAATGGGAAACTACCACTGGAATCACTTCCCTAGACGCTCATGTGGTGGACCTCTCTGACGAGGCTTCCGCCATTACAAGACCTGCCGTAACATCATCATCAGTGGAAGGCAATGGGAAACCACCACTGGAATCACTTCCCTAGACGCTCATGTGGTGGACCTGTCTGACGAGGCTTCCGCCATTACAGGACCTGCCGTAACATCATCATCAGTGGAAGGCAATGGGAAACCACCACTGGAATCACTTCCCTAGACGCTCATGTGGTGGACCTGTCTGACGAGGCTTCCCCCATGACAAGACCTGCCATAAGGCAGAACACAAAGTTTATATTATCATTTAGACGTTGTGATACTCACCGCTTTCAGGTTCCAAGTCAATACCTTAAATGACGCAAGTAGCTTTTCCACATACATTAATTAGTACCTGCTCACCAATATCATTACTATTGCGAATATTCGCATCTATGCAACATTTTAACTCTCATTAAATGTCATCGTCTCTATGTTTCCTCAGTGATAACTGGCCTGCCTAGAATGTCACAGAGAGAATAAGCTACCTCCAATTTAGACAGAAGTCAGGAACTCACTCATGTTTGTGTATTTCAGGCCAACAAAGTGAGCATTGCGAAAGATGGAAGACTGAAGTTTCTTGAGGATTCGAATAATTGGGAAACATGAAACAATGGGAAGGTACCTAATAGTAATACCTAAAAATAAGATATGTATTTCTTTGAGAAAACAGTTACCGTTGACTTGAGTCACTTCTATTTCCATCTTTTCAATGGTCTTGCAATTTTACTGCGTCACGGGGACCAGAATGTGGACCAGGAATGCAGACATGCATGTGTAAAAAAACTAAAAATTAATTTTTAAACTTTTCTAGGTGATAATTACAACTTTATGATGAGACGTAGTGTAGAAGATTTAAACTGAGTTTAATAGGAAAAGAAAGTAAAAGTGGTAATTTGGTGAGGTTCTTCTTTATGGAAGTATTTCATTAATACCCTGTTATTGGGTAATTCAGTCGATTGTTTATTACTGAAATTTAATACACACGATCAATTTGTAATTTATAAACTTGATCTTCAGAGGTGCCGTAACATCATCATCAGTGGAAGGCAATGGGAAACCACCACTGGAATCACTTCCCTAGACGCTCATGTGGTGGACCTGTCTGACGAGGCTTCCGCCATTACAGGACCTGCCGTAACATCATCATCAGTGGAAGGCAATGGGAAACCACCACTGGAATCACTTCCCTAGACGCTCATGTGGTGGACCTGTCTGACGAGGCTTCCGCCATTACAGGACCTGCCGTAACATCATCATCAGTGGAAGGCAATGGGAAACTACCACTGGAATCACTTCCCTAGACGCTCATGTGGTGGACCTCTCTGACGAGGCTTCCGCCATTACAAGACCTGCCGTAACATCATCATCAGTGGAAGGCAATGGGAAACTACCACTGGAATCACTTCCCTAGACGCTCATGTGGTGAACCTGTCTGACGAGGCTTCCGCCATTACAGGACCTGCCGTAACATCATCATCAGTGGAAGGCAATGGGAAACTACCACTGGAATCACTTCCCTAGACGCTCATGTGGTGGACCTCTCTGACGAGGCTTCCGCCATTACAAGACCTGCCGTAACATCATCATCAGTGGAAGGCAATGGGAAACTACCACTGGAATCACTTCCCTAGACGCTCATGTGGTGGACCTGTCTGACGAGGCTTCCGCCATTACAGGACCTGCCGTAACATCATCATCAGTGGAAGGCAATGGGAAACTACCACTGGAATCACTTCCCTAGACGCTCATGTGGTGGACCTGTCTGACGAGGCTTCCGCCATTACAGGACCTGCCGTAACATCATCATCAGTGGAAGGCAATGGGAAACCACCACTGGAATCACTTCCCTAGACGCTCATGTGGTGGACCTGTCTGACGAGGCTTCCGCCATTACAGGACCTGCCGTAACATCATCATCAGTGGAAGGCAATGGGAAACCACCACTGGAATCACTTCCCTAGACGCTCATGTGGTGGACCTCTCTGACGAGGCTTCCGCCATTACAGGACCTGCCGTAACATCATCATCAGTGGAAGGCAATGGGAAACTACCACTGGAATCACTTCCCTAGACGCTCATGTGGTGGACCTCTCTGACGAGGCTTCCGCCATTACAAGACCTGCCGTAACATCATCATCAGTGGAAGGCAATGGGAAACCACCACTGGAATCACTTCCCTAGACGCTCATGTGGTGGACCTGTCTGACGAGGCTTCCGCCATTGCAGGACCTGCCGTAACATCATCATCAGTGGAAGGCAATGGGAAACCACCACTGGAATCACTTCCCTAGACGCTCATGTGGTGGACCTGTCTGACGAGGCTTCCGCCATTACAGGACCTGCCGTAACATCATCATCAGTGGAAGGCAATGGGAAACTACCACTGGAATCACTTCCCTAGACGCTCATGTGGTGGACCTCTCTGACGAGGCTTCCGCCATTACAAGACCTGCCGTAACATCATCATCAGTGGAAGGCAATGGGAAACTACCACTGGAATCACTTCCCTAGACGCTCATGTGGTGAACCTGTCTGACGAGGCTTCCGCCATTACAGGACCTGCCGTAACATCATCATCAGTGGAAGGCAATGGGAAACTACCACTGGAATCACTTCCCTAGACGCTCATGTGGTGGACCTCTCTGACGAGGCTTCCGCCATTACAAGACCTGCCGTAACATCATCATCAGTGGAAGGCAATGGGAAACTACCACTGGAATCACTTCTCTAGACGCTCATGTGGTGGACCTCTCTGACGAGGCTTCCGCCATTACAAGACCTGCCGTACATCATCATCAGTGGAAGGCAATGGGAAACTACCACTGGAATCACTTCCCTAGACGCTCATGTGGTGGACCTCTCTGACGAGGCTTCCGCCATTACAGGACCTGCCGTAACATCATCATCAGTGGAAGGCAATGGGAAACTACCACTGGAATCACTTCCCTAGACGCTCATGTGGTGGACCTCTCTGACGAGGCTTCCGCCATTACAAGACCTGCTGTACATCATCATCAGTGGAAGGCAATGGGAAACTACCACTGGAATCACTTCCCTAGACGCTCATGTGGTGGACCTGTCTGACGAGGCTTCCGCCATTACAGGACCTGCCGTAACATCATCATCAGTGGAAGGCAATGGGAAACCACCACTGGAATCACTTCCCTAGACGCTCATGTGGTGGACCTGTCTGACGAGGCTTCCGCCATTACAAGACCTGCCGTAACATCATCATCAGTGGAAGGCAATGGGAAACTACCACTGGAATCACTTCCCTAGACGCTCATGTGGTGGACCTCTCTGACGAGGCTTCCGCCATTACAAGACCTGCCGTTCATCATCATCAGTGGAAGGCAATGGGAAACTACCACTGGAATCACTTCCCTAGACGCTCATGTGGTGGACCTGTCTGACGAGGCTTCCGCCATTACAGGACCTGCCGTAACATCATCATCAGTGGACGGCAATGGGAAACTACCACTGGAATCACTTCCCTAGACGCTCATGTGGTGGACCTCTCTGACGAGGCTTCCGCCATTACAAGACCTGCTGTAACATCATCATCAGTGGAAGGCAATGGGAAACTACCACTGGAATCACTTCCCTAGACGCTCATGTGGTGGACCTCTCTGACGAGGCTTCCGCCATTACAAGACCTGCCGTAACATCATCATCAGTGGAAGGCAATGGGAAACTACCACTGGAATCACTTCCCTAGACGCTCATGTGGTGGACCTGTCTGACGAGGCTTCCGCCATTACAGGACCTGCCGTAACATCATCATCAGTGGAAGGCAATGGGAAACCACCACTGGAATCACTTCCCTAGACGCTCATGTGGTGGACCTCTCTGACGAGGCTTCCGCCATTACAAGACCTGCCGTAACATCATCATCAGTGGAAGGCAATGGGAAACTACCACTGGAATCACTTCCCTAGACGCTCATGTGGTGGACCTGTCTGACGAGGCTTCCGCCATTACAGGACCTGCCGTAACATCATCATCAGTGGAAGGCAATGGGAAACCACCACTGGAATCACTTCCCTAGACGCTCATGTGGTGGACCTGTCTGACGAGGCTTCCGCCATTACAAGACCTGCCGTAACATCATCATCAGTGGAAGGCAATGGGAAACTACCACTGGAATCACTTCCCTAGACGCTCATGTGGTGGACCTCTCTGACGAGGCTTCCGCCATTACAAGACCTGCCGTAACATCATCATCAGTGGAAGGCAATGGGAAACCACCACTGGAATCACTTCCCTAGACGCTCATGTGGTGGACCTGTCTGACGAGGCTTCCGCCATTACGGGACCTGCCGTAACATCATCATCAGTGGAAGGCAATGGGAAACCACCACTGGAATCACTTCCCTAGACGCTCATGTGGTGGACCTGTCTGACGAGGCTTCCCCCATGACAAGACCTGCCATAAGGCAGAACACAAAGTTTATATTATCATTTAGACGTTGTGATACTCACCGCTTTCAGGTTCCAAGTCAATACCTTAAATGACGCAAGTAGCTTTTCCACATACATTAATTAGTACCTGCTCACCAATATCATTACTATTGCGAATATTCGCATCTATGCAACATTTTAACTCTCATTAAGTGTCATCGTCTCTATGTTTCCTCAGTGATAACTGGCCTGCCTAGAATGTCACAGAGAGAATAAGCTACCTCCAATTTAGACAGAAGTCAGGAACTCACTCATGTTTGTGTATTTCAGGCCAACAAAGTGAGCATTGCGAAAGATGGAAGACTGAAGTTTCTTGAGGATTCGAATAATTGGGAAACATGAAACAATGGGAAGGTACCTAATAGTAATACCTAAAAATAAGATATGTATTTCTTTGAGAAAACAGTTACCGTTGACTTGAGTCACTTCTATTTCCATCTTTTCAATGGTCTTGCAATTTTACTGCGTCACGGGGACCAGAATGTGGACCAGGAATGCAGACATGCATGTGTAAAAAAACTAAAAATTAATTTTTATACTTTTCTAGGTGATAATTACAACTTTATGATGAGACGTAGTGTAGAAGATTTAAACTGAGTTTAATAGGAAAAGAAAGTAAAAGTGGTAATTTGGTGAGGTTCTTCTTTATGGAAGTATTTCATTAATACCCTGTTATTGGGTAATTCAGTCGATTGTTTATTACTGATATTTAATACACACGATCGATTTGTAATTTATAAACTTGATCTTCAGAGGTGCTTATGCAAGCTCACCAATCGAAACGATGTTATAGAGGATGGTCCAAAAAGCAACTACATCTAAAATCAGTAGTGCTACTGTAGCCATAAAATATGGTGCACTCAAGAAATGGCCTATTTTCTGCTTGCAGTAGGCTACTGATTTTCGGACTGGTTACGCTTAGGACCACTTTACGTACTTTCATGCTTCTGTTGAGTTGGACTGCCACAAGCACGTCAGTAGATGAAATTCTATAATTTCGAAATAGTTAATAAAATAGAATCAACGAAATAGCTGAATGGGGGTATCCAATAAGAGCTGAAATAAATCATTTGAACACATCGAAAGCGGAACTATTCGAGGAAACAGATTTTAATCGGAGCAGTATATGGCCATGTGTAGGAGATTTGCTTATCTTTGATCCAACTGTACTTCATTTTTTCGCGACTAGTTTTTGGTTCACAGCCCCACCCTCAAGCGCTCCTTGAAGTTTATTGCCAAGTGGAAGGGAAAGGAAATTAGATGCAAAGAAATGAAATGAAACAAAATGCAGCTATACAATTGGTTTTTCAAAAAGAAATAATTTATCAAAAATGAACACAGAAATAAAAATCTGCATCCAAAACAGTGAAGCACACTGAAATAGGTTGCTCAGAATCAGAACACTAATCCCTAAGTGTGGTATGTGATCACACTTGCTGCCACATAGACTGAACATTGTTATGACATATCTCAGAAAGCGTGTTGTTGGTCACTAAGGCTCGTTAGAGAAAAGCATGATTCATAGTTCAATGACGTTGTTCCTTGACCAAATTCAACCCTCTCCTACCCCAGATATGAAAAGCGGCTGAACGAATGATGATCTGCTTTGAACGCAAGTTGTAAACAACTTCGATTGGACTAACGCTAGCAAAACATCTATGTGACTCTTTTGCACATAAACGACTTACGATTCTTGCTCGAAACAAAGTTTTTGTTTCAGTGAATAATAATTCGTAACTTTACGTAACAAAAAAAGATTGTTTATGTCCTTTTTTCAGATTTTTCCGGATTTTTGATATTCCAGATGGCCTACAGGCCCCACCTGTTCATAATGAAAGATTTTCCAGTGATGTAAGGATCAACAGCCTTACCGTTATTTCCATGTGAATGCTTTGAAAAGTTAAACCCTCTCATACAAGATTTCACTCCCATTGTTTAAGAACAGTGGGAGTGACGTAACTTTGAAAGAAAGACTTCTGAAGAGTTCAGTGACATTTACTTGCCTTGTAGGCGTTTCCTATCTCAGCAGATACGAAGAGACAAGCAGCCAGATCAATGTCCACGCGGCTTTCGAGATGCAGACATGCACTGCCTGATAAGATGCAGTCCACTGACCCACATGTGACCAGGTCACATCCGCAGCGCCTGAGCGTAATGTGAAGGCAGACGGGAGTGGAAGTACCGACGTAAATGTCGACATTGGGACGAGTCATTTAATCTCAGTCTACAATAGAATGTTATAAGCCTTAAGATTAATAATACGGAACGTCTGTGCACTGCAGGTATTTACGACACATGTGCACCAGTAACGACGGCACTTCAAAAATGGTACAAATGGTGCTGAGCACTATGGGACCTATCTTCAGAGGTCTTCAGTCCCCTGCGATTTAGAATCACTTAAACCTAACTAACCTGAGGACATCACACACACCCATGCCCGAGGCACGATTCGAACCTGCGACCATAACAGTCGCACGGTTCCAGACTGTAGCGCCTAGAAACGCTCGGCCACTCCAGCCAACGGCGGCACTTCGCCATAGGGCGATTCTGCCTCAGTTATAAGCAATTTTATCAGTGGTTAGTGTTTATTTCCAAGAAGGAGTGATAGGAACTGGGTAGCAAGTGAAACATTGGAAATTATAATGATATCTATTGAATGTAAATGGAATATTCCATATCCTTCCAGAATGTACAAAAGAAGAGAAAAACATATGAAATCAACGAAAGCACTCTGATATAAAGAGTCATATCATAAAATACTTCAGCAATATGCAACACACGGTAAAACCACACGCTCGAGATGGTCAAGGAAAACTTGAGGTACAAGAATGTGATTAAGTCGCCTATTATTTTAGGTCGGTCGGAAAATTACCCACTACGTAACTCATGACATGCCAAATGTCAGGGCCACTATATGCAAAACAGCTTCACTGATTCGACATTTGAAGGAGCAGCCCATAGGTAAATTCGAAAGTAAACTTCTACATGTAATAAAACCGTAACTGGACTCTCATAAGATACAGTCCGTGTAGTTTTCAGACAAAGAAGCACCACGAAGTAGATCATTTCAACCCACAGTTCATAGAAGAATGGCTAACAAAACATACTGTAAGTATCGTCTAGAGAGAAAGATCAGAAATTTGGATAAGAACTGCAAACAGCGTCCCTTCTATAGCGTACAGAGACAAAGGGACAGTATAATAGCAGTTATTCACTGTGTAGAGTATGCAACTGAGACTACCACCACGTGACTCATCACACACACAAACACACACACACACACACAAATCACAATTTACTGCACCCTAGTGGTCAGTGAAACGAAATCATCTAACAGAGTCTCTTCACTTTCAACAATAAAATTTGTATAATATTGAATGAATATCACAACAGTGTAATTGAGCCAAACATTTCTACAATTTAAGCAGTGATAATCTAGATATTAAGTCAACGCTTTATCTGGAGGTTTCTTTTACCATCGGCGATCAAAACCATTCCAAAGAGCCCTTTATCTTCTGTGGTCGCAAGACATGGGATACATCGTAACAGAGTGTCGGATTTCGTTTTGCCCAGCGTTTTGCAGCAACTCGACGTGATACGCACTCAACAAGTAGTTGGAAGACCACTGCAGAGCCATGCTGCCTCTATAGCCGTCCATATATGCGAGAGATTGCCGCCGCAGGATTTTGTGCACCGAGTGACCACTCAATTTTGTTCATTAAATATTCGACTGGAGTCATGTCAGGTAATCTGGGTGCCAAATCATTCACTCGAACCATCCAGAACGTTCTTCAAAGCAATCGCGAACAATTGTGGGCCGGTGATACGTCATATGGTCATCATTAAAAATTCCACTGTTGTTTGGGAACATGAAATGGTCTCCAGGTGGTCGAACACAATCATTTTCAGTAAATAATCGGCTCAGTTCGACCAGTGGACCCATTCTATTCCACGTTAATACTGAAACGTCCCCTTAGAAAAATTATACAAGACTGTGTTTAAACTGACACACAATATTTTTTCTAGCGCAACGCAATCTCACTTTCAGTAATCCCTACAAGAGAATGGCCCTGACTAACATTAACCTACACGTTTCACAAATCACTTACCTCACATAAATTGTCGTTACTCAAGCTACTGCAATACAGCGAGCGCCACTACTGCCACCTAAATAAAAGATTCGAACTACTGAAGGCACTAACTACTGATAGGCATAGTTAGCAAATAAAAGATTTTGATAGAGAACAAACAATGTATTTACCTTACTAGTGTTCAAAAGTCATAATGTATATAGCAGTTCACGACATCCAGTCTTACAAATTTCAAAACTCCTCCATCTCTCTCCCCACATCCACCACTCCACCACTGCTGGCGGCTCACCTGCAACTGCGCAACGCTACTCGCTGTTAACATCCAGCTGCCCAACACTACAATGGCGAGTATTACAACAATGCCAACCAGCCACAGACTGCACACAGCACAGCCAGTGATCTTCATACAGAGCGCTACGTGGCGTTATCAATATTAAAAACCTAAACAGCCTACTTACAATACGACCAGCTTGAACAGTGCCCTCGTTGGCAACTTGGGTCCGTGGCTTCGTGGGGTCTGCGCCGCAGTCGAACCCTACCATTAGCTCTTAACAACTGAAATCTGGACTCATCTGACTATGCCACAGTTTTCCAATCGCCTAGGGTCCAACCGACACGGCCACAAGACCACGAGAGGCGCTGGAGGTGATGTCGCGCTGTTAGCAAAGGCACTTGCGTCAGTCATCTTCTGCCATAGCCCACTAACGCCAGATTTCGTGACACTTCCTTAAATTATACGTTCGTCGTACGTCTCACATTGATTCCTGCTGTTACTTCACGCAGTATTGCTTGTCTGTTATCACTGAGTGCTCTAAGCAAACGCCGCTGTTCTCGGTCATCAAGTGAAGGCCGTCGACTACTGAGCTGTCTGTGGTGAGAGGTATTGCTGAAATGTGGTATTCTCGGTGCACTCTTGACACTGTGGGTCTTGGAATACTGAATTCCCTAACGATTTGCGAAATGGGATTGTCCCATGTGTCAGCTACAACTATAATTCCGCTTTCAAAGCCTGTTAATTCCCATCGTGTGGCCATAATCACGTCGGACACCTATTCACAACAATCATGTAAGTACAAATGACAGCTCCGCCAATGCACTGCCTCTTTATTCCTTACGTATGTCATCTATATATGTACATATCTCTATATAATTATCCAAAGGATTCGAAGCAGTCATTCATAAACTATTTTAGATAGAAATCATACACGATTTCGCTTTATGACAACACCTTCAGATGCCCTCAGAAGATGTTACCAGCCTTTACAGGTGTGTCACCGAATCTGCGTACCTTCATTCGAGCTGAGTGTCCATGTGTCCTGATACCCTGGCGTCCATCGCTACATATTCACGCTGTTAGTCCGCTAGGCCTTTGTCCCCAACAGTTTCTTTTCCCAAAGCGAGAGGCACACAAATGGCAGTTACTGCCAACCTCCGCTCAAACAACTGTCGCAACTTGTCTGCCCAGATAGCGTGTGAGCAAACAAAGAAATAGATATATACCAGTCAGTTTTTTTTAAACCACTGACAGGATTGTTAAAAATGGCAAGACTGGAAAGAGGATCACTGAAACTGTTGCTATGCTGATATAGGAAAGAACTGGAAGAAAGTGCATTCGAGTCTGCAAAATAGCAGTTAATTCTCCGATCGAATTGACCTATCACGTCTAACAATTTGTTCCACATTAAGTTGTGTTCGCACATTAATAACTAGCGAGCTTCAAAATCATGAAAAGTCGGTAGACAGACTTATCAAAAGCAGTAGAATCAGGAATAATAGAAAATGAGTTAATAGGTGTGGACGGCAAACATACAGGGTGGTCAGGAAAAGTCTGACAGGTTAGTTTGTGCTAAGAAACAATTGTTAACAAAAAAATTCGATACGTTGCGCCGTTTCCGATTTCGTGAGCCAGTGAGTTCGCTGCGGGTGCGAACTGAAGCACTTACACGCCCTGAAATGCAGTAATGCAGAGACATCTGTGGTTCCGTTATTTACAACTTGTTGAAATGCTCATTACCAGTTAAAACGCCCCTTTTTCGGATGGTAGATGAGCAAATCAAAGTTTGTTATGTCTGAGGACACCACAGAAAGACCACGTTTGACGACACTGTCAGTAGGAACATGCTTAACGTTGCACGTGCGGTTACTTGATTGGCTAATTTCAAAGGCAATTAACGTATCAGTTTTTTTTCCTTACCATTATTTCTGAGCACAGTCTACCCTGCAATACCCTTAAAACTCTTCAGCCTGTTTATGGTCACCATGTATATGAGTGGCCAGTCTCCTGACTGGTTGTTGGTATCCCCCAAGCGTCCTTTCCCATGCCAAGCTCCACATCTTGGAGTAGCACTTACACTCAAAGTCCTTCACTACTTGTTTGACATAGTCCAGTCTGTCTTGCCCTACAGTCTTTTCTTTCTACAGTTGCCATTGCTACAATGGAAATTATTCCCTGACGTCATAACACATGTCTTATCACCCTGGCCCTTCGTCTTTTCAGTGTTTTCCACATTTTTGTTTCCTCGCCCCTTCGGTGGATCACCTTGTCGTTTCTTACAGTTAATTAAATTTTCATCGTGGTTCTCTAGCGTCGTATCTCAATCGCTTCGATTTGCCACATCTCCGGTTTCTCCCTGCTAGACAACTAATTTCCAAACGAATTTGAGTTTCCTAAATTTCACCTTCCTTATTTTGGATCCTAGAAGACGTCTCTTTGTGATGAATGCCCTATTTGCTTGTACCAGACAGCTTCTTATACCCTCTTTGCTCCGTCCGTCATACGTAATTTTACATCCACAAGGTAGAAGCAATTCACACCGTCTACTTCGTACTCCCCAGTTCTGACGTTAGGTTTATCACTATTATTAGTCCTACAACTCATTAGCATTATCTTTTTGTGGTGTATCCGGTTTCCACATTCCGCGTACATTTGTGTGTTAATTTCATCAACAGGTCCTGTAATTCTTCCTCAGTTTCGGTGATGATAGTAATGTTGTCAGCGAATCGTATCACAGAACGAAGAGTGTCGAATACACTTTCCAGAAGTAGTGAGAGGTTAGTGGGACATCTCATTGGATATCGATCAGAAGGTAAATTGGGAATGGAAGGAGGAGGCAGTGCGATGACCAGATGAAAATTTCCATGTGTAAAAATCGCATCTAGCATGTTGTGTTCATTAGGTGTAAAGTGACTGAAGTATTAGCACAACTCATGAGGCGACACAGGACGCCAAAAGACTGTCGCATGACAGCGGGCCCACTGACTATTACTCTTCGCCGCGCTGTCAGCGAATAAATCGAGAAACTGAGAAATGACACTGTACGAACTGCACGCTCTGTGTACACCCAGTAGCACCGACGGAGAGATGGTTAAGAAGTAGAACAGGAAATGTTTAAGACGCATAGTTCCCGACTTAACCGAGTAGCCACATTGTGCACAACGTTTAGGTATCCTGTACTTCTACAAGACGCTGGTTGCAGGACTGCATACTGTGTTTTGCAGAAATATTCGTATACGTTGGTGACGCCGAAAGTAAAGTGGCTTCGCCAGTCTAAGAAACTCGATTTTTGCACATCTAAACCAAGCTGGATCATTGCTGTCTTTTATCACCTAATTTAATATATGTGGATTTAGATTTCAAGTTATTACTGAACTGGCGTCATGTTAACCTAAATAGATTTTTTCCACTTGACTTCCTCCAAATTTTGTGCAATCCGATGCTGTGAAGAGAAGCTGACTGACAGATCTTTACAGCAGCTGGTGTATCCATAAGTAGATCTAAGCGTGAAGTCTATATTAGTCTCCAATGTCAGACCCTTGGTGAAAAACCAACAAGAACATCTTAGAAACTACTTTGCCTATGAAAAGTCAATGAACTGGTCGAGACCTTTTATCAAACCTTTCATATTGATGTTGAAAGAGAAAGATAGAACGTTAAAATACTGCAATCTACTTTTATATGTGAAGCTGACTGATGGATCTTTACAGCAGCTGGTCTATCCATTGTTGTTGTGGTCTCCAGTACTGAGACTGGTTTGATGCAGCTCTCCATGCTACTCTATCCTGTGCAGGCTTCATCATCTCCAGTACCTACTGCATCCTGCATCCTTCTGAATCTGCTTAGTGTATTCATCTCTTGGTCTCCCTCTACCATTTTTACCCTCCACGCTGCCCTCCAATACTAAATTGGTGATCCCTAGATGTTTCAGAACATGTCCTACCAACCGATCCCATCTTCTAGTCAAGTTGTGCCACAAGCTCCTCTTCTCTCCAATTCTATTCAATACCTCCTCATTAGTTATTTGATCTCCCCATCTATTCTTCAACGTTATTCTGTAGCACCACATTTCGAAGGCTTCTATTCTCTTCTTGTCTAAGCTATTTATTATCCACTTTTCACTTCCATATACATGGCTACACTCCATACAAATACTTTCGGAAACGACTTCCTAATATTTGAATCTCTACTCTATGTTAACAATTTTTTCTTATTCAGAAACGCTCTCTTTGCCATTGCCAGTCTACAACTTATATCCTCTCTACTTGGACCACCATCAGTTATTTTGCTCCTCAAATAGAAAAACTCCTTTAGTACTTTAAGTGTCTCATTTCCTAATCTGATTCCCTCAGCATCACTGGACTTAATTCTACTACATTCCATTATCCTCGTTTTACTTTTGTTGTTGTTCATCTTATACCCTCCTTTCAAGACACTGTCCATTCCGTTCAACTGCTCTTCCAATTCCTTTGCTGTGTCTGACAGAATTACAATGTCATCAGCGAACCTCAAAGTTTTTATTCCTTCTCCATGGATTTTAATACCTACTCCGAACTTTTCTTTTGTTCCCTTTACTGCTTGCACAATATACAGATCGAATAACATCGGGGATAGGCTACAACCCTGTCTCACTCCCTTCTCAACCACTGCTTCCCTTTCATACCCCTCGACTGCCATCTGGTTTCTGTACAAATTGTAAATAGCCTTTCGCTCCCTGTATTTTACCACTGCCACATCCAGAATTTGAAAGAGAGTATCCCAATCAAAATTGTGTAAAGCTTTCTGTAAGTCTACAAATGCTATAAATGTAGGTTTGCCTTTCCTTAATCTTTTTTTCTAAGGTAAGTTGTATGGTCAGTATTGCTCACGTGTTCCAAAATTTCTACGGAATCCAAACTGATCTTCCACGAGGGCGGCTTTTATCAGTTTTTCCAGTCGTCTATAAAGAATTCGCGCTAGTATTTTGCAGCTGTGACTTATTAAACTGATAGTTCCGTAATTTTCACATCTGTCAACACCTGCTTTCTTTCGGATTGGAATTATTATATTCTTCTCGAATTCTGAGGGTATTTGGCCCGTCTCATACATCTTGCTCACCATATGGTAGAGTTTTGTCAGGACTGGCTCTCCCAAGGCTGTCAGTAGTTCTAATGGAAGTTGTCTACTCCGGGGGTCTTGTTTCGACTCTTTCAGTGCTCTGTCAAACTCTTCACGCAATATCGTATCTCCCAATTCATCTTCATCTACATCCTCTTCCATTTCCATAATATTGTCCTCAAGTACATCGCCCTTGTATAGACTCTCTATATACTCCTTCCACCTTTCAGCTTTCTCTTCTTTGCTCAGAACTCGTTTTCCATCAAAGGTCTTGATATTCATGCAAGTGGTTCTCCTTTATCCAAAGGTCTCTTTAGTTTTCCTGTAGGCAGTATCTATCTTACCCCTAGTGAGGTAAAACCTCTACATCCTTACATTCGTCCTCTAGCCATCCCTGCTTAGCCATTTTGCACTTCCTGTCAATCTCATTTTTGAGACGTTTGTATTCCTTTTTGCCTGCTTCATTTACTGCATTTTTATATTTTCTCCTTTCATCAATTAAATTCAGTATTTCTTCTGTTACCCAACGGTTACTACTAGCTCTCGTCTCTTTATCTACTTGATACTCTGCTGCCTTCACTATTTCATCCCTCAAAGCTACCCATTCTTCTTCTACTGTATGTCTTTCCCCCATTCCTGTCAATTGTTTCCTTATGCTCTCCCTGAAACTCTGTACAACCTCTGGTTCTTTCAGTTTATCCAGGTCGAATCTCCTTAAATTCCCACCTTTTTGCAGTGTATCCATAAGTACAGCTAAACGTGCAGTCTGTAATAGTCTCAAATTTCAGACCGTTGGTGAAAGACCATCAAAAAAATCTTAGAATGTACTATGCCTATGAAAAGTCAATGAACGGACCGAGACTTCTATCAAACCTCTTATTTTGATGTTGAAAGGGAAAGATAGAACGTTGAAATAATGCATTCTACTCTTAAATGTATATTTATACGTAATGTTTCTACTACCGTGTGATAAATTTAGAGCTGCAGAAACTTGCAAATTAGGAATATTGAATTAACCACTGTCGATTTTGAAAAACCTAAATGAAATGTAAATATCGTATGACATTGATGTCCAGGAGTCTATGTCTGGGAACGTTCGGTTTCCAGTTGGAAGTCTCTTCAGTTGACGCTACAATGGGTGACTTGGCGCGTCGATGACGCTGGAATGATGAGGAGGACAATATAAGACTCAGTCCCTGAGCGGAGAAAGTCTCCTTCTCAGCTGGGAATCGAATCCTGCCCTGCTGACGCACATTGAGACATGCAGACTGGTCAGATAAAGTGGCGGACATTGAAAAACACTTAAAAATATCCAGTCTGAGCAGCACTCCTTCTACGTTTTACATTCAGTAAGCTGCGATATTACCCTAACAACTCTCACAATTATCGACAATCTGTCCACCTATCCACAACATGGAAGAATTACTGAGCGGTTTTCTTGGCACTGGCTATCTTTCTAAGACGAGTGACTGTTTCTCGTGAAGTGATACAAGTGTCTTCTCCTTGTGTGGTCTCAGATTGTCTATAGAAACTCACACAACATTGCTAACAATTAATCAGATCTTGAGCGATTAGGAAAATTTAGTATAAACCACTCTGCTCCTTTACTTTAGCGGTCACATGCAAAGTATTAGGAATGATTTTACACACTATGGTGTAACACAGCCCAGTCAAAAGTAGCTGAAAAAGCAAAATAGCTTTTCATAATAGGTCTGAGACGTGGTGGGCGAGCGATCACTACCTTGCTCTGAACAAGGATGGTGGAAGAAGCCGACAGTGGTGTTTTCAAAGGCTCCTTTCACCTACAATATGCAGTTTCTACTGTGTAAGTCCCAATTTAGATCTCGCAATGCAAAAAAAAAAAAAAAAAAAAAAAAAAAAAAAAGCGTTCATATCCGAATCCAGTCACCCTGATTTAATTCTTCTTGGATACGCTAAATCGTTAGAGACCAGTTATGGCAAGGTTAATACAACCCGTTTACGCCCAGTTTATTACCCCACTCTCTGGCAACAAAACTACTGTGACATTTTTAATGACGTCTTCGTCCATGAGATATCAAATTCTAATCTTTCTTCTTCTTGCAACAATTCATTTTAGATGGATCTGACTCGGCTAGTCGTGAAGTCAGTGAAATATGACATAGTCAATTTTCCTTTCAACCATACTCTCTTCTTTGCAGGAACTTGATGTCTTGTGTTTCCTCTTTGGCCAATACAAAGTCTATCTGAATTTTTTATTCTATTATGAAAATATTTGTCTGTAGTATCGCAATACATGGAAGTCTAATATTAATGATAAACAATAGGCTAGTAGACGCTAGAAGATTTTGAAATGTAGTACCTTGGCAGAATGCTGTAGATTAGATTGGCATGTCTTATAACTAGTAAAGAGTACTGATTTGAGACAAGATACAAAGAACTTCATCGTATAATTTGGCTGAAAGAGAGTTTGGCAGATAGAACACATCCTGCAGCATCGTGGAATGGTCGATTTGGTAATGGGTGGAAGTCTGTAGCCCAAAAATTGTAGAGGAAGAGCAAGTCTTTGCTGTAGCAAGTGGGTTCAAATGAGTGTACTGTATTTTACAGTTGTTATTCACAGATGAAGAGATATTTACCGATTAGGCAAACGCAGAGAACAGTATCTAAGTGTTCTTTCGGTCGACTGTCACATCAAGAGCAATATGGATTAGTAGTGAAGATTAGGTTTTACTTGCAGGTACCTGACCGAAACACAGGCAAACATGGTGCTAGAAATAGTTGAGAAGAAATCCCATCCTGACTGGGCCAGCAGCAAGTTCCTGGTCAGAGCCTTCAAACAGGCAGGCTTCGATGTGATGGAGGACAGCATCCAGGTGAAGAACGCCTGCAGCGGCGGGGGTGGCTTCATGAGCGAGACACTGCTGCTGCGGGGGCAGACACTCGAAGGAGATGCGGCCAGCCTGGTGGTGAAGGTGTCTCTGCAAAGAGGTGAGGACTGTGCGCTCAGCTCCGACGGGCTGTTCCGGGGGGAGAGCGTGCTGTACACGAGGACTCTGCCCACAGCGGAGACGGCGCTGAAGGCTGCTGAAGGTGGTACGTGGCGGCCGCTGTGGCCCGCCTGCCTGGGCGTGTTCAGAGCCGGGGGCGGCTGCCTGCTGCTGCAGGACATGTGGCCACGGGCTTCCGCAAGGCACCCAGTGCCGCCTCGGCTCGCGGGCTGGATCTGGACCACTGTCTGGTCGCCATGCGTGGGCTGGCGCGCCTCCACGCCGCCACCACGAGAAATGCGCTCCAGGATGCCCTAGTCGAACCTCTGCTACGAGAGTCCGTCTCTTTTGGCTCCAGCCAGATCCCACTGCTTCAGTCGCAGACAAAGACGACCGTCCTCAAGATGGCTCAAATACTCAACCGCTACCCGTGGTTCCGGAGGTATAAGGACAAGTTCTTGCAATTCGCTGACACAATGCTGTTGCGAGCTGTTGAAGCCGTTAGTAGCTGTGACAACAAACTCACTGTCATGCTGCATGGGGACTTCCAGAAGAACAATATGATGTTCCAGTACTCAAACGAAGAGCTCAAAGTCATATTCTACGATTATTAGGTAATAATCAAATTTACTGGAGGTCCAACCCATCTGATAATTCTGATAATGTACTAAGCGTATCCGAAAAGTTGTAAGTTAATTATGCAAGTGTCACCTTCCATATGGTGTGTAGGAGATCCAAGGAAAAGTGCTGTTTAATAGGGCTGATTTAATACTAAATTAGTAGGACTGATTATACAGTTCTCAACATTTCTTTGCTTTCCTTCTCATATTTCTTTACTGGGCTGTATGATAACCAGGAATCTTCTCTGTCTTGCTTGGTACTGGTACATGTATTGCTGATAATCTTAAATTTCTCAATTTTTTTCTCCATATAGGCAATAACTTTGTCTTTCATTCTGGGCACCAGTCCAACAAATTATGAGTTCTTGACATCACACAGAACTTAAGCGACTGTACTAGTGCAAAATAATAAATAAGAATTCAGGTTTTTAGTTACTGTGAACAGGGTCTTATAGTGTTACAGAGCAACACTGGGCAATGGCTTAGCATGTGATCTGGTATCCTAGTGTGATCGTGATCACAGTAACAAAAACTCATTGTTTCAGTCGATCGTAAATGGAATAAACTGTACTGCTGCTTTCTGTTTTTGATATAATACTGACGACATCACTTAATGTTCTCTATGCTCATCCAACAGAGGACCTTTCCACTGTGGTGGAGATGTCCGTTCTTTGGGCGAGTTTCTAGAGAACTCCATTTCGTATGCCTTACACCAATGACAGAATGGGGAAAACCGTTAAAAAAAATCCACCCTCTTCTCTGGAACTGTTTATTTACCTCCCATGTTTCTTCAGCCAAAAGAGAGCATATCGTTCTGAGGCTGTCTCACTTCTCATGTTTTTTGTAATTCTGTGAGACTGATTGTGCCTGTGTGACTTCTTCAGTGGAATTCATATTCGAGGGAAACAGACTACGAATCTCTCTTCTGGCCATCCTGATTTGCATTTCCTGAGATTTCCACATATTATTTCAGGCTCATGCTGGTATAGATCCGTAAACGGGCAAAACTTTCTTCCCTTGTGCTTCTTCAAACATCGGAACTGACAGTTAGGTCATAACGACACTACTGATGTGGTATTAAATTGTGTACCTTCATACATTCAACTGCGGATGCGAACATTCCATAGAAGAAAAATAAAGTGGTGATTAAGGTGCAGACTCTACGTGCGAGTGCAGCGACCCATATTTATTTGTCGAGAGGTAGAATCCAAAAGATCCTTGAGAGTGTACAATGGGCAATCTTCCTTATGTTGTTATGTTCTTCTTATTTCGTTTCTTGGAACGACTTGTTGCCATACAGAAGCTTGTATGTTATGATAGTCAGTGATTAATTCATTACTGTTGGATTTTTCAGGGAGCCCATATCGGATCTCCAGCGGAGGACCTGCAGTACTTTCTGCACACGAGCACCAGCCTGGAGGTGCTGCAGCGGCACACAGACCTGCTGCTGTCCGAGTACCACAGCACCCTGCAGCACACGTTGCGCGCCCTGGGGCTGCAGCAACAGGCGGACGCCTACCCACTGGAGCAGCTGAGGAGGGAGATGCAGCAGCTGGCACCAGTAGGGGTCTTCTGCACCTACAACCTGCTGCCTGTCATGCTCAACCTAGAGGCAGTCGATTTCGACCTCGATACATCGTCACCCAACTATGCTGCCAATGTGGACAAGTTATTACAGAAATGCTACACAAATCCTGAGTATTTGTCATTTGCCGAGTACTTGACGCCATTTTTTGAGAAGAACAGTCTTCTAGAAAGTTGAGTCTCAGCATTAGTGTTTCCTGGTGTAACAGATCTGAGAAAAAAAAAATTGTCAGCGTATTGTAATTATTCGCAATGTTTTGAATTCAATAAAGAAATGTATGAGAATTAAGAGGGTGTGACTGGTTTCTTTATTTTTTGGCTGGATTAATTGTAAAATAGTCCCACGTTATCAATGGTTTCTGTATTATTTGAAGATTTCATTGAACCAGAAGGAAAATTTACCTGTCAACTAATGAAGAAGTGCTGTGTAATGAAATATACTATGTTACCATTAAAATTCAAAGCAAGAAAGTTTCACAGCTGTTTTCAGTTCTATTTTCTGCTTGCATCTTTTGTGGTGGCTTGTGTGTTCTGCTATAATTTTAGCTGGAATCATGCTAACGTTAACAAAAATTTTAGACTTTCCACGTTATTTGGATTCTTATTACCTGTCACAAGAAATGTATTGATGATGTGGCACCTTCTGGCTATTCATGCTGTTTTTAGGTTACGAAACAGTTACAATTTTCACGATATCATGGTTTGTTCTGCCATGAAAAATAACTAAAAGCACACTAGTTTCTCCAACAGTCTCTGTAGGAGGACTACATAGACAGGATTTTTTATATCCTGAAACGGGGGCGGGTGATGAAGACAGTACTTCCATCAATATGGTACACAAAAAGAGCTGACACACTGCCTGATTAAAAAAAAAATGAATCGTATAGAAGAAGAAGAGGAAACGAAATGCAACTTGAGAGGATTTTTGATATTATTACTGTGCTTGTAAAATCGAATCTAATTTGCGAAAAGCTTGACAGCATGGATCCCTCTTTCCCCTCTCCCTCACGTCCCAGGATGCATGCGCCGATTCTGTAAGGACGAGTATCGGAAAGCCGTTGTACATTTTCTTCAAGCAAATGGGGCCACACTGTCAAACCTACTCCCTGATATCCACCATACTGTATTAGGATGTATTAGGATGGAGTTGATATTCAAGCTGGTCGGAAACTTGTCCTGTCGTGGAAAGATCTGGGGGTTCGGCTGGTCATGAAGAACCTCAAGATCAGGCAGACAATTCACATACTCAATTATCATGTGTGGACAAACATTACCATCTTGGAAAGCGGGAGCGTGGTACTGTTGCAAGAGAGCTAACACATCAGAACGGAGTTCGAGACGTACTGTTAGGCCATGAGGTTAGCCTGAAGTACTGTCACCCATGAACTAAAGTCATACTCGATGGCTCCCCACGTCATGATCCCAGGGTCAAAACTTTTGTCCCTCTCCAATACATTGGAATAGTGGAACCTTACACCATAACCACAAGAGACAGTGAAGAACAGAGATTCACCGCTAAACGCATTTATCAGGAGACCATGCTTTCCAGACACCGCTCTACTCCACATGTAGCCGCTCTTGGGGATGTGTTAATGGCAGCCTACGCATGGGATGGTAATTCTCTAGTCCGGCTGCTGCTACTCTGCAGTCAGTGGTAAAAGACGATACAGAATGTAGCAGAGAGTCTATCAGTAGTTCTTTTATGACAGATGTGAAGGGGTTGCAAAGAGCCTTGTTCACAATTTGGCGATCGACAGGAACACTGATGACGAGTATGTGTTGCCCTCACGTGCTATTTCAGTCCGACATTGGGCCAATGTCACATCTGAAGCCCGATGAATCTGGTAGTGCTTGATTCGACCAGCCAAAGAAATGGAGTTTCACAATCTAAGTCAGGTGCTGTTAATGCTGTCTCATACGAGTACACGGGCTCTCCGTGTCCTTTACACTGATAACTCATCATCGAACAATGTTAACACCCTTTATACAGCACACTGGGCCTGCTTACAACAATAAACGTTGTACCTCCAGCAGATAATTGCAACTCTGTAATTATTTACATACCCGCCGATAGATTGTAAGTGAACAAAGTTGCATTAACATCTGACTATGACTTGCTTCGCTTTTCTTGTCACGCAGTGTAGAAGTGGTAGTGGCAGTTAAAGATGAACGTGGAGAGAGATCAGTCATTTCTACGGCAGTGCTGGGTAGCCGTGCGGTCTTAGGCGTCTTGTCACGGTTCACTCGGCTCTCCCCCCCCCCCCCCCCCCCTCGTAGGTTCCAGTCCTCCCACGGGCATGGATGTATGTGTTGTCCTTAGCGTAAGTTAGTTTAAGTTAGTTTATGTAGTGCGTAAGCATGGGAACCTATGACCTCAGCAGTTTGGTCCCATGGTCCTTACAACAAATTTCCAGTTTCATTTGTAGGCCCACATGTAGTGATCATCAACAGTGTTTCTATGAGTTGCTATTGCACTAACGTACATGAAAACTGAAACGTCTAATGGAAGGATTGTCATCAACATCATTTCTTATTTGACAACCACTGCGTGACAATAGCTTCGTCCATACTTTTCCACCCATTGCGAAATTCATCCATACACATCTACGTTGTTCCTCCATGGATTCTAATTTGATCTTAAACGATCATCTCAAATTTTTCTTATCACTTACAATTCAGAAAATATCTTCATTGTTCCATAATCATCGATTTGTTTGGTTACATATCGCGCCTACGTCCAATTTATTTTTATTATGGTCAGAATAAATTCTTTCATTACCTTCTATTCAGTAATCTACTTGCTTGTTTTTCCATCGGTTGTTAGTTCCCAGAGTACAGCTCTCCTGTGTTTGCTGAATAACACTGATATTGAATTGTCTCTGGATAAAGGCAATACATATTGTTTCCATAAATTCTGTGAAGAGCACAGAGAAAACTTAGTTTTGAAAACTCTAATGTACAAAAGTACTCAAAGCAGCTTTTTCTCATACGTTTATTTATTATTCTGCTTATACGATAACTGCGTGCAAGCTGCCCTAAAAATAGGATGTCATCCATTGATTTTATGACTTCAGTATCAATTTCAACAATTCGATTTAAGTTTGTTGTTTATACTTTACTTTAAACTGGTTGTGGTCGGTTTTTAAGTATATTTTCCGACTTTTCCTATGATATTCTTATATTTGTTGTTCAATATTATGTACACTAGATGATGATAGAGATGTTGTTTGGTTTGTGGGTCGCTCAACTGCTCGGTTATCAGCGCCCGTACAACTTCCCAACCGCCGCTCAGTGCAAACCCGCCACTTTCAAGAAGGGTGATGAAATGATGAGGACATCACAAACACCCCGTCACGTCGATGGAGGTAAAAATCGTTGACCCCCGCCGAGAATCGAACGCGAATCACCGTGCTCGGGAAGCGAGAACGCGACCGCGAGTCTACAAGCTGCAGACTATGTACACCAGAGGCCATCAGTACATCATCAGCAAACTGAAGGCGGTTCAGATATTTTATGGTAAAAACACTTGACTTAATCTAATTTGAACTAACTTACGCTAAGGACTCGATCCTCCGTCGGAGAGAGCCGCGAGAACCTTGGCAAGGCCGCCCAAGAACGTACGTCCACCCCGTTCGACGATATGAATCTACAATAAAACCATTATTTTGCCTGAATCCCAAATATATTTAATCATGTGTCCGTATGTGTTTCACCCACTATCTTGCATGGAGTGTTTTCCTGCGGTGCGACAAATAAATACAATCGTGGATTTGGGGAATTTTTGTAAGATTCGGGCATCTATGGCTGGAAGGTAGTAGTTAAGGTACCGACTATCACATCGGATGGCAGGCGCTGGCAATGTTGATATTTAGCAAACGATTCTGCGAGGCAGGTTTACGACACCGCTCGCAGGCGGGAAAGCACGACTCAGCGGGCACTGTATACAAGTGTGAAGTAATCAGGGCAGGACCCATGGGTTGGAGTTAGAATAGCGCATAGTGACCTGTGTAGGTACCAAAGCGGACTGTGGAAAGGTGACGTAATTATTGAAGAGCACTGCACTTGTCCTGTTCAGAGGCTATACGTCAGAGCCGTAGAGACAAGACGTTTAAATAAACAAGCCCAGTGAATCCTGGAGTGTCGGCGGTGGGGGTAGGGGGGACGTATTCGTGTCGCCATTCTGTCCGCATCTAGAACCAGAGAGAAAGATGCTCGTGTAAGTTGTGGTCATACGGAACAGAAGGAGGCACTCTTAATCCAGACTGACTTTCCCTAACTCTGATTGAGACTGACGGTGACTTCGTTTACGAGCCTGTAACTAAATTCGAAATTTCTCTGTGTCATGCTCTCAAACGGCTGTCTAAACGCTTGCACCTATTCAGTTAAGGCAGAAACTGTATCTATGGTAATAGCACATGTTTCCACTATTTTGCGTACACAACTTCCACTTTAATTCAACTGATATTTTTTTACAAAAAAGACAAGACATTTTACCTGACACAAAAAAGTAATCTCAAATTAATTCCTCTGGCGAATCATTGCCCATCTACAGTCAGTACTACTACACAGATGACTACTAAGCCTAATTACAGAACGAACAGCTGCTACAGCTCAGATACACGGCGACCGGTGCCTAGGCAAATTGCAAAATGGACACCCCACTGGCACTAAATTATCGTGAGCATCATTACATCGAAACAAAGATATGTCCTCCGGCCACTGTGGCCAAGCGGTTCTAGACGCTTCAGTCCGGCACCGCCCTGATGCAGGTTCGAATTCTGCCTCGGGCATCGATTTGTATGATATCCTTAGGTCAGTTAGCTTTAGTAGTTCCAAGTCTAGGGGACTGATGACCTCAGATGTTAAGTCCAATAGTGCTCAGAGCCATTTGAACCACAGATAAGTCCACAGTTTCCTGTGGCTACATAAAAGTAGCTCTAAACATCGTGTATCCTAGCTCACACAACTAACTCGGACTACGAGAGTAAACAGGAAAAAATAAAATAAATAAAACTTAGACATACCGCACCACATTGTGCTGAGCGGTACCTATGTCAGGTGCCACAGTATCACTCTGCGAAACCAACTCTCTCAGCATGAGGTACTGAACGTCTACGAACACTTTCCGACATAGTATATCGGAAAATGTTACACCCCCTTGAGCTCAGGGGCTGTAATATGTAAAAACTACCGAGAGACATGGTTTGGGAGAGAGGATTGATTCACGTGAAAGCGTGCAGAGAAACACCGGCATGTGTATCATTGACTTTAGTGCATCGAAGTGCCAATGTCGATGGAAATCCGGTGCATCGCCGCCCGACCGGCCAGACTTGCAGACATAGCGCTAAGGGCCCACCGCGCCTGTTGGCTGCGACGGTAGCCCAGGAAACGGCTGACTGCTCCCTCAAGTGCAGCTCGAGGACCTGAGGTAGAGAGGCGAAGAGAAACAGCCGACCGGCTACGTTTGTAGTGAGCCCTAACACCTACAGCCGTCCGCCCAGGGCATCTCAGTCAGTGACCGCAGACAGCTCTACACCCACGAAGCCGCGATTGGTAGCGCTGATTAATACTTTCTCGGACCAGGCAACAGAGTACGTCAGGATTTTCTTTAAGGATTTAGTGACGCAGTTGGGGCGTATGGGTGGTCAAATGAAGTAACACTGTATGTTGCTAATATGCGTTTGACGCTGGACACCAAAGCATGTATATGGTGCCTGCCACAAGACATTGTGTAAAGCACATACTTTCCAGGAGTGTGCCTCTGGGTTGTGCCAGCGGCATCAAAAGCAGAACAGTGAGCGATTTTTTCGGGAGAGATTAAGTACATTGTCAATGCAACGCAACAAGTTTGTGGAATACTCTCGTATAGAATCCGTAAGGTAAGTGCAAAGACACATCTATTAGACCCTGAATGCACACGTTAATAGGGTAAGGATACAGGAGGCAAAAACTGGAGCGGTGGTTTCTTTTTGTGTGGTATACCCGTTGAAATGTCACGGAGGATACGGATGGAAAACACAGTGGACTTAGCGTCAGCTCTTAGGTTTGCAACATTTATAGAGGAAGTGGATATGGCCAGAACGCAGCGAGTGGTCCAGCATGTATTTGCTTCGGAAGTGTTACAGATGGGGTTGGGAGGGACATGTATGGAAGCCGCGTAAGCAACCGAGATTCTAAGTATATGGCATAGTGGACCACCAGACATTTGAGTGTGGAGGTAGGAAGGGCGGAAAGGACCGGCAAGGTAAACAGCCGTTAAACGCAAACGATATAACTCCAACCGTCGGAAAGCAGTCCTGATATATCGTAATATCGCAAAAGTTTGTGCACAAACGGAATTCAGCTCAGTGGTATTAGCAGGCGGCAGGGAACAGAGATTTTTGGTGGATGCTGTTGCGAATGTGTCCGTTATCAGTCTGGACCTCCCTGGAAAGAGAGGACTTGGGCTACCACGGTATAGGTTAAGTGAGTTTGGCGACAAGACGGTGGTATCATTGCGTACGGCAGTACTGTAGCTTTCGGTTGCGAACGCATGTAGTCGAAGGTTATTCAGTGTTTACCTGACAACATTTTGTCGACAATCATGCTAAGATTGGTCTTTTGTAATGCACAATGGAACTCAGTGAGACTTCTTTTCGACTGGGGAAACAGTTTCAAGCGAGGCAGTAGCGCAAGGTTCACGTGCCATGGGGGTGAGACCAACTAAGCTGCGTACGTTTTCAGTAAAGATCGATAAACAAAATGAAATGCCAGCAGGTAGCTGAAAGACAGCGTGAGCCTCAGGGGATTCCAACTTGCCGAGGGAAACATTATATGTGGTTGAACTGCTCTTAAGCAGTGGAGAGTCGTATAGTTCGCATTGTTTTATCCGCAGGATTTTGGCGTATGCGAAGGAAATTATTGGAGAACAGATGATTTCCATTAGTGTGGATAACTTTGACGGATGGTAGGTGTGAGTGTCAAAGGAAGCGATAACAGCCACTCCTGAAGATGAGGACTTCGGTAGGTCTAGGCTAGAGGAAAGCCTCAAGCAAACCCTCGATACTGAAGTGTTACGAGGGAACGTAGGTCATTTGAAGCTCGTGATCGCATGGCCAAGGAGGACTTGTTGAGGTGTAATGATTTATTATGTCCAAACGAACGTCTGCTGTCAGTCCCACTAACGCAACATCACGCACCGACAGGGGATAGCACTTCGATTTACAGGAGCCATACCGTATAGCAAAGCAGCTGCAACCATTGGTAGAAGAAGCTATTGAACAACAACTACAGTATGAAATCATAGAACCAAGAGATAATCCCTGGAGCATAAATATTATTGTCGTGCCGAATAAATCGGTGGACGAGACACGGAAGTACGTATATTACTGTGACTACATATATTTAAACTCGAAGGATGACTTTATTTGATTACGATCAGCACGTTTGACGTGAAGTGTAGCATGCGCCATTTTGCGCTAACTCTGTTAAGCTATTTGAGGCACGTGATTAGTGTCCGTGGTGACAGTCCGAGCCTTGTCTTACAGACGCAGTTCAGAATTATCCAGTACCACAACCAACTAAACAGACACAGTCGTTCATTGGCGTCTGTAATTATTATAGACAGTTCCTGAAGAACTTCGCAAAAATAACCAGAACTTTGAGCATGCTACTGAAGAAGGAGACGAAATTCCGTTGGTCCCAGGAATGTCAGGAGGCATTTGAAAAATTGAAAGAAATATTAGTTTCACATCCAGTATTGGTTATTATGGACTTCAAGAAAGAGTTTATCCTTTTTGTGTGATGCTTCAAATGAGGCAGTCGGTTGTGTTTTGGGACAGTTGGTAGATGGTCAGGAAGATCCATTAGCTAGGGCTGTTAAACAAGGCGGAGCGTAACTACTCAACAATGGAGAAAGAGATGCTGGCGGTCATATGTGCTATTAAGTATTTACAATGTTACCTGTATGGTAGGAAGTCTAAGATCTTGACAGACGACGTCTTATTGAAATGGCTGCTTGGTTTGAAAGATCCAGCTACTACATTAACTCGGTGGGTATTTAAGCTTAGTGAATTCGAGTATGTGGCAATTCATAAGCTAGGGAGGTCACACGGAAATGCAAATTCGTTAAGATGCGGGGAAGCGATACTTACTGCGCTAGGGAAGAGTGTTGAAGAGCAGTGGGCACAGGCAAGTAATAAAGAATGTCATTCATTTAAGTCACAGCCATATTTCATTATGCATGACAACCACGAGGTGAGGACCATTGAAACGTCCCCTTAGAACAATTTATACACGACTGTGCTTAATCTGACACACAATATTTTTTAGCGCAACGCAATCTGACTTTCAAAAATCCCTACAAAAGAATGGCCCTGACCAACATTAACCTATACCTTTCACAAATCACTTACCTCACAAAAATCTTCGTTACTCGAACTACTGCAACACAGCGAGCGCCCCTACTGCCAGCTAAATAAAAGATTCAAACTACGGAAGGCACTAACTACTGATAGGCATAGTTAGCGAATGAAAGATTTTAATAGAGTACAAACAATGTATTTACCTTAATAGTCATAATATATATGTCAGTTCATGACACCAATTCTTACAAATTTCAAAACTCCACCATCTCTCTCCCCACGTCCACCACTGCTGGCGGCTCACCTCCAACTGCGCAACGCTACGTGCTGTTAGCATCCAGCTGCCGCTGCCCGACACTACAATGGCGAGTATTACAACAATGCCAACCAGCCACAGACTGCACACGGCACAGCCAGTGATTTTCATACAGAGCGCTATGTGGCGGCGGCGTTACCAATTAAAAAAAAACTTAAACAGCCTACTTACATAGCCCCCATGCTCCTCACAAAAAAATTTACAAATTGTTTTGGGCCGCGGCCAATACAGATTTGAAAATTTTTTTCATAATTACAATAACAAAGAAATGAAATGCACACACTTATCGATACAATGTTGGTCAAAAGCTGAAATTTTCTCACAGTCCATAAAGATAGTCCTGATCATTCATCAAAGTAAAATTGCCGTGTTTTTCTCAAAGTCTGAGTAGTAAAAGAAAATGCTCACAGAAGTAGTGGATTTCCATTCAGTCTGGAAGAAGTAGTGTTGTCCTTCCAACGGACATACAGTGCTGACTCTTGACATGCAGACAGGTAATGGGCCACAACAGAGCAAATCCACAGCAGAGTCAGTCGAAGTTTTAAAGAATATTGGTAGGTTGGTCGTCACAGAGTAGACCCATTGTAGTCCTGGTAGAGATTACGGTATTGGTGGGCCACCAGAGGTGCAGACCCACTGCAGTCCTTGTAGAGATGGCTAGCAGCCATCTGTTGCGACTGTGCAGGTGCACAATCACCATCGAAGAGTCTTGCGGAGAATATAGCAAGTCCATAAACCACCACTTGTGCACTCACAAATTTTTTGAAATGTCCTTTCAACCAGCAATGCTGTTATCCAGTCCCTTACTGAATTATTAACACACGTGCAAACTCTGTCAGTCCCTACTTCTCACATATTGTCCATATACTATGACCAACAGAAATTTGTGCAGTGAAATGTAATTTACAAGTTACTTAATTTGATGAACTGGTGTCAATTACAATTTTATAACATAAGAATACAATAACAAAGGCACAAAATATATCATTAAAGAACATAACAATACAGATAACATTTGTAGTAGTACAGGCTTTACAAAAGAATCGAAATAGCAAATACATCTGTGTTACAAAATTTACGACATAAGTACATACATAAAAGATCAGAATAACTTTTGAAACATCAACTTCACACATGAGCATTAAAACAAAACACAACAAATAATGTCTGAACATATTTGCAAAGAAAATAACATAGTATTTGAAAAATTCTACAACATAAATCTTATTAGCTAAACACATAAAGACAAGAAAAAGACAAATACACAAGGGTACATAAACACATAGAGGAATAATACGAAAGGAAAGGACAGGGTTTGTTTTACTGCAGTATTTTGCATAGAGATCTCCCTTAGTTCATCATTATTTCCAAAAAGACCTATCTAAACCTGCTTTCTGTATTCTGTTCACATCCTCTTTCAAAAATAGTTTTTCTCCACTGTACACTACTTTTTTGGCCAAACCATTTTCTTAAAGCTTCTCAATGCTTTTCTTCCAATTCATCATAGTTAGTTTCTTATATAGTCTACCCCCTCTTAAGCTAACTTAAATCTACTGAGCTCAGATGCTTAACTAAGGGATGAGGCAATGCAGCAGCACAAAACAATTTACACAAACAGCAATCTTAAAAAATGGAAATTGGCAAAAAAGGCAGCAATATTACAACTAATATAAGGCAATGCGCAGCAAACAAGAAAAATAAATCAGTAATAAAATTGGCTTAACCTAGTAATACAAAGTGAAATTCAGTAGCACTATGCCTGGCACATAGCAGCAGCAGCAAATGCTATAAATTATACCTAAACATGACAAAGCTCAAGCAGAAAAAATATTATGCTAAAGACAACAATGCAGATAAGGGAAATGTATATTCACATCTTAATGTCTATATAATTAAAATGGTGCACCACTACTTATTCAATGAAATAAATTACCAAGTACTTGAAAAGAAAATTATATATACAGTTACTGTTATTAGTCGCTTCTTATTGCTCTTTCCATTCCAAGAGCTCCTTTTTCGCAGAATGTGGATCATAAAATAATTATTTAATAGATCTGTCGACAGAAAGTGTTCACATTAGCAAATGTATTTAATTTTGTAAAACCAAAGCTGCAACACAGCTGGAAAACAGATATCAAATGAAATAAGCAACTATGGACAAAGCATAAAAATATCATCAATAGTCATGTGACATTTTATAAGTTAGTAGAATTCTCTCAACTTTCGTAGAAAGACGTTTGTTATAATCAGGTGTCAGATGTAAGTATCTTTCTCAGTAATGAGCGTGTCGTATTTGCGGTGCTTTCTACAAAGGAATGTCAATAGAGAGGCTAATGGTCTTTTTTTTTTTTTTTACCTGTGCCTCTGAAAGGCACACACTAATGGCTATCTTTTGTCAGGTGGTTGTCGCGCAGCTGGGTGCCCATGACGCATTACGTGCAGGTGGTCACTTAACTGTCTTAACGAAATATTTACGACACCAGTTTCCGCTACAGTGGCAGTCTCATGTAAAAAATTTCACAGGTCAAGAAACAAAATTCTATTAATATAACAGTGTCCAAAATTTTTGGCGGCCTTGTGATACATTCACGCATATACACACATTTCATAACTCTTAAAGTACGATTCTTGGTTTCCAACATCCTTTTTCACAAACCAGAGTCCCTAACCACTACTCATTATTCCTTACCTTATTACACATATGTATATTCGTCGACACTTCTTCAATATGTCATCATAACAGATATGTAGCATAACCAAATAACTCATATAGCATCAGCCTAAGCATACTTCAGCAGCATAATTCACATCGTCGTCGTAATAATAACATCATAACACCACAGTCAAATTCTCAAAATCTCCGTAGCTTCCTCCAATAATTTCAAAACCTAAAAAAAATTCTCTGCTCATGTCAAAAGTGTCATCTGCCTCAAACGTACTTTAAAAATCGTGATCCCATACCAAATATGTCATTCAAAGCTCTCATAGTATCACAATGGTTCCGAAAAAATATGAACAGTTCACAAAATACAACTTCGTAAGTGTGAAGTTATCCAATGGTGTAATTACGTAAACATCTCTCACTGATGTAGTAAAGTAAATGTTTGTCTCTCTCAGTTAAATGATCAGATAGCTGTGTAATTAATGTGTTAGAGAAATACGGTACCGATGTGTAAAGTTGTATAAGCAAATACCATATTAGCTAGGGCTCCTTGTGCTTGCCAAACACATGGTACACAAAGTAAGCGTGTACCCCCCTGAGGATTAATGTAATTATATCCTCAGATGTTACAGATTACAGCAATGGAATGAAATGTATCACGGAAAACTTTCTTTGTAATTCAAATATGTTGAAAAATAAATAGTTTAATGCGTGTCCTGTAGCGCTAAATGTGCGTCTTGCTGTAAGACAATCTCTGTGGAAGTGTCGTAGTTATCGTCCTCCGATAGCTAAGTTCTGCAGACGTCAATGTACTTACCTCATGATAAACTAAATTGAAATGCTTTGCGTATAGATATCTTAGTTATTACGCTTATTGCCGTGATGAAGTAAGTACTGTACTGTACGTATTGTTGTGCTACAGAAAAGGCTGTCTCATTGTAGCTATACCACAAACGTTACTACTAAAACATGTTTTACTTTCCAGAAAAATTCAGAAAAACTGTGCAGATATAAAACAGATAAACTGCAAAAGCAACGTTGTAAATTGTCACTCATTAGTAGCGTCGTGATAAAATCGTGTAGCTGTCACATAAACTAACCACTGTATCATCTGGTATCTCACAGAAAGTACTTTAAATCCAGAATGTATTTTCAAGTAAACCAAAATGTTGCATTAAAATCCCATTAGCAATACTGGTAAATGTTCTAAGTATGTGAACCTTATGGTCGTTACGTAATCGTGCAACTAACAAGCAAGAATGTACACGCACAATAACACTGTGACGTCTGTTCACTATAACAATGCATTCGTAATTTCTGTTTAAATATGTTCCGTAGGTTCTAGACTGGATAGTAAACTTCAAACATTGTTGCATGTTAGCCGGCCGCGGTGGTCTCGCGGTTCTAGGCGCGCAGTCCGGAACCGTGCGACTGCTACGGTCGCAGGTTCGAATCCTGCCTCGGGCATGGATGTGTGTTATGTCATTAGGTTAGTTAGGTTTAAGTAGTTCTAAGTTCTAGGGGACTAATGACCACAGCAGTTGAGTCCAATAGTGCTCAGAGCCATTTGAACCATTTGTTGCATGTTAACAGTTTCTCAGTGTGACAAAGCATACTAGAAATGTGAAGTGAAATGTTTTATGGCAAAGACAAAGTTAAAAAGCAGATTATCTTTCAATAAACGGTTTTACATGTGAAATGTGGTGTAAACCTTTATTCTTCCTAGTACGCAGAGTTTCAACTTCAACGCAATTATCATGTGGTATACGTCGGATTCTGTAAGGTCCATTGTAAACTAGAAAGAATTTGTAACTCAAGTGTTTCTTCTTATGTGACAATGGATGAGCTTTAATGAGAACTTTCTGACCAATATATAATTTCTTTGCATTTGTTTTACCGTGTAATTTTTTCCTTTTGTCTGCAGCAGAATTTATATTTTTAATAGCCAAATCAATTATGTCTTTGTGTCGAAGTTTACGTGTATTCGGAAAAGGTACAAGCTCTCTGATTCTGTTTGGTGGTTCTTTATTCTTCAGTACAAGAACAGGTGGTAAAGCAGTGGAGTCATGAGGCATTTCATTCAGCACGTTTTGAAATAAGTGTAAATATCTGTCCCAATGCTGATGCTTTCTGTGACAATAAAGTCTGCAAAGCTTATTGATTTCTTTCATAATCCGTTCAGACGGGTTACAATGTGGTGAGTACAATGAAATAAAAACAGATTTGATTTTATGGTTACGAAGCATGCGTGACCAAACAGCAGATCTGAATTGCGGTCCGTTATCTGAAATTACTTTACTAACGTGTCCAACTTCACGTAAGAAATTTCTAACAAAGGCGTTGGATACAGACCGTCCAGTGGCTTTACGTAACGGAGTGAAAGAAACAAATTTTGAAGTAAGTTCAACAGCGACTAGAACGTACGAAAATCCATTAGATGTTCTGACAAGCGGTCCCAAGAGATCAACAGCAGCAAATTCTTTTAATTTAGAAGGAATGATAGGAAACAATGGAGCACGATGAGTGACAGTAGATGGTTTCGCCTTTTGACAAGGTTTACAAATAGACAAGACTCTTCGAATTCTCTTTTCCATATTGTTAAAATAACAAGTCGTTCGAAGAATATGATAACATTTTCGTGGACCAAAATGTACATAGCTGAAATGAATGTACCAAATGAGCTTATTAACAAAATCGTCTGGAATGCAAAGTACCCATAGCTTGTCATCAACAGTGCATCGTTTGAACAGTATGTTGTTTCTAACCAGATAATAATGCCGAATCTGTGTGTGTGTCTTTTCATGCCATTTACTTTTGATGTCTTTCCAAATCGGATCTTTGTCTTGTTCATGAGCAATGTCCTTTAAAGATGTGGTGATGAAGTTTTCAAAGGCGACTTTCTGGATGTAAAGAATACTGAAATTTCTCTCGAGGTTGCTTTCTGTGTTACTTTTCTCAAGCCCAGCCGGTGCGCGTGACAGTGCGTCCGCAACAATGTTCTCCTTGCCGGGAATGTAGACTATTGTGAAGTGGAATTCTTGCAGAAACAATGCCCAACGTTTTAACCTGTCATGATTTAATTTTGAAGACATAAGAAATTGTAATGCACGATGGTCACTGTATACTTTTACGTGCTTACCATAAAGAAAGAAACGGAATTTGTTAAATGCCCAAACGATAGCTAAAGCTTCTAATTCAGTAACGGAATAATTTTTTTCAGATTTTGTTAGCACTCGGCTAGCAAAAGCAATGGTTTTCTGAACAGTAATGTCATTTTCTGTGGCTTCTTGAAATAAATGGGCACCAAGACCGACTTTAGAAGAATCCGTGCTAAGGCAAAAATCTTGTGAGAGATCTGGATGAGCTAGTATTGGCGCGTTAAGTAGCGATTCTTTCAAAGAATTGAATTCCAACTGTGCTTGTTCGTCCCAGTTCCAAATAGTATTTTTTCCAGTGAGAGAACAAAGTTTTGGTGTAACTAGAATTTGCATATTCAGAAAACGACGGTAAAAATTTACGAGACCTAGAAAACTGCGGACTTGTTTTTTTGTGGATGGAACTGGAATGGCTCTGATTGCTTCTAACTTTTCAGGATCCGGCTGGATGCCTTCAGAAGAAATAATATGTCCCAAAAACTTCACTTTTGTCCTACCGAATTCAGACTTTTCCAAGTTAACTGTAATTCCAGATTCTGCAAAAATATGTAACACGCTGTTGAGGATGCGATTATGTTGTTCCCATGAGGCTTCTGCTATCAGAATATCGTCCACATATAAGGTGATATGACGTTTTAAGAGCTCAGGTAATATGGAATTTAGCCCGCGAATGAATGCTGCCGAGGAAATGTTCAAACCAAAAGGAAGTTTCCGAAACTGATAACAAACGCCCAAACAAAGGAAAGCTGTATATTTTCTACATTCTGGATGAAGTTCGATCTGATAAAAGCTGGATCTGAGATCAATGGAAGACAACACTTTTACACCATTAAAATTTTGAAGAAGTTCTTCCAACGTTTGCGGCCTGTCTGTTTCAGGAATAATGATAGTATTGATTTGTCTCGAATCTAAGACAAGCCTGATCGATCCATTTTTCTTTTCAACAACATGTAATGGATTGTTGTATGAGCTAACTGCAGGCTCAATAATGCCGTCGTCAAGCATAGATTGTATTTCTGTTCTAACATGGTCCCTATAATGTGCTGGAATTACGTATGGTCTAACACAAAATTTAGTATGCTCACGAACACGAAATTGGTATTGAAATCCCTTGATTGTTCCTGTTTTGTGAGTAAAAACTGTGGAATGTGCTTGTAAAATCTCAAAAAGGTCCTGCCTATCAGTGTCATTACAATTCTCAATTGTTTGAATTTTATTCTGAACTAACTCATTAGTTTCAATTGTGCCGTCGATATCATCCCTGTCAGTACTTGCAGAGCGACTGTTAGTGTCTAGTTCCGTAGAAAATTCCGAACTGTTGTCTAACAGAAGGTAAAGCCGATTAATTTCCTCGTCATGGTTTGAGAGCCAATCTTCAAATTTCAAAGCTATTGACTTACCTTCTTTCTCTAAACTTATTTCAGCATCGTGAAAGTTTAAGATTGCTTTGTATTCATTCAAAAAGTCTACTCCCAGTATAATTTCCGTCGACAACAATGGAACAATAATAAAGTTCATAGAGAAGCTGTGGCTCTGACAAAAGAATTCTAAGTTGGTTTGTTGGCGTACATCTACACTTTTTCCAATGACTGCACCTTGTAATTTAATCTTGCGTAACGGAAGTGTGGGGCAATCGTTCGATTTATTGCATTTGCTAAAAGCTGTTTCACTGATTACTGAAATGGGACTGCCTGAGTCAAGTACTGCCGTAAATTTTACGTCATTTACAGTAATGTGAATCACAGGATATGCAATGTTGTTATGTTTTACGTCGTGTTCCTGGAGTAATATGTCCCTAATGTCTTCCATTTTAACGTAATTACTAGCTACGGCAGCTGCGTCGTCAGTTTCATAAGTACGTTTTGAGGCTGCCAGCGGTATGAGTCATTGCCTATTGTGTCTTTGTTGGCGCGCGTCGTTATTGGGATTTGGAGACCTAACTTCTACAAATTCACCTTGTCGAGAGGGCCCTGCTCTGTTTGATTCCCGCCAGTTCTGCTGCAATTCAGGTCTGTCGTTACGATCATATCGTCTGTCGTCATGTCGGTAGATTCCATAGTTTCTTTCTTGTCGGTCACGTGGTGGAGAATTTCTCTCTGAATCGTAACTGCGCGCTGAACCGTTGCGTCTAAAGTTATTCTGTCTCCCTTGATAGTAATTATTTTGGTTCCCATATTGTCTGTTTCTCTGATTGTCTCTGTGATAGTCATTACCGCGGAGAGGTGACCTTTCCCTGTAATTATTACTACTCTGCCAACGGTTGTCATACGGGTGGTGTCTGTTTTGGTCACGATTTGTATTGTGAGAATAGCCTTGTCGTGTCCAGTTATTATTTCTTTCATCGCGGAATTGCGACGGATGTGACCTGTAATTGTTGTGTTCCTGTTTTCGCGTTCCGCGATTGTCAGTGTCAATTTCTAATTCTTGTAAGAGTCCCTGAAAAGCTTCAATGTCGTCTTTGCAACGGCCTGCCAAAATAATATGCCGTAAATGTTCAGGCAATTTGATTAAGCAAATGCGGATGAGTTCTGACGGGCTGTATGGGTTTGACAGGTACTGATTCTTGTGCAACATGTCTTCAAAATATTTCACAAGACTGGAAAATTCAGATTGTTCGAAATGTTTCATCATCATGATGCCATGTTTTACTCGGTCTTGTGTGGCTTGGGACCAATATGCTGAGAGGAAGGCATGGTAAAATTCTCCTTCACTGTGGCAATCGTGAATGACCGATCGCATTCTTACAGCTGGTTCATTCTCTAAGTAGCCACACATAAATTCTAATCTGTGCTCTAGTGACCAGTTGGGAGGAAAACAATGAGAGAATTGATGGAGCCACGCTTGTGGATGAATATCGTTGCCAGAATTCTTAAATGTTTTGAATTTACGTGCAGTAATGAACAGCTTATAGTCAAAATCATCGTGTCGGCGGGTAGCATATCGGTCATTGTTACGTCGTATCGGCGGTTCCATCTCAAAATTCGGTGCACCTTGCCAATTACTTTCATGATTTCCGAAATGCCCTGTGTTATTATCTTGTGGTTGTTCTGTATTGCTATGTCCCTCTTCCCATACTGGGGCGCGAGTGTCCTCTGAAATATGTAATTCTTGTATTACTTGAGCCAACTGATCTTGTACTTCCCGCATTTCTCTTTTGTACTGTGTGTTGATTTGATTTTGATTCTGTTTGAATTTCCTAATTTATTCATACTCTTCAGTGTCAGTGAAGGCTACAGGTTTTGTGTCATTCAGATCATCATCTACCTTCGTAGATAAGTTAGTGAACTGATCTGAAAGTTCGGCTACTTTATCCGACAGTGAAATTATTTCCTCTGTGTGTCTTTCTGAACCAATTTTCAGAGTATCTACTGTGTCCTTTAAGTTCGCTTGAGTTTTTGCAAGTTGCGTAACCGAATCGGTAGATGCAACTGAGTCAATTTTAGCTTGCAAGGTCTCATGATTTTCATGAACAATAGTTTGCAGTTCTTTTATGGCTGCTTCGTGATTCTGTAATGCATTCTCATGCCGCGAAAAAATAGGTTGGAAATGCTCACAAATTTGTGTTTTTACGTCATTACAGACTTTTTGACATTTCGATTCGATGTTATGTAACTCATTAGTTAAATCTTCACGTGTTTGTTCAAGTGTGGTGTCTAACTTTTGAAGCTTTTGCTGTGTTTGTCTCTGATTTTGTTCCATTGCGTCTAACTTTTGAAGATTATGTTCCATTGTGTCTAACTTTTGAAGATTCTGTCCCATTTGTTTCTGATTTTGTTCAAGCGTTGTGTCTAACTTTTGAAGATTTTGTTCCATTGTGTCTAACTTTTGAAGATTTTGTTCCATTGTGTCTAACTGTTGCTGTGTTTGTCTCTGGTTTTGTTTCATTTGTTGCATTAATTGCAATAATAATGTATTAGTGTCTGGAATCTGAACATCTATGCTTTTCGGCAGTGCATTTGCACCGGCAACATTCACAGTTTGACAAGCAGAAAATGTGTCTCGGCTTATTTGAGAAAACGGTGAGGACGCAAAACCTGAATTTACAGTATTTGCAAGATTGTGTCCTGTCATATCGGATTCCTGACGCGAGCTGTTGCCGACCAATCGATCGATAATGCTTCCCTGTTCACTAACTGTTTCACTTCCTACACCATTATTTGCAGCCCGCTCCATTTCCCTATGCACTATTACCAAATTACTACTTTGAACATTTGTGAATTCATTACATGGTGGCGCTAACACATTGCTTCCGTCTTCACTGTCATTTCTCAGTTTACTTTGTAGCCTAGTATTACGTTTTTCACACGCCATTATTGTCACAATATTTCACACGATAACACAGAAAAGCACAATTTGAAGATCAAAAATAAGAGAACACATTAACATAGCACTGAAAATAATATCTAGTTAATTGCAAGCGCAGCTGCGAAATACTTGGTGCAACTCTACATGCATGCCACAACTGTTGTACTGTACAACAATGAAAGACTACAACTACAAAGGAAATTCACTCTAAGATTACGCGCTAGCAATAAACAAAAGCTACACTAATTACACAAACTACAAGGAAAAAATCAGAAGATTCCAGTGAGGTATCCTCGGCTAAGGGTCGACATATGAAACGTCCCCTTAGAACAATTATACAAGACTGTGCTTAAACTGACACACAATATTTTTTAGTGCAACGCAATCTGACTTTCAAAAATCCCTACAAAAGAATGGCCCTGACCAACATTAACCTATACCTTTCACAAATCACTTACCTCACAAAAATCTTCGTTACTCGAACTACTGCAACACAGCGAGCGCCACTACAGCCAGCTAAATAAAAGATTCAGACTACGGAAGGCACTAACTACTGATAGGCATAGTTAGCGAATGAAAGATTTTAATAGAGTACAAACAATGTATTTACCTTAATAGTCATAATATATATATCAGTTCATGACACCAATTCTTACAAATTTCAAAACTCCACCATCTCTCTCCCCACGTCCACCACTGCTGGCGGCTCACCTCCAACTGCGCAACGCTACGCGCTGTTAGCATCCAGCTGCCGCTGCCTGACACTACAATGGCGAGTATTACAACAATGCCAACCAGCCACAGACTGCACACGGCACAGCCAGTGATTTTCATACAAAGCGCTATGTGGCGGCGGCGTTACCAATAAAAAAAAAAAACTTAAACAGCCTCCTTACACCATGTACGATGGTTTCAGAGGGTATTTAGAAGGAAGTTTTGCAACACGCTCACGAGAATATGTTGTCAGGTCATGGTAAGCGACGTGCAACCACCAGACGTGTAACATAGAAGTTTTGGTGGATGAATAGAAAGCGTGATTCGCAGCAAAATGTTACGGACTGCAATGAGCGCAGAGGGCAAACATCAGAAAGTGCCGTTGCAAAGGTTACCAGAAGCGTCCAGTCTGTTTTCTGTGTTTGGGTTGGATGTCCTTGTACCATTTAATAAAACACCTGGAGTAAATAGGTACGCTCTCATGATCGTCGACCATTTTTTGATCGATCACTTTTTCATCGATCACTTTTCACGACTTTTGGTAACTATACCGATGTCGGACCAATGGGTTAGTACTGTAGCGCAGGCATCAGTAAACAACTGGATATTGAAGTATGGTGTGTCTGATACCATAATTAAGGACCATGGTACGAATTTTGTCTCGGATTTAATGAAACAACTATGCCGTTTGTTGCATATATGGAAGTTATCAACATGTCCTTTTCATCAGCAGACCAGTGGGGGAACAGCACGCGTGCACAAGATAATTGCAGAGGTGTTGAGCTATTACGTAGGTCAAAGGCATGACGATTGGGATGCCCCTATTAACTCATGTATTCTGTACCTATAATTCGAAGGTTCATTATGCAATGGGCTTGTCGTAATTTGAGGTGGTGTACGCCTGGATAATGGTCACTAGTCCCTTAAGGCAGAGATGAAAACGAATAAATTTTTAACAAAATACCAGGGACCATATCAGGTTGTGGAAATGATCTCACCAGTCAACACTCAGATACAGTTCTCCACCAAAACGTTTGTTATACACGCCAGTCGCATAAAACCGTAAAGGATAAAAAGAACTGGTGAGCAACGGAAGGTGCATGATGTGCCATATAGGTAAAGGTCGCATAAGTGAGTTGTATAATTTTAATTTGTTGGTCTTTTAATTTAGTATATCAGATAATATGTATTTTTATTGCCATACGGATATTAGCCGTTATTATTTTTTTGCAGAGTTGTTATTTTTAGAGCCGTTATTACTGGTGGTGTTTCTTGTCGATTGTGCGTTCTCGGAATGAGGGAAGGGGTGATAGAGAAATTTTATTCTACAAGTGGCGAATACACCAGGATATCCTGGGGTACGAGGATGGTCCTGTTGTTGCTAAGCGTCTGCAGTGGTGACGCAGCCCAGGTAGCGGTTGTTCAGCCTCTCGAATCGGGTGTGATACTCTCGAGACAACCGTATGCGTTGTTCACTAGTCATTAATATACACTAAAAACAACAGTGGAGACCTGGCAGATTAGGAATGAGATGTGCTGGTTGGAGGATGCCTTTTTGGAATTATACAAGGAGGCACGGGAGAATAATTTATTTAGGGAGGCAAAGGGAGAGTACCAGGAATTATAACAGTGCCTAGTGGCTTGTGTGTTGGTGTCGAAGCGGGCTGAGGAAAGCTAACGTTGTATTTGTAATTATTAAACAGCGCTCCATTTGTCTCCACCAGACGAACTATATCACAGCCTTAGGGAAAAAAAGTATAAATAAGCGACCCTGAAGGCTCAAATGTAATTCAACAGGAACCCATAACGAGCATGTAATGGGATTTAAATGGTATACCCTTAGTTTCCGTAAACGTACAAGGAACTACAGAAGACGTCACGCTAATACCGTCTAATGCCGCCTCTAGAGTGGACAGTGGCTTCAGTTTGGCGAGGAAGAGAGTCCTCAAGTTGCTTCAGGAGTGATACACGTGCTCACTCATTGATGATTGCTGCTAAATTGCGGCAAGCTTTCTCCTCATTACTCCAACCGCTTCTGTGAGAGTAAGGTCGGGTGAATAAGCGGACGAGTCGAGGAGCTATAGGATGAATTAGTGTTCGTCAAACCAGGAAAATACAGTGTGTGTGCTGCCCTGCGAATACTAATTAGAAGATGGGAACATCCGCCGTGTACTCATCACGAAAATGTTGAAGAAGGGGTCTAGAGTTTCTGGAAAACATCCTTGTTCTTTACGGTTAAATGAATGACTGAGCCTAATTGAGTGCACTAAAAACATCCCCAAACCAAACCAAGACCAGTTCTGCCCTGATCTGAACTCTCAAGTCCAATCGTTTAAGACCGCGAGTGAGCACAATTCCTTGCAGACACGTTGGATTGTCTGCGTTGATACACTAACAAGCCGAGCAACTTCATACAAGAGTTAGTCACCGTCGAGGTATTTTTTTCTAGAGAGAAAGAAAAGCTACTGGTACACTCAAAGAAGATGGTATTCCAGCAACTTCCAGAATTTTGACGTGTCCTCCGACGTACACTCATCGTTTCTAGATCGCTTCTTGCTTTTCATATCAATGTCTACGTATTCGTTAGGTTTGAACTGAGTTAAAAGATACTGCGTCACCCTGATGAACAGCGGAGCAGAAGTTCTCTATACCAGCATATGTGACCTATATGAAATAATTGTAAGATTCATATGGAAGAAAACCCTTGCACATTCACTGGAAAATATTCCAACTGTGCCCAAGATGTGCTTCAGAGGAAGTAGTATATCTGGGTCTTTATTTTCTTGAATTGCATGCCTTTCCTGATAGGGAATTATGCAGGCTAACTTCCTAATTTTACCTTCATCAAAAGTCAGGTCCTTACTAGGAGCTCCTGGCCAATACTTGGTATTTAAATCTCGGCACATTCAAGCAACTCAACATCATCTCCTTGAAACAAGTGGTTAAAATATTATAATTTTTTTCTAAGATCTTATTTGTGGCATGGTTTGTGCGCCGAACGCTACTTATGGTGATGTATCTTTTTTTTTTCATTGGCATTAACTGTTGTTTCTATAATTCTCCACAATGACTGATTTTAGCATTTGCCCACTCCACTGCAATTTTCACTCTTATCCGTTTATTGACGGTTAAAATTTACAGCTCAATGTTTTGTTTTCGACACACACCCATTCATGAAATTCTCTCACGCTTCAAGTCGCGTCAAATGGTTCAAAATGTACGAGCTTTCGGCCGAGTACTCCTCTGCCATTGCCAAATGCTGACACTCTCTTGGTTGCTGCTTCCTGCTAAGGAAGGTAGAAGCAATCAAAAGACAGTCACCGCTTGACAACGGCGTAAGATTATGAGATAAATTTATCAGTACATGTCACCACGAAGCCGTGCATTCATATATAATACAGCCGCTAGTTTCTCTCCCAAAAGTTATTTTCCTGAAACAGTGTCCAACATTCGGGATATCGTATTCAGAATCTTTCCTGTCTTAATAAAATTCGACAATTTCTGTTTCTTCAGCCTTCATTTTTTTACTAATCGGCATAAAGGAACTATTTATTGTATTCATGTTGAAGAACGATTGCACGCATTTAAACTGGACTGGTTCAAAGCTGAGATTATGTGAATAAGAATTTATATATTATTATTTACGTAAACCATTCTTATAAACACTAATCACAACAAAATTGTATATAGAAATATTGTGACTTTGCTAGGCACCGAAATGCTAGAGAATTAGTGTCGTATGGTTTAGCGAGGAGCTAGTTTTGGCCTAGAAACAGTAGACATCAGACATGACTATATTTTACCAGCAGAATTTATCATTTTTTTTTGTTGAGACAATAAAATTGTAATGTAAGTATGCTTTCTGATGAAAGTATCGACGTTTAACCGTCTGTAGGCATTAGCGACAGATATAGTGGATTAGCTGAAGAAGCTGGCGCTCAGTCTAAAGATATAACGATGCATACAAAGGCTGACAGCAGCTGGACGAAATAATGGTTTATTTAAAACTCAAGTTGGAAACAACTTCGGTCTAACTAACACTGGTCAAATGCTTGCGTGATTGCGCTGCAGAAAAAATACTTGCGAATCTAACTAAAATGAATAAGTGTATAACATATGTGTTCATGCCATTTGCCTTGTGCCATACTCATTTTTCTGACTTTCCAGATTTTCGATGATTCGGATGACCTACTGCCCCAGCTAATACGGATGAAAGAAGTTAGACTGCGCTTTAGAACGCTAGTGATAACATAATGAATGGCATTACTCTTATTTCTAAATTACTGCTTTGGACATCAAACCTGTTTATACAATACTTCAGCTCCGTTGTTCTAGAACACTCGGACTGACGCAGCTACATCTGAAGAGTGCAGTGACATTGCCTTGCTCAGTAGGCGTTCTTTATCTGCAGCAGATATGAACAGACAAGCAACAGGCTCAACGTCCACTCGTTACTACCGAGTGCTTCCTATATGCAGATACGCACTGTCCGATAAGATGCAGTCCACTGACGCACATGTCACCGGGCCACGGCCTCGGCGTCTGAGCGTTATCTGGCGGGATTACAGGTACCGACGTTGACACCTGCATTGGAAATAGTCATTCAGTCCGATTACCAGCAGTAAGCTATAAGCAGTAAGATTGGCAATATGGAACGTCTGTGCATTGCAGATATTTATGACACAATCGCTCTAATTAGGGAAGAGTTGGTTGCAGACTTCTTTCATTGGAGGTACGCTTATCAAAAAGCAGGTAGGAACTTCAGTTACAGGCAATATGAGTCGTACGTGACCCAAAATAAACAATATTCGTAGAGGAAGAATTGTCGCATTACGTGCAATCATCCCAGCTCAGCCAATAAAATTTTCAAAAGCGGCTGCTAGCTTTCGGATTGGTTGCACTTAGGATCACTATATGTACTTTCATGTTTCTGTTAAGTTGGACCGCCACAAGGACGTCAGTGGATGTAATTCTATAATTTCGAAATAGTTAATAAAATAGAATCAAAGAAATATCTGAATGGGTTATCCGATAAGAGGTTGTAATTATGTAATAGGCGTATTTAAACTGTTTTAGCATGTAATTATCTGAACTGTTTCTTATTTAAATTGTTTTGTTAATTAAATTGCATTGTGTATTATTGAGAAAGAGCGGGAAACCGCGCATAGATACATTTTGAGAAAGAGCGGGAAACAGCGCGCAGTAATACATCTGTAATGGTAGCAGGGACTGTCTGCACCAAAAACCATTGTTGGCGGCGAGACCGCACTTTGGTAGCATTGAGCGTTGGAAGCGAGCAGTTGCGAGTAAGATGTGAGACGAGGCAGTCGTAGCTAGCGAGACATGAGAGGAGGTCGCTGTAAGCGAGGTATGAATTAACACTTTGAAAGAAGCGGTGTGCTCGCCAGCCACTCGCTATATGTAGCGCAATGCTAGTTTTTAAGAATTTTTGTAAAGAACTATGCCCCTTGTAATTGTTTGTCAAGATCGTTCTCAGAATATAGTTATGTAATTTTGATGGAAAATTAGGTATGTAGCGCAACGCTACTTTTTAAGAATTTTTGTAAAGAACTATACCCCTTGTAATTGTTTGTCAAGATCGTTCTCAGAATATAGTTAACTTCTACCAGATTAAATGCATTAAGAATTTTCTATCCCAAAATCATTCACGTAAATGCTTTACGGAATTTATTGTTATCTTAAAAGAAAAGTCTAAACTGAGCTTCAGCTTTTATCAAATCTAAATTAACTTCAACTTAAAGAATTCCAGTCACAAAGTATTATGAAACTCCACCAGCAGCTTATAATTATGTTAAAGAGAAGTAAGTATATTCATTCCACAGTTTGCTGTAGCAGTCAGATGGCGATCCAGTATAAATAATTAAAGGTAAGAATCAGTCTTAATAATTTCAGGTAACGACTGAGGGCCACGGCGACAACACATTTTATGTTTCGTCGTAATAATCAGCAGGTAGTCTTGACAGAGCAGCAGTTAAAAGATTTTAAGAGACGCAGCGTTCAGTCAGCAAGCAAACGTTCATCCAATATTAGACGGGAAGGTTTCAAGGTGAAATAGATCATTAGAATAGATCGAAAATGGAGCTATCCAAGGAAACACATTTTAATCGAAGCTGTAAGTGGCCATGTGTAGGAGATTTGCTTATTTTGATCCAATTGTACTTCATTTTTTCGTGACTAGTTTTTGGTTCACAGCCCCACCCTCAAGCGCTCCTTGATGTATACCGAAAAGTTGTCGGGAAAAGAAATTAAATGCAAAGAAACTAAATGAAAACAAAATGCAGCTATACAACTGCTGTTTCAAAAAGAAATAATTTATCAACAATGAACACAGAAATAGAATTCTGCATCCAAAATAGTGTAGCACACGGAAATCAGAACACTAATCGCTATGTGTGGCATGTGATCACACTTGCTGCCACATAGACTGCACATAGATGTGACATTATGTCAGCAAGCGTGTTGTTGGTCACTAGGACTCGTTAGAGAAAATCACATGATTCATAGTTCAATGACGTTGTTTGTAAACCAAATTCAACCCTCTCCTGCCCCAACTATGAAAAACAGTGCCATAAGATTTAGTATTTGGGAATGATTTTACGAAAGCAACTAAAATCTGAGTAGTGTGTTGTAATACGTATATTTTTTTACTTTATGAGTAAATCACAAGTGGGACTTCTGAACCCCATCAGAAGATATTCATCGTTTCTGATCGAGTTATTTTCATACTGAATCAGTAATATCTGTTTACATTAATTAAAGGAATACGAAACCCGAGTATAAACATCAAATCATTTACAATATTGTACCTATATGTCAGCAGAGCTCAAATTCTTATGACGACGATTCGACAGTCTGTCGCTGACGTCTCTCCTCTCTTTTATGTCTGTAGAAAGTGAATGGAAGTTTTAAGTACTGTCGGGCAGGGAAGGGTTAAGCGTACTTATATTTCTTTTTAGAGTGGTGTGCGATATCGGAATCCCCTCCGCCCCCCCTCGCCTTTCCCTCACTCCCCTCCCCCCCCCCCCCACACACACACTATTGTCTTGTGTACAGAGGCTATGCACTCAGCCACCAGTAAACCCTTTCGACTCGAGACGTGCAAATGTGGTTTTCTGTGACATGAGATGTTGGTGTTGGAGGGATATCCGCTGTTAAAGACAATACCACTACTGCAGAGGCACCTTGGTCCTTGGCTGACGTCGTACAGGTCATGGAGCGAGGTTGCGCTGTGGATAATGGACTTCAGTCGCAGTCAGGAAGAGAGAGATTTAAATTCTATGTTCCGGCTTCCAGGATCAAGTATTCCGTTATTTTCTTAAATTGGTTGAGAAGAATTTCTTGTCCAGTTAGGGATTGTGTTGTGAGTTAGACTGCCTAGTTGCTGACGTTGTGTAAGACGCTCATCTTCGTCGTTCTGGTACAGGTCGACGGCAGACATTTTAAATAAGAGGCTTACGCAGAGCTTAGACGAACTCAGCCAATGTTCAGCCTACTCTCAGTGGTTAAATAGTCTTTTAGTACAGAGACAAACTGCATGTTTGACTTGTAATGAAGCGGTTATTTGAGTGCAATATCGAAGCCGTATGTCTGCTATTTGCAACTGCTGTGACATTTATTGTTTGTATATTCTTCCTGTAGCTGTCAAATGGTTCAAATAGCTCTGAGCACTATGGGACTTAATATCTGAGGTCATCAGTCCCCTAGAACTTAGAACTACTTAAACCTAACTAACCTAAGGCATCACACACATCCATGCCAGAGGCAGGATCCGAAACTGCTCCGTAGCGGCCGCGCGGTTCGTAACTGAAGCGCCTAGAACCGCTCCGCCACTCTGGCCGATCTCTCGCTGTCATTCATTCACAGATAAAAAGTTTATCTGACACTAATTTTATACGAAAAAGCTATTGGAATATAATAACGATAATCAGAATAAAAGAAGTAGATCACAATTATTTTTATTCATACTAAATGGTATTATGATCGATTATGATCTGTAAAAAAAATACATAATTAAGATAATGTATCAGAAAAATGTTAGAATCGGTGCTACAAAAGTCAAAAAAATACAATTTAGTGGCGTTATAATCACCTCAGTTAGAACATATAATTGTTTCTTGTGAAACCAATGCTCATCACTGTAAAAGTTTACATTAGAATTTTGTAATGTTATTAGGTTTTGCCAATGTTATGCTGTCCGACTTTACAACGAGTAGTTGCAGTATAATGAAGACGTACGTATATATTTTACTAATAACATATGTGATTTCTGGGTACTTGCTGTGGTTGGCAATATGGTAATGTATAAATGATATCTCGTGACGAAATTATCTCTGTTGGTGAGGTGACAGTGACGAAGGTGATGATGGATTGAGTTGGCACTGAGCCTGAAGACAACATGACACATATAAAGGCATCAACGCGGCTCAACGAATGATGATTTGCTTTGAACGCAAGTTGTACAAAACTCGATTGAACTTACGCTAGTAAAACAACTGTGTGACGCTTATGTACATTAACGACTTAGTATTGTTGCTCGAAACAATGTTAGTTGTTGTTTCAGTGAATAATAATTCGTATCTTTACGTAAGAAAAAGAGATTGTTTATGGCCTTTGACTTACGTCAAACAATTTTTTTCTCAATTTCCGGATTTTTGATATTCCAGGTGGCCTACAGGCCCTACCTGTTCCTGATGAAAGAGGTTCCAGAGATGTAAGAACCAACAGCCTTACCGTTATTTCCATGTGACTGCTTTGAAAAATTAAACCCTCTCATACAAGATTTCACTCCCATTGTTTAAGAACAGTGGGGAGTGACGTAACTTTGAAATAAAAACGTCTGAGGAGTTCAGTGACATTTACTTGCTTTGTAGGCGTTCCCTATCTCAGCAGATACGAAGAGACAAGCAGCCGGATCAATGTCCACTCGTCAGAACGGATCGCTTTCGAGATGCAGACATGCACTGCCTGATAAGATGCAGTCCACTGACCCACATGTCTCCGGGCCACAGGCGCAGCGCCTCAGCGTAATGTGAAGGCAGACGGGAGTGGAAGTACCGACGTAAATGTCTACATTGGGACGAGTCACTTAACCTCAGTCTACAAAAGAAAGCTATAAGCATTAAGATTAGTAATAGGGAACGTCTGTGCTCTGCAGGTATTTACGACACATGTGCACTAGTAACGACGTCACTTCACCATTGGGCGATTTTATTGTTGATACGCTTAGCAAAAAGTTGTTCAGAATTTAAGCTGCAGACAGTATTAGTACATGTGATCCATAATAAACAATAACCTTTCGATAAGAATAGTCGCATTACAGGTACAAGTTCACACGAAATTTAGTTGTATAAGATGGCTTTAAGGAGGGTTGTACGGAAGCTTCATGGGACAATGAAGGTAAAAGTATGTGTAACCGTCCAGATACGTATGCGATTCCATAATTCTATTTCTATTTCAGTTAGAAGCAATTTGATCAAATAGAGTTTGTAATATGACTGTTCCTATCTTAAGCAAAATAAACAGTGGTTGCCGCTTAGTTCCTAGAAGGAGTGATAGGAACTGGGTGGCGACTGGAACGTTGGAAATTATAATGACATCTGTTGAACTTAAATGTAATATTCCGTATCCTTCGAGAATGTACAAAAGATGAGAAAAACATATTAAATCAACGAAAGCACTCTGATCTAAAGAGACATGTCATAAAATTCTTAAGCAGTATGCAACATATGGTAAAGCCACACGCTCAAGAAAAACTTGAGGTATAAGAATATGATTAAGTCGCCTATTATGCTACGTCGGTCGAAAAATCACTCACTACGTAACTCAGGGACATGGAAAATGTCACAGCCACTATATGCAAAACAGCTTCACTGATTCGACATTTGAAGAGGCAGCCTATGGGTAAATTCGAAAGTAAACTTCGACATATCATAAAATCATAACTGGACTCTCATAAGACACAGTCTGTGCAGTTTTCAGACAGAGAAGTACCACAAAATCGAACATTTCAACCTACTGTTTATAGAAAAATGGCTAGCAAAAAATACTCTACGTACCGTCTAGAGAGAAAGATCAGAAATTTGTTTAAGAACTGCAAACATCATCCCTTCTATAGCGTATAGGGAGAAAGGGACAGTGTAATGCCATATATTCACTTTGGAGAGTATGCAGCTCAACGTACCACCACGTAAATGAACACAAAAAACAACCATAATTTACTGCTTATTCCCACGAAGCATGCTTCATTGCATCCATAAGCTACCGATTTAGCGACGACCACAAATCGCTGGCTAGTGGTCAGTGAAACGGAATCATCTACCACAGCCTCTTAACTTTCAACCTTAAATTTAGTATAATAATGACTGCACATCAAAACAGTATAATTGAGCCCCACATTCCTACAGTTTAACCAGTAATAACCAAGATATTCAATCAACACTTTATCCGGAGGTTTCTTTTACCATCGGCGATCAAAACAATTCCAAAGAGCCCTTTATCCACTGTGTTGGCAAGTCATGGGATAGCTCCTAACAGCGTGTCCGATTTCGTTTTGCCCAGCGTTCCGCAGCAGCTCGACGTGATACGCACTCAGCAAGTCGTTGGAGAATCCCTGCAAAAATACTGAAAGATGCTGCCTCTATAGCCGTGCATATATGAGAGAGATTACCGCTGCATGAATTTGTACACCAAGTGACAACTCAATTTTGTTCATTAAACGTTCGACTGGATTCATATCAGGTAATCTGTGTGTGAAATCATTCGCTCGAAACATCCAGAACGTTCTTCAAAGCAATCGCGAACAATTGTGGTCCAGTGATATGTCGTACGGTCATCAATAAAAATTCCATTGTTGTTTGGGAACATGAAATGGTCTCCAGGTGGTCAAACATAATCAATTCCAGTAAATGATCGGCTCAGTTCTATCAGTGGACCCATTCTATTCCATGTAGTTACTGTAAGTAGGCTGTTTACGTTTTCTTACTGGTAACACCACGAAGCGCTCTCTATGAAAAATCACTGGCTGTGCCGTGTGCAGTCTGTGGCTGGTTTGCATTGTTGTCTGCCATTGTAGTGTTGGGCAGCTGCAGCTGGATGCTAACAGCGCGTAGCTTTGCGAAGTTGGAGGTGAGCCGCCAGCAGTGGTGGACGTGGGGAGAGAGATGGCGGAGTTTTGAAATTTGTAAGAATTGGTGTCATGAACTGCTGTATATATTATGTCTATTAAGGTAAATACATTGTTTGTTCTCTATTAAAATCTTTCATTTGCTAACTGTGCCTATCAGTAGTTAGTAAGTTCCGAAGTTTGAATCTTTTAGTTAGCTGGCAGTAGTGGCGCTCGCTGTATTGCAGTAGTTCGAGTAACGAAGATTTTTGTGAGGTAAGTGATTTGTGAAACATATAGATTAATGTTAGTCAGGGCCATTCTCTTGTAGGGATTACTGAAAGTCAGATTGCGTTGCGCAAAAAAAGTTTGTGTGTCAGTTTAAGCACAGTCGTGTACAATTGTTCTAAGGGGACGTTTCATTACCACCAGCTTGAACAGTGCCCTCATTGGCAACTTGGGTCCGTGGCTTCGAGGGGTCTGCGCCACAGTCGAACCCTATCGTTAGCTCTTAACAACTGAAATCTGGACTCATCTGACTAGGCCACGGATCTAACAGACAAGGCCACGACACCAGCAGAGGCGCTGTTAGAAAAGGCACTTGCGTCAGTTATCTTCTGCCACAGCCCGCTAACGCAAATTTCGCCACTCTGTTTTAACGTGTACGTCCGTAGTACGTCTCTCATCGATCCCTGCTGTCAGTTCACGCAGTGTTGTTTGTCTGTTATCACTGACAGCTCTAAGCAAACGCTGCTGTTCTCAGTCATCAAGTGAAAGCCGTCGGCTACTGAGCTGTCTGTGGTGAGAGGTAATGCTGAAATGTGGTATTCTCGGTGCAATCTTGACAATGTGGCTCTTGGAATATTGGATTCCCTAATGATTTGCGAAATGGGATGTCCCATGTGTCTAGCTTCAACCACAATTCCGCGTTCAAAGCCTGTTAATTCCCGTCGTGCGGTCATAATCTCGTCGGCCACCTTTTCACAGCAATCATGTAAGTACAAATGACAATTCCGCGAATGCACTGCCTCTTTATACTTTACGTATGCCATCTATATATGTACATACCGCTATCCAATTACCCAAAGCATTCGAAGCAGTTCTTGATAAACGACTTTAGATAAAAATCATCCATGATTTCGCTTTATGACAATGCCTTTAGACACCCTCAGAAGATGTTACCAGCTTTTAAAGTATTGTCACCGAATTTACGTACCTTCACTCGAGCTGAGTGCCGAGGTGTCCTGATACCCTGGCGTCCTTCCCCTCATATTCACGCTGACAGCCTGCTAGGTCTTTGTCCCCAACGGTTCCTTTTTCCCCAGCGAGAGGCAAACAAATAGCAGTTATTTCTCCGATCAAATTGACCTATCACATCTAACTATTTGTTCCACATTGTGTTGACGTATTAATAACTAGCGAGATTCATAATCATTTAAATTCAGCTGACAGACTTGTCAAAAGCGGTAGACTCAGGAATAATAGAAAATGAATTGATAAGTATGGATGGCAAACATACTGGGTGGTCAGTAAAAGCCGGACAGGTTAGGTAATGATAAGAAATAATTACTAAGAAAAACTGCGATACGTTGCGCCGTGTCCGATTTAGTAAGCCAGTAAGATCGTTGCGGGTGCGAACTGAAGCACTTACATGCGCTAAAATGCAGTAATGCAGAGACATCTGTGGTTCCATGAGTTACAACTTGTTGAAATGCTCATTACCAGTTAAAACTCGCCTTTTTCGGATGGTAATGAGCAAAATGTTATGTCTGAGGAAACCATAGAAAAACCACGTTTGACGACATTGCTTAACATTGCACGTGCAGTTACTTGATTGGCTAATTTCAAAGGCAATTAACGTATCAGTTTTTTTCCTTACCATTATTTCTCAGCACAGTCTACCTTGCAATACCCTTAAAACTCTTCAGCCTGTTTATGGTCACCATGTATATGAGTGGCCAGTCTCCTGACTGGTTGTTGGTATCCCCCAAGCGTCCTTTCCCATGCCAAGCTCCACATCTTGGAGTAGCACTTACACTCAAAGTCCTTCACTACTTGTTTGACATAGTCCAGTCTGTCTTGCCCTACAGTCTTTTCTTTCTACAGTTGCCATTGCTACAATGGAAATTATTCCCTGACATCATAACACATGTCTTATCACCCTGGCCCTTCGTCTTTTCAGTGTTTTCCACATATTTGTTTCCTCGCCCCTTCGGTGGAACACCTTGTCATTTCTTACAGTTAATTAAATTTTCATCGTGGTTCTCTAGTGTCTTATCTCAAACGCTTCGATTTGGCACATCTCCGGTTTCTCCCCGCTAGACAACTAATTTCCAAACGAATTTGATTTTCCTAAATTTCAACTTCCTTATTTTGGATCCTAGAAGACGTCTCTTTGTGATGAATGCCCTCTTTGCTTGTACCAGACAGCTTCTTATACCCTCTTTGCTCCGTCCGTCATATGTAATTTTACATCCATAAGATAGAAGCACTTCACATTGTCTACTTCGTACTCCCCAGTTTTGACGTTAAGTTTATCACTATTATTAGTCCTACAACTCATTAGCATTGTCTTTGTGTGGTGTATCCGGTTTCCACATTCCGCGTACATTTGTGTGTTAATTTCATCAACAGGTCCTGTAATTCTTCCTCAGTTTCAGTGATGATAGTAATGTTGTCAGCGAATCGTATCACAGAACAAAGAGTGTCGAATACACTTTTCAGAAGTAGTGAGAGGTCAGTGGGGCATCTCATAGGATATCGATCAGAAGGAGAATTGAGAATGGAAGGAAGAGTGAGTGGGATGACCAGGTGAAAGTTTCCATGTGTGAAAATCGTGACTGAAGTATTAGCACAACTCATGAGGCGACACAGGACGACAAAAGACTGTCGCTTGACAGCGGGCCCACTGACTTTCTCTTCGCCGCGCTGTCAGCGAATAAATCGAGAAACTGAGAAATGACACTGTACGAACTGCACGCTCTGTGTACACCCAGTAGCACCGACGGAGAGATGGTTAAGTAGTAGAACAGGAAATATTTAAGTCGGATATTTCCCAACTAGTAGCCACATAGGGTGATGACGCCGATAGTAAAATGTCTTCCCCATTCTAAAATCCTCGGTTTTTGCACTTCTAAACCAACCTCTATCATTGCTGTCTTTTATCACCTTACTTAAGATATGTAGATTTAGATTTCTCGTTAATACTGAACTTGCGTCATGTTAAACGAAACAGATTTTTTACGCTCAGCTTCCTCCAAATTTTGTGCAATCCGATACTGTGAAGAGAAGCTGACTGATAAATCTTTACAGCAGCTGGTGTATCGATAAGCAGAGCTAAGCGTGAAGTTTATAATAGTTCCAAAGTCAGACCGTTGGTGAAAGACCAACAAGAAAATCTTTGGAAGTATTTTGCCTATGAAAAGTCAATGAACGGATCGAGACCTTATATCAAACCTCTCATTTTGATGTTCAAAGGGAAAGATAGAACGTTGAAATACAGCAATCTACACTTAAATGTGTATATAGAAGTGATTATTCTACTACCATGTGAAATGTTTAGTGCCGCAGAATATCACAAATGAGGAATATTTAATTAACCACCGTCGATTTTGAAAAAAAAATGAAATGTGAAGATCGTATGGCATTGATGGCCAGGAATCCCCGTCTGGGAACGTTCGGTTTCCAGTCGGAAGACTCTTCAGTTGACGCTACAATGGGCATCTTGGCGAGTCGATGACGCTCAAATAATGAGGAGGACAATATAAGACTCAGTCCACGAGCCGAGAAAGTCTCCGACTCAGCTGGGAATCGAATCTGGCCCTGCTGCGTGACATTCAGACGTGCAGACTAGTCAGATAAGGTGGCGGACATTGAAAAACACTTTAAAATATTCAGTATGAGCAGCGCTCCTACTACGTTTTAACTTTAGTAAGCTGTGATAGTACCCTATCAACTCTCACAATTATCTAGAATCTGTCCACCTATCCACAACATGGATGAATTTCTGAGCGGTTTTCTTGGCACTAGCTAACTTTCTAAGACGAGTGACTGTTTGTCTTGAAGTGATACAAGTGGGATATTTGCACAGGATGTCATAGAAATCAATGGGGTATGTTACTGCAGGTCAAGGAACTCTTGGGATAAAGCAGCTGCAGTGACAGCAGTACTGAGTGGTATAATTCGGACTACGAATAGGCAGATAACATCTTTTAGATTAGATCTGCCAATTACACCATTGTCTGTATACACGATTTTAGCGGTTGCGTGAACTTGGAAACTAATCAGAAGAAGTCAGTGTATCTTCCAAGGACAGAAATTATCAACCTATCAGCCAACAGATAAACCAACAGCACATTTATTATATATACGAGCAACAGCATATTGGAAGCATCAGTCATAGGCAGAGAATCTCGAGCGCGCTACTTGCTTACCAGGTGAGTGAACGTACTTTGTCACAGATCGAATACGTCTTTATTGGCTGCTTAAGCGTGGCTTGCAATGATGACATCAGAGTGACATACAGACAATGAGTCTCTTTTAGGAAACTCGTGTAAATTCATTAGGTGTTCTTCTTGTGCGGTCTCAGATTGTCTATAGAAACTCTCGCAGCATGAACTATATCGTTAGAGGCAAATTATGGCAAGGTTCATACCTCTCGGTTACGCACAGTATCTTACCCCACTTTTTGCCAACTAGGCTATGTGGCCTATTTAATGACGTTTTCATCCATGAGATACCAAATTCTAATCTTTCTTCTTCTTGCAACAATATATTTTAGATGGTTGCAGATTCTGCCATTGTAATTTATCAGTGAAACACTTTTCAATTCAACATTATGTTGTGCTTGTAGCCTTCTTAGTTCATAAACGTGTTACTCAAATCAGTGACACTATTTAACACCAGAAAACACCTTTCGTTGAAGAGAGTGTAGTTCCCCTTCAATAATAAGCTAGTAGATGCTAGAAGATTTTGTAATGTAGTACCTTGGCAGAATGCTGTAGACTGCATTGACATGTCTTATAATTAGTAAAGAGTACTGATTTGAGATAAGATACAAAGAACTACGTGGCACAATTTGGCTGAAAGAGAATTTGGCAGATAGGACACACCCGCAGCACCATGGAATAGTCGATTTGGTAATGGGTGGAAGTCTGTAGCCCAAAAATTACAGAGGGAGAGCAAGTCTTTTGCTGTAGCAAGTGGGTTCAAATGGTTGTACTGTAGTTTACAGTAGTTATCCAGAGATGAAGATATTTTTACCGACTAGGCTAACACCTAAGTGTTCTTTGGGTTGACTGTCACATCAAGAGCAATATGGATTAGTAGTGAAGATTATGTTTTACTTCCAGGTACCTGAGCGGAACACCGGCAGACATGGTGCTAGAAATAGTAGAGAAGGAATCCCATCCTGACTGGGCCAGCAGCAAGTTCCTGGTCAGAGCCTTCAAACAGGCAGGCTTCGATGTGGTGGAGGACAGCATCCAGCTGAAGAACGCCTGCAGCGGCGGGGGTGGCTTCATGAGCGAGACACTGCTGTTGCGGGGGCGGACACTCAAAGGAGACGCGGCCAGCCTGGTGGTGAAGGTGTCTCTGCAAAGAGGTGGGGACGGTGCGCTCAGCTCCGACGGGCTGTTCCGGAGGGAGAGCGTGCTGTACACGAGGACTCTGCTCACGGCGGAGACGGCGCTGAAGGCTGCTGAAGGTGGCGCGTGGCGGCCGCTGTGGCCCGCCTGCCCAGGTGTGTTCGGAGGCGGGCTCGGCTGCCTGCTGCTGGAGGACGTGTAGGCCGCGGGCTTCCGCAAGGCCCCCAGTGCCGCCTCGGCTCGCGGGCTGGATCTGGACCACTGTCTGGTCGCCATGCGTGGGCTGGCGCGCCTCCACGCTGCCACCACGAGAAATGCGCTCCAGGACGCCCTAGTCGAACCCCTGCTACGAGAGTCCGTCTCTTTTGGCTCTAGTCAGATCCCGCTGCTTCAGTCGCAAACCAAGACGACCGTCCTCAAGATGGCTCAAATACTGAACCGCTACCCGTGGTTCCGGAGGTATAAGGACAAGTTCTTGCAATTCGCTGACACAATGCTGTTGCGAGCTGTTGAAGCCGTTAGTAGCTGCGACAACAAACTCACTGTCATGCTGCACAGGGACTTCCAGAAGAACAATATGATGTTCCAGTACTCAAACGAAGAGCTCGAAGTCATATTCTACGATTATCAGGTAATAATCAAATTTTATTTGAGGTCCAACCCATCTGATAATTCTGATAATGTACTAAGCGTATCCCAAAAGTTGTAAGTTAATAATGCAAATGTCACCTTCCATGTGGTGTGTAGGAGATCCAAGGAAACGTGCTGTTCAATAGGGCTAATGTAATACGAAATTAGTAGGACTGAATATACAGTTCACCAACATTCTTTACTTTCCTTCTCATATTTCTTTACTGGGCTGTATAATAAATAGTAATCTTCTCTGTCTCGCTTGGTACTGAGCAAGAGACATGTATTGGTGCTAATATTTACTTTCTCTATTTGTTTCTCCATATATGCAATAATGGTGTCTTAGTGTGATCGTGATCATAATACCTAAAACTCGTTAGTTCAGTCGATCATAAATGGAATAAACTGTATTGCTGCTTTCTATTTTTGATATAATATTGACGACATCATTTAATGCTCTGTATACTCATCCGACTGAACGGTTTTTGGACTTTTTCCACTGTGGTGGAGAAGTCCGTTTCGTATGCCTTACACCAATGACAGAATGGGGAAGCTGTTTTTAAAAAATCTACACTCTTCTCTGGAACTGTTTAATTACCTCCCATGTTTCTTCAGCCAAAATAGAGGTTATCGTTCTGGGCCCTGTCTCACTTCTCATGTTTTTTGTAATTCTGTGAATACTGCTTGTGCCTGTGTGACTTCTTCAGTGGAATTCATATTCGAGGGAAACAGATTACAAATCCCTCTTTTGGCCATTCTGATTTGCATTTCCTCAGGTGTCCAAATATTATTTCAGGCTCATGCTGGGACAGATCCTTAAACAGGCAAAGCTTTCTGCCTTTCTTCTTCATCAAACATCGGAGCTGACAGTTGATGTGGTATTAAATTGTGTCGTTTCATACATTCAATAGCAGAAAAACTAAGAGGTGGTCACAGTGCAGACTCTATGTGCGAGTGCAGCGACCCATATTTATTTGTCGAGATGTGGAATCCAAAAGATCCTTTAGAGTGTATATTGGGAAATGTTTCTTACGTTGTTATGTTCTTCTTATTTCCTTTCTTGAAACAGAAGGTTGTATCTTGTGATAGTCAGTGATTAATTCATTACTGTTGGATTTTTCAGGGAGCCCATATCGGATCTCCAGCGGAGGACCTGCAGTACTTTCTGCACACGAGCACCAGCCTGGAGGTGCTGCAGCAGCACACAGACCTGCTGCTGTCTGAGTACCACAGCACCCTGCAGCACACGTTGCGCGCCCTGGGGCTGCAGCAACAGGCGGACGCCTACCCGCTGGAGCAGCTGAGGACGGAGATGCAGCAGCTGGCACCAGTAGGGGTCTTCTGCACCTACAACCTGCTGCCTGTCATGCTCAACCTAGAGGCAGTCGATTTCGACCTCGATACATCGTCACCCAACTATGCTGCCAATGTGGACAAGTTATTAGAGAAATGCTACACAAATCCTGAGTATTTGTCCTTTGCCGAGTACTTGACGCCATTTTTTGAGAAGAACAGTCTTCTAGAAAGTTGAGTCTGAGCATTAGTGTTTCCTGGTGTAACAGATCTGAGAAAAAAATTGACAGCGTATTGTAATTATTCGCAATGTTCTGAATTCAATAAAGAAATGTATGAGAATTAAGAGGGTGTGACTGGTTTCTTTATTTTTTTGGCTGGATTAAATGTAAAATAGTCCCATGTTATCAATGGTTTCTGTATTATTTGAAGATTTCATTGAACCAGAAGGAAAATTTACCTGTCAACTAATGAAGATGTGCTGTGTAATGCAATATACTATGTTACCATTAAAATTCAATACAATAAATTTGCATAGCGGTTTTCAGTTGTATTTACTGCTTGCATCTTTTGTGGTGGCTTGTGTGTCCTGTTAACATTGTAGCTGGTATCATGCTAACGTTAACAAAAATTTTAGAATTTCCACGTTACTTGGATTCTTATTAACTGTCACAAGAAATGCATAGATGATATGACACCTGCTGGCTATTCATGCTGTGGTTTTGTTACGAAACAGTTACAATTTTCACGATATCATGGTTTGTTCTACAATGAAAAATAACGTCAAAGCACACTAATTTCTCCTACGGTCTCTGTAGGAGGACTACACAGTCAGGATTTATTAAATCCTGAAACGTGGGGGGTGGGGGGTGACGAAGACACTACTTCCACCAATATGGCACGCAAAAAGTGCAGACACACTGTCTAATAAAAAAAAGGAATCGTATAGAAGATGAAGAGGAAACGAAATGCAACTTCGTGGGTTGAGAGGGTATTTGATGTTACTTCAGTGCTTGTAAAATCGAATCTAATTTGCGAAAAGCTTGGCAGCATGAATCCCTCTCCCCCTTGTCCAGGATGCATGTACTGATTCTGTTAGGACGAGTATCGGAAAGCCGTTGTACACTTTCTTCAAGCAAATGGGGCCACACTGTCAAACCTACTCCCTGATATCCACCATACTGTATTAGGATGTATTAGGATGGAGTTGATATTCAAGCTGGTCGGAAACATGTCCTGTCTTGGAAAGATCTGGGGGTTCGGCTGTTCATGAAGATCAGGCAGACAATTTACATACTCAATTACCATGTGTGGACGAACATTACCGTCTTGGAAAACGGGAGCGTGGTACTGTTTGCAAGAGAGCTAATACATCAGAACGGAGTTCGAGACGTACTGTTAGGCCATCAGGTTTGCCTGAAGTACTGTCACCCATGAACTGAAGTCATACTCGATGGCTCCCCACGTCATGATCCCAGGGTCAAATCTTTTGTGCCTCTCCAAAACATTGGAATAGTGGTACCTTACACCATAACCACCCGAGACAGTGAAGAACCACGATTCAACGCTGAACGCATTTATCAGGAGACCATGCATTCCAGAAACCGCTCTACTCCAAATGTAGCCACTTTTGGGGCTGTATTAATGGCAGCCTAGCATGGGATGGTAATTCTCTATTCCGGCTGCTGCTAATCCGCAGTCAGTGGTGTAAGACGGTACAGAATGTAGCAGAGAGTCTATCAGTAGTTCATTTATGACAGATGTGAAGGGGTTGCAAAGAGCCTTGTGCACAATTTGGCGATCGACAGGAACACTGATGACGACCATGTGTTACCCTCATGTGCTAATCCAGTCCGACTTTGGGCCAATGTCACATCTGAAGCCCGATGAATCTGGTAGTGCTTGATTCGACCAGCCAGAGAAATGGAGTTTCAGAATCTCTGTCGGGTGCTGATAATGCTGTCTCATACGATTCACGGGATCTCCGTGTCCTTTACACTGATAACTCATCATCGAACACTGTTAACACCCTTTATACAGCACACTGGGCCTGGTTACAACAATAAACGTTGTACCTCAAGCAGATAATTGCAAATCTGTAATCATTTACATACCCGCCGATAGAGTGTAAGTGAACAAAGTTGCATTAACATCTGACTATGACTTGCTTCGCTTTTCTTGTCACGCAGTGTAGAAGTGGTAGTGGCAGTTAAAGATGAACGTGGAGAGAGGTCTGTCATTTCTACGGCAGTGCTGGGTAGCCGTGCGGTCTTAGGCATCTTGTCACGGTTCACTCTGCTCGCTTCCCCCCCCCCCCCAACCCCACCCCCTCGTAGGTTCCAGTCCTCCCTCGGGCATGGATGTGTGTGTTGTCCTTAGCGTAAGTTAGTTTAAGTAGTGCGTAAGCATAGGAACCAATGACCTCAGCAGTTTGGTCCCATGGTCCTCACAACAAATTTCCAATTTCATTTGTAGGCCCACATGCAGTGATCATCAACAGTGTTTTTATGAGTTGCTATTGCACTAACGTACATGAAAACTGAAACGTCTAATGGAAGGATTGTCATCAACATCGTTCCTTATTTGACAACCACTGCGTGACAATACTTTTCCACCCATTGTGATATTCATCCATACACATCTACGTTGTTCCTCCATGGATTTTAATTTGATCTTAAACGATCATCTCAAATTTTTCTTATCACTTACAATTCAGAAGATATCTTCATTGTTCCATAATCATCGATTTGTTTGGTTACATATCGCGCCTAGGTCCAATTTATTTTTATTATGGTCAGAATAAAGTCTTTCATTACCTTCTACTCAGTAATCTACTTGCTTGTTTTTCCATCGGTTGTTGGTTCCCAGAGTACACCTCTCCTCTGTTTGCTGAGTAACTCTGATACTAAATAGTCTCTGCATAAAGGCAATACATACTGTTTCCATGAATTGTGTGAAAAACAGAGAGAAAACTTAGTTTTGAAAACTCTAATGTACAAAAGCACTCAAAGCAGCTTTTTCTCATACGTTTATTTATTATTCTGCTTATATGGTTACTGGGTGCAAGCTGCCCTAAAAATGGGATGTCATCCATTGCTTTTATGTCTTCAGTATCAATTTCAGCAATTCTATTTAAGTTTGTCGTTTATACTTTACTTTAAACTGGTTGTGGTCGGTTTTTAAGTATATTTTCCGACTTTTCCTATGATACTTTTATATTTGTTGTTCAATATTATGTACACTAGATGATGATAGAGATGTTGTTTGGTTTGTGGGTCGCTCAACTGCGCGGTTATCAGCGCCCGTACAACTTCCCAACCGCCGCTCAGTGCAAACCCGCCACTTTCAAGAACGGTGATGAAATGATGAGGTCAACACAAACACTCAGTCATGTCGAGAGAGGTAAAAATCGCTGAACCCGCCGAGAATCCAACCCGAATCACCATGCTCGAGAAGCGAGAACGCGACCGCGAGTCTACACGCTGCAGACTATGTACACTAGAGGCCATCAGTACATCATCAGCAAACTGAAGACGGTTCAGATATTTCATGGTAAAGGTACTTGACTTAATCTAACTTGAACTAACTTACGCTAAGGACTCGATCCTCCGTCGGAGAGAGCCGCGAGAACCTTGGCAAGGCCGCCCAAGAACGTATGTCCACCCCGCTCGACGATATGAATCTATAATAAAACCATTATTTTGCCTGAATTCCAAATAGATTTAATCATGTGTCCTTATGTGTTTCACCCACTGACTATCTTGCATGGAGTGTTTTCCTGCGCCGCGATAAATAAATACAGGCGTGGATTTGAGGAGTTTTTGTAAATTTCGGGCAGCTTTGGCTGGAAGGTAGTAGTTAAGGTACCGATTATCACATCGGATGGCAGGCGCTGGCAATGTTGATATTTAGCAAACGATTCCGCGAGGCAGGTTTACGACACTGCTCACAGGCGGGAAAGCACGACCCAGCGGGCACTGTATATACGTGTGAAGTAATCAGGGCAGGACCCATGGGTTGGAGTTACAGTAGCGCATAGTGACCTGTGTGTAGGTACCAAAGCGGACTGTGGAAAGGTGACGTAATTATTGAAGAGCACTGCACTTGTCCTGTTCAGAGGCTATACGTCAGAGCCGTAGAGACAAGACGTTTAAATAAACAAGCCCAGTGAATCCTGGAGTGTCGGCGGTGGGGGTAGGGGGGACGTATTCGTGTCGCCATTCTGTCCGCATCTAGAACCAGAGAGAAAGATGCTCGTGTAAGTTGTGGTCATACGGAGCAGTAGGAGGCACTCTTAATCCAGACTGACTTCCCCGTAACTCTTAATGCGACTGACAGCGACTTCGTTTACGAGCCTGTAACTAAATTCCAAATTTCTCTGTGTCATGCCCTCAAACGGCTGTCTAAACGCTTGCACGTATTAAGTTAAGGCAGAAACTGTATCTATGGTAATAGCACATGTTTCCACTATTTTGCGTACACAACTTCCACTTTAATTCAACTGATATTTTTTTACAAAAAAGACAAGACATTTAACCTGACACAAAAAAGTAATCTCAAATTAATTCCTCTGGCGAATCATTACCCATCTACAGTCAGTACTACTACACAGCTGACTACTAAGCCTAATTACCGAACGAACAGCTGCTACAGCTCAGATACACGGCGACCGGTGCCTAGGCGAATTGCAAAATGGACACCTCAACGGCACTAAATTATCATGAACACCATTACATCAAAACAAAGATTTGTCCTCCGGCCACTGTGGCCAAGAGGGTCTAGACGCTTCAGTCCGGCACCGCCCTGCTGCAGGTTCGAATTCTGCCTCGAGCATCGATTTGTGTGAGGTCCTTAGGTCAGTTAGGTTTAAGTAGTTCCAAGTCTAGGGGACTGATGACCTCAGATGTTAAGTCCCATAGTGCTCAGAGCCATTTGAACCACAGATAAGTCGACAGGTTCCTGTGGCTACATAAATGTAGCTCTAAACATCGTGTACCCTAGATCACACAGCTAACTCGGACAACGAGGGTAAACAGGAAAAAATAATATAAATAAAACTTAGACATACCGCACCACACTGTGCTGAGCGGTACCACGCAACGTATGTCAAGTGACAGAGTCTCACTCACCGTAACCAACTCTCACACCATATAGTATTGAACGTGTACGAACACTTCCCGACAAAACGTATCGGAAAATCTTACAGCCCCTGAGCTCAGGGGCTGCAATATGTAAAAACGACCGAGAGAAATGGTTTGGGAGATAGGGTTGATTCACTTGAAGGCGTCCAGAGAAACACCAGCAAGTGTGTCACTGACTTTATTGCATCGAAGGTGGCGTGTGCCAATGTCGACGGAAATCCGCTGCATCGCCGCCCGACCGGCCAGACTTGCAGACATAGCACTAAGGGCCCACCGCGCCTATGGCTGCGACGGTAGCCCAGGAATCGGCTGACTGCTCCCTCAGGTGCAGCTCGAGGACCTCACGTAGAGAGGCGAAGAGAAACAGCCGACCTCCTTCGTTTGTAGTGAGCCGTAACACCTACAGCGGTCCGCCCAGGGCATCTCAGTCAGTGACTGCAGACAGCTCTACACCCACGAAGCCGCGATTGGTAGCGCTGATTAATACTTTCTCGGGCCAGGCAACAGAGTACGTCACGATTTTCTTTAAGGATTTAGTGACGCAGCTGGGGCGTATGGGTGGTCAAATGAAGTAACACTGTATGTTGCTAATATGCGTTTGGCGCTGGACACCAAAGCATGTACACTCCTGGAAATTGAAATAAGAACACGGTGAATTCATTGTCCCAGGAAGGGGAAACCTTATTGACACATTCCTGGGGTCAAATACATCACATGATCACACTGACAGAACTACAGGCACATAGACACAGGCAACAGAACATGCACAATGTCGGCATTAGTACAGTGTATATCCACCTTTCGCAGCAATGCAGGCTGCTATTCTCCCATGGAGACGATCGTAGAGATACTGGATGTAATCCTGTGGAACGGGTTGCCATGCCATTTCCACCTGGCGCCTCAGTTGGACCAGCGTTCGTGCTGGACGTGCAGACCGCGTGAGACGACGCTTCATCCAGTCCCAAACATGCTCAATTGGGGACAGATCCAAAGATCTTGCTGGCCAGGGTAGTTGACTTACACCTTCTAGAGCACGTTGGGTGGCACGGGATACATGCGGACGTGCATTGTCCTGTTGGAACAGCAAGTTCCCTTGCCGGTCTAGGAATGGTAGAACGATGGGTTCGATGACGGTTTCGATGTACCGTGCACTATTCAGCGTCCCCTCGACGATCACCAGAGGTGTACGGCCAGTGTAGGAGATCGCTCCCCACACCATGATGCCGGGTGTTGGCCCTGTGTGCCTAGGTCGTATGCAGTCCTGATTGTGGCGCTCACCTGCACGGCGCCAAACACGCATACGACCATCATTGGCACCAAGGCAAAAGCGACTCTCATCGCTGAAGACGACACGTCTCCATTCGTCCCTCCATTCACGCCTGTCGCGACACCACTGGAGGCGGGTTGCACGATGTTGGGGCGTGAGCGGAAGACGGCCTAACGGTGTGCGGGACCGTAGCCCAGCTTCATGGAGACGGTTGCGAATGGTCCTCGCCAATACCCCAGGAGCAACAGTGTCCCTAATTTGCTGGGAAGTGGCGGTGCGGTCCCCTACGGCACTGCGTAGGATCCTACGGTCTTGGCGTGCATCCGTGCGTCGCTGCGGTCCGGTCCCAGGTCGACGGGCACGTGCACCTTCCGCCGACCACTGGCGACAACATCGATGTCCTGTGAAGACCTCACGCCGCACGTGTTCAGCAATTCGGCGGTACGTCCACCCGGCCTCCCGCATGCCCACTATACGCCCTCGCTAAAAGTCCGTCAGCTGCACATACGGTTCACGTCCACGCTGTCGCGGCATGCTACCAGTGTTAAAGACTGCGATGGAGCTCCGTATGCCACGGCAAACTAGCTGACACTGACGGCGGCGGTGCACAAATGCTGCGCAGCTAGCGCCATTCGACGGCCAACACCTCGGTTTTTGGTGTGTCCGCTGTGCCGTGCGTGTGATCATTGCTTGTACAGCCCTCTCGCAGTGTCCGGAGCAAGTATGGTGGGTCTGACACACCGGTGTCAATGTGTTCTTTTTTCCATTTCCAGGAGTGTATATGGTGCCTACCACAAGACATTGTGTAAAGCACATACTTCCCAGGGGTGGACATCAAAAGCAGAACAGTCAGCGATTTTTTCGGGAGAGATTAAGTACATTGTCAATGCAGCGCAACAAGTCTGTGGAAGCATTCTCGTATAGAATCCGTAAGTGCAAAGACATATGTATTAGACCCAGAATGCAGACGTTAATAGAGAAAGGATACAGGAGGCAAAAACTGGAGCGTTGGTTTCTTTTTGTGTAGTATACCCGCTGAAATGTCACGGAGGGTACGGATAGAAAACAAAGAGGACTTAGCGTCAGCTCTTAGGTTTGCAACATTTATAGAGGAAGTGGATATGGCCAGAACGCAGCGAGTGGTCCAGCATGTATTTGCTTCTGAAGTGTTACAGATGGGGTCGGGAGGGACATGTACGGAAGCCGCGTAAGCAACCGAGATTCTAAGTATATGGCATAGTGGACCACCAGACATTTGAGTGTGGAGATAGGAAGGGCGGAAAGGACCGGCAAGGGAAACAGCCGTTAAACGCAAACGATATAACTCCAACCGTCGGAAAGCAGTCCTGATATATCGTAATATCGGATAAGTTTGTGCACAAACGGAATTCGACTCAGTGGGATTAGCAGGCGGCAGGGAACAGAGATTTTTGGTGGACGCTGTTGCGAATGCTTCGTTTATCAGTCTGGACTTCGCCGGAAAGAGAGGACTGGGGGTACCACGGTATAGGTTGAGTGAGTTTGGCGACGAGACGGTGGTATCATTGCGTACGGCAGTACTGCAGCTTTCGGTTGCGAACGCATGTAGATGTTGTCATGCGTAGTCGAAGGTTATTCAGTGTTTACCTGACAACATTTTGTCGACAATCATGCTAAGATTGGTCTTTTGTAATGCACAATGGAACTCAGCGAGACTTCTTTTCGACTGGGGAAACAGTTTCAAGCGAGACAATAGCGCAAGGTTCACGTGTCATGGGGGTGAGACCAACTAAACTGCGTACGTTTTCAGTAATGATCGATCAACAAAATGAAAAGCCAGCAGGTACCTGAAAGACAGCGTGAGCCTCAGGGGATTCGAACTTGCCGAGGGAAACATTATATGTGGTTGAACTGCTCTTAAGCAGTGGAGAGTTGTATAGTTCGCATTGTTTTTTCCGCAGGATTTTGGCGTATGCGAAGGAAATTATTGGAGAACAGATGATTTCCATTAGTGTGGATAACTTTGACGGATGGTAGGTGTGAGTGTCAAAGGAAGCGATAACAGCCACTCCTGAAGATGAGGACTACGGTAGGTCGAGGCTAGAGGAAAGCCTCAAGCAAACCCTCGATACGGAAGTGTTACGAGGGAACGTAGGTCACTTGAAGGCAGTGATCGCATGGCCAAGGAGGACTTGTTGAGGGGTAATGATTTATTATGTCCAAACGAAGGTTTGCTGTCAGTCACACTAACGCAACATCACGCACCGACAGGGGATAGCGCTTCAATTTACAGGAGCCATACCGTATAGCAAAGCAGCTGCAACCATTGGTAGAAGAAGTTATTGAACAACAACTACAGTATGAAATCATAGAACCAAGAGATAATCCCTGGAGCATAAATATTATTGTCGTGCCGAATAAATCGGTGGACGAGACACGGAAGTACGTATTTCGCTGTGACTACAGATATATAAACTCGCAGGATGACGTTATTTGATTACGATCAGCACGTTTGACGTGAAGTGTAGCATGCGCCATTTTGCGCAAACTCTGTTAAGCTATTTGAGGCAAGTGATTAGTGTACGTGGCGACAGATCGATCCTTGTCTTACAGACACAGTTCAGAATTATCCAATACAACAACCAACTAAACAGACACAGTCGTTCATTGGCGTCTGTAATTATTATAGACAGTTCGTGAAGAACTTTGCAAATATAGCCAGACGTGCAACGGGCAGAAGTGTAACATAAAAGTTTTGGTGGATGAATAGGAAGCGTGATTCGCAGCAAAATGTTACGGGCTGCAATGCGCTCAGAGGGCCAACATTACGCGTCAGAAAGTGCGGTTGCAAAGGTTACCAGAGGGGTCCAGTCTATTTTCTGTGTTTAGGTTGGATGTCCTACCATTTAATAAAATACCTGGAGTAAATTGGTACGTTCTCATGATCGTAGACCATTTCTTTATCGATAATTTTTTCATCGATCATTTTTCACGATTTTTGGCAACTATACCGATGTCGGACCAATGGGTTAGTACTGTAGCGCAGGCGGCAGTAAACAACTGGATATTGAAGTATGGGGTGTCTGACACCATAATTACGGACCATGGTACGAATTTTGTCTCGGATTTAATGAAACAACTATGCCGTTTGTTGCATATATGGAAGTTATCAACATGTCCTTTTCATCAGCAGACCAGTGGGGGAATAGCACGCGTGCACAAGATAATAGCAGAGGTGTTGAGCTATTACGTAGGTCAAAGGCATGACGATTGGGATGCCCCTATTAACTCATGTATTCTGTACCTATAATTCGAAGGTTCATTATGCAATGGGCTTGTCGTAATTTGAGGTGGTGTACGCCTGGATAATTCCATTAGGACCGGATGGTGAGTCGGTGAGGAATTTTGCCGGAAGAATTAGGGTAGTTTGGAGGAGTGTACCAAGCTCAAACACGAAAGCACTAGAATTCCAGGAACAACCGAACAGACGCGTTGGAAAATTATCGCAGTACCGCTTATGGCAGTGTGTAATGGTCACTAGTCCCTTAAGGCAGAGATGAAATCGAATAAATTTTTAACAAAATACCAGGGACCATATCAGGTCGTGGAAATGATCTCACCAGTCAACACTCAGATACAGTTCTCCACCAAAACGTTTGTTATACACGCCAGTCGCATAAAACCGTAAAGGATAAAAAGAACTGGTGAGCAACAGAAGGTGCATGATGTGCCATATAGGTAAAGGTCGCATAAGTGAGTTGTATAATTTTAATTTGTTGGTCTTTTAATTTAGTATATCAGATAATATGTATTTTTATTGCCATACGGATATTAGCCGTTATTATTTTTTGCAGAGTTGTTATTTTTAGAGCCGTTATTACTGGTGGTGTTTCTTGTCGATTGACGTACTCGGAATGAGGGTGATAGAGTAATTTTATTCTACAAGTTGCGAATACACAAGGGCATCCTGGGGTACGAGGATGGTCCTGTTGTTGCTAAGCGTCTGCAGTGGTGACGCAGCGCAGGTAGCGGTTATTCAGCCTCTCGAATCGGGTGTGATGCTCTCGAGACAACCGTATGCGTTGTTCACTAGTCATGAATATACACTAAAAACAACAGTGGAGACCTGGCAGATTAGGAATGAGATGTGCTGGTTGGAGGATGCCTTTTTGGAATTATACAAGGAGGCACAGCAGAATAATTTATTTAGGGAGGCAAAGGGAGAGTACCAGGAATTATAACAGTGCCTAGTGGCTTGTGTGTTGGTATCGAAGCGGGCTGAGGAAAGCTGACGTTGTATTTGTAATTATTAAACAGCGCTCCATTTGTCTCCTCCAGACGAACTATATCACAGCCTTAGGGAAAAAAAGTATAAATAAGCGACCCTGAAGGCTCAAATGTCATTCAACAGGAACCCATAACGAGCATGTAATGGGATTTACATGGTATACCCTTAGTTTCCGTAAAGGTACAAGGAACTACAGAAGACGTCACGCTAATACCGTCTAATGCCGCCTCTAGAGTGGACAGTGGCTTCAGTTTGGCGAGGAAGAGAGTCCTCAAGTTGCTTCAGGAGTGATACACGTGCTCAGTCTTTGATGATTGCTGCTAAATTGCGGCAAGCTTTCTCCTCATTACTCCAACCGCTTCTGTGAGAGTAAGGTCGGGTGAATAAGCGGACGAGTCGAGGAGCAATAGGATGAATGAGTGTTCGTCAAACCAGGAAAATACAGTGTGTGTGCTGCCCTGCGAACACTGATTAGAAGATGGGAACATCCGCCGTGTACTCATCACGAAGATGTTGAAGAAGGGGTCTAGAGTTTCTGGAAAACATCCTTGTTCTTTACGGTTAAATGAATGACTGAGCCTAATTGAGTGCACTAAAAACATCCCCAAACCAAAACAAGACCAGTTCTGCCCTGATCTGAACTCTCAAGCCCAGTCGTTTAAGACCGCGAGTGAGCACAATTCCTTGCAGACACGTTGGATTGTCTGCGTTGATACACTAACAAGCCGAGCAGCTTCATACAAGAGTTAGTCACCGTCGAGGTATTTTTTTCTAGAGAAAAAAAAAGCTACTGGTACTGACAAAGAAGATGGTATTGCAGCAACTTCAACGTACACTCATCGTTTCTAGATCGCTTCTTGCTTTTCATAGCAATGTCTACGTATTTGTTAGGTTTGAACTGAGTTAAAAGATACTGTGTCATCCTGATGAACAGCGGAGCAGAAGTTCTCTATACCAGCATATGTGACCTATATGAAATAATTGTAAGATACATATGGAAGAAACCCCTTGCACATTCACTGGAAAATATTCCAACTGTACCCAAGACATGCTTCAGAGGAAGTAGTATATCTGGGACTTTATTTTCTTGAATTGCTTCCCTTTCCTGATAGGGAATTATGCAGGCTAACTTCCTAATTTTACCTTCATCAAAAGTCAGGTCCTTTCTAGGAGCTCCTGGCCAATACTTGGTATTTAAATCTCTGCACATTCAAGCAACTCAACATCATCTCCTTGAAACAAGTGGTTAAAATATTATAATTTTTTTCTAAGATCTTATTTGTGGCATGGTTTGTGCGCCGAACGCTACTTATGGCGATGTATCTTTTTTTTTTTTTTCATTGGTATTAACTGTTGTTTCTATGATTCTCCACAATGACTGATTTTAGCATTTGCCCACTCCACTGCAATTTTCATTCTTATCCGTTTATTGACGGTTAAAATTTACAGCTCAATGTTTTGTTTTCGACACACACCCATTCATGAAATTCTCTCACGCTTCAAGTTGCGTCAAATGGTTCAAAATGTACGAGCTTTCGGCCGAGTACTCCTCTGCCATTGCCAAATGCTGACACTCTCTTGGTTGCTGCTTCCTGCTAAGGAAGGTAGAAGCAATCAAAAGACAGTCACCGCTTGACAACGGCGTAAGATTATGAGATAAATATATCAGTACATGTCACCACGAAGCCGTGCATTCATATATAATACAGCCGCTAGTTTCTCTCCCAAAAGTTATTTTCCTGAGACAGTGTCCAACATTCGGGATATCGTATTCAGAACCTTTCCTGTCTTCATAATGTGCAGATTCGACAATTTCTGTGTGTTCGGCCTTCATTTTTTTACTAATCGACATAAAGGAACTATTTATTGTATTCATATTGATGAACGATTGCACGCATTTAAACTGGACTCGCTCCAAGCTGAGATTATGTGAATACGAATTTATATATTATTATTTACGTAAACCATTCTTATAAACACTAATCACAACAAAATTATATATAGAAATATTGTGACTTTGTTAGGCACCGAAATGCTAGAGAATTGGTGTAGTTTGGTTTAGCGAGGAGCTAGTTTTGGCCTAGAAACAGTAGACAGCAGACATGACTATATTTTACCAGCAGAATTTATCATTTTGTTTTGTTTTGTTGAGACAATAAAATGGTAATGTAAGTATGCTTTCTGATGAAAGTATCGACGTTGAACCGTCTGTAGGCATTAGCGACAGAGATAGTGGATTAGCTGAAGAAGCTGGCGCTCAGTCTAAAGATATAACGATGCATACAAAGGCTGACAGCAGCTGGACGAAATAATGGTTTATTTAAAACTCAAGGTGGAAACAACTTCGGTCTAACTAACACTGGTCAAATGCTTGCGTGATTGCGCTGCAGAAAAACTACTTGCGAATCTAACTAAAATGAATAAGTGTATAACATATGTGTTCATGCCATTTGCCTTGTGCCATACTCATTTTTCTGACTTTCCAGATTTTCGATGATTCGGATGACCTACTGCCCCAGCTAATACGGATGAAAGAAGTTAGACTGCGCTTTAGAACGCTAGTGATAACATAATGAATGGCATTACTCTTATTTCTAAATTACTGCTTTGGACATCAAACCTGTTTATACAATACTTCAGCTCCGTTGTTCTAGAACACTCGGACTGACGCAGCTACATCTGAAGAGTGCAGTGACATTGCCTTGCTCAGTAGGCGTTCTTTATCTGCAGCAGATATGAACAGACAAGCAACAGGCTCAACGTCCACTCGTTACTACCGAGTGCTTCCTATATGCAGATACGCACTGTCCGATAAGATGCAGTCCACTGACGCACATGTCACCGGGCCACGGCCTCGGCGTCTGAGCGTTATCTGGCGGGATTACAGGTACCGACGTTGACACCTGCATTGGAAATAGTCATTCAGTCCGATTACCAGCAGTAAGCTATAAGCAGTAAGATTGGCAATATGGAACGTCTGTGCATTGCAGATATTTATGACACAATCGCTCTAATTAGGGAAGAGTTGGTTGCAGACTTCTTTCATTGGAGGTACGCTTATCAAAAAGCAGGTAGGAACTTCAGTTACAGGCAATATGAGTCGTACGTGACCCAAAATAAACAATATTCGTAGAGGAAGAATTGTCGCATTACGTGCAATCATCCCAGCTCAGCCAATAAAATTTTCAAAAGCGGCTGCTAGCTTTCGGATTGGTTGCACTTAGGATCACTATATGTACTTTCATGTTTCTGTTAAGTTGGACCGCCACAAGGACGTCAGTGGATGTAATTCTATAATTTCGAAATAGTTAATAAAATAGAATCAAAGAAATATCTGAATGGGTTATCCGATAAGAGGTTGTAATTATGTAATAGGCGTATTTAAACTGTTTTAGCATGTAATTATCTGAACTGTTTCTTATTTAAATTGTTTTGTTAATTAAATTGCATTGTGTATTATTGAGAAAGAGCGGGAAACCGCGCATAGATACATTTTGAGAAAGAGCGGGAAACAGCGCGCAGTAATACATCTGTAATGGTAGCAGGGACTGTCTGCACCAAAAACCATTGTTGGCGGCGAGACCGCACTTTGGTAGCATTGAGCGTTGGAAGCGAGCAGTTGCGAGTAAGATGTGAGACGAGGCAGTCGTAGCTAGCGAGACATGAGAGGAGGTCGCTGTAAGCGAGGTATGAATTAACACTTTGAAAGAAGCGGTGTGCTCGCCAGCCACTCGCTATATGTAGCGCAATGCTAGTTTTTAAGAATTTTTGTAAAGAACTATGCCCCTTGTAATTGTTTGTCAAGATCGTTCTCAGAATATAGTTATGTAATTTTGATGGAAAATTAGGTATGTAGCGCAACGCTACTTTTTAAGAATTTTTGTAAAGAACTATACCCCTTGTAATTGTTTGTCAAGATCGTTCTCAGAATATAGTTAACTTCTACCAGATTAAATGCATTAAGAATTTTCTATCCCAAAATCATTCACGTAAATGCTTTACGGAATTTATTGTTATCTTAAAAGAAAAGTCTAAACTGAGCTTCAGCTTTTATCAAATCTAAATTAACTTCAACTTAAAGAATTCCAGTCACAAAGTATTATGAAACTCCACCAGCAGCTTATAATTATGTTAAAGAGAAGTAAGTATATTCATTCCACAGTTTGCTGTAGCAGTCAGATGGCGATCCAGTATAAATAATTAAAGGTAAGAATCAGTCTTAATAATTTCAGGTAACGACTGAGGGCCACGGCGACAACACATTTTATGTTTCGTCGTAATAATCAGCAGGTAGTCTTGACAGAGCAGCAGTTAAAAGATTTTAAGAGACGCAGCGTTCAGTCAGCAAGCAAACGTTCATCCAATATTAGACGGGAAGGTTTCAAGGTGAAATAGATCATTAGAATAGATCGAAAATGGAGCTATCCAAGGAAACACATTTTAATCGAAGCTGTAAGTGGCCATGTGTAGGAGATTTGCTTATTTTGATCCAATTGTACTTCATTTTTTCGTGACTAGTTTTTGGTTCACAGCCCCACCCTCAAGCGCTCCTTGATGTATACCGAAAAGTTGTCGGGAAAAGAAATTAAATGCAAAGAAACTAAATGAAAACAAAATGCAGCTATACAACTGCTGTTTCAAAAAGAAATAATTTATCAACAATGAACACAGAAATAGAATTCTGCATCCAAAATAGTGTAGCACACGGAAATCAGAACACTAATCGCTATGTGTGGCATGTGATCACACTTGCTGCCACATAGACTGCACATAGATGTGACATTATGTCAGCAAGCGTGTTGTTGGTCACTAGGACTCGTTAGAGAAAATCACATGATTCATAGTTCAATGACGTTGTTTGTAAACCAAATTCAACCCTCTCCTGCCCCAACTATGAAAAACAGTGCCATAAGATTTAGTATTTGGGAATGATTTTACGAAAGCAACTAAAATCTGAGTAGTGTGTTGTAATACGTATATTTTTTTACTTTATGAGTAAATCACAAGTGGGACTTCTGAACCCCATCAGAAGATATTCATCGTTTCTGATCGAGTTATTTTCATACTGAATCAGTAATATCTGTTTACATTAATTAAAGGAATACGAAACCCGAGTATAAACATCAAATCATTTACAATATTGTACCTATATGTCAGCAGAGCTCAAATTCTTATGACGACGATTCGACAGTCTGTCGCTGACGTCTCTCCTCTCTTTTATGTCTGTAGAAAGTGAATGGAAGTTTTAAGTACTGTCGGGCAGGGAAGGGTTAAGCGTACTTATATTTCTTTTTAGAGTGGTGTGCGATATCGGAATCCCCTCCCCCCCCCTCGCCTTTCCCTCACTCCCCTCCCCCCCCCCCCCACACACACACTATTGTCTTGTGTACAGAGGCTATGCACTCAGCCACCAGTAAACCCTTTCGACTCGAGACGTGCAAATGTGGTTTTCTGTGACATGAGATGTTGGTGTTGGAGGGATATCCGCTGTTAAAGACAATACCACTACTGCAGAGGCACCTTGGTCCTTGGCTGACGTCGTACAGGTCATGGAGCGAGGTTGCGCTGTGGATAATGGACTTCAGTCGCAGTCAGGAAGAGAGAGATTTAAATTCTATGTTCCGGCTTCCAGGATCAAGTATTCCGTTATTTTCTTAAATTGGTTGAGAAGAATTTCTTGTCCAGTTAGGGATTGTGTTGTGAGTTAGACTGCCTAGTTGCTGACGTTGTGTAAGACGCTCATCTTCGTCGTTCTGGTACAGGTCGACGGCAGACATTTTAAATAAGAGGCTTACGCAGAGCTTAGACGAACTCAGCCAATGTTCAGCCTACTCTCAGTGGTTAAATAGTCTTTTAGTACAGAGACAAACTGCATGTTTGACTTGTAATGAAGCGGTTATTTGAGTGCAATATCGAAGCCGTATGTCTGCTATTTGCAACTGCTGTGACATTTATTGTTTGTATATTCTTCCTGTAGCTGTCAAATGGTTCAAATAGCTCTGAGCACTATGGGACTTAATATCTGAGGTCATCAGTCCCCTAGAACTTAGAACTACTTAAACCTAACTAACCTAAGGCATCACACACATCCATGCCAGAGGCAGGATCCGAAACTGCTCCGTAGCGGCCGCGCGGTTCGTAACTGAAGCGCCTAGAACCGCTCCGCCACTCTGGCCGATCTCTCGCTGTCATTCATTCACAGATAAAAAGTTTATCTGACACTAATTTTATACGAAAAAGCTATTGGAATATAATAACGATAATCAGAATAAAAGAAGTAGATCACAATTATTTTTATTCATACTAAATGGTATTATGATCGATTATGATCTGTAAAAAAAATACATAATTAAGATAATGTATCAGAAAAATGTTAGAATCGGTGCTACAAAAGTCAAAAAAATACAATTTAGTGGCGTTATAATCACCTCAGTTAGAACATATAATTGTTTCTTGTGAAACCAATGCTCATCACTGTAAAAGTTTACATTAGAATTTTGTAATGTTATTAGGTTTTGCCAATGTTATGCTGTCCGACTTTACAACGAGTAGTTGCAGTATAATGAAGACGTACGTATATATTTTACTAATAACATATGTGATTTCTGGGTACTTGCTGTGGTTGGCAATATGGTAATGTATAAATGATATCTCGTGACGAAATTATCTCTGTTGGTGAGGTGACAGTGACAAAGGTGATGATGGATTAAGTTGGCACTGAGCCTGAAGACAACATGACACATATAAAGGCATCAACGCGGCTCAACGAATGATGATTTGCTTTGAACGCAAGTTGTACAAAACTCGATTGAACTTACGCTAGTAAAACATCTGTGTGACGCTTTTGTACATTAACGACTTAGTATTGTTGCTCGAAACAATGTTAGTTGTTGTTTCAGTGAATAATAATTCGTATCTTTACGTAAGAAAAAGAGATTGTTTATGGCCTTTGACCTACGTCAAACAATTTTTTTCTCAATTTCCGGATTTTTGATATTCCAGGTGGCCTACAGGCCCTACCGGTTCCTGATGAAAGAGGTTCCGGAGATGTAAGAATCAACAGCCTTACCGTTATTTCCATGTGACTGCTTTGAAAAATTAAACCCTCTCATACAAGATTTCACTCCCATTGTTTAAGAACAGTGGGGAGTGACGTAACTTTGAAATAAAAACGTCTGAGGAGTTCAGTGACATTTACTTGCTTTGTAGGCGTTCCCTATCTCAGCAGATACGAAGAGACAAGCAGCCGGATCAATGTCCACTCGTCAGAACGGATCGCTTTCGAGATGCAGACATGCACTGCCTGATAAGATGCAGTCCACTGACCCACATGTCTCCGGGCCACAGCCGCAGCGCCTCAGCGTAATGTGACAGCAGACGGGAGTGGAAGTACCGACGTAAATGTCTACATTGGAACGAGTCACTTAACCTCAGTCTACAAAAGAAAGCCAAAAACATTAAGATTAGTAGTTCACACGAAATTTAGTTGTATAAGATGGCTTTAAGGAGGGTTGTACGGAAGCTTCGTGGGACAATGAAGGTAAAAGTATGTGTAACCGGCCAGATACGTATGCGATTCCATAATTCTATTTCTGTTTCAGTTACAAGCAATTTGATCAAATAGAGTTTGTAATATGACTGTTCCTATCTTAAGCAAAATAAACAGTGGTTGACGCTTAGTTCCTAGAAGGAGTGATAGGAACTGGGTGGCGACTGGAACGTTGGAAATTATAATGACATCTGTTGAACTTAAATGTAATATTCCGTGTCCTTCGAGAATGTACAAAAGATGAGAAAAACATATTAAATCAACGAAAGCACTCTGATCTAAAGAGACATGTCATAAAATTCTTAAGCAGTATGCAACATATGGTAAAGCCACACGCTCAAGAAAAACTTGAGGTATACCGTCTAGAGAGAAAGATCAGAAATTTGTTTAAGAACTGCAAACATCATCCCTTCTATAGCGTATAGGGAGAAAGGGACAGTGTAATACCATATATTCACTTTGGAGAGTATGCAGCTCAACGTACCACAACGTAAATGAACACAAAAAACAACCACAATTTACTGCTTATTCCCACGAAGCATGCTTCATTGCATCCATAAGCTACCGATTTAGCGACGACCACAAATCGCTGGCTAGTGGTCAGTGAAACGGAATCATCTACCACAGCCTCTTAACTTTCAACCTTAAATTTAGTATAATAATGACTGCACATCAAAACAGTATAATTGAGCCACACATTCCTACAGTTTAACCAGTAATAACCAAGATATTCAATCAACACTTTATCCGGAGGTTTCTTTTACCATCGGCGATCAAAACAATTCCAAAGAGCCCTTTATCCACTGTGTTGGCAAGTCATGGGATAGCTCCTAACAGCGTGTCGGATTTCGTTTTGCCCAGCATTCCGCAGCAGCTCGACGTGATACGCACTCAGCAAGTCGTTGGAGAATCCCTGCAAAAATACTGAAAGATGCTGCCTCTATAGCCGTGCATATATGAGAGAGATTGCCGCTGCAGGAATTTGTACACCAAGTGAGAACTCAATTTTGTTCATTAAACGTTCGACTGGATTCATATCAGGTAATCTGTGTGTGAAATCATTCGCTCGAAACATCCAGAACTCTTCAAAGCAATCGCGAACAATTGTGGCCCAGTGATATGTCGTATGGTCATCAATAAAAATTCATTGTTGTTTGGGAACATGAAATGGTCCCCAGGTGGTCGAACATAATCAATTTCAGTAAATGATATATTATGACTATTAAGGTAAATACATTGTTTGTTCTCTATTAAAATCTTTCATTTGCTAACTGTGCCTGTCAGTAGTTAGTAAGTGACGTAGTTTGAATCTTTTAGTTAGCTGGCAGTAGTGGCTCTCGCTGTATTGCAGTAGTTCGAGTAACGAAGATTTTTGTGAGGTAAGTGATTTGTGAAACATATAGATTAATGTTAGTCAGGGCCATTCTCTTGTAGGGATTACTGAAAGTCAGATTGCGTTGCGCAAAAAAATTTTGTGTGTCAGTTTAAGCACAGTCGTGTACAATTGTTCTAAGGGGACGTTTCATTACCACCAGCTTGAACAGTGCCCTCGTTGGCAACTTGGGTCCGTGGCTTCGTGGGGTCTGCGCCACAGTCGAACCCTACCGTTAGCTCTTAACAACTGAAATCTGGACTCATCTGACTAGGCCACGGATCTAACAGACAAGGCCACGACACCAGCAGAGGCGCTGTTAGAAAATGCACTTGCGTCAGTTATCTTCTGCCACAGCCCGCTAACGCAAATTTCGCCACTCTGTTTTAACGTGTACGTCCGTAGTACGTCTCTCGTTGATCCCTGCTGTTAGTTCACGCAGTGTTGTTTGTCCGTTATCACTGACAGCTCTAAGCAAACGCTGCTGTTCTCAGTCATCAAGTGAAAGCCGTCGGCTACTGAGCTGTCTGTGGTGAGAGGTAATGCTGAAATGTGGTATTCTCGGTGCAATCTTGACAATGTGGCTCTTGGAATATTGGATTCCCTAATGATTTGCGAAATGGGATTGTCCCATGTGTCTAGCTTCAACCACAATTCCGCGTTCAAAGCCTGTTAATTCCCGTCGTGCGGTCATAATCTCGTCGGCCACCTTTTCACAGCAATCATGTAAGTACAAATGACAATTCCGCGGATGCACTGCCTCTTTATACTTTACGTATGCCATCTATATATGTACATACCGCTATCCAATTATCCAAAGCATTCGAAGCAGTCCTTGATAAACGACTTTAGATAAAAATCATCCATGATTTCGCTTTATGACAACACCTTTAGACACCATCAGACGATGTTACCAGCTTTTAAAGTATTGTCACCGAATTTGCGTACCTTCACTCGAGCTGAGTGTCCAGGTGTCCTGATGCCCTGGCGTCCTTTGCTACATATTCACGCTGACAGCCTGCTAGGTCTTTGTCCCCAACGGTTCCTTTTTCCCCAGCGAGAGGCAAACAAATAGCAGTTATTTCTCCGATCGAATTGACCTATCAGGTCTAACAATTTGTTCCACATTGTGTTGACATATTAATAACTAGCGAGATTCATAATCATTTAAATTCAGCTGACAGACTTGTCAAAAGCGGTAGACTCAGGAATAATAGAAAATGAATTGATAAGTATGGATGGCAAACATACTGGTTGGTCAGTAAAAGCCGGACAGGTTAGGTAATGATAAGAAATAATTACTAAGAAAAACTGCGATACGTTGCGCCGTTTCCGATTTAGTAAGCCAGTAAGATCGTTGCGGGTGCGAACTGAAGCACTTACACGCGCTAAAATGCAGTAATGCAGAGACATCTGTGGTTCCATGAGTTACAACTTGTTGAAATGCTCATTACCAGTTAAAACTCGCCTTTTTCGGATGTTAGATGAGCAAAATGTTATCAAATCAAAGTTTGTTATGTCTGAGGAAACCACAGAAAGACCACGTTTCACGACACTGTCAGTAGGAACATGCTTAACATTGCACGTGCAGTTACTTGATTGGTTAATTTCAAAGGCAATTAACGTATCAGTTTTTTTCCTTACAATTATTTCTCAGCACAGTCTACCTTGCAATACCCTTAAAACTCTTCAGCCTGTTTATGGTCACCATGTATATGAGTGGCCAGTCTCCTGACTGGTTGTTGGTATCCCCCAAGCGTCCTTTCCCATGCCAAGCTCCACATCTTGGAGTAGCACTTACACTCAAAGTCCTTCACTACTTGTTTGACATAGTCCAGTCTGTCTTGCCCTACAGTCTTTTCTTTCTACAGTTGCCATTGCTACAATGGAAATTATTCCCTGACATCATAACACATGTCTTATCACCCTGGCCCTTCGTCTTTTCAGTGTTTTCCACATTTTTGTTTCCTCGCCCCTTCGGTGGAACACCTTGTCATTTCTTACAGTTAATTAAATTTTCATCATGGTTCTCTAGCGTCTTCTCTCAAACGCTTCAATTTGCCACATCTCCGGTTTCTCCCCACTAGACAGCTAATTTGCATACGAATTTGAGTTTCCTAAATTTCAACTTCCTTACTTTGGATCCTAGAAGACGTCTCTTTGTGATGAATGCCCTCTTTGCTTGTACCAGACATCTTCTTACACCCTGTTTGCTCCATCCGTCATATGTAATTTTACATCCATAAGGTAGAAGCACTTCACATCGTCTACTTCGTACTCCTTAGTTCTGATGTTAAGTTTATCACTATTATTAGTCCTACAACTCATTAGCATTGTCTTTGTGTGGTGTATCCGGTTTCCACATTCCGCGTACATTTGTGTGTTAATTTCATCAACAGGTCCTGTAATTCTTCCTCAGTTTCAGTGATGATAGTAATGTTGTCAGCGAATCGTATCGCAGAACAAAGAGTGTCGAATGCACTTTCCAGAAGTAGTGAGAGGTTAGTGGGACATCTCATTGGATATCGATCAGAATGTAAATTGGGAATGGAAGGAGGAGGCAGTGCGATGACCAGATGAAAATTTTCATGTGTAAAAATCGCATCTAGCATGTTGTGTTCATTAGGTGTAAAGTGACTGTAGTATTAGCACAACTCATGAGGCGACACAGGACGCCAAAAGACTGTCGCATGACAGCGGGCCCACTGACTGTTACTCTTCGCCGCGCTGTCAGCGAATAAATCGAGAAACTGAGAAATGACACTGTACGAACTGCACGCTCTGTGTACACCCAGTAGCACCGACGGAGAGATGGTTAAGTAGTAGAACAGGTTTTTGCACATCTAAACCAACCTCTATCATTGCTGTCTTTTATCACCTTATTTAAGATATGTAGATTTAGATTTCTCGTTAATACTGAACTTGCGTCATGTTAAACGAAACAGATTTTTTACGCTCAGCTTCCTCCAAATTTTGTGCAATCCGATACTGTGAAGAGAGGCTGACAGATAAATCTTTACAGCAGCTGGTGTATCGATAAGCAGAGCTAAGCGTGAAGTTTATAATAGTCTCCAAAGTCAGACTGTTGGTGAAAGACCAACAAGAAAATCTTTGGAAGTATTTTGCATATGAAAAGTCAATGAACGGATCGAGACCTTATAACAAACCTCTCAATTTGATGCTCAAAGGGAAAGATAGAACGTTGAAATACAGCAATCTACACTTAAATGTGTACATAGAAGTGATGATTCTACTAATATGAGATATGTTTAATGCCGCAGAAAATCACAAATGAGGAATATTGAATTAACCACCATCGATTTTGAAAAACAAAAATGAAATGTGAAGATCGTATGGCATTGATGGCCAGGAATCCCCGTCTGGGAACGTTCGGTTTCCAGTCGGAAGACTCTTCAGCTGACGCTACAATGGGCATCTTGGCGAGTCGATGACGCTCATATAATGAGGAGGACAATATAAGACTCAGTCCACGAGCCGAGAAAGTCTCCGACTCAGCTGGGAATCGAATCCGGCCCTGCTGCGTGACATTCAGACGTGCAGACTAGTCAGATAAGGTGGCGGACATTGAAAAACACTTTAAAATATTCAGTATGAGCAGCGCTCCTACTACGTTTTAACTTTAGTAAGCTGTGATATTACCCTATCAACTCTCACAATTATCTAAAATTTGTCCATCTATCCACAACATGGAAGAATTACTGAGCGGTTTTCTTGGCACTAGCTAACTTTCTAAGACGAGTGACTGTTTGTCTTGAAGTGATACAAGTGGGATATTTGCACAGGATGTCATAGAAATCAATGTGGTATGTTACTGCAGGTCAAGGAACTCCTGGGATAAAGCAGCTGCAGTGACAGCAGTACTGAGTGGTATAACTCGGACTACGAATAGGCAGATAACATCTTTTAGATTAGATCTGCCAATTGCAGCATCGTCTGTATACACGATTTTAGCGGTTGCGTGAACTTGGAGACTAATCAGAAGAAGTCAATGTATCTTCCAAAGACAGAAATTATCAACCTATCAGCCAACAGATAAACCAACAGCACATTTATTATATATACGAGCAACAGCATATTGGAAGCATCAGTCATAGGCAGAGAATCTCGAGCGCGCTACTTGCTTACCAGGTAAGTGAACGTACTTTGTCACAGAACGAATATGTCTTTATTGGCTACTTAAGCGTGGCTTGCTATGATGACACCAGAGTGACATACAGACAATGAGTCTCTTTTAGGAAACTCGTGTAAATTCATTAGGTGTTCTTCTTGTGCGGTCTCAGATTGTCTATAGAAACTCTCGCAGCATGAACTATATCGTTAGAGGCAAATTATGGCAAGGTTCATACCTCTCGGATACGCACAGTATCTTACCCCACTTTTTGGCAACTAGGCTATGTGACCTAGTTAATGACGTTTTCATTCATGAGATACCAAATTCTAATCTTTCTTCTTCTTGCAACAATATATTTTAGATGGTTGCAGATTCTACCATTGTAATTTATCAGTGAAACACTTTTCAATTCAACATGATGTTGTGCTTGTAGCCTTCTTAGTTCATAAACGTGTTACTCAAATCAGTGACACTATTTAACACCAGAAAATACCTTTAGTTGAAGAGAGTGTAGTTCCCCTTGAATAATAAGCTAGTAGATGCTAGAAGATTTTGTAATGTAGTACCTTGGCAGAATGCTGTAGATTGCATTGAGATGTCTTATAACTAGTAAAGAGTAATGATTAGAGACAAGATGCAAAGAACTTCGTGGTACAATTAGGCTGAAAGAGAATTTGGCAGATAGGACACATCCTGCAGTACCATGGAATAGTCGATTTGGTAATGGGTGGAAGTCTAGCCCAAAAATTGCAGAGGGAGAGCAAGTCTTTGCTGTAGCGAGTGGGTTCAAATGGGTGTACTGTAGTTTACAGTAGTTATCCAGAGATGAAGATATTTTTACCGACTAGGCTAACACCTAAGTGTTCTTTGGGTTGACGGTCACATTAAGAGCAATACGGATTAGTAGTGAAGATTATGTTTTACTTCCAGGTACCTGAGCGAAACACCGGCAGACATGGTGCTAGAAATAGTGGAGAAGGAATCCCATCCTGACTGGGCCAGCAGCAAGTTTCTGGTCAGAGCCTTCAAACAGGCAGGCTTCGATGTGGTGGAGGACAGCATCCAGCTGAAGAACGCCTGCAGCGGCGGGGGTGGCTTCATGAGCGAGACACTGCTGTTGCGGGGGCGGACACTCAAAGGAGACGCGGCCAGCCTGGTGGTGAAGGTGTCTCTGCAAAGAGGTGGGGACGGTGCGCTCAGCTCCGACGGGCTGTTCCGGAGGGAGAGCGTGCTGTACACGAGGACTCTGCCCACGGCGGAGACGGCGCTGAAGGCTGCTGAAGGTGGCGCGTGGCGGCCGCTGTGGCCCGCCTGCCCAGGTGTGTTCGGAGGCGGGCTCGGCTGCCTGCTGCTGGAGGACGTGGTGGCCGCGGGCTTCCGCAAGGCCCCCAGTGCCGCCTCGGCTCGCGGGCTGGATCTGGACCACTGTCTGGTCGCCATGCGTGGGCTGGCGCGCCTCCACGCTGCCACCACGAGAAATGCGCTCCAGGACGCCCTAGTCGAACCCCTGCTACGAGAGTCCGTCTCTTTCGGCTCCAGCCAGATCCCACTGCTTCAGTCGCAGACAAAGACGACCGTCCTCAAGATGGCTCAAATACTCAACCGCTACCCGTGGTTCCGGAGGTATAAGGACAAGTTCTTGCAATTCGCTGACACATTGCTGTTGCGAGCTGTTGAAGCCGTTAGTAGCTGTGACAACAAACTCACTGTCATGCTGCACGGGGACTTCCAGAAGAACAATATGATGTTCCAGTACTCAAACGAAGAGCTCGAAGTCATATTCTACGATTATCAGGTAATAATCAAATTTTATTTGAGGTCCAACCCATCGGATAATTCTGATAATGTACTAAGCGTATCCCAAAAGTTGTAAGTTAATAATGCAAATGTCACCTTCCATGTGGTGTGTAGGAGATCCAAGGAAACGTGCTGTTCAATAGGGCTAATGTAATACTAAATTAGTAGGACTGAATATACAGTTCACCAACATTCTTTACTTTCCTTCTCATATTTCTTTACTGGGCTGTATAATAAATAGTAATCTTCTCTGTCTCGCTTGGTACTGAGCAAGAGACATGTATTGGTGCTAATATTTACTTTCTCTATTTGTTTCTCCATATATGCAATAATGGTGTCTTAGTGTGATCGTGATCATAATAACTAAAACTCGTTAGTTCAGTCGATCATAAATGGAATAAACTGTATTGCTGCTTTCTATTTTTGATATAATATTGACGACATCATTTAATGCTCTGTATACTCATCCGACTGAACGGTTTTGGACTTTTTCCACTGTGGTGGAGAAGTCCGTTTCGTATGCCTTACACCAATGACAGAATGGGGAAGCTGTTTTTAAAAAATCTACACTCTTCTCTGGAACTGTTTAATTACCTCCCATGTTTCTTCAGCCAAAATAGAGGTTATCGTTCTGGGCCCTGTCTCACTTCTCATGTTTTTTGTAATTCTGTGAATACTGCTTGTGCCTGTGTGACTTCTTCAGTGGAATTCATATTCGAGGGAAACAGACTACAAATCCCTCTTTTGGCCATCCAGATTTGCATTTCCTCAGGTGTCCATATATTATTTCAGGCTCATGCTGGGACAGATCCTTAAACAGGCAAAGCTTTCTGCCCTTCATCTTCATCAAACATCGGAGCTGTGTTCGGATGAGGGCTGACTTGGCATCCCTTCGCTCACAGCTGCAATCGGCGCTGACTTCGGTCGCGCAGCTTGAGGCTGTTGCCAATGGGCACCACTGTGGGGAGCCGGACTCGGGTATCACGGGGATGTCAACCTCATCCCGTCTGTCCCCAGATCGGTCTGCCGCTGTGGTTGCCCCGGTTGCTGCCCGCAGTGGGGCTGAGCCCTCGCCTGTGGTTGATTGGGAGGTCGTTCCAAGGCGTGGCAGGCAGCGAAAGGCGTCCCCGGAGGCTGATCAGAAAGCCTCCCCGGTGCGTCTGACAAACCGGTTTCAGGCACTGTCTCTGGCTGAGCCAGATGCAGCTGCCTGCCCTGTTTCAGAGGATCATTCTCAGCCTTCAAGGTCCGGGCAATCGCAGAGGGTGGGCTTATTGGTAGTTGGGAGCTCCAATGTTAGGCGCGTAATGGGGCCCCTTAGGGATATGGCGGCTAAGGAGGGGAAGAAATCCAGTGTGCACTCCGTGTGCATTCCAGGAGGAGTCATTCCTGATGTGGAAAGGGTCCTTCCGGATGCCATGAAGAGCACAGGGTGCAGCCAGCTGCAGGTGGTGGCACATGTCGGCACTAATGACGTGTGTCGCTTTGGATCTGAGGAAATTCTCTCTGGATTCCAGCGGCTATCTGATTTGGTGAAGGCTGCCGGTCTTGCTTACGAGATGAAGGCAGAGCTCACCATCTGCAGCATCGTTGACAGAACCGACTGCGGACCTTTGGTGCAGAGCCGGGTGGAGGGTCTGAATCAGAGGCTCAGACGGTTTTGCGACCGTATTGGCTGCAGATTCCTTGACTTGCGCCATAGGGTGGTGGGGTTTCGGGTTCCGCTGAATAGGTCAGGAGTTCACTACACTCAGCTGGCGGCTACACGGGTAGCGGAGGCTGTGTGGCATGGACTGGGCGGTTTTTTAGGTTAGAAGGCCTCGGGAAAGTGCGGGATGGGCTGCAATGTCAAAGGGTGCTTGGCAATTACAGGACGTGCTTGGATCAAGGAACAGTCGGAATTATAGTTGTAAACTGTTGTAGTTGCGCTGGAAAAGTCCCTGAGCTTCAAGCGCTAATAGAAAGCACAGAAGCTGATATCGTTATAGGTACAGAAAGCTGGCTAAAGCCTGAAATAAGTTCTGCAGAAATTTTTACGAAGTCTCAGACGGTGTTCAGGAAAGATAGATTAGGCAGAATTGGTGGTGGAGTGTTGGTGTCTGTCAGTAGTGGTTTATCTTGTAGTGAAGTCGAAGTAGATACTCCGTGCGAATTGGTGTGGGTGGAGGTTATACTTAACAGCCGAATTAAGTTAATAATTGGCTCCTTCTACCGACCCCCAGACTCCGATGATACAGTTGCGGAACAGTTCAGAGAAAGTTTGAGTCTCGTAACAAATAAATACCCCACTCATACGGTTATAGTTGGTGGGGACTTCAACCTACCCTCGGTATGTTGGCAAAAATACTTGTTCAAAACCGGAGGTAGGCAGAAAACGTCTTCCGAGATTGTCCTAAATGCATTCTCCGAAAATTATTTAGAGCAGTTAGTCCACGAACCCACGCGAATTGTAAATGGTTGCGAAAACACACTTGACCTCTTGGCCACAAACAATCCAGAGCTGATAGAGAGCATCATGACTGATACAGGGATTAGTGATCACAAGGTCATTGTAGCTAGGCTCAATACTGTTTCTTCCAAATCCATCAGAAACAAACGCAAAATAATTTTATTTAAAAAAGCGGATAAAGTGCCACTAGAAGCCTTCCTAAAAGACAATTTCCATTCCTTCCGAACTGACTATGCGAATGTAGACGAGATGTGGCTCAAATTCAAAGATATAGTAGCAACAGCAATTGAGATATTCATACCTCATAAATTGGTAAGAGATGGAACGGATCCCCCGTGGTACACAAAAAAGGTCCGAACGCTGTTGCAGAGGCAACGGAAAAAGCATGCGAAGTTCAGAAGAACGCGAAATCCTGAAGATGGGCTAAAATTTACAGACGCGCGAAATTTGGCACGTACTTCGATGCGAGATGCCTTTAATAGGTTCCACAACGAAACATTGTCTCGAAATTTGGTAGAAAATCCGAAGAAATTCTGGTCGTATGTAAAGTACACAAGCGGCAAGACGCAGTCAATACCTTCGCTGCGCAGTGCCGATGGTAGTGTTATCGACGACTGTGCCGCTAAAGCGGAGTTATTGAACGCAGTTTTCCGAAATTCCTTCACCAGGGAAGACGAATGGAATATTCCAGAATTTGAAACACGAACATCTGCTAGCATGAGTTTCTTAGAAGTAGATACCTTAGGGGTTGCGAAGCACTCAAATCGCTTGATACGGGCAAGTCTTCAGGTCCAGATTGTATACCGATTAGGTTCCTTTCAGATTACGCTGATACTATAGCTCCCTACTTAGCACTCATATACAACCGCTCGATCACCGATAGATCTGTACCTACAGATTGGAAAATTGCGCAGGTCGCACCAGTGTTCAAGAAGGGTAGTAGGAGTAATCCATTTAACTACAGACCTATATCATTGACGTCGGTTTGCAGTAGGGTTTTGGAGCATATACTGTATTCAAACATTATGAATCACCTCGAAGGGAACGATCTATTGACACGTAATCAGCATGGCTTCAGAAAACATCGCTCTTGTGCAACGCAGCTAGCTCTTTATTCGCACGAAGTAATGGCCGCTATCGACAGGGGATCTCAAGTTGATTCCGTATTTCTAGATTTCCGGAAAGCTTTTGACACCGTTCCTCACAAGCGACTTCTAATCAAGCTGCGGAGCTATGGGGTATCGTCTCAGTTGTGCGACTGGATTCGTGATTTCCTGTCAGGAAGGTCGCAGTTCGTAGTAATAGACGGCAAATCATCGAGTAAAACTGAAGTGATATCAGGTGTTCCCCAGGGAAGCGTCCTGGGACCTCTACTGTTCCTGATCTATATAAATGACCTGGGTGACAATCTGAGCAGTTCTCTTAAGTTGTTCGCAGATGATGCTGTAATTTACCGTCTAGTAAGGTCATCCTAAGACCAGTATCAGCTGCAAAGCGATTTAGAAAAGATTGCTGTATGGTGTGTCAGGTGGCAGTTGACGCTAAATAACGAAAAGTGTGAGATGATCCACATGAGTTCCAAAAGAAATCCGTTGGAATTCGATTACTCGATAAATAGTACAATTCTCAAGGCTGTCAATTCAACTAAGTACCTGGGTGTTAAAATTACGAACAACTTCAGTTGGAAGGACCACATAGATAATACTGTCGGGAAGGCGAGCCAAAGGTTGCGTTTCATTGGCAGGACACTTAGAAGATGCAACAAGTCCACTAAAGAGACAGCTTACACTACACTCGTTCGTCCTCTGTTAGAATATTGCTGCGCGGTGTGGGATCCTTACCAGGTGGGATTGACGGAGGACATCGAGAGGGTGCAAAGAAGGGCAGCTCGTTTTGTATTATCGAGTTATAGGGGAGAGAGTGTGGCAGATATGATACACGAGTTGGGATGGAAGTCATTACAGCATAGACGTTTTTCGTCGCGGCGAGAGCTTTTTACGAAATTTCAGTCACCAACTTTCTCTTCCGAATGCGAAAATATTTTGTTGAGCCCAGCCTACATAGGTAGGAATGATCATCAAAATAAAATAAGAGAAATGAGAGCTCGAACAGAAAGGTTTAGGTGTTCGTTTTTCCCGCTCGCTGTTCGGGAGTGGAATAGTAGAGAGATAGTATGATTGTGGTTCAAAAAATGGTTCAAATGGCTCTCAGCACTATGGGACTTAACAGCTGTGGTCATCAGTCCCCTAGAACTTAGAACTACTTAAACCTAACTAACCTAAGGACATCACACACATCCATGCCCGAGGCAGGATTCGAACCTGCGACCGTAGCAGTCGCACGCTTCCGGACTGCGCGCCTAGAACCGCGAGACCACCGCGGCCGGCAATTGTGGTTCGATGAACCCTCTGCCGAGCACTTAAATGTGAATTGCAGAGTAGTCATGTAGATGTAGATGTAGGTCATAATGACACTGTTGATGTGATATTAAATTGTGTCGTTTCATACATTCAATAGCAGAAAAACTAAGAGGTGGTCACAGTGCAGTCTCTATGTGCGAGTGCAGCGACCCATATTTATTTGTCGAGATGTGGAATCCAAAAGATCCTTTAGAGTGTATATTGAGAAATGTTTCTTACGTTGTTATGTTCTTCTTATTTCCTTTCTTGAAACAGAAGGTTGTATCTTGTGACAGTTAGTGATTAATTCATTACTGTTGGATTTTTCAGGGAGCCCATATCGGATCTCCAGCGGAGGACCTGCAGTACTTTCTGCACACGAGCACCAGCCTGGAGGTGCTGCAGCAGCACACAGACCTGCTGCTGTCCGAGTACCACAGCACCCTGCAGCACACGTTGCGCGCCCTGGGGCTGCAGCAACAGGCGGACGCCTACCAGCTGGAGCAGCTGAGGAGGGAGATGCAGCAGCTGGCACCAGTAGGGGTTTTCTGCACCTACAACCTGCTGCCTGTCATGCTCAACCTAGAGGCAGTCGATTTCGACCTCGATACATCGTCACCCAACTATGCTGCCAATGTGGACAAGTTATTAGAGAAATGCTACACAAATCCTGAGTATTTGTCCTTTGCCGAGTACTTGACGCCATTTTTTGAGAAGAACAGTCTTCTAGAAAGTTGAGTCTCAGCATTAGTGTTTCCTGGTGTAACAGATCTGAAAAAAAAAAAAAAATGTCAGCGTATTGTAATTATTCGCAATGTTCTGAATTCAATAAAGAAATGTATGAGAATTAAGAGGGTGTGACTGGTTTCTTTATTTTTTGGCTGGATTAATTGTAAAATAGTCCCACGTTATCAATGGTTTCTGTATTATTTGAAGATTTCATTGAACCAGAAGGAAAATTTACCTGTCAACTAATGAAGAAGTGCTGTGTAATGCAATATACTATGTTACCATTAATATTCAATACAATAAATTTGCATAGCGGTTTTCAGTTGTATTTACTGCTTGCATCTTTTGTGGTGGCTTGTGTGTCCTGTTAACATTGTAGCTGGGATCATGCCAACGTTAACAAAAATTTTAGAATTTCCACGTTACTTGGATTCTTGTTAACTGTCACAAGAAATGTATAGATGATGTGACACCTGCTGGCTATTCATGCTGTGGTTTTGTTACGAAACAGTTACAATTTTCACGATATCATGGTTTGTTCTGCAATGAAAAATAACGTCAAAGCACACTAATTTCTCCTACGGTCTCTGTAGGAGGACTACACAGTCAGGATTTATTAAATCCTGAAACGTGGGGGGTGGGGGGTGATGAAGACACTACTTCCACCAATATGGCACGCAAAAAGAGCAGACACACTGCCTAATAAAAAAAAGGAATCGCATAGAAGATGAAGAGGAAACGAAATGCAACTTCGTGGGTTGAGAGGGTATTTGATGTTACTTCAGTGCTTGTAAAATCGAATCTAATTTGCGAAAAGCTTGGCAGCATGAATCCCTCTCCCCCTTGTCCAGGATGCATGTACTGATTCTGTTAGGACGAGTATCGGAAAGCCGTTGTACACTTTCTTCAAGCAAACGGGGCGACACTGTCAAACCTACTCCCTGATCTCCACCATACTGTATTAGGATGTATTAGGATGGAGTTGATATTCAAGTTGGTCCGAAACATGTCCTGTCGTGGAAAGATCCGGGGGTTCGGCTGGTCATGAAGAACCTCAAGATCAGGCAGACAATTCACATACTCAATTACCATGTGAGGACGAACATTACCGTCTTGGAAAACGGGAGCGTGGTACTGTTGCAAGAGAGCTGACACATCAGAACGGAGTTCGAGACGTACTGTTAGGCCATCAGGTTTGCCTGAAGTACTGTCACCCATGAACTGAAGTCATACTCGATAGCTCCCCACATCATGATCCCAGGGTCAAAGCTTTAGTGCCTCTCCAATACATTGGAATAGTGGAACCTTACACCATAACTACCAGAGACAGTGAAGAACCACGATTCACCACTGAACGCATTTATCAGGAGACCATGCTTTCCAGACACCGCTCTACTCCAAATGTAGCCACTTTTGGGGCTGTATTAATGGCAGCCTAGCATGGGATGGTAATTCTCTAGTCCGGCTGCTGCTAATCCGCAGTCAGTGGTGAAAGACGGTACAGAATGTAGCAGAGAGTCTATCAGTAGTTCTTTTATGACAGATGTGAAGGGGTTGCAAAGAGCCTTGTGCACAATTTGGCGATCGACAGGAACACTGATGACGAGTATGTGTTGCCCTCACGTGCTATTGCAGTCCAACATTGGGCCATGGTCACATCTGAAGCCCGATGAATCTGGTAGTGCTTGATTCGACAGGCCAGAGAAATGGAGTTTCACAATCTATGTCAGGTGCTGATAATGCTGTCTCATACGAGTACACGGGCTCTCCGTGTCCTTTACAGTGATAACTCATCATCGAACACTGTTAACACCCTTTATATAGCCCACTGTGCTTGGTTACAACAATACTCGTTGTACCTGCCGCAGATAATTGCAACTCTGTAATCATTTACATACCCGCCGATAGAGTGTAAGTGAACAAAGTTACATTAACATCTGACCATGACTTCTGGTTGGCTCGCTTTTCTTGTCACACAGTGTATAACCGGTAGTGGCAGTTAAACAGGAACGTGGAAAGAGATCAGTAATTTCAAGTGCCGCACGGGGTAGCCGTGCAGTCTTAGGCGTCTTGTCACGGTTCACGCGCCTACCCCCCTCCCCCTCCCCCCATCGGAGTTTCCAGTCCTCCCTCGGGCATGGATGTGTGTGTTGTCCTTAGCGTAAGTTAGTTTAAGTAGTGCGTAAGCGTAGGGACCAATGACCTCAGCAGTTTGGTCCCATGGTCCTTACCACAAATTTCCAATTTCATTTGTAGGCCCACATGCAGTGATCATCAACAGTGTTTCTATGAGTTGCTATTGCACTAACGTACATGAAAACTGAAACGTCTAATGGAAGGATTGTCATCAACATCGTTCCTTATTTGACAACCACTGGGTGACAATAGCTTCCTCCATACTTTTCCACCCATTGCGATATTCATCCATACACATCTACGTTGTTCCTCCATGGATTTTAATTTGATCTTAAGCGATCATCTCAAATTTTTCTTATCACTTACAATTCAGAAAATATCTTCATTGTTCCATAATCATCGATTTGTTTGGTTACATATCGCGCCTACGTCCAATTTATTTTTATTATGGTCAGAATAAATTCTTTCATTACCTTCTATTCAATAATCTACTTGCTTTTTTTCGTCGGTTGTTATTTCTCACCTCTCCTATGTTTGCTGAACAACCCTGACGTTGAATTGTCTCTGCATAAAGGCAATTTATATTGTTTCCATAAATTCTGTGAAAAGCAGAGAGAAAACTTAGTTTTGAAAATTCTACTGTACGAAATCACTCTCAGCTGTTTTTACTCATATGTTTATTTATTGCTCTGCTTGGTTGGTAGCTGTGTGCAAGCTGCCCTAAAAATAGGATCTCATTTATTGGTTTTATGACTTCATTATGAATTTGTACCATTCTTTTTCAATATGTTTTTTATACTTTACTTCAAACTTGTTGTGGTCGGTTTTTAAGTATATTTTCCGACTTTTCCTATGATATTCATATATTTGCTGTCAATATTATGTACACTAGATATGATGATGATTATGTTCGGTTCGTGGTGCGCTCAAATGCGCGGTTATCAGCGCCCATACAAATTCCCAAACGTTGCTCAGTTCTATCTCGCCACTTTCATGAATGATGATGAAATGATAAGGACAACACTAACACCCAGTCATCTCGAGGCAGGTGAAAGTCGCGGACCACCACTGGAATCGAACCCGGGACCCCATGCTCGGGTAGCGAGAACGCGAACGCAAGTCCACAAGCTGCGGACTATGTACACTAGAGGCTGTCAGTACGTCATCAGCAAACTGAAGATGGTTCAGATATTTCCTGGTAAAAGTACTTGACTTAATCTAACTTAAACTAACTTACTCTAAGGACAACACACACATCCACACCCGAGGGAGGGCTCGAACCTCCGTTGGGGAGAGCCGCGAGAACCGTGGCAAAGCACCCAAGACCGCATGTCCATTCCACTCGACGATATGAATCTAGAATAAAACCATTATTTTGCCTGAATTCCAAATATATTTAGTTTAATGACGTGCCCTTATGTGTTTCATGTAGTATACTCCAGCGCGATTAATAAATACAGGGGTGAATTTTGGGAATTTTTGTAAATTTCGGGCATCTATGGCAGGAAGGTAGTAGTTCAGGTACCGATTATCACATCGGATGGCAGGCGCTGGCAATGTTGATATTTAGCAAACGATTCTGCGAAGCAGGTTTACGACACTGCTCGCAGTATTCGTGTCGCCATTCTGTGGGCATCTAGAACCAGAGAGAAAGATGATCGTGTAAGCTGTGGTCGTACGGAGTAGAAGTTGGCACTCTTAATCCTGACTGACTTTCTCGTAACTCTGATTGCTTCTGACCATGACTACATTTACGAACCTGTAACCAAATTCGAAATTTCTCTGTGTCATGCCCTCAAACAGCTGTGTTAACTCTTGCACTTATTGAGTTATAGCAGAAACAGTATATAAGGTAATAGTACGTGTTTCCACCATTTTGCGTACACTACTTCAACTATATTTCAACCGTTTTTTTTAATAAAAAGACAAAATATTTAATCCAGCACAAAAAACCTAACCTCAGATTAATTCTTTTGGCGAATCATTGCCCATCTACAGTCAGCACTACTCTACAGATGCCGAGTATGCCTAAATACAGAACGAACAGCTGCTACAGCTCCGGTACACGGCTACTGGTGCCTTGGCAAATTGCAAACTGGACACCCCACTGGCACTAAATTATCGTGAGCATCATTACATCGAAACAAAGATATGTCCCCGGCCATTGTGGCCAAGCGGTTCTAGACGCTTCAGTCCGGCACCGCCCTGATGCAGGTTCGAATTCTGCCTCGGGAATGGATTTGTTTGATGTCCTTAGGTCAGTTAGGTTTAAGTAGTTCCAAGTCTAGGGGACTGATGACCTCAGATGTTAAGTCCCATAGTGCTCAGAGCCATTTGAACCACGGATAAGTCCACAGGTTCCTGTGGCTACACAAAAATAGCTCTAAAAATCGTGAACCATAGTTCACACAACTAACACTGACAACGAGAGTAAACAGGAAAAAATAAAATAAATAAAACTTAGACATACCGCACCACACTGTGCTGAGCGGTACCACGCAACCTATCTCAAGTGACGGAGTCTCACTCACCGTAACCAACTCTCTCACCATGTAGTATTGAACGTGAACGAACGCTTTCCGACATAACATATCGGAAATTGTTACAAGCCACTCAGCTCAGGGGCTGCAATGTGTTAGAACAACCGAAAGATATGGTTTGGGAGAGAGGGTTGATTCACTTGAAAGTGTGTAGAGAAACATCGGTAAGTGTGTCATTGACTTCAGTGCATCGGAGGTGCACAGTGAACATTCCGCTGATCCAGGAGATGGCGCTGTGTGACGTGCGTGCATGGGTCAGTGCCAAAGTCAATGGAAATTCGCTGCATCGCCGTCCGACCGCCCAGGGCTAAGGGCCCACCGCGCCTGTTGGCTGCGACGGTAGCCCAGGAAACGGCTGACTGCTCCCTCAGGTGCAGCTCGAGGACCTCACGTAGAGAGGCGAGGAGAAACGGCCGACCTCCTTCGTTTGTAGTGAGCCGTAACACCTACAGCCGTCCGCCCAGGGCATCTCAGTCAGTGACCGCAGACAGCTCTGCACCCACGAAGCCGCGAGTGGTAGCGCTGATTAATAGTTTCTCAATCAAGGCAACAGAGGACGTCACGATTTTCTTTAAGGATTTAGTGACGCAGCTGGGGCGTATGGGTGGTCAAATGAAGTAACACTGTATGTTGCTAATATGCGGTTGGCTGTTGACACCAAAGCACGCATAATGTGCCTACCACGAGACATTGAGTAAAACACATACTTTCCATGAGTGGGCCTCTGGGCTGTGCCAGCGGTACCAAAAGGAGAGCAGTGAGCGACTTTTTGGGAGAGATTAAGTACATTGTCAATGCAGCGCAACGAGTCTGTGGAAGCATTCTCGTACAGAATCCGTAAGTTAAGGGCAAAGACACATGTATTAGACACAGAATCCAGACATTAATAGGGTACTGTTACAGGAGGCAGAAACTGGAGCGGAGGTTTTCTTTGCGTGCTATACCCGCTGAAATGTCATGGAGGGTACGTATGGAGGTCACGGACTTAGAGTCAGCTCTTAGATTTTCAACACTTATAGAGGAAGTGAATATGGCCAGAACGCAGAGAGTGGTCCACCATGTATTTGATTCTGAAGTCAAGTGTTACAGATATTGTGTCGAGGGACATGTACGGAAGCTGTGTAAACAACCGAGATTCTAAGCATATGGCACAGTGGGCCACCGGACATTTGAGTGTGGAGGTAGGAAGGGCGGAAAGGACCGGCAAGGGAAAGAGCCGTTAAACGCAAACGATATAACTCCAACCGTCGGAAAGCAGTCCCGATAGACCGTAATACCGCACAAGTTTGTGCACAGACGGAATTCAGCTCAGTGGGGTTAGTAGGAGGCAGGGAACAGAGATTTTTGGTCAACACTGCTGCGAATGTGTCCGTTATCAGTATGGACCTCGCTGGAAAGAGCGGACTGGAGCCACCACGGTGTAGGTTAAGTGAGGTTGTTTAATGCGATTCTGTCTCTTTTAATCATTTGGGAGTTGACCGTCTGGTTTTAAACTTTCTTTACTTTTTGCGTTTGCCGGCCGCGGTGGTCTCGCGGTTCTAGGCGCGCAGGCCGGAACCGTGCGACTGCTACGGTCGCAGGTTCGAATCTTGCCTCGGGCATGGATGTGTGTGATATCCTTAGGTTAGTTAGGTTTAAGTAGTTCTAAGTTCTAGGGGACTGATGACCACAGCAGTTGAGTCCCATAGTGCTCAGAGCCATTTGAACCATTTTTTTTTTTTTTTTTTTTTTTTTTGCATTTTATTTGATTGGGAAACCGTTGAGATCGAACTTAACATATACATGGATGGACATGAGAAATGAAAGGTTGCAATAAATTTTTCATCTTTGATTCTCACTTTACGCATGAAATATTCTGTTGAAGATTAATAAAAATGAATTTCTTTGAATACTTCAGAATAATTATTCAAGTTTTACTCTTATTCAGGTACTAAAGCTGTTTGTGCTAGAATGAAAATATTATTGTCCATCGAACTTAGGAAATATTTTCACGTTGCAGTGGATTTTAGTTTAAATGTATATACCCCGACTAGCTTTGAAGCATAAGACTATCTTTACTACATGAAAATGTTTTATTTTTATATTGCTAAGCTCTCCTGAAAAATTATCCACTTTTAAATACACTTTACGATATGTTCAGAATTTATCACTTTTTTTGAATGAAAATTTACAATAGCTGCAGCCTGTCTCCACCTGTGAATGCACAAGATAAAATCTCCTTTTATTCTGCGTGTGGAGTGCTGTGAAAAAAAACACTTTATTATTTTCGTTCACCTCTACCTGTATCCTTTTTAGCATGTGGTCGTTACTGCGATCGGGGAGCTCGTCCGGTCCCAGGTGAGTGCGGCGCTGTACAGCAAAGACACGCTAGACGTAATCGTCCAATCCATCACGGACTCTGTGACGGCCGCGGTCATGGACAAACTGCAAGAGTCTATCGGGCGCAACAGCACCGAAATCCAGTCTCTTAGAAAGTCCCTGGCCGTACAAGAGAAAAAAGCCGCCGACCTAGAAGCTAAACTGTCTGCTGCCACCGATGAAATTGAGCAGTATCAGCGAAGGAACAGCTTGCGCTTGTTCGGGGTAGCTGAAAACGATCGCGAAAACACCGACGACCTGGCCATTAGCCTCGTGCGTGAGAAACTTGGCGTGCAGATCGACGTGGCCGATATTGACAGAAGCCACCGCGTTGGGCGCAGGATACCAGGTGCCATGAAACCCAGGTCCATAATAATTAAATCTGTGTCTTACCGGAAAAGAGCTGAAGTGTTTGCTCAGAAAAGAAAACTCGCCAAGAGTGGGGTTACCCTGAGGGAAGAGCTGACGAGCGAAAGACTAAAAGTTTTGAACGCTGCGATCACACAGTTCGGCCTTCAAAATGTATGGACCCAGGATGGCAGGATCGTAGTCAAGACGGAAGGAGGGGAGGAAAACGGTGACGAACATGTTCGAACTGAAAGACTGAGCGAAATCTCGCGAGACACAAAGTCTGATATTGTAATCTGTCTAATATAAGTTAATTCTTATTCTTTCTTTTCATTTTTTTAGCTTAAATATTGCTCTGTTATTTCTATAAGTACCATAAGTACTCTATTTAAACTCAGTCAATTGTTTCACATAGATATTGTTTCTTTATTTGTCTATCATAAGTGCTCATGTATATTCATATTGTCAGTCAAATGGGAATTAACATTCTCCATTAACAGGAATCTCCTTACAACCGCCTTTCTATATCTGTTATTTTCATCCTCGCCACTACCACTACTACTACTATTATCTTTTTCGTAACCACTACTGCCACATTCCATCTTTCTTTTCGCTCCCTTCTCCGATACTTCCAGCCTGTTTTACACCTTTAGTCCACAGACGCTTGAGCCAGTCACGACCTTGGACACACCTGTAAATATGTCTCCCCCGCGAAATCCAGCTTTTGTCCCTCTTCGGCCAGCAGGTAAACGGAGCACGCTCGGTCCTACAGGCGGCCACAATGGGACGGAACGGTTCCGGCGGCGGGCTCTTTGTGGCCCACGCGAACGCGCAGTCGCTAACGGCTCACTTCGACGAGTTCTGTGACCTGTTCTGCCAATCGCTGTTCCATATTATCCTCGTCTCTGAAACTTGGTTGAAACCGAACATTTCTTCCGACACTATCCGAATCACTGGTTACTCTCTCCTAAGGGCAGATCGCGAAACACGACGCGGGGGTGGTGTGGGTGCCTATGTTCGCTCTGATCTGACACCTACTGTACTATGCACATCGGATGCAAAGGGCGAAGGAGAAGCAGAGTTCTTGTTTTTCGCAATAAATACATCAAATCAGAAACTGCTAATTGGAGTAATCTATAAACCTCCAAACGTCGGTGCCATGTCCTCCTTTCAGTCTGCCATGTCCTCACTCGTGACACAGTATGAACACATAATCATTATGGGCGACACAAACATCGACTTACAGTCAAAATCTCCCTCTGCCGAAAAACTAAGGCGACTGTTCCAGTCCAATGATATGAGTTTAACACCACTGGACCCAACTCATCACACGCCACACAGCCACACACTCATAGATATAATAGCAACAAAGCGACCAGATAAAATAATCCGCGCCAATCAGACATCCACTCCGGGACTCTCTGCTCATGACGTGATATTCTTAAATTAGTCAATGCAAACTACCAAAGAAAAATCTCACCTGGTAACCTAAAGAAACTTAAAAAATGTTAACCATGACGCTCTTCAAAAGGATTGCTCAGACATCCCTTGGCATGATATAAGCAATGAGCCGACTTTAGACGGAAAAATTCGGCAATTATGTCGCAAAATTATTGCACTGTATGATAAACATGCTTCTCAACGCACTGTCAAGGTAAAGAGAGCTCCCGCTCCGTGGCTCACCACTGCATTACGCCAGTCAATGGATAAACGTGATGCTGCACATAGGGCCTTCAAGCGTAACCCAACTCCCGAGGCGTACGAAGCTTATAGGAAACTCCGAAACAGAACCAAGCAAAGCGTGAGGAATGCCAAAATCAGACATGCCCGCTCTGTTGTATGTGGCATATCAAAACCTGCTGCACTGTGGAAAAAGCTGCGCAGTTTCTGTATAGGGAAGCGAAGATCCGACGCTGTTTATCAAGCGTCTGCAGAAGAATTAAACGATTTCTTCTCTACAGCTGTAAACTGCCACGCAGCGACAAATTACCAGCCCCAAGATATCAATCTCTCGAGAGACAAGTTTTTCCTAAAACATGTCACTACCGGCACAGTACACAAGGCAATTATGAGAATCTCTTCCGAGGCAGTAGGAAATGATGGAGTGAGCATTGGCATGATTAAGAACGTCGTAGACACTATTATTCCAGTTATCACATCTTCAACCTCTCTCTTGTCAGTAGTACATATCCTACTGAGTGGAAGCAAAGTTTAATTCAACCTATACCCAAGACTGACAACCCTAAGTCACCAGGTGACTACAGGCCGATCAGCATACTACCTGCAATATCTACATCTACATCTAAATCTACATCTACATGACTACTCAGCAATTCACATTTAAGTCCTTGGCAGAGGGTTCATCGAGCCACAATCATAGTATCTCTCAACCATTCCACTCCCGAACAGCGCGCGGGAAAAACGAACGCATAAACCTTTCTGTTCGAGCTCTGATTTCTCTAATTTTATTTTGTTGATCATTCCTACCTATGTAGGTTGGGTTCAACAAAATATTTTCGCATTCGGAAGAGATAGTTGGTGACTGAAATTTCGTAAATAGATCTCGCCGCGACGAAAAAAGTCTTTGCTTTAATGACTTCAATCCCAACTCGTGTATCATATCTGCCATACTCTCTCCCCTATGACGTGATAATATAAAACGAGCTGCCACTTTTTGCACCCTTTCGATGTCCTCCGTCAATCCCACCTGGTAAGGATCCCACACCGCGCAGAGGACGAACGAGTGTAGTGTAAGCTGTCTTTTTAGTGGACTTGTTGCATCTTCTAAGTGTCCTGCCAATGAAACGCAACCTTCGGCCCGCCTTCCCGACAATATTATCTATGTGGTCCTTCCAACTGAAGTTGTTCATAATTTTAACACCCAGCTACTTAGTTGAATTGACAGCCTTGAGAATTGTACTATTTATCGAGTAATCGAATTCCAACGGATTTCTTTTGGAACTCATGTGGATCATCTCACACTTTTCGTTATTTAGCGTCAACTGCCACCTGACACACCATACAGCAATCTTTTCTAAACCGCTTTGCAACTGATACTGGTCTTCGGATGACCTTACTAGACGGTAAATTACAGCATCATCTGCGAACAGTCTAAGAGAACTGCTCATATTGTCATCCAGGTCATTTATATAGATCAGGAACAGTAGAGGTCTCAGGACGCTTCCCTGGGGAACACCTGATATCACTTCAGTTTTACTCTATGATTTGCCGTCTATTACTACGACCTGCGACCTTCCTGACAGGAAATCACGAATCCAGTCGCACAACTGAAACGATACCCCATAGGCCCGCAGCTTGATTAGAAGTCGCTTGTGAGGAACGGTGTCAAAAGCTTTCCAGAAATCTAGAAATACGGAATCAACTTGAGACCCCCTGTCGATAGCGGCCATTACTTCGTGCCCTAGAATACATCGTCCATGAACAGCTGACGGATTACCTCAAAACTCATAACATCCATGACGAATATCAGTCAGGCTTTCGAAAGCACCATAGTACAGCAACTGCATTAATCAAAGTAACTGATGACATTAAACATGCTATGGACAGACGTGAAGTTACTATCCTAACACTGCTTGACTTTAGCAAGGCTTTTGACACAGTTGACTTCGATATATTACTAATTAAAATGAAACAGCTGAATTTCTCAAACAGCGCAATACACTGGTTCGACAGCTACCTCAAAAACAGAAGTCAACAAGTCATTTGTGGGTCGGAAGAGTCATCATGGAAAAACCTGCGCTCTGGAGTTCCCCAAGGCTCCGTCCTTGGTCCACTACTCTTCTCACTGTACATTAATGATATTTCTTCAGTGATTCACTCCTGCAACTACCATCTCTATGCCGACAACATCCAACTGTACATAAGCGCAAGCCCCAAAAACATTGCTGACGCAGTAGCGAGTATGAACGCAGATCTTTGCTCTGTTTCTCGATGGGCACAGAACCTAGGTCTGAAACTAAACCCCAAGAAATCCCAGGTCATACTTATATCTCATCCAATGTTAATCAGCCGGTACTTTCGCGAAACAGTCCCTCAAATACTCCTCAATGGTACCCAACTACCATACCAAAAAAACAGTAAAAGACCTTGGAATACTCTTGGATGAACACCTAAACTGGGAAGAACAAACAGTCGCAGCTTGCCGGAAATCGCTCTCCTCCCTACATGCAATTCAAAAATTTAGAAAAATATTCCCAACCCATGTTAAACAAAAATTAGTCCAAACACTAGTCTTGCCTAATCTTTACTACTGTGATGTAGTTCAACACGGCACAAATAGTGAAAATTCTAGATGCCTCGAGCTAGTGATGAATGCTTGCGTTAGATACGTGTGCAATATTGGGTTGTATGATCATATCAGTCCTTCATACTCCCAGCTAGGTTGGATACGCTCACATAAGGCACGCGATCTCCACACGATGTGCTTACTTCATCGATTTCTTAGCCACTGGTGCCCACAATACTTATCTTCTCACATTAAACACATATCATCATTCCACAATCGCAATACCAGATCGCATACGTCTAGCATCCTGGCTGTACCTTTACATAACACAAAATCTTTCTCCGAGTCATTCTCCATCTCAGCCATACGACTATGGAACGCGCTCCCCTGTGATCTGCGTCTTATCCAGAACTACTCAACATTCAAGAGGGAACTCAAAACTTATATATTAGGGACGGCATAGCCACCATTGTTGTGCCCCTCTCATCTCTTTCTTTCTCCTCTCCATCACAGCTTCGAATTTTCCCATTCCATTTCTGTTCCTCTAACCTTTCTACTTCTTAAATATCTCTTTTACCTCATCCTATTGTCTTATGTCTCTGCTCGATGAGAATAACTCATAAGCTGCAAGAACATAACGAGAAAATTTCCAACTAACAATAGGACTGACATTCACAAAAGAAAAGTATGTTTACTTTCATATACACAGTCATTACTATTATTATTATTATTATTATTATTATTATTCTTGATTGTTATAATTATTTTTTATTGTTATAGTTATCATTGTACTACTGTTATAATCTCTATTTTTCTTCTTTAACATCAATACTGCATAATACATTATATGTCCTTAATGTTCTGTAGAAACTGTAACTCGTTCAATCTGAGTATGCCTGGTTAGGTGTAAGAGAGGGCCTGAAAGCTCTAATCTTGCCAGGTAAAATAAATGCATAAAAATAACAAAAATAAAATCTGCCGCTGCTGCAGACTGCTCGCTCACGGCGCAGCTCCGCACCGCCAGCGATATCCAATAATGTGCTGAAATTTCTTACATAAATGGGTAACGTCCGGTGAGAACTTTGCAGTAATTGTGACAAACGGATTTTACTACATAAATATATTTTAACAGAAACAATTAAAATCTTTACACACCTTTAACAATCCCAGCTACAAATGGCGTCGTTCATCGACTTATGACAAATGAAGACTACGTAAGAGCCTAATGCAACGTCACGGGTTCCTCTCCCATTCAGTCAGTGCAGAAGACAAGCGATTCTATTACAATATATTGCCTATTTATATCTTAACTAATTCTGGTACAGCCTTTGTCATTTCTCATTAGACATCGTTTCTTCTGTGGTGGTTTTCACATCCTCCGCCACAGATAGTATTCCACACTCTTTGAATAATCATTTATATATAATAGCAAGATTCATAATTATCTTTTTCCTCACAAAATGAAGTATCCCTTTCGAAATTCAGTTAACAGAAATATATATAAAATATTTGTTACAGTGAGCATTAGACATCGAAATGTTCTTTTAACTTTCATTTTGGATGCGTGCTGCAGAGAACGATACAGTTGGCGGTAAGATGGTGGTATCATTGCGTACGGGAGTAATGTAGTTTTCGGTTGGGAACGCATGTAGATGTCATGCGTAGGCGAAGGTTATTCAGTGACTAACTGACTACATTTTCTCCGACAAACATCATGCTAAGATTCATCTTTTGTTAAGCACAGTGGAACTCAGTGAGACTTTATTTCAACTGGGTAAACGGTGGCAACCGAGGCAATAGCGCAAGGTTCACCTGTGAAGGGGGTGAGATCAACTAAACTGCGTACGTTTTCAGTAAAGATCGATCAACAAGATGAAATGCCAGCAGGTACGAGAAAGATAGTGTGAGTCTCAGGGGATTCCGATTTGCCGAGGGAAAGATTATATGTGGCTGAACCGCTCTTATGCAATGAAGAGTTGGATAGTTCGCATTGCTTTATCCGCAGGAGTTTGGGGCATGCGAAGAAAATTAATGGAGAACAGATTCCATTAGCGTGGATAAATTTGCCAGACGAAAGGTGACTCTGTCATAGGATGCAATAATAGCCTCTCCGGAAGATGAGCACTTCGGTAGGTGCAGCCTAGAGGAAAGCCTCAAGCAGATCCTCGATGCGGAAATGCTACGAGGGAACGTAGGTCATTTGAAGGCAGTGATCGCATGGCTAAGGAGAACTTGTTGCGGTGTAATGATTTATTATGTCCAAACGAAGGGTTGCGATCAGTCTCACTGGCTCAATATCACGTACCGACAGGGGATAGCGCTTCAATTTACAGCAAACCATACCGTATAGCACAGCAACTCCAACCATTGGTAGAAGAACTCATTGAACAACAACTACAGTATGAAATCATAGAATCGATACATAATCCCTGGAGCATAAATATTGTTGTCGTGCTGAACAAATCGGCGGACGAGACACGGAAGTACGTATTTCGCTGTGACTACAGATATTTAAACTCGCGAACCATTTCGGATGTTTATCCATTCCAAACATCACGGAAACTTTAGATAATCTGTGCCAGTGTCGGTTATTTAAAACCGTGAACCTCAGTAGAGAATACCATTAATTGGAGGTGGTGCCTATCTTAGGTAGGTCGAAAACAGCGTTTACCGTCCCAGCAGGACATTTCCATTACAAACGCACGCCATTTGGACTAAAGATCTCAGCAACAACTTCCCAGTGTTGTTAGGTGGAGTACTGAGAGGAATAAAACCAAAAACCTGTTTGATCTATCTCTACGACATAACTGTCTATTCAAAGGATTTGCCGGAGCATGTGAGACGTCCGAAGGATGACTTTATAGATTACGATTAGAACGTTTCACGTTAAGTGTGGCAAATGCCATTTTGTGCAAACTCAGGTAAACTATTTGGGGCACGTGATTAGCGTGAGTAGCGACAGACCGATCCTCGTATTACAGACGCAGTTCAGAGTTATTGCGAATCTAACTAAAATAAATGAATATATAACACGTGTGTTCATGCCATTTGACTTGTGCCATTCTAATTTTTCTGACTTCCCAGATTTTCGATGATTCGGATGACCTACTGCCCCAGCTAATTCGGATGAAACAAGTTGGACTGCGCTTTAGAACGCTAGTGATAACATAATGAATGGCATTACTCTTATTTCTAAGTTACTACTCTGGACAGTGAAACCCCGCTTATACAAGACTTCAGCTCCGTTGTTCTAGAACACTCGGACTGATACAACTACATCTGAAGAGTTTAGCGACATTGCCTTGCTCAGTAGGCGATCTCTATCTGCAGCAGATATGAACAGACAAGCAACAATTTCAACGTCCACTCGTTACTACTTCCCAAATGCAGATAAGCACTGTCCGATAAGATGCAGTCCACTGACCCACATGTCACCGGGCCACGGCCACGGCGTCTGAGCGTTATTGGAAATAGTCATTCAGTCCGATTACCAGCAGTAAGCTATAAGCAGTAAGATTAGCAAAATGGAACGTCTCTGCACTGCAGATATTTGTGACACAGGCGCGAGAATAACGGAGGAGTGCGTCGCATAGTTCTTTCATTGGAGGTACGCTAATCAAAAAGCGTGTAGAAACTACACTTACATGCAATTTCAGTCATACGTGACCCAAAATAAACAATATTCGTACAGGAAGAACAGTCGCATTACGTGCCATCATCCCAGCTCAGAAAAATTTCAAAAGCGGCAGAAAATCAGGAGTACTAGAGAAAAATGGAAATGGAGTGCACAGATTAATACATATTTGACAGTAATTTTTTAATGGATTACCAGTCTTCGGACATGTTTGAAGTAGCCCGCCTCTACGTTCTTTTCTGTATCAAGCACTTCATCTCGGAGTAGCTCTTACACCCAACTACCTCGATTACTTGTTGCATACATTCCAATCTCTGTCTTCCTTTGTGATTTTACTCTCAGCTACTGCCTCTAGTGCCCTTCTTTTTGTCATTGTTTTCCACATATGCCTTTGCTCTCCGAATGTGAGATGTACCTCCTCATTCCTTATGCTATCAGTACATTTCATTTTCAGCATCCTTCTTCTACTACTTCTTCTTCTGCTTTTACGGTCTTGATGGAGCACTTGATTCCATCAATTTCTGGTCATCTTCTCCAGTAAGTTTTCTTCCATAATAGCTCCCAAACACCAGTTTGTAACAGTGAAAACACCACACAAGAAGAAACACTGGTACAGCAAGTAAACTGAGTGCATATTTCTGTTTCAGTTACCAACATTTGACAGAAAAAAGTCTGGTGCCAAATTATAAAGAACTGGGAATTTCATTTGTGAAGACAGTGACATCTACCAGGATAACTTTTGCTCTAAATGCATCGATCAATTTTATAATTTGAGAAAAAAATGGTGGTACTGCGTACCCTTGTCTATCAGCAGAAAGAAAAGCACTGGTCATGCGGACATAACTGCTTAGCACCAGTTCTGAACCTAGTCTACGTGATCTGTAGATCTTCAAGGCGACCAGTCTGCTGTTTTAAGATGGTGACTGACACTTTGTCTGGTGAGATCTGCTGCTGTTTTTCGTTTACGTTGGCGGTAATTATAGATCTCGTGACGTTCTTTCGGATACCACATACGTTTTCATTTCTACGGTGCGAAATTGTTTATCATTAGCATTTTACCTTTTTCTAGTCACTTGAGTTACTTACTCTGTAATTATACATTGTGATACCCATCACTTTCAAGTTCTAAGCCCACACATTAAATGGAGCAGATAATTATGCAACATTCTTTAGTATGTGCCCAGAACAATTACTGAATGTGGGTTCAGTCGCCTATCACCAACATTTTCTCGCTGAACATCACCGTCGCTATGTTTCTTCAACGATAACCATACTGCCTACGGTATCAACGAGAGAACAGGCTACCTCCAATTTTGAGCTACGGAAACATTCAGATTTTTATGTTCCTCCACAAGAAAGAGAGCGTAGTGAAAACTGAAAGACTGCAAAAGTTACAAAAATATTGCGATAATATTAGGATACGACAGCAACGATAATGTGAATCAGTGGAAAGGTACCTTAAAGCAAGGCATGAACTTTTTGAAAAAAAAAGAAAAGAAAAGGAAAAGATAGTAATAACCGTTGACTTGAGTCATCTCAACCGAATTTCACGAGTGCTAGCTGAAAAATAACGACTTAGAATTTTTTATGTGAAAACTCTTGAAGCTTTTTAAATAAAAAAAGGTTATTAGCATTCTAGATATTTATTATTCATGTCCACATATAACCCTTTGCCGCTAGAGAGCCCCGAATTGCAGGACTATGTAATGTAATTATGTCGGCGCGTGAGAAACAGCATGCTGTAGTCGAGTTCCGAATTCGAATATTTCGTCCACAACGGCAACACCTTCTCCTTCAGCATTACAATGCCAGACCACACACGAGCGCTGCGACATATACAACAATCCAACGCCTTGGCTTCGCTGTCATCAATCGTCCTGTATACAGTTCCGACGTGGCCCCATCCGATTTTCATCTGATTCCAAAACTTACATGGCACCTTCGAGGGCTTCCTTTGGTAGTGATGAAGAGGTGCAAGCAGAGGTGATGTTGTGACTCTGTCAAAAAGCTCAGCCTTTGTACAGTGACTCTATCAACTAACTGGTCCAATTATACAATTTCATCTGTAGATGAAAATGTATAATTTTGAAATCGACCACTTTAATTAAATAGCGTCAATGAAACAACGGAATGGATTATCCAATAACAGGACAAATGAATCACTCGAACACGTCGAAAGAGATACTATTCAGGGAAATGTATTTTAGTCGTAAAAATAAGTGGCCGTGTTTTTCGAAGTAGTAGCCCCATCGTCAAGCGCTCATTCGTGTATACTGCCAAGGTGTCGAAAAAAATGAAACCTAAATATGTAAAATAAAGACAAACTGCATATGTGAATCTGCTGTTTCAATTACAAATAATGTATCAGCTATGGTGACACAAGAGGAATTCTATATCGAAAATAATGTAGATGATGAAAAAAGATTGGGGGAAATCAGAATCCGTAGCGGATACTAAGCCATCAACATAGTATGTGATCACACTTGCTGTACACAGACTAGACATTGGTGTGGCATGTGTCAGTAAGCGTGTTGATGATCACTAAGGCTCGTTAGAGAAGATCACATGATTCATAGTTCCACGGCGTTGTTCCTCATCCTAACTCAGCCTGAAAAACTGAACCGTAGCATTTAGGAAGAATATTACGAAAGCAACTTATAAGTGAGTAGTGAATTGCAATACATTTGCTGTATTTCTTATAATTTATGCACAAAATACTAGGATGACTTCTGAGTCCTGTTGGGATATATTCATCGTTCGTGATGATGTTATTTACTTATTGCATTAGTAATATCAATTTACGTTAACTAAAATAATATGAAACCAGATTATAAATCTTAAAACATTCACAATGATGGGTCACGTCAACAGAGCTACTAAATTCTTATGACGATATGAGCAATACAGAGGTACGACAGTCTGTCGTTTTCTTCTGTCCTCTGTGGGAAAAATATTGAATTATCACAGCAAAACAATTTACTGTTACAGTAGAGGGACGCAGACATCCCGAAAGGATCTCAGTGCATTAAGTCAACTCCACGCTGTTTTATGGCTGTAGAAAACGAACGGTAATTTAAAACCCAGTCGGGCAGGAAACGGTTAAGCGTGTGTACCTTTGTGGAGTGGTGAGCAGCCGTCACACACACACACACACACACACAAACGCTTTGGTTCGTCTGGTGTACAAACACCGTTTAGCGAGCCGCCCTGTTGACCTGAGCTGAGGCCCTAGTGACGGGCGTCTGCTGTCAAAAACATACACCGCAACTTCAGAGTATCTTGATCGTTCGCTGACCTCTACAGTCCACAGAGCGAGGTTGTTTCCCTGAATCGATTAAGGATAATTCCCAGACGATTCTTTGAAAAAGAGATGGATGATCCATCCCCATGATGGTCCAGTCCAAGACTTTGCTCTGCCTTCAATGACTTCCTTATCAAAGTGACATAAAACGCTGCTCACGTGGACAGCGGACTTGTTCAGGTTTGAAATATGCGACACATGTGCGAACTCAGTCATTGTTCAGCCTACGCTGAGTTGTCAAATATTCTATCTGTCAGCACAAAGATAAACTGTGCGCAAATCGCATCTTCCGCTTCGAATGAAACATGTTATTGTACTATATTTTTTGACGGAAAAACGCATTTCACGATAAATTGTCGATGTTTGAAACAAACATGTATTCATTTGCGAGTGTTGTCACACTCATTAATTTTGTATTTTGTCTGTTTGTCGCATTCGTCCATATATCAAATATTTCTCTAATTCTAATACCCTACAAAAAATTGCGATTTTAAAACAATTGTAATAGTAACAATTACCATAAAATAAATGTATTTTTTATTTTTATGCGTATTAATAGCTAATGTGACAGATCATGATTTGTAAAACAAAATAATTAAATTTTACAAAATTAAGGAAATTTCAAGGAAAAATATTTTTATTGGAACAATTAAAGTCAAAATAGTATAATTTACTTGTGTTATAATCGTCTGAGAGAGTGTATGTAAATTATGAGATATATAAATCATTCTGATAAATATTAATCGTCGCAAAATTTTATAACAAAATACTCTGTATGTTAGAGAGTTACTGCCGCATAGTTTAGGGGTGAGCTAGTTGTGGTCGTAATTGTATATTACCAACAGAATTTGTGATCATTCTTAGTAATATTATAGCGTAGTAATGATTTCTGGTGATACTATTGCCGTTCATCAGTCTATAGGCAATGACGACAGAGATGATGGATTAGTTGAAGAAGTTAAAGTTCTACTTATCTGAATATATAATTTGTATCTTTACGTGAAAATAAATAAATACGAGTAACTTGTGTTTATGGGATTTAACGTACGTCATACTAATTTGTCAGACTTTCCAGATTTCGGATAATACGCATGGCCGTCTGCCTCACCTAATCCGGATAAACTAAGTTCGACTGTACTTTAGAACGTATAACGGTACTTTGCGGGCAGGCGTGTCAATTAGCATCATATTAATTGGAATGGGGGATAAATAGACACTATTTTGGAAGAATTAAAAAGGGGAAAGTAATACGAAACTTTAATAAGTGCACAGTATTACTAAGAAGCAATATACTGAAAAGTAATAAAAAGCAAAGTAGCAAAGACCAAGCGGGACAGAAAGATATAGGGGCGCGTTTGTTTTTTAATGCATATAAAAGAACATGTAACACATTATTGAGCTCTCTACCTTCAGTTATCGCGATCGGGCTAGTCGATGAAAAAGTGGTATGCGACTGCGAAATTCGTTAAGGAGATTATTTAAAGACTCTTCAAGCACGTTTAAAATACATTACGTGTGACTAAGTGATCAGAGACGTTTATTGTCGGGTGGAGTGAAAATGAATCCGACAACGTAATTCGAACTTTGTGTTAGCTGGGAAAAATACTCTTGGGAAACTATTATGGTTGTGGAACCCACGAAAGTTGTGCGCAACGGAAAGCTATAGTTTACGTAATTCTGCATTTTATAAAATGGTGAAACACGTGCGCGTAACATTGATAGAATCTTATCCTTGGACGGTTGCGGGGGTAACTGATACAAACAACGCGCCAGCATAAAAAATAGTTCGCTTATTAACTACCAGATATTAATTAACGGGGACCTAAAATACTAAAAAAGAAGGATAGGATCATCACCTCCAACCCCGATTCATATTTCATATTTAATTAGTGAAAAGATAAGTGTTAATAAACAAACTACATTTCAATTTTATCCACGATTTTGGCTTCAGTACGTAATCTTGACTTCATGATAAACAATATCTGTGGAAGTTGTATGCAACGTATCGTCATAATATTTAGCCAACCAATATTGTGGGACACCAAAAATGTAAATGCATGAAATTGTTCTTACAGCAGACGTGTAATGTGTGAGTGCAACGAACTATATTGAGACACTGAACATCCATTATGTACTTGCATGCTTATCTGCGAAAATGGTCCTTGTCTGTACATCAGCATAGAGTTCGAATAGAATCGCTGGAACATTGCAACCACTCAGATTAATCGAACATCTAAATACGCAAAATGCTGGTACTACCAGGATGTGTTCTTTCTCCTCACCATCGTGGCAGTAATTGAATTAAGAGTCAGCCGGGAAACACAGTTAAATCAATTGACGACCATTGAGCTAGAGTCACGAATTTTCAAACGTATGAAGGCGAATGACACCACGAGTGTTAACGTCGATAGAGGGGTGTCGTCTTGATCGTATTGAATGACATTGTACTATATTTTTCGAAGAAAAAACGCATTTCGTGATAAACTGTCGATGTTTGAAACAAACATGTATTCAATTTCCTAGTGTTGTGACACTCATTAATTTTGTATTTTGTCTGTTTGTCGCATTCGTCCATATAACAAATATTTCTCTAACTCTAATATCCTACAAAAAATTGCGATTTTAAAATAATTGTACTAGTAACAATTACCATAAAATACATGTATTTTTTATTTTTGTGCGTATCAATAGCTAATGTGACAGATTATGATTTGTAAAACAAAATAATTAAATTTTACGAAATTAAGAAAATTTCAAGGAAAATATTTGTATTGGTACAATTAAAGTCAAAATAGTAGAATTTACATGTATTACGGCCTTATTATAATCATCTGAGAGAGTTTATGTAAATTATGACATATATAAATCATTCAGATAAATATTAATCGCCGCAAAATTTTATATCAAAATACTGTAATGCCCTTAGGCTCTGTATGTTAGAGAGTTATTGATGTATAGTGTAGGGGTGAGCTAGTTGTGATCTAGAAACTGTAGAAAGTAGACGTAATTGTATACTACCAACATAATTTGTGATTATTCTGAGATAGTAATATTATAGCGCAGCTATGATTTCTGGTGATATTATCGCCGTTCATCAGTCTGCAGACAATGACGAAAGAGATGATGAATTAGTTCAAGAAGTTAAAGTTCTGAGCATATAATTTGTATCTTTACGTGAAAATAAATACATACGAGTAACTTTTGTTTATGGGATTTAACTAATTATTCAGACTTTCCAGATTTCGGATAATTCGCATGGCGGTCTGCCTCACCTAATCCGGATAAACAAAGTTCGACTGTACTTTAGAACGCCAGTGGTACCATAATGAATAGCATACCCTCATTTCCACGTTATTGCTTTGAACAGTGAAACACCTCACAGAAGACTGCAGCTGGGTGGTTCTAGAACACTCGGACTGGCGCAACTACGGCTGAAGAGGTCAGTGACATTTCCATGCCCAGTAGGCGTTCCCTATCTGCAGCAGATATAGAGAGAGACAAGCAGCCAGGCCAATGTCCGCTCGGCAGCATCGAGTGCTCCCCAGATGCAGATACGCACTGTCCGATAAGATGCAGTCCACTGACCCACATGCCACTGGGCCACGGCCACGGCGCCTGAGTGTAATCTGACAGCGGACGGGAGTAACACCGACGTCAGTGCCTACATTGGCGCCAGTCATTCGATCTCAGTCCGATTATCAGCAGTAAGTTGTACGCGTTAAGGTTAGTAATATGGAATGTTTCTGTACTGCAGATATTTATGAGAGAGACGCGCCAGTAACGACGGTAGTTCGTCGTAGAGCGATTTCACTGTAGGTACGCTTATCAAAAACTAGACTGGAATTTAAGTTACAAACGGTATTAGTCAGTATTAACCATAATGAACAATACTGATTCAGCAGGACTTGTTGTATTACATGGTATCATCCCAATTCACCCAACAGACTTTTCAAACGGGTGGAAACACATGGGTCATCAGTTTTCTGTCTGGTTTTATGCGGCCTTTCCCGTGCCAAACTTTTCATCTCAGAGCAGCACTGCAACCTACGTCCTAAGTTATTTGCTGGATGTATCCCAATCTCTGTCTCCCTCTACGGCTCTTGCTTTCTACAGCTTCCACTAGTATCACGAAAGTTATTCCCTCGTTTCTTAACAGATGTCCTATCATCCTGTCCCTTCTCATTGCCAGTGTTCCCCATATATTTCTTAATTCGCCGATTCTGCGGAGAATCTTTTCATTCTTTACCTGATAAGTTCAACTATTTTTGAACGCTATTATGAAGCACCACATCTCAAATGTTTCTATTCTCTTCTGTTCCGGTTTTTCCATAGTCCATGTCTCACTACCATATCATCTATGCTCCAAATGTACATTCTCAAAAATTTATTCCCCAGATTAAGGCTGTAAAGGTACTTGAATTACGTAACCATTATGGTACCTCACCTGAACCTCTCGACACCAGCAATATTCTACTGTGTTTCTGTTAACTACTTAACATATTTCTGAGACAACATTCATATTTGATTTTATTTGTGATACATCGATATGTTTATATTGCAATAATATTATTCTTATTGGTATTCTTTCTTTTATCACTATGATCTTTGACGTACTTCTACGTAAGCGATAGTTAGTTAGTTGTTGAGTTGTTAGAGAGTCGGGCCTTGAGAAAGTGAAGTGTTGGACGTCATAACGTAGTCCGCTTATAAAGTGTGAACTTTAACACTGACTGTGAGGAAGATGTTTTCAAATATGTTTTGTGTTGTGAAGTGATGTTAGTGTGTCACGTGATATTGCAATAAAAGCAATTAAAAGGAAGTGTAGCTTAAATTCGGAGTGCTGATTATTCTTTACATCATCATTGTCCTGATAAAGTCTAATCTTCAAGAATGGTTTGTGAAGCGCATCTACAAAACTTTTGAATATAGCAGAATAAAACCTAGGCCTCTTTGCATCCAAACTTGGAATCATAACCACCTAGATTTTCAACGATTGAGCCATGATTTTACGACGAGACCAGAGTGGGAAACACAAAAAGATGAGTGGCTAGTTTTTTGATTATTACATGAAATGACTTTATTAACTATGCTCTAATGACACCTGCCACATAATATGACTGTTGTTGCCCGAAAATGCAGTATTTCGCAGATTGAGCAACACCACAATCGTTATTAAATGCTGACCTTTGTTGTGGACGGGTTGTCAGAAGGCCTATGTTTGGTACAGGGATAGTTTTCTCGGCCAACAGTGCCCATTTTGCCAGTGCTAGTCTCCTTTTCATGTCGTCTCCACCCCGTCTGTCACGGTTAATTTTGTTGCCTAAATTTGTCTACTTCGTGATCCCCAGTTCTGATGCAAAGTTTCTAGCTGTTCTCGTTTCTACTACTTCTCATTACTTTCGTGTTTTATAGATTTACTCTCAAACCGTATTTTATGCTCACCAGACTGTTCATTCCATTCAACAGGTCCTGTAATTCTTCCTCTCTTTCCGTGACGCTAGCGATATCATCACCAAATCTTATCACAGGAGGAAGTCTACGGAAGGGAAAGGTTATGTGACATCTGATATCGATACGTACATAACTTGGCAAATGAAGGATGAATATTTGTTAAATCAGGCAAAGATTTCCATGTGTAATAACAATAATTTAGGATGTGTGGTTCATTAGAATGTTTGATTCATGTCGCTTAGGAGGGATGTGTGATAGAACCACTCTTCTTTACTACAAGCTTAGCGCTCGCAGCTTCATTCGCGTAAACTGGTCTGTGCAGATATTTTTTACGTTTTTCTGTTATCGTATGTGTGTGTTATACCCATTAATCACGTACAAATCTACATGTTATAGAAGATTTAGTGATCCTTTATATTGCTGCAACTCTTTGCATAATTAAAGTGTTCCAACTGATTTAATTAATTTCATAGAGCGAGTTAAAAAAAATAAACAGACAAATCGGATAAGTAGTTCTATAGTTATCAGCGCCAGTATTATGCACGGTACTGAACTCTCTCATTTCAAACGGACATTCCTGTATATGGATTCGCATTTAAGCATGCTACCTGTTTAGTCACCAGTAATATTTAGTTTGCGTAGTAATTACGATAAAAATAATTTTGTAAACATATATTAGCTCCACTGAAAAATTAATGCTTGAAAGATCCGTTTGTTTACTGTACAATTCTGACAAAGCTAATTTTTCGTGGTGTCTGTTTAATAGCTTGCTTTGATTTAGTTCACAAATTGTAACAGCTTTATAACTTTTCACGTTTTTGATTCTGCTTTCATAATCAAATATTTAAAAACAAATTTCGTCTCTTGCTTTACACCCTTAAGGGTTGAATTTCCGAAAACACTGAAACATGTATTTTTTATTTCTAACCGAGAAGTCAAATATCAGTTCTGATAGATGTAGCTTTAAAAGTGCTTAAATAGTTCTTTAATAATGATTTATTTAAAAGAGAATCTTTTATCCACTATTTCACCCCGTTACCGTCTCAATATCCAGAAATGCTAAAACTTTTTTTGTTTCTGGCCGAGAAAACAAATACCAAGTTTCGTAGTTCTAGCTTCAAAACTGCCGTAATAGTGACATAATAAAAAAAAACCTTTCAATTCATAGTTATTCCCCATAGAAGTGTAATTTTGAAAAACCCTTCAAAACCGATGTCTACAGTATTTGATCGACACCCTCTCCACATTTCAAGTTTCCATCCTTAGCGTTTCGGGGTGGGCAATGTCGAGTCAGCAAATCAGTCAGTACGTTTCCTTTCTGTTCACGGGACTTCCACAACTGTAATTCATTGTCAATTAAAGAATACGCTACAGTTGTAAAAATTATTATGTGCTAAAATCGGGAAGTACTTTCCTTTCTTTTGAAAAAATAATTTTTATAACTGTAGCGTATTTTCTTATTGAATATGATGTATAGGAAAGATACACATAAACGACGTAGCGGACAGAGTGAACAGCTATCTGCGACTGTTTACTATGACGCCGTAGTATGTTGGAAAGTGTCGCCGTCGAGTGACAGTAGAAATGTAACTGAAGTCAGAATTTCTATTTGGTGTGACGAATTACAGCTTGCTCGGAATGTCAAAAGTTAATGCAGGCGGGTACTAAACGCAAAACTGTAATTCTCGATTGCATTTTTAGTTATCTGCTGCCTGACACAGTCACGTCGAATGAATATCTAGGTATAACGTTGCAAAGCGTTATGACATGGAAAGAGCGCATAAGGACGGTAGAAGAGAAGGCGAATGGTCAACTGGGAGAATTATAGGAGAGTGTAGCTCCTCTACAAAGAAGACCGTGTATACGACACTTGTGCGACCCAATTTTGAGATCGCCTCGAGGCCAGGTTAAAGGACGATATCTAAGCAATTCAAATGTGTGCCACTGGATTTATTACCGATAAGTTAGAGCCGGCCGGAGTGGCCGAGAGGTTCTAGGCACTACAGTCTGGAACCGCGTGACCGCTACGGTCGCAGGTTCGAATCCTGCCTCGGGCATGGATGTGTGTGATGTCCTTAGGTTAGTTAGATTTAAGTAGTTCTAAGTTCTAGGGGACTGATGACCTCAGAAGTTAAGTCCCACAGTGCTCAGAGCCATTTCAACCATTTTGAACCATCTAACTTATCAAAAGTAATTTTCCTTTACAACAGATGGTTCAAATGGCTCTCAGCACTACGGGACTTAACATCTTAGGTCATCAGTCCCCTAGAACTTAGAACTACTTAAACCTAACTAACCTAAGGACATCACACATACCCATGCCAGAGACAGGATTCGAACCTGCGGTTGCGCGGTTCCAGACTGAAGCACCTAGAACCGCATGGCCACACCGGCCGGCGATAAGTTTGATGAATAACAGAGTATTACGGAAATGCTCCGTGAAACCAAACTGAAAACCCTGGAGAGAAGAAGACTTTTTTTTTTCGTGAAACTGATGAATCGGCTCATATTGCCAATTTCTTTGTAAATCTGACACGGTTTTGTAGTTACTGAACTAACATGACATATTCTCTCAACCAGCGAAATTTCACTTCATTTTCTCCTCCACGTCTGGGTGACTTTTTTCGTCAGTCAGTGTATTACAATTGTGCAGGTTTAAAGGCTCTCTAATCACGAAGATGTTATTTGTTATCCAAGGCTGGAAGTATCAACTTATCACGAGAAAGATAAAGACTCAGAAGGAGATTTAAGATATAAAAGCGACTCTAGCCATCAGTAGTAATGGCAGATATCTCCAATAGCGCTGCTCACTTTTCAGGTTAGTATCAGTGCTTTGTCAGTGACCTACATTTATTTTACTCGTCATTTAAATGAGCGTTAAACGATTGCAAAACTTCGCTGGATGAGCTATCTACAGGTTCGTGGACAGACTGCCATCTTCTTTTGATGAGACCCTTGTTTATCTCCTCATTCGTATTTCTTATAAAATGTTTGTTTCGAGCATTGTTGATGAATTATTAGTGAATTGCCTTTTTGCAAGTACACAAATTATAACTTTATTATCCAAACATGCTTCATTACAGTTGTGACGTTTGAAGTGATACTTTTAATTTTATTTCCTGAAATACAGACATATGATGTTTAGTTAGAGGATATGATGCATCCGATTTTATTGCTATTTAAACTGTATATGCATTTTACCGTTTATTTTACTTTATGTGCGCCCTATGGCTGCCAACTAAAATCAGCCACAGATCTAAATCAGTACACCATGTTATTAGCAAACATGAAGGATGTTAAAAATTGTCTGCATTGAATTTTTGTTTATTATCCACTCCAAAACTCAAAACTGTAGTTCTGGTAAAATTCGTGGCATATGTCTTTTTTTTGCCGTATCATTGCGGTATTTCACTAGTCCTGAGCTATGACAGGTTTGGTTTTATGTGGCAGGTGTTTCCTTGTGTAGTCGAGCTGAACCTATGAACATCAGTAAAAGTTGTGTGAAGCTTTGGAAACACATTTCACTACACGAACTTCTAAACATTCATGGTGGAGTCTGTTTGTACTATATCGTGTCTCCCTACCTCTTTCGCGCAACGACGATCTGAGCGTGATTTTTAGGGAATTAACTAGTTTGAACCTGGGACCTGTTGCTGGTAAGGAGACGCCAGACCACACATGACATCTAGAATTCAGAAGAGTTCAGTGAGACTAGCGATGATATAACCAAATACTAAATGATCTCAGCGTCAGCTCCACTGCACTCCCTGTAAAAGAATCTTAATACTAACTAAATATAGTGGAAAGGGTTCAAGGCTTTCCTATTTTTAGTTAGCTGGTAAAATAACGAAGAAAAAGCAGTTAAGTTTACCATTGATAATTTTATTCTACTCACAAAACATCGTTTATAAATTGCAATATAGATAAAAGGAAATGTTTCAATACAGGATGGTAAAAACCAACTGAGTTCAACAAAAATGTGAACGAATATTCCCTGAGTGGTTTTCCAAGTTCTACAATGGATCGAAGGATGACCTATGCCATATCACATCTATAATCTAGGTTTAAATTAAGTTTCACAAAAGAGAAAACTTTCAAAATGGTCTACAGTGACCCTCAGTTATCTTTAATTACTTATTTAACTTGTCGTAAATTACAGTGGATTCTCAATAACTATATAAAAGAAAAATCATCGCTTTTCAGATCTTTTCTTCAAGTGGCAAATGTGAACACCATGAGTTTTAATTAACGATCGACACTAGTATTACGCAAAAAAGGGGGTGTAACAGATGAGACTTCTGCAGTTCTGAGTGAAGCCTTATGCGCTCAAAAATGCGGCATCGCGTGCGTTCATTACCTTGTCGGTGTTTAAACAGCATCAGGGTGGCAGTGGCCGGCGCAGCAGCCATCCAGCTCGCCGTCTCGGAACCAACCCTCTAACTTCTCCTTACTACAATTTACCGAAGTTAGTTTAAAAAAACTATCTGGCTATGTTTTCATCTGACCAATCAGGGTCTCAATGTTAACCTTAAGCTCCGCCTACAAAAATTCTGTCTATCCAATGAGAGACGTTATACTTTTCGTGGTGGGGCAATGTTTTTAAAGTTTGCAATGTAACAGAGACGCTAAAAGTCTCACGCTAAAACCTGTTGCTGGTGTGGTCCTTTTAGCGTTATCGTGAGATCTCTACTGTTCTTCTGGAGGGCTCTATCTTTTAACATGGGCTAGGGGGTGGTCCTTGATGTACCTGAGACGCGAAAAAGTCTCACGCTAAAACGTGCGGGTGGTAGTCTTAGAGGTAGGCTGCCGACGTGGGTGTCCAGTCCGTCCCTTATCGTAGGGCCTTCTAGCTTAACACGGTTCTGCTCTCGGCTTCTGTCCTCGTTTCTCCCCTCGGAACTGCGTCTGCCTCACGGTGGGAAGGTACGACATGCATTTAGCCATTCTTGTGTTAGTCTGTGGTATTCCATTTGCTCACTCGTTACTCGTATTATTTTGGTTAATTTAATGTCACGATTTATTCGGAGCTATGTGACATACTACTGGATTTGCTGATCATGTCAGGGTTTTCATGTAAGGTGTTGGATTTGCCTGACACCTTACAAACTCACGTCTCATATGCGCTTCCAACTGTCGTTTTCCTTAAGCCGTCGGCACACGGACCGTGCATCCGAAAGTTGAGCGTTGAGCGTGCCGAGTTTCTGAGGTCATCGCGTGGAATAGCACGTTCCGGAGTCTTTCCGAACCTGCAGAGCAATATCTGTCATGTCAGATATTCTGAGCGCGCGTCTGAGCGTTGACCAATGTGATGGCACAACGCCACCTACGTCACACGCACGCCGTCTCCCTTCAGTACAGAGTTGTGAGGCGCCATATTGACATTCATTTCAGGCCTATAGGCATATTTGTCGTTTCTGAGTACCGGTAAATTGAGAATCACTGGAAAACCCGTTGGCTAACTGTGTGATTCGTTCCAATAAAAAATGAGAAACATCATATTCGTGGCAAAGGAATTATTGTAACTTGCGTATTATGAGAGTAGGCTATTTGAAGGAATTGACATACTGAAGATCCACCCAAAACGCATTGTTCTTGGTACACTTTGTTATAATGAAATTGCAATTAGTAACATATCTACAAGTATGGTTTTCAGCAAGCGTTAACATAATATGATTAGATGCGTGGGCAGTGTTGTTGGTTCACCGTAATGTGTAGCGTTACTGACCTGTATTGAGTTGTTTGTTGGGGCGGTGGTTCGCGTCTTGACACATTCAATTTTTTTCCCTAACGTTTTTATTAGGTTCTGATACTTTATTACTAGTTTAATATAAGTATATACTATAATACTTGATGTTATGTAAATATAAGTTCTCCTTTTTTTGAGGGGTGACTTTGTTCGATTGGTTTAATCTACTGGACAGCTTGCTCTACTTGTATAAAGATATTTTACTCCTTTTTCTTTTACGTTTCGTAATTCACATGCTGCAAAGAATCTGCTACTGGGTAGGAACAGTGATCTAGTAACATTGACCTTGGGGTTTTACTAAAATGTGGAAATGATGATCCAATGTTTATCTAATGCGGAGAAGTATTCCATAATTGTACCGAATTGTTTGTAATGGCACTTTTATAAGTCTGCGCCGCCGGCCGGTGTGGCCGTGCGGTTCTAGGCGCTTCAGTCTGGAACCGCGTGACCGCTACGGTCGCAGGTTCGAATCCTGCCTCGGGCGTGGATGTGTGTGATGTGCTTAGGTTAGTTAGGTTTAAGTAGTTCTAAGTTCTAGGGGGCTGATGACCATATATGTTAAGTCCCATAGTGCTCAGAGCCATTTTAACCATAAGTATGCTCCCTTATTGATTGGACATGGTACTTTCCTTTTTGTGGACGATGGAGGAAATGTGCGTTTTAATAGAGCTAACGTGGGAGTTTTACGCGCGCACGTTGGATGAGCAGTGTGATTTACGAACTAGAAACATCCCTTAACAGCCGCTGGAGTGCGTTGCGATCGCGTTATACCACGTTGGGGCTCATGTACCGTGTGCACAAGTCTCATCGCTCCTGAGCGTTCAGCAGCACGTTGACCTCGGCACGCTCAACGTTAACGTTCGACAGTTCGGTCCGTGTGCCGACGGCTTTACTCTTTTGGTATGGTTTGACATCACGAACTCTGAATCTGTTCTATTTTGTTTCCATTCTCTCTCTCTCTCTCTCTCTCTCTCTCTGTGTGTGTGTGTGTGTGTGTGTGTGTGTGTGTGTGTGTGTGTGTGTGTGTTTTATTTTGTATTGTGCAGTGATTTGTTTAGATTTTTGAATAATGTTTGTTACAAAGTACTGATTTGTCACTGATAACTGTTTTCCCTGTGACATAGCTTTTTGGATGTGGTAATTTTTTTTCTATTGTTAAAAATTGGTGCACATATTACTGTATCTTAGGATTTGAAGGTCTGTTTCTAAGCCATTGCGGCGGTGATTATTTTTGATGAGGTAGTCTGCAAATGTAGAATGTGTGTTGTTACAACTCAGTGCTCTTCAATGTTCTGTGCATCTCATTATGAAATTTCGACGTGTCTGTCCGATGTATACTGAATCACAGTCTTTGCAAGTTAGCTGGTATACAGGGTGAATCATCTAAAATTGTCACCGCAAATTTTGTGAAACTAGAAAGCGCTGTTGATGTGAGGTTTTCACAGAATGGGTGTAAAAGTCAGGGACTCGCATTGTTAGCCAGCAGACAGATGGTAACAGTACTTAGGAAATTTACTTTTTGTGCAAACATACACTTTTTTAAATGGAATATTGCTTATTGACACTAATAAAATAAAAGTAGGGTAAATTAGGCTGTCGGTCGCATTTGCTGCAGGATTCTAGCGCGAATCGTTTACGAAATACCGCATTTTGAAACACTTGTTTGTAGAATTCAATCTGCGTAGTTGCTTACAGTGAGTTTGTTTGTTCCTTGAGTGCACTGCTACTTGCGAGTCAGTTAGTGTGTTACAGTCTAGCAGTATGTCGTGAGTGGACAATGGGATTTACTAATGCAGAAAAAACAGACATACTCATGTTGCATCGCGAGTGTAGGAAGAACGCAGTTCGTTCTTGAACGGTGTATGCGGCAAGATGGCCCAATAGACGTAAATCGTCTCAGCACTTATTCATCAAGCCCTCAAACAGTTACGTGGAAGTGGTAGTGTAACAACTAGACAACGTTACAGAAGGAAAAAAGTGATAACAGAAGTCAGTGTGCTGCTGTTGCAGTTATCCGCTAATTCCCTCCCGAGCAATCGTACGAGGAATTGGCATGAGTGAGGCATTCTCCATCGACATACGTGCCATCCTGTTACATCTTTGTCCATCAAGAGCTGCATGGACATGATTATGGGAATAGTATTAAATGCAGTACATCGGCATTATGACAGGATATTCCAGATGTATCATGTTTCTTGTTGAATGACGAAGCTACATTTACCAGTCATTGACAGATAAACTGCCGAACTATACGCTATTGGCCTGTTGACAATTCCAGATGGAACGTTACGATTCATGGAGTGTGAACGTGTGGTGTGGGACAGTGAACTACCAGCTTCATAGATTGAACACTGAACGTGCACAAGCACTGCAACCTCCACGGAAGCTAGAAGACGTTCCTCTGCAGAATAGGAGGAACCTGTGGTATCAAAACTTATAGCTCATAGCGCATGTCTTACGAATTGTTTTCAAATCGTTGGACTGGACGCAGAGGACGTATATCTTGGCTGGCCATTCCCCAGATTTGATGCCTGTAGATTTTTTTCCCTGTGTGGAAAGCTGAAAGACGCTGTTTACAGGGACATACCAACTACACTCAACGACATGCAGCGGCGTATTACTGCAGCCTGCTCGGACATCTCCTCTGAAATGGTAGCACATGTGTAGCAGTCATTCCATACTAGACTGGAAGCGTGTGTTGCCGCTGCCGGTGGTAATTTTGAACACCACCTGTGATTCCGTATTCCTGGATTTTCGGAAGTCTTCTGACACTGTACCACACAAGCGGCTCGTAGTAAAATTGCGTGCTTATGGAATATCGTCTCAGTTATGTGACTGGGTTTCCAATTTCCTATAAGAGAGGTCACAGTACGTAGTAACTGACGGAAAGTCATCGAGTAAAACAGAAGTGATTTCAGGCGTTCCACAAGGTAGTGTTATAGGCCCTTTGCTGTTCCTTATCTATATAAACGATTTGGGAGACATTCTGAGCGGTCGTCTTCGGTTGTCTGCAGATGACGCTGTCATTTAGCGACTAATAAAGTCATAAGAAGATCAAAACAAAGTACAAAACGATTTAGAAAAGATATCTGAATGGCGCGAAAAGTGTCAGTTGACCTTCAATAACGAAAAGTGTGACGTCATCCACATGAGTGCGAAAAGGAACTCGTTAAACTTGTGTTACATTATATATGTCTAATCTAAAAGCCGTAAATTCAGCTAAATACCTAGGTATTACAATTACGAACAACTTAAATTGGAAAGACACATAGAAATATTGTGGTGAAGGCTAACCATGGGCTGCGTTTTATAAGCAGGACACTTATAAAATGTAACAGACCTACTAAGGAGACAACGTACTCTACGCTTGTCCGTCCTCTTTTAGAATACTGCTGCGCGGTGAGGGATCCTTACCAGGTAGGACTGACGGAGTACATCGAAAAAGTTCAAAGAAAGGCAACACGTTTTGTATTATCACGAAATATGAGAGAGAATGTCACAGAAATGATACAGGATTTGGGCTGGAAATCATTAAATCCGAATTTGAAAAGTTCTTGTTGACACTGACCTACATAGGGAAGAACGATCACCACGATAAAATAAGGGAAATCAGAGATCGTATCGAAATATATAGGTCTTCGTTCTTTCCGCGCGCTATACGAGATTGGAATAATAGAGAATATTGAAGGTGGTCCAATGAACCCTGTGTCAGGCTTTTAAATGTGATTTGCAGAGTATTCATGTAGATGTAGATCTAGATGTGATGGTCAGTTAAACATGCACCCATCTCTGCTTTAGCCACCCCAAAACGTTGATTCCAGTTATTACTGCCGTCGTTGTTTTGTGTTATATAGCATGTCATGTGCTCAAACGCAACTTCCGTCTTTGGATGAGCATTTCTTTTTCAGTACAGCTGCAATGTAATATCAGTCCAACACAAAGCAGATGTATCCAAATATATAATCACATTTTGTTAAAAATCGTGCTGTGGCTGGTAGATGGCAGGTAACATCAGTGCCATTTCTTTGTTTGCAGTTTGAGTAAACGAGGCCAGTACCTGAATGATTCCTTCAGCTCAGACTTCTTGGTCATTCCCTTACAAATGAGTTATTGGTTCACCTATAACGACCTCCTTGTTGATGATGCAGTGAACTCTGATCTTACTATTCTTGTAGCATTACATTTCAAATGCTTACAGGTTCTTCTCTACTGATTTTCAAATGATTCAAATGACTCTGAGCACTATGGGACTTAACATCTGGGGTCATCAGTCCCCTACACTTAGAACTACTTAAACCTAACTAACCTAAGGGCATCACGCACCTCCATGCCCGAGGCCGGATTCGAACCTGCGACCGTAGCAGCAACGCGGTTCCGGTCTGAAGAATCCAGAACCACCCGTTCACAGCGGCCGGCTTTTGATTTTCCTGTGGTTCACGTTTTACTTACATGTAGTAGTAGTAGTATGCTTGCGACGTTATGATCCACAAACAGTTATGTAAATATTTGATATCAAGAAGCTTCTTTCGTCGAATAAATGGTTTTTTATTTATACCATATTGCTGTTGATGACAACCTCGCACTCTAGACGGAGAAACGTGATCGTTTCTTCGACAGCGTCGTCTGGAGACTCAGTATCTGAAAATTGTTTTTCTTCCTTCAGTTGTGTCGCCTTCTTCCTCGCCTTACCACATATCTTCGTGGGTTCAGCCTGTTAATCTCGCTTTGACAAAGTTAGCAACGTTCGGTAGCGACATGCCTTACCTGTCGCCACCCCTTCCCCCTGGGATGTAACTTGTCTACGCCATCTGTGTATGTCTATTGTTATCCCATGTGTAAGTGTGAGAATGTTTTCTAAATGGTTGCATATCATGTGAGGGAGGTCCGATGTGAGTACCAGCTTGGTATACATCTAGTTGGACGTGTGAGACGGCCTAAAAACCGCATCCATGGTACGAGCACCCTGGCCTTCGCCGTTAGTCTGCCAGGCGGCTTCGATCTTAGACCCGCGCATCTCCATGAATCCTATAAGTAGCATGCTAACACGTGCATCTGTACAGTTACTCCCCCAGTTTCATTTTATTTTTGAACTGTTTATTTACTCTGGTTCGCAGCCCATTTAGACGTTCATGAAGTACAATTGTTTTGCATCCACCTGATGTCTGGCCATAAACGCCTATCGTCTCTGAGCTTTAGTACTGGTTTTTATTCCTATCGTACTTTTATGTTTCATTCTCAAGATCGAAACCATGCAAGTATTAGTACTGGTTCTTGACCCTGATATTTTTATATTTCTGTAGTTTTTCAGTAACTTTGATTGTTTTAGCAGTCTGTGATTGATGCACACATCAGATCTGCCAAATAGTCGACTACAACCGTAATGCTTCCTAGACTAACAACATACTCTAGGTTTCTTCACTATCTTTACTAATTGTGATTTCTATCTACTGGAAATTAAAGAGGTTTGTCTGTTGTGAAAAGAAAATAGGAAAACGGAAAAGAGAGGAAGCGAGGAAGGTTGGTCACAATTCGTTCAGTGTCTTCAGGATATGAAATCATGCCAACATGATCTTAGGCACATAAAGTGAGCTCCTCCATCCTCTGCAGATATTCTTTTCTGATGGTTTCAAATGGCTCTGAGCACTATGGGGCTTAACATCTGAAGTCATCACCCCCCCCCCTCTAGAACTTAGGACTACTTAAACCTAACTAAGATAAGGACATCACACACATCCATGCCCGAGGCAGGATTCGAACCTGCGACGTAGCGGTCGCGCGGTTCAGACTTAAGCGCCTAGAACCGCTCGGCCACACACCGGTCGGCCCTCGCTAAATAAATTATTCTCCCGTGCCTCCTTGTATGATTCCAGAACGGCATCCTCCAACCGGCACATCTCATTCCTAATCTCCCAGATCTCCACTGTTCTTTTTAGTGTCCAGTCATGACTAGTGAGCAACACATCCGGTTGTCTCGAGAGCATAACACCCGATTCGAGAGGCGTCACTGTTACCTGCGATGCGTGACCATTGCAGACGTATAGCAACAAGAGGACCATCCTCGTACCCCAGGATATCCTGGTGTATTCGCCACTTGTAGAGTAAAATTACTCTATCACCCCTTCCCTCATTCCGAGAACACGCAATCCACAAAAACAACACCAGTAATAACGACACTAAAAATAACAACTCGGCAAAAAATAAAAACGACGGATATCCCTATGGCAATAAAAATGGCGCCTAGAAGCGCTCGGCCATACCGGCCGGGTCTGCCGGTTTCCTCAGTAACTTCATTGCGCCTAGGACATGCAAATTATACAATAGTAATGATAAGCTTCCTTTACAACCATCTTCACAGAAAGTGCCATGTAGATCTCCCGACTTTATTAGCCTCATTTGTTTGTTGAGCATGTCGTTCTTGATTTATTGTTTCATTTGCAGGTGGAAGAGTTTGGACCTAATTTAAATGGCACTGGAGATAACGAGAAAGGAATTCTACCCCTAGTGGGCGTCTAGCAAGTACTTTGTCGCCGCCTTCAGGCTGGCCGGATTTGATGTCCTGGAGGACAGTGTACGGGTGGAGAATGCTTGTGGTGGCGGTGCTGGATTCATGAGCGAGACACTACGTGTTCAGGGACTGACCCAGCACGGAGCTGTGGCCAGCCTCATAGTGAAGGCGCCGCTGTCTGATGGCGGGGGCGGAGGAGGAAGGCTCGGTTCTGCGGGTCTGTTCCGGCGAGAGCGGGCGGTGTACTCTCGGACGCTGCCTGCTGCGGAGGCGGCGCTGAAGGCGGTCGAGGGAGGGGCGTGGCGGCCGCTAGGGCCCGCCTCCTGGGGCGTGTGCGGAGGCGGCTGTATACTGCTGCAGGACGTGGCGGCCGCGGGCTTCCGCAAGGCGCCCAGCGCCGCCTCCGCCCGCGGGTTGGATTTGGCGCACTCCCTGGCTGCGCTGCGCGGGCTGGCGCGCCTCCACGCCGCCTCCACTGCAACTGCGCTCCGTGACGCCCAGGTGGAGCCGCTGCTGCGAGAGTCCGTCACCTTCGGCCCCAGCCAGGCCCCTTTGCTGCAGTCACAGGCCAGGACAGTCCTCCTGAAGATGGCCGACGTGCTGAACCGCTACCCTTGGTTCTGGAGGTACCGAAACAAGTTTCTGCAACTGGCAGACACCTTGCTGCCTAGAGCAACACACGCTGTTGCCAGCTGTAATGAGAAGCTCACTGTCATGGTGCATGGGGACTTCCAGAAGAACAACATGATGTTCCGGTGTTTGAAGGATGAGCTTGAAGTCATTTTCTACGATTTTCAGGTAAATCATGGTTCTGCCAAACAAGTCATTCATCTCTTAGAGTAAATAACTTTTTTTTATTAAGCCAGGTGCGTCATTTTTATGTAACTGAAAAATCGTTTGCTGACTAAAAGTAATTTCCATTTAAAATAATTGGAAAGCCGCGATCGCTTCAATATCGTTTACTAGATGACCGGTTTCAGCACTCTGAAGGTGCCATCATCGGATCTGAAACGTCTATTAACATTTATAAATGTTAATACATGTTTCAGATCCGATGATGGCACCTTCAGAGTGCTGAAACCGGTCATCTAGTAAAGGACATTGAAGCTATCGTGGCTTTTCAATTATTTTAAAAACAGCGTGGTCGCCCCACGACACACCATGTGTTCACTGCAAAATTTCCATTTACTTGGAACCTGTATGTATTCTGAAACGCTTGCTGCAAATCCAGTGTCCTACTTTCCAACTTGGGATGCTGTTTTTGACTTGAAAAAGAGCTATATGCCCAAAAATACTGATAAGTGGGAAACAGAAGTAAAATATGGTGCAAGCCTTGTTGCTGTGGTCTTCAGTCCAAAGACTGGTTGGATGCAGCTCACCCTGCTACTCTGTCCTGTGCAAACATCTTCATCTCTGAGTAACTATTACTACCTACATCCTTCTGAATCTGCTTATGTATTCATCTGTTGGTCTTCTCTACGAGTTTTACTCCTCAGACTTCGTTTCAGTATTAAACTGGATCCCTTGGCGAAGCAGAATGTGTCCCATCAATCGATCCCTTCTTTTAGCCAGGTTGCCCCACAAATTTCTTTTCTCTCCAATTTTATTCAGACCTGACAGGTCTACTAAATACTTGTTGTTTAACTGAAGACTTGTTTCTACTCGAAAATATCGGCCAAGTCATAGCATTTTGCTGAACAGATCTGCAGTACAAGATAACCATACATATTTCAGAGCGAGAGCCTAACTTTCAGGGCTCTACAACTTTGTTCGAGGATCTCTGTCATAGTCGCATAATTCGACCCACCCTCATTCTGGACTGTTGTCACATGTCACATATGAAAGTTATTTCCTTAATACACACGCGAACGCACACAAAAGACAAGGAATAATCCTCAGGTCATCAACATACTAAGACTTCTCCTACATTAACTAACTCAAATCTGCACCCCCTCCGTTGGAGAGATGTGACCCGAGACAGGAAAACAATTGTCGGGGATATTCGCAACCATGTGACATAGTTTCATGAATTACACTATCCGTAGAAATGAAAACAATTTCTCAATACAGTGAAGGCTTTCACGATTAGATGTCATAGTTGCTGGTGCGTTTCCAGGTTGTATGGATGTCGTCCAAAGATCTTCTCGGGTTCTTTCTCAATAGAAGAATGGTACTGAAGTCAGCAATGATCAAAGTGAGCAAAGACAGTTGATTATGATGGTATGGGACTCACATGAGGCCCTCGAAAGTGTGGAGAAATGCGATAATTAGGCCGGCCGCGGTGGTCTCGCGGTTCTAGGCGCGCAGTCCGGAACCGCGCGACTGCTACGGTCGCAGGTTCGAATCCTGCCTCCTTAGGTTAGTTAGGTTTAAGTAGTTCTAAGTTCTAGGGGACTGATGACCACAGCAGTTGAGTCCCACAGTGCTCAGAGCCATTTCAACCATTTTTTTACGATATTTAGAGATTAATTTCGAATGCAAAACAGATGGACAGAGTTACGATCTAAATTCTTGAGTGCAACAGCAGATTGGCACAAAAGTGTACGGCTTTATGGTACTGGACGTGGATCACTAGTTCTTGAGTTGATTTACTAGTCATGCGTTAACAGTTCTGTTGATCACATTAGTAACCTCAAAGTGATTTGATAACATACCAAAACGTGTGAGTCATATTGCTACCTTATAGTCTGTGATGGTACAGAAGTCAACAACTGCAGCTTACACACTTGGTGTCATGTTTACATAGCATGCCAAAATAGCAGACTATAATACCAGTTGACAACATGGTGAGGTACTGCAGTACCAGGGAAAGAAGCATTACTTACGCAATACGAGTAACACACAATCATCTAAAGGCAATAGTGCTGTGGTTTTAATATCACAATATTAAACAGTTGTGGAGCTTCCCTGGGCCATAACAGCATCGTACATGAAACAACCTTCGGATTTTACATTCTGTTTTGAATGTAGCATTTAACATGAGATAAGGATCCAAGAAGGGAGAGGAAGCTCATATTGTCATGACCCCCCACGCATCATAGCAGAGAATGCATTTTAGTAAAATCTTTTACATTTTTTACAAATGTCAGTTTCCAAGTTTCTCGTGTAACATGCACAGAATAAAGTACCAAGAAAATTGAGAGCCTCGAGTTAAGTGAGGAATTCAAGAAAAACGGAAGCCATATTTATCACAAGATACCTTTCAGTTTCTTGCCCACGTGTATAAACTTAGGTCCTGACCGTCTGCGGAAAGCGTTCCAGTCAGTGTACTGCTGCAGAAGGTATACGGGCGATCTTATCGTTACTTATGCCTTTCATCCCGTACATAGTTTCTATTCATATACGTACATGCCATCCTACTGGTCGCAACAACTCGATATCTGATTCATAATATGATTCGGTCAACAAGTAAAATTCCTCATACTCGAAAGGTACACGCTCATTAAGCAGTGCATAATTATATGTAAAAACAGTATGTAAGCGAACGACCTGGTGTGCAAGGACTATATAAAATGTCCCACCTTTGTTATTTTACGTCTGCACGATCTCTGAATATGTAATCGGTTATATGTATCAACTATTGCTTTTTAATGTTTTTGCTGTATATTTGCCAATAATAAATATTTGCGCTAGTGGGCTCTAGGTAATGTTTATTAAATTGTCAGACACTTAACAGCCAGCTGAGCGTACCACTTTATACGGCCAGAATCTCTGACCACTCACAGCAGTATTAATCATTTGCTACACCGATATTTAATTTCAGTTATTTTCTGACTCGTATGAAGCTGTACTAGACGTAAGTGGTATAGAGAGTTTTATTTCCTCTCATACCTTCCTTTCTGGGTAATGTCACAACCAGTTTTTTGTTACACTTGTATTAAAAAAAAGAAAAGAAAAGAAAAAACAAATATTTTCCTACCAATCTACATCTTAATCATAACTCTGCAAGCCAACTGACGGTGTGTGGCGGAGGGGACTTATGGTACCAGTAAATTGCTCTCCATCCCTGTTCCACTCGCGAACGGCACGTGGGAAGAATTTCTCGAATTTTCTCGTTGTCGTCACGAGACGTATGTGAGAAGAAGTAACACGTTGTCAGACTCATTCCGGAAAGTGTCTTCTCGAAATTCCCGTAGGAAACGTCTTCGTGATGCACAGAGCCTCTCTGGTAACATCTGCACTAGAGTTTGTTGAGCATCTATGCAATACTCTCGCGAGCACTGAACGTTCCCGTGACGAAACGCTTCGCTCTTCATTGGTTCGACTCAGTCTCTTTTATCAGTCCTACCAGGTAAGGGTTCCAGAGTAATGAAAATACTGAAGAATCGGTCGAACAAGCGCCTTTTAAGGCACTGCTTCAGTGGATGAATTACATTTCCTTAAGATTCTGTCTGTGAATCTGTCTGTTTCCACCTGTGCACCACTCATCAATCCTCTGTGGGTCGTTCTGCAAATCGTTACTGTGTTCTGGTGTTGCTACGTTCTTACAGACTAGACTACTGCATCATCAGCGAACAGCATTAAAGAGCTTTCGACGCATTCTTCTGGATCATTTATTTGCATTTTAAACTGTAATGGCTCAACCACATTTCCTTAGGGTACTCCCAAAATTATCTTTTCATCTGTCGATTTAGTTCCGTTAAGAGCAGACTGTTGAGTCCTGTCTTCAAGAATGTACTCACATCCAGTCGCAGATCTGGTCAGATACTCGGCAAGCTCGTATTTTTTTTCACTAAGCGACAGTGCGCGACAGCATCAGATGCCTTCCTGATGTTCAGGATCAGGCATCAATCTGAGAGCCGGTGTGTACAACGCTGCGAATGTCATAGAGGAACAGAGCGAGCGGATTTTCGCAAGATGTCTGTTTGCGGAATCCATGTTGATTTTTATAAGGGAGATACTCGTTCTCCTAAAACTTTATAACTCTTGAGCATAAAGTATGTTCTATAATTCTACAATAGATTGGTGACAACGATCATCATCATCACCATTTTCTTTGGGCCTTTGTCCCACGTCAACCCGGGGTTGGCCTTGTTACTATGGATTTGGAGGTGTTTGTCGCCCCCCCCCCCCCCCCCCCCCCCCGGAACACCACGGGACAGAAGTAGTGTACCCCAGCTGTCTGCGTCTAGTGTAAGCCATGAAACAGTGCGAACGTTTTCAGATGTCTGGGAATCGTGTAACTGAGGTGGAACGTGGGGACCAGCCCGGTATCCACCTAGCGGGATGTGGAAAGCCGCCTGAGAGCCACATCCAGGCTGGTTGGCGCTGACAGCGGTATAGGCATATAATTATGTGCATCTGTCCTACGAGCCTTCTTGAAACCAGGAGTAACCTGCAATTTTTAAGGTCACTAGGTACCCTTTGTTGCTCTAGTGACCTACAATAAATTACTGCTACAGGTGGACCAAATTCTTTCGCATAATCTTTGCAGAATCTTATACATATCTCATCTGGTCCTGATGCCTTTTCACTGCTAAGCGATTACAGTTGTTTTTATCTCAATATCTGCAATTTCTAAGTTGTTACGATGACTGAAAGGAGGGACTGCGTTACGATATTCCATTGTGAAACAATTTCGGATGAGCAAATTTAGTATTTCGGTCTTCTCTCTATCCTTTTCCGTTCCGGTGCCTTTATTGTCGCTGAGCAACTGAATGGATGATTTGGAATCGCTTACTAATTTTACGTAAGACCAAAAACCTCATAGGATTTTTAGTGAGGCCGGATGACAAAATTTTCCTTCAAAGTCAATGAACACTTCTCTCATTGAAAACATAACGCTCATTTTGACATCGTTCAACATTATTTGCCAGCTAGTCTTTGACTTCTCGTGAATGAAGTCGCAATCTGATCCAATCCACGGCAAGCTTGTATTTTTTTCCACTTGGCTGACATCGAGGAACGCGGATTCAACCTGAGCGCCGGTGCCTATAGCGCTGTGGATCTCATGGAGAAACAGAGAGAGATGATTTTTGCAAGGTCTCTATTTTCGGAATCCATGTTGATTCTTATAGAGGAGATTTTGAAACGTCCCCTTAGAACAATTGTGCATGACTGTGTTTAAACTGACACACAATATTTTTCGCGCAACGCAATCTGACTTTCAAAAAACCCTACAAAAGAATGGTCCTGACTTACGTTAACCTATACATTTCACAAATCACTTACCTCACCTAAAATCTTCGTTACTCGAACTACTGCAATACAGCGAGCGCCACTACTGCTAGCTAACTAAAAGATTCAAACTACGGAAGTCACTAACTACTGATAGGCATAGTTAGCGAATGAAAGATTTTAATAGAGAACAAACAATGTATTTACCTTAATAGTCACAATATACAGGGTGTTTCAAAAATGACCGGTATATTTGAAACGGCAATACAAACTAAACGAGCACCGATAAAAATACACCGTTTGTTGCAATATGCTTGAGACAACAGTACATTTTCAGGCAGACAAACTTTCGAAATTACAGTAGTTACAATTGTCAACAACAGATGGCGCTGCGGTCTGGGAAACTCTATAGTACGATATTTTCCACATATCCACCATGCGTAGCAATAATATGGCGTAGTCTCTGAATGAAATTACCCGAAACCTTTGACAACGTGTCTGGCGGAATGGCTTCACATGCAGATGAGATGTACTGCTTCAGCTGTTCAATTGTTTCTGGATTCTGGCGATACACCTGGTCTTCAAGTGTCCCCACAGCAAGAAGTCACAGGGGTTCATGTCTGGCGAATAGGGAGGCCAGTCCACGCCGCCTCCTGTATGTTTCGGATAGCCCAAAGCAATCACACGATCATCGAAATATTCATTCAGGAAATTAAAGACGTCGGACGTGCGATGTGGCTGGGCACCATTTTGCATAAACCACGAGGTGTTCGCAGTGTCGTCTAAGGCAGTTTGTACCGCCACAAATTTACGAAGAATGTTCAGATAGCATGATGCAGTAATCGTTTCGGATCTGAAAAATGGGCCAATGATTCCTTTGGAAGAAATAGCGGCCCAGACCAGTACTTTTTGAGGATGCAGGGACGATGGGACTGCAACATGGGGCTTTTCGGTTCCCCATATGCGCCAGTTCTGTTTATTGACGAAGCCGTCCAGGTAAAAATAAGCTTCGTCAGTAACCCAAATGCTGCCCACATGCATATCGCCGTCATCAATCCTGTGCACTATATCGTTAGCGAATGTCTCTCGTGCAGCAATGGTAGCGGCGCTGAGGGGTTGCCGCGTTTGAATTTTGTATGGATAGAGGTGTAAACTCTGGCGCATGAGACGATACGTGGACGTTGGCGTCATTTGGACCGCAGCTGCAACACGGCGAACGGAAACCTGAGGCCGCTGCTGGATCACCTGCTGCACTAGCTGCGCGTTGCCCTCTGTGGTTGCCGTACGCGGTCACCTTACCTTTCCAGCACGTTCATCGGTCACGTTCCCAGTCCGTTGAAATTTTTCAAACAGATCCTTTATTGTATCGATTTTCGGTCCTTTGGTTACATTAAACCTCCGTTGAAAACTTCGTCTTGTTGCAACAACACTGTGTTCTAGGCAATGGAATTCCAACACCAGAAAAATCCTCTGTTCTAAGGAATAAACCATGTTGTCCACAGCACACTTGCACGTTGTGAACAGCACACGCTTAGAGCAGAAAGACGACGTACAGAATGGCGCACTCACAGACTGCGTTGTCTTCTATACCTTTCACATCACTTTGCAGCGCTATCTGTTGTTGAAAATTGTAACTACTGTAATTTCGAAAGTTTGTCCGCCTGAAAATGTACTGTTATCCCAAGAATATTGCAACAAACGGTGTATTTCTATCGCTGCTCGTTTAGTTTTTATTGCCGTTTCAGATATACCGGTCATTTTTGAAACACCATGTATATAGCAGTTCGTGACATCCAGTCTTACAAATTACAAAACTCCGCCGTCTCTCTCCCCACATCCACCACTGCTGGCGGCTCACCTCCAACTGCGCAACACCACCTGCTGTTAGCATCCAGCTGCCGCTGCCCAACACTACAATGGCGAGTATTACAACAATGCCAACCAGCCACTGACTGCACACAGAACAGCCAGTGTTTTTTTCTACAGAGCATTACGTGGCGGTGGCGTTACCAATAGAAAAACCTAAACAGCCTATTTACAATTTTCGTTCTGCAAAAACATCATAAGTCCTGAACATAAAATTTACATAGCAGTTTTCTCACACGGCTATGAAACCATGGTGAGTCTTTCCCATCCCTTAAGACCTTGCTCTGAAAATGCATATTGAACAGTGCTTTTGAATAAAGTAAGACATAACAGTATCTTCTTGTCCATTAAGTTCTTTTAGTATAAATGTAATATCCGAATAGAACTTCGTGTCATTCGCTTCCTCACAGTTTAATTCTTTAAAATTTTATTTATGCTAGTGATGACCTCTATGTAGCGCCTTCCGTTAATCCTTTTAATGTCCACTTAAAAAATTATATTTGTGTTATGAATCAAGTTACTGTCTTCGTGATTTTCTCCTTACTGAAACGATTTCTCCCTTTCTTCGAGCTTTACCCACGAAAAGTCAATATATTTTTAAATGCTTTTTAAATGATTTTGACTTCTATCGTTTCCTTATGACCGAAAGGGATCGTGAATACACCAGTAGACTAAATAATGACAAGTCTACAGTTATTTCAACATTTAACGAAAATTAGCATTTTCCTAAATAATGTCAGGTAGGAATGCACTCTGCTGTAATCAAGTTCTACAATTAATTGTTTATGCAAGGCTTTACCACTTCAGGCGTCGGCGCCTAAGTAACGCTGTGTCCTATCACTTCACACAGAAGTGGGCGGATACCCGATTCAGCCTCCCATTAAGTGAAAGTCGCACTGAATGCTGTCCCATTTAATGGCTGCTTAACGTCAATAAAGAAATGAGGCATTCGTTAGTTTTAATTTCTTTGTCGAGTTAAAGGCAATTAGCGATTGCTAACAATTCAAAAATTCCTGGATTTTTCAGGGAAAACAACAAAATGAGCTAGAATGTGATTTTCACTCTGCAGCGGTGTGTGCGCTATTATGTAACTTCCTGGCAGATTAAAACTGAGTGCCGGACCGAGACTCGAACTCGGGATATTTGCCTTTCGCGGGCAAGTGCTCTACCATCTGTAGTAAACTGCCAGTCAACATCTACATCTACATCCATACTCCGCAAGCCACCTGACGGTGTGTGGCGGAGGGTACCTTGAGTACCTCTATCGGTTCTCCCTTTTATTCCAGTCCCGTATTGTTCGTGGAAAGAAGGATTGTCGGTATGCTTCTGTGTGGGCTCTAATGTCTCTGATTTTATCCTCATGGTCTCTTCGCGAGATATACGTAGGAGGGAGCAATATACTGCTTGACTCCTCGGTGAAGGTATGTTCTCCAAACGTCAACAAAAGCCCGTACCGAGCTACTGAGCGTCTCTCCTGCAGAGTCTTCCACTGGAGTTTATCTATCATCTCCGTAACGCTTTCGCAATTACTAAATGATCCTGTAACGAAGCGCTCTGCTCACCGTTGGATCTTCTGTATCTCTTCTATCAACCCTATCTGGTACGGATCCAACACTGCTGAGCAGTATTCAAGCAGTGGGAGAACAAGCGTACTGTAACCTACTTCCTCTGTTTTCGGATTGCATTTCCTTAGGATTCTTCCAATGAATCTTAGTCTGGCATCTGCTTTACCAACGATCAACTTCGTATGATCATTCCATTTTAAATCACTCCTAACGCGTACTCCCAGATAATTTATGGAATTAACTGCTTCCAGTTGCTGACCTGCTACTGTGTAGCTAAAATGATAAGGGATCTATCTTTCTATGTATTCGGAGCACATTACACTTGTCTACATTGAGATTCAATTGCCATTCCCTGCACCATGCGTCGATTCGCTGCAGATCCTCCTGCACTTCGGTACAATTTTCCATTGTTGCAACCTCTCGATACACCACAGCATCGTCTGCAAAAAGCCTCAGTGAACTTCCGATGTCATCCACCAGGTCATTTATGTATATTGTGAATAGCAATGGTCCTATGACACTCCCCTGCCGCACACCCGAAATCACTGTTACTTCGGAAGACTTCTCTCCATTGAGAATAACATGCTGCGTTCTGTTATCTAGGAACTCCTCAATCCAATCACACAATTGATCTGATAGTCCGTATGCTCTTACTTTGTTGATTAAACGACTGTGAGGAACTGTATCGAACGCCTTGCGGAAGTCAAGAAACACGGCATCTACCTGTGAACCCGTGTCTATGGCCCTCTGAGTCTCGTGGACGAATAGCGCGAGCTGGGTTTCACAGGACCGTCTTTTTCGAAACCTATGCTGATTCCTACAGAGTAATCTCCAGAAAAGTGATTATCCTCGAACATAATACGTGTTCCAAAATTCTACAACTGATCGACGTTAGAGATATAGGTCTATAGTTCTGCACATCTGTTCGACGTCCCTTCTTGAAAACGGGGATGACCTGTGCCCTTTTCCAATCCTTTGGAACGCTACGCTCTTCTAGAGACCTACGGTACACCGGTGCAAGAAGGCGGACAAGTTCCTTCGCGAATTCTGTGTAAAATCGAACTGGTATCCCATCAGGTCCAGCGGCCTTTCCTCTTTTGAGCTATTTTAAATGTCATCTGTTTCGATATCTACCATTTTGTCATCTGTACGACAATCTAGAGAAGGAAGTACAGTGCAGTCTTTCTCTGTGAAACAGCTTTGGAAAAAGACATTTAGTATTTCGGTCTTTAGTCTGTCATCGTCTGTTTCAGTACCATTTTGGTCACAGAGTATCTGGACATTTTGTTTTGATCCACTTACCGCTTTGACATAACACCAAAATTTCTTAGGATTTTCTGCCAAGTCAGTACATAGAACTTTACTTTCGAATTCACTGAACGCCTCTCGCATAGCCCTCATCACACGACATTTCGCTTCGAGTAATTTTTGTTTGTCTGCAAGGCTTTGGCTATGTTTATGTTTGCTGTGAAGTTCCCTTTGGTTCCGCAGCAGATTTCTAACTCGTTGTACCACGGTAGCTCTTTTCCATCTCTTACGATCTTGCTTGGCACATACTCATCTAATGCATAGTGTACGTTGGTTTTGAACTTTGTCCACTGATCCTCAACACTGTTTGTACTTGAGGCAAAACTTTTGTGTTGAGACGTCAGGTACTCTGTAATCTGCTTTTTGTCACTTTTGCTAAACAGAAAAATCTTCCTACCTTTTTTAAAATTTCTGTTTACGGCTGAAATCATCGATGCAGTAACCGCTTTATGATCGCTGATTCCGAGTTCTGCATTAACTGATTCAAATAGTTCGGGTCTGTTTGTCACCAGAAGGTCTAATATGTTATCGCCACGAGTCGGTTCTCTGTTTAAATGCTCAAGGTAGCATTCAGATAAAGCACTTAAAAAAATTTCACTGGATTCTTTGTCCCTGCCACTCGCTATGAACGTTTGAGTCTCCCAGTCTATATCATGCAAATTAAAATCTCCACCGAGAACTATAACATGGTGGGGAAATCTAATCAAAATATTTTCCAAATTATCCTTCAGAGCTCAGCCACAGCAGTTTCTGAGCCAGGGGGCCTATAGAGACATCCAATTGCCATGTCTGAGACTGCTTTAACCGTGACCTTCACCCAAATTATTTCACATTTCGGATCTCCGTCAATTTCCTTCGATACTATTGCACTTCTTATCGCTATAAACACGCCTCCCCCTTCACTGTCCAGCCTGTCTCTGCGGTATACATTCCAATCTGAGTAACAATCATTTAAGGTTTTACCAACCAAATGTTACCAATAAAGTAAGTTTAAACTTAACAGAAATTAAATGATCTCACCATAATTTTTGGAAACCGTACTAACTTTAGAAACTTGTTGAAAAATATGCGGACTTAAAAAAAACACAATACCAAAAAAATATAATTTAGAGCAATGAAATCTGCACAATACATTTGTCCAGGTTTAATATTTATGTAATTAACATTACCAAAAAAAAAAAAATGGTTCAAATGGCTCTGAGCACTATGGGACTTAACAACTGTGGTCATCAGTCCCCTAGAACTTAGAACTACTTAAACCTAACTAACCTAAGGACATCACACACATCCATGCCCGAGGCAGGATTCGAACCTGCGACCGTAGCAGTCGCGCGGTTCCGGACTGCGCGCCTAGAACCGCTAGACCAACGCGGCCGGCATTAACATTACAAGACCACAGGTTATCTAAGTGCGAGATAAGTCATTGCAAATGTGAAATGCTGGTATCTTAATAGCCGGTGTAACCATCAGAATGTTGAATGTAAGGAGGAAGTCGTGCATGCATTGTGTTGTAGAGGTGTTGCGCTTGGTCAGTCGATACAGGGACGATTAATGCCGGTTGTGGATGATGCTGGAGTTGTCGTCCGATGATGTCCCATATGTGCTCAACTGGAAACTTACCTAGTGATCGAGCAGGTCAAGGTAACATGTTCACACGCTGTACATTATGTTGGGCTACAACAGCGTTACTTGTGTGGGCGTTATCTTATTGGAAAACACCCCCTGGAATTCTGTTCATGAATTGCAGCCGAACAGAGTGTGTGTGTTGGGGCTTATGGGCGCTCAACATCGAGGTCATCAGCGCCCCAGCAGAACAGATCCAGTCACCAGACTGAAGTACAAATTTACAGTCAGGTTGAATGGATGAACCACGAGAGGGGTCCTGCAGCCATATGAAGTAGCACTACAGACCATAATTCAAGGTGTAAGTGCAGTACGTCTAGTACATATATAGGTTGGTTGCAAGGCCTCAACTGGCTCCCTTCTGACCAACACATGGCCATCAGTACCACCAAGACAGAACTAGCTTCCATGAGAAAACACAAAAAACCTCCACGTTGCCCTCCAATGAGCTCTCGATTGACACCGCTGAAGTCGGAGATGGTGGTGGTTTCGAGTCAGTGGAATGCACATTTACATCGAGTCTGGCTCGGAGCTGTCCATGAAGTAACCTATTTATGACAGTCCCTGTCGTCACTTGTCCATTGCCTCAGAAAGCTTGTGTGCGATATGTCCACGGTGAGGTGTGTTACTGTGTACATGCAGTTCTGCCGCACTCTCGCAAAGATGCTGTGCGATGCGACAGAGCCATACTGCAAACAGGATGGTCTTCCTTCTCGGTAGTGTCACATGGCCATCTGGACCCGCTCTTCTTGCAGCTGTACATTCTCGTGACCACCGCTGCCAGCAATCACGTACAGTTGCTACATTTCTGACGAGTTTTTTCGCATCAGCAACATCCAGTCCTATTGCATCGACCTAGTTCAAAATCAATGAGGTGTTGATACAGCGTGTATTTTATGCAAACCTGGTTTGCATCCTCTTACTGGTGCTCCTAGCGTCAGTCTTATGCGACTGGCGCGAAATATGCATAGACATCATGTTTCAGATGCAGAAACACGCTTACCAACTTTCATTTATGTCGCACCACTCCTTCTTGGGGCTGTGATTTTTTTTTCCATCACTGTAACTCGGCAACCTTCGTAGATGGAAGGCAAGCTCTAGAGATAACTTACCACAGTCAGACAAATCGACTGTGCTCCGTCTCAAAATAGCCCACAGTCAGGACCAAAACCATAATGCCTAAGAGCCATACTAAATTACCGGTAACCATCAAATTTGAACAAACGAGCAGCGCTGCTTACGCTTTTTAACGATTTACGCACATTGCGTATGACGACATCCAATGTGTGGCTCTGAGCACTATGGGACTTAACAGCTGTGGTCTTCAGTCCCCTAGGACTTAGAACTACTTAAACCTAACCAACCTAAGGACATCACACACATCCATGCCCGTGGCAGGATTCGAACCTGCGACCGTAGCAGTCGCAGCCAATGTGTGTTCCAGGGTCCGACTACGGGCTGTTTGCGCTTAGGTTTCAGCATGAGTGGAAAACATTCGGCACCTACAATTCGCAACAATTAACATCAAGAAATCAGAAAGATAATACTTACATGTTTTATCAGTTGTATCATCAGGACAAGGCGCTCATTCACGTTGTGACTTCATCTGGTGCCCACAAATCCCCCACGGTTAGGGAGTACACTGGTAGGAATGTCAGTCAACAAGAAGTTGAGTAAGCGAGGACGGAAATGGAAAGAACTGTCCACTACGGAAAGAACAACAACATGAAAACTGAATTCCCAAATGTAGACTGAAGCGAACGTAAAAAAAAAAAAATTAAAAAAAATTACAAACTCTCATATCCACACTCTGTAGAAATGTTTCCATTTGCAGTGCTACGTGAAATACTGATAATGGTAATTACTAATTAGATACTTCGATTTTACACCGTGTAAATTTTCATGTCTAGATTGTGAGAGATTGTCGCTATTATACAGGAAGTTTCAAACCTTCTGGATCTAATTGAAACAATTGATAGTGCGTCCTCAACCGATTATACTGAGATAGAGAACCAGTCGTCGGAAATGCATATTAATTGTTATGAACATACACAGCGTACACCACATAGCAGTATAGCTGACAGCAGGGAACCTCCCATAAACATTTTTTTTTACACAGTCTAGCCCTGGAGATTTGAAATAGTACAAGTGTGTTAAATCACAACGGAACTATAATTTTCCGCTGCGGCAGCACAAGTGAACGGGAGAATGGGTCGCCAACTTGATGTGACGGGCAGGAGGTACTGTATGTTTGTGTGTGTGTACACAGTATACCCAAGAATACTGAACACACGTTCATAGAGCAGCCACAAAGCAACTGTTCGAACGTTGCGGCTAGCAGCATTTGAAAACATGATGTCATAGTCACGAAGACTACCGACTTGTGCCAATATGTATGAAGCAGAACGATGGAGCAAAGTGACACTGGTACGGCGGCAGGCAGTGGCAGCTGTTGTTTATATTGGAACCTTGTGGTGTTATGGTTTTGATTATAAGATATTATGCTTTAAAAACCTGAATTTCAGAACAGTATTTCCTAAAAAATGATTTCTCATCGTAATTCTGTAATTATTCAAAGCAATGGCCGCCAGTCTCAGTGTGTGTACCGCAACGGCGCACACAGATCTGCCTCACTCTCGTAAAGATTCCGGGTGTCTTCCGTACACTGAAATAGGCAGCGGGTGATATACATCGTACACCCCAGACCAGCAAAAATGCTTACAGTACACAACTTAGGTCACAGCACGTGTGTCATGTGACGACTGCTTACATGGCACCGGCGTGTTAATCTGTGCTGCACCCACCGCGCTACCCCTGTCGTCACTTTTCCATCGCATCAGAAAGCCTGCGTGTGATGTGTCCGTGGTGAGGTGTGTTACTACTCTTCTGTCCAGTGTATAAAACGTTATTCGACACGAGAATTTGGAGACGTGCATTTAATGAAGTGTTCTGCAGGTTATAGCTGCCGTAATGCAGCAGGAACATACAGGGAACCCATTCCCAATAGGCGTAATCCTAACTGGAAGAAGTTTATCTCCGTGGATATCAACTTACGAAAGCTGGGGTCGTTCACAACACAGAGAACCGACGAAGGTTCCAACCAAAGGGTTGTTCAAACACCACACTTTGAAGAGGTGATGTCAGATTGTGTGGTCAAACAGGCAAGAATGAGTACCCGACAACTTGCCAGTGACACACACACTTCGAAGCATACAACGTAGAGAGTATTGATGGAACAGGTCTTACACCCCCATCATAAGGAACGTGTACGAGCGCTGGAACCAACAGGTTTTTATCCTCGTGTTTACATCTGCCAGTGGATTATCCACTGTAGTGCTGAACTTAATCCAGTTTGTCTTGTTCACGGATGAGGTCTCATTCTCCCGTGATGGTGTTTTCAAAAGCCGCAACAGCCCTGTCTAAAGCGAGGAAAATCCGCGCGCCACTCCATATCGGTGGACGCCAGCAACGATTCTCTGTCAGCGTATGAACGGGCATTATCCAAGATCAGGTAATAGTGCTCAGCATTACTTGCGGTTCGTGGGAAATGTGCTGCCAGAGTTCTTGAAGACGGTACACTTGTTGTCTGTGAACGGATTTGGTTTCAACACGACGGTGTTCCAGCTCATTTCGATGTTAATATCAGTGAGCACCTGGACAACATGTACCCTCATTGCTGGATTGGAAGTGGAGATCCTGCCTCATGGTTCAAATGGCTCTGAGCACTATGGGACTTAACACCTGCCTCATGGCCAGCATTCTCGTCGGATCTCGCACATCTGGACTTTCTCCTCTGGAGTTACGTCAAGACACTGGCGTATGAAAACCCTTAGAAACGGATTAAGATCTGCTTGCTAGTGTCCAAGCTCCCTCTCACCTGGCACAACAAACAACAGGGATCTCTGAAAGAGTGCAGCAGAACTACATGTGCAGTTGAATGCATGCGTTGAGACTGGAGGTCGTCACTTTGAATAGTTACAATGAGCTACGTGTATTACAATGAGCTACATGTACATTTCTGTTGCGTAGTGCATGTCCATAACTCAATAAATATGCTTTTCCGACCATGGGTTCCCTAAATCAATGCAATTGGGTGTGAGGCCACTACAACCTCTTTCAGTTTGACCCGAAAGGTCTGAGATGCACTATAGTTCCTAAATCAGTTGCTCAACAAGCACACCCCTAAAGGTTTTGGACGAAATGTTTTCAAATAATGTATTTTTCTGAATGGCAACTTATTGTGCAAAAGTGATGTACAAAGCAGTGATATGAATAAATTAGTATTAATATCATTATGTTGAATAGTTTTACATTTAGTTTATTATTATTATAATCATAAGAATCTGTACAATGTTAAAATTTGGGAGTGCAACAAAGTTATATTGTGGGTGAGATGACTGTAGCAAACTCCCTAGAACTGAACCCAGAATGCGCATCTTTTCAACATAAAGTATGGTGTTGCCTTGCTCACCTCAAATGTGTCAGTGGTAGTACTTCCGTCGTATAAATCTGCTGGAACTATCCTGTCAGCATAGAAAAGCTAATATTTCGTTTGTGTTCGACATTTTGTACTTATTGGACGATTTATTCAGGGAGCCCACATCGGGTCCCCAGCGGAGGACCTGCAGTACTTTCTGCACTCGAGCACCAGCCTGGAGGTGCTGCAGCAGCACACAGACCTGCTCCTGTCTGAATACCACAGCACCCTGCAGCACACACTGCGGGCCCTGGGGCTGCAGCAGCAGGCGGACGCCTACCCACTGGAGCAGCTGATGAGAGAGATGGAGCAGCTGGCACCAGTAGGAGTCTTCTGCACCTACAACCTGCTGCCTGTCATGCTGAACCTAGCGGCAGTCGATTTCGACCTCGATACATCGTCACCTAGCTATGCAGCTAACGCAGAGAAGCTGTTACAGAAATGCTTCACAAACCCTGAATATTTGGCATTTGCTCTATATTTGACACCACTTTTTGATAAGAGTGGTCTTCTTGAAAGTTATTAGACTTCTAATTGACATTCTGTTCAGGATGAATTTGAAGTATGCTGAAGTATTAATACCTTCCTAATAATAAGTTCTATGTGAAGACTGTTGATGCCAGGTGGAGAGCAATGAATGCTGCAATGCCTATTAGCATACTTTAAGTAATAAATCTACCAAGATATTTTGCTCGCTTATTTCACTTCCATTTACACACTTCTTTTCTGTGTATAATGCGTATCTTTTAGCTGTAATATTTTACGAAACTTCTACATTTTTAATGTGGATATTAACTTCTCGTAAGTGGTATGTATGTCAGCTCATTATGTGTATGTTTTAGATCTTGATGTTTGTCATGCAATATATTTTGTAGTACACCCGATGTATCAGGATGCAGTAACATCTAGAATATTTCTCTACACATTCTACAGATTTGTACTGTAGACAAATGTTGCAAATTTTCTGTGTGTGATGTGCTGCCATGATAGCAGAACTTCGACATAAAAATACCACAATTTATTGTGACAAATTAGATTTATTTTAAGAGATTGAAGACTATTGTCTTTCACATACAAATGGAATATGAAGAATTTTTCCTTTTGGTGTGAAGAAGGAAGATGAGGAATTTACATCCTGTCAACAACGAGGGCATTAAATATTCATTTTATAAATTCAAACAGCTTTGTCTTACTGTAACGAATACTTATTTATGTTAGAGCTGAGTTTCACTTTTTATATTAAGGTATGTTCAGTCACTTTCATCAGGAAAAACAATTTTTTTATGTGCAGTACTCATAGATTAGGAAACAATTCACATTAAAATTGTTATATTAATAAGTTATTGTTCAGTTATTTTTTTTTGCTGGAGAAGCTGATTCCATATAAAAGTAAAAAAAAAATCTTTGAAAAATTTTGTCAAAATACTGCATGATGCAGATGTAAGAAAACTGATCTTCCGATATCAACTTAAGCCAGTCAAAAATTCAAAAACCAAAGAACGCAGTGAGACCCACAACAACTGTTAGAAAAGCTTCCACTTACAAGCTTATGGGCTATGTGTTAAAATTACTGTCTGAAAACTTACAATTACAGGAAGACAGAATCAAATAAGATCCCTTATACCAAATCCAACATATAAAAACTGCAGGAATAATGACACAGAAACACATCTTCTCTCATTAGTAAAGAAATTATGTGTTCCAGTATGCCAGCAACAGAGACAATAAACGTTATCGAAAAAGACCTGAAAACGTACAACAGATGAAGGAAATACTCACATTACCACTGCTTATAATGGAACTTTTAAGACTACCTTTTATTTACCAGAGGACAGATCACCAATGGAACCTCCAGATTTGGGAACGTTAGCAAATATTTTTATAAAATTCTGGACAGTTAATTTTTTCGAAATTAGTTGCAAAACATATTGTACTAGTTCAGATGGATGGATGACATCTTCTTAATAGATGAATCACAAACGAAAATTGTTAAACTATGGGCTGAGCTAAACAAGCTATGTAAGAAAATAAAATTCACAATTGATAAAGAACAAAATAATCAAATTAAATTTCCAGAGAAAACAATTATAAAACAATACATCAAACACATAATCGAAATTTAACGTAAACCCACAGTTGACACGGTCATCTACCAAATCTTGAACCCCTCTAAAACCCAAAAGAACTAGCACTTAGAAATACCCTATGTTCTATAGACACCAGTATGGTGGCACTCAACAAACAAAAGTACAAAAATAATTAGACATCAAATGGCAGCTACCCATAAACAATGGATACAATAATAGTATAGTTACAAAGCTCTGCAACAACAGTACACTATACAATAACTGTAAACACAAAGCCACATACAACAACAAAATGTAACGAAACACAAGCACACCCCTCATAATAAAACAAAGATTAATCAGCAAAATGTGTGAAAAGAGACAAGCTGGTGCACAAAAGTATAAAGACACAAACCCACTCATGAAGTCACCAATATTTTCAAAAGACAAGCGATAAATGCAGCATATATAACAGATAATTCAATCCAAATATACATTCCAAAACTGACAAAAGACATAGCCTTATACCAGAAAGCAGATGCATATTAACTACAACGCACCACATGTGATGGAAGGTAAGAGCGACAAAAAGGACAACGTTTGTCTGATATAAAGAACACATGAGATCCTGAAAGTACAGAACAAATTATTCCACGTTTCCAGAACACCTCGAAGAACATAACCACTAGTGAACCTCTAGGGAAGAAAACAGTCAGAATAAACAATAAAATATGGCTTCTAATCTCGCACAAAAATTATCGGACACAAAAAAACGAAGCCGAAAAGAAAATCTTACTGAACGACCAACTGTGAGCCACAATTCACTATCTGCATTAACATACAAAATAGGTCAATAACACCCTAAAGGATGATCATCAGAATAATGCCACACAACGGTTTTCCTTCACACTTCCCTGATACTCTCCAAATAAACTCTAAGCCAAAACCCTAATCCAAACATCTACATCTTTTTAGCTGTTCTCTTAGAGGTACTAGATCCACATTCAACTTTCTGCAACTCTCTCACTGACTAGTCACAATCCTATCCTCACATGTGTCTTAACATAATGCTAATTCCTAGGGAGAAAAAGATCACTTGCATCCACATATATAAACAAACACTCCTACACACACACACACACACACACACACACACCTATAGTATCAATTGAAACTGCAACCAAGAGGATAGGTTCGTATAATCCAATTTTCTAGAATTTTCTTTAGTTTCATTGCCATAGATTTCTGTCGTAATTAACACCACATTGGAAAATTATTATTTTGTTGTGTTTTGATTATGTGAGTGTTTTGTAGAGACAGAGAGTGAATGAAGAACATACGTAAAGTGAGAATGTGATATTTTATTAAAACTATGTAAATGTAAGAGTGAGGAAGTTGTTGTGTTAAAGGGGAATTTGTGACTTATTTCCGAGTGTAAAGAGCAGCCAGAAGGGGCATTGAGTATTAAATTTATCAGTAATTTATACTGCGAAAAGTAATCGTATTTTGTTTTGATTACGTTTTATCTAGTTTTGGAATTACGAGATTTCTGGTCTAAATTATGTATGGTAATCTGATTGGCGGAGTATAGAGGTGCTCGAGATGATGTGATTGGCTGCCTCACATATTAACCAATAGAAATTCAGCATATGCCGCGCGTCTGAGTAGGGCTTGTTGCCTCAGTTCTATGAGCCAAGATAGTCGCTCGGGAGCCGTCTTCCGGTAAACACCTATGTTAAATCGCGTTAATCATAGTTATACCAAAATGAAGAACGCCGCACATTTGATAGTTTCTCGTGTAGTCGATGAAAAGCGACTACAGTGTTGAATATTTTGTGAGTGTTTATTTAAGGAGAGATTTGCGTGTGAACATTTCAAGTCGTACATAGACTCCGCGTGGCGTGTTTCGTGCAGATAACGAGACATTATGGCGAGCACATATGTACGATAAGCCTACTGGACGACTGAATGCATTAACTCGCAAATAGTAGTGCGTCAGTGACTGTTTAGGATGTTCAAAATACTGGGTCGGACTACATATCTTCTGGCTGCTTTCTGGCCGTGAACTTCTTCAAAAATGGTTCAAATGGCTCTAAGCACTATGGGACTTAACATCTGAGGTCTTCAGACCCCTAGACTTAGAACTATTTAAACCTAATTAACCTAAGGACATCACACACATCCATTCCCGAGGCAGGATGCGAACCTGCGACCGTAGCAGCAGCGTGATTATGGACTGAAGTGCCTAGAACAGCTTGGCCTCAGAGGCCGGCTGTGAACTTGTAACAGAGACAGTAAGTTGCATAATTGATGTCGGGATATTAAATACCGACTTGGCAGTCATTTTCCGTGTTTTAAAGACAAGAAACCAACTTACAGCGAATATTAGACATTCTTTAACGAGTCATGCAATAATCTCGAACGCCCAATCGTTTGATTAACTTTCAGCTGGACTGGAGTTATGTGGTCTTTCCGTGGTAGATATTTAGTCGAATTTTCGTCAACGCTGCTTTTGTCAGCTAAACTAGTATCTACCATCAGAGAACGAAGGGAAGAAATGCATATTTAGTCCAGAAAGATTAATTAACTCCCTTTCATCTGCGAGATGTAAACAGAGCTGACAATTTGCAGCATAGTCTACATGGACGATTGCGCTCTCGACTTGCTTTAAAGGGTGGTTGAGTTTCGGGTTCCGCTGAATAGGTCAGGTGACCACTGTACACAGGAGGCGGTTACACGGGTAGCAGCGGCTGTGTGACGTGGACTGATCGTTTTCTTTTAGGTTAGAGGGTCTCGGGAAAACACTAAATGGCTTGAGTCACAAACGGTGCAGGCTGAAAATAGGAAGAACGTAGATACAGGGACCATCGGTATAACAGTTGTAAATTGTCGTAGCTGTGTTGAGAAATTACCAGAGCTCCAAGCGTTAATAGAATGCACTGGTTCTCAAATCTTTATAGGCACTGAAAGCTGGCTAAAACCGGAGATAAGCTCAGCAGAAATTTTTGCGAAGAACCTAACAGTGTTCCGAAAGGATAGGCTAAACACGATTGCCGGTGGTGTGATTGTTGCTGTTAGAAGTAGTTTATCTTGTCGGGAAATTGAAGTATGTAGTCCCTGTGAGTTAATATGGGCAGAGATCATTGTTGGCAACTGCAATAAAATAGTAATTGGGTCCTTTTACCGACCTAAAAATTCAGATGATACTATCCCAGAAAAGTTCAAAGAAAACTTGAGTCTGATTTCAAACACATACCTTCCTCATACAATTATAGTTGGTGTTGACTTTAATTTACCTCAATATGTTGGCGAAAATACATGTTTAATTCCGGAGGTTTACATAAACGCATTCTCTGAAAATTATTTCGCGCAGTTAGTTCGTGAGCCCACACGAGTAGCAAACGGTTGAAAAAACACACTTGACCTCTTCGCAACAAATAATCCTGAGTCAATAACGAGCATCAAACCGGATACAGGGATTAGTGAACACAGGGTTGTCGTTGCGAGACTGAATATTTTAACCCCCCAAATATACCTATTCAAAAAAGCAGATAAATTCAGTTGACGACTTCCTGAAAGACAATCTCCACTCCTTCCAAATTAACAATGAAAGTGTAGATCAGATGTGGCTTCAATTCTAAGAAATAGTATGTGCTACAATTGAAAGATTTATATCAAATAAATTAACAAACGACGGAACTGATCGTCCTTGGTACACAAAACGGGTACGAATACTGTTGCAGAAACAACGAAACAACCATGCCAAATTTAAACAAAAACACAAAATCCCCAAGATTGGCAATCTTTTACAGAAGCTCGAAATTTAGCTCGGACTTCAATGCGAGATGCTTATAATAGTTTCAACAACAAAACTTTTTGTATGTGAAGTACGCTAGCGGCAGGAAACAATCAATACCTTCTCTGCGCGATAGCAATGGAGATACTATCGAAGACAGTGCTGCCAAAGCAGAATTACAAAACACAGCCTTCCGAAATGCCTTCACAAAAGAAGGCGATGTAAATATTCGAATCAGGAACAGCTGCCGACAGCAGTAACGTAGGAGTAAATATCCTCGGAGTAGTGAAGCAACTTAAATCACATAATGAAAGCAAGTCTTCTGGTTTAGAGTGTATACCAGCTACGTTACTTTCGGAGTATGATGATGCAATAGCTCCTTACTTAACAATCATACACAACCATTTCCTCGACGAAAGATCCATACTCAAAGACTGGAGAGTTGCACAGATCACACCAATCTTCAAGGTAGGTATTAGGAGTAATCCACTAAATTACAGGCTCATATCATTAACGTCGAATGCAGCAGGATTTTGGAACATTTATTGGTTCGAACATTATGAATTACCGCGAAGAAAATGGTCTATGGACGCACAGTCAACATGGATTTAGAAAACATCGTTCAGGTGAAACACAACTAGCTCCTTACTCGCATGAAGTGCTGAGTGCTACTGACAAAGAATTTCAAATTGATTGCGTATATCTGTATTTCCGGAAGGACACTGTGCCAAACAAGCGGCTTGTAGTGAAATTGCGTGCTTATGGAATAACGTCTTAGTTATGTACTGGATTCGTGATTTCGTGTCAGAGGGTTCACAGTTTATAGTAATTGACGGAAAGTCATGGAGTAAAACAGAAGTGATTTCTGGCGTTCCCCAAGGCAATGTTTTAGGCCCTATGCTTTTCCTTAACAATACACGGTGTTACAAAAAGGTACGGCGAAACTTTTCATGAAACGTTCCTCACACACAAATAAAGAAAAGATGTTATGTGGACATGTGTCCGGAAACGCTTAATTTCCATGTTAGAGCTCATTTTAGTTTCGTCAGTATCTACTGTACTTCCTCGATTCACTGCCAATTGGCCTAATTGAAGGAAAGTAATGTTGACTTCGGTGCTTGTGTTGACATGCGACTCATTGCTCTACAGTACTAGCATCAAGCACATCAGTACGTAGCATCAACAGGTTAGTGTTCATCACGAACGTGGTTTTGCAGTCAGTGCAATGTGAAACGTCCCCTTAGAACAATTTATACACGACTGTGCTTAATCTGACACACAATATTTTTAGCGCAACGCTATCTGACTTTCAATAATCCCTACAAAAGAATGGCCCTGACTAACATTAACCTATACCTTTCACAAATCACTTACCTCACAAAAAATCTTCGTTACTCGAACTACTGCAATACAGCGAGCACCACTACTGCCAGCTAAATAAAAGATTCTGACTACTGAAGGAACTAACTACTGATAGGTATAGTTAGCAAATGAAAGATTTTAATAGAGAACAAACAATGTATTTACCTTAATAGTCATAATATATATGATAGTTCATGCCATCCAGTCTTACAAATTACAAAACTCCGCCATCTCTCTCCCTACGTCCACCACTGCTGGCGGCTCACCTCCAACTGCGCAACGCTACGCGCTGTTAGCATCCAGCTGCCGCTGCCCAACACTACAATGGCAGACAACAATGCAAACTAAACACATACTGCGCACGGCACAGCCAGTGATTTTCTACAGAGCGCTATGTGGCGGCGGCGTTACCAATAAAAAAACCTTAACAGCCTAGTTACAAATGTTTATAAATTCGTAGTTGGCAGATGCCCATTTGATGTATGAATTATCACGGGGCAACAGCCGTGGCGCGGTACGTTTGTATCGAGATAGATTTCCAGAACGAAGGTGTCCCGACATGAAGACGTTCGATGCAATTGATCAGCGTCTTATGGAGCACGGAACATTCCAGCCTATGACTCGCGACTGGGGAAGACCTAGAACGACGAGGACACCTGCAGTGGACGAGGCAATTCTTCGTGCAGTTGACGATAACCCTAATGTCAGCGTCGGAGAAGTTGCTGCTGTACAAGGTAACGTTGACCACGTTACTGTATGGAGAGTGCTACGGGAGAACCAGTTGTTTCCGTACCATGTACAGCGTGTGCAGGCACTATCAGCAGCTGATTGGCCTCTACGGGTACACTTCTGCGAATGGTTCATCCAACAATGTGTCAATCATCATTTCAGTGCAAATGTTCTCTTTACAGATGAGGCTTCATTCCAACGTGATCAAATTGTAAATTCTCACAATCAACATGTGTGGTCTGACGAGAATCAGCACGCAATTGTGCAATCACGTCATCACGTTTCTGTAAACGTTTGGGCAGGCATTGTTGGTGATGTTTTGATTGGGCCCCATGTTCTTCCACCTACGCTCAATGGAGCAAGTTATCCTCATTTCATACGGGATACTCTACCTGTGCAGCTAGAACATGTGCCTTTACAAGTACGACACAACATGTGGTTCACGCATGATGGAGCTCCTGCACATTTCTGTCGACGTACGCTTCTTCCACCTACGCTCAATGGAGCAAGTTATCCTTATTTCATACGGGATACTCTACCTGTGCAGCTAGAACATGTGCCTTTACAAGTACGACACAACATGTGGTTCACGCATGATGGAGCTCCTGCACATTTCTGTCGAAGTGTTCGTACGCTTCTCAACAACAGATTTGGTGAGCGGTGGATTGGTAGAGGCGGACCAATCCCATGGCCTCCACGCTCTACTGACCTCAACCCTCTTGACTTTGATTTATGCGGGCATTTGAAAGCTCTTTGTCTACGCAACCCCGGTGCCAAATGTAGATACTCTTCGTGCTCGTATTGTGGACGTCTGTGATACAATACGCCATTCTCCAGAGCTGCATCAGCGCATCAGGTATTCCATGCGACGGAGGGCGGATGCATGTATCCTCGCTAACGGAGGACATTTTGAACATTTCATGTAACAAAGTGTTTGAAGTCACGCTGGTGCGTTCTGTTGCTGTGTGTTTCCATTCCATGATTAATGTGATTTGAAGAGAAGTAATAAAATAAACTCTAACATGGAAAGTAAGCGTTTCCGGACACATGTCCACATAACATATTTTCTTTCTTTGTGTGTGAGGAATGTTTACTGAAAGTTTGGCCGTACCTTTTTGTGACACCCTGTATAAACGATTTAGGAGAGAATCTGAGCAGCCGTCGTATTTTGTTTGCAGATGATGCTGTCGTTTATCGACTAATAGTCATGAGAAGATCAAGACAAATTGCAAAACTATTTAGAAAAGATATCTGCATGGTATGAAAATTGGCAATTGATCCATTGATCGTAAATAATTACAAGTGTGAGGTCATCCACATGAGTGCCAAAAGGAATCCATTTAACTTCGGTTACACGATAAATCAGTCAAATCTAATAACCATAAATTCAACTAAATAACTAGGAATTACGTTTACGGACAACTTAAACTGGAAGGAACACGCAGAAAATGTTGTGAGAAGGCTAAGACACCTTGGAAATATAACAGATCTAGTAAGAAGACTGCCTACACTACGCTTGTCCGTCCCCTTTTAGAATACTGCAGCGAGGTGTGGGGCCTTACCAGATAGGATTGACAGAGTACATAGAAAAAATTCAAGGAAGGGCGGCACTTTCTGTATTATCACGAAATAGGGCAGAGGGTGTCACTGAAATGATGCAGGGTTTGGGGTGGACATCATTGAAACAAAGGCGTTTTTCGTTGCTGTGGAATCTTGTCACGAAATTACGATCACCAACTTAATGTGAAAATATTTTGTTGTCACCGACCTACATAGGGAGAAACGATCACCATGATAAAATAAGGGAAATCAGGTATAGGGGTCCGTTCTTTCCGCGCGCTATACGAGATAGGAATAATAGAGAATTGTGAAGGTGGTTCGATGAACCCTCTGCCACGCACTTAAATGTGATTTGCAGAGTATCCATGAAGATGTAAATGTAGACGTAAGTTGCAGAGAACATTCGGGATGAAGAGACTTGTACAGGATGGAGTAGCGTGAAGGACTGCGTCAAACCAGTCCTCGGGCTGAAGACCACAGTAACACGACTTTCTTCTACACACACGCACACACAGAAACACACGCGAGCGCGAGCACCTGACGGTCTATTCAGCTTGCTATCGCTCAAGTGTGCTCTGTACGACCAGAAATTTTATTCTACGGTACGATAAAAAGATAGAAGCCGGTGATATCCTTCCTGATACGAATTCACTCAATGGACGTCCGCAAAGTTCTCGTTTCTGTTGCTAACAGCACTTTTTTTTAAAGGAATCTTACCGGGGCCAAAAGGGAGATGTGCGGGCAAAGTGCGCAAGAGTCGCAACACGAGGCCTGGCCACCATGTCGCATACCCAGCCTCCAGGAACCAAGAAAAGCGTAGGGAGCGTGGAGAAGAGTTACAATTAACATCGTTCATTCATTTATTCCCCCCCCCCATAAACCATGGAGCATGGACCTTGTCGTTGGTGGGGGAGGCGTGCGTGCCTCAGCGATACAAATAGCCGTACCATAGGTGCAACCACATCGGAGGGGTATCTGTTGGGAGGCCAGACAAAAGTGTGGTTCCTGAAGAGAGGCAGCAGCCTTTCCAGTAGTTGCAGGGGCAACAGTAACAGTCTGGATGGCCTTGTAACACTAACCAAAACGACCTTGCTGTTGTGGTACTGCGAACGGCTAAAAGCAAGGGGAAACTACAGCCGTAATTTTTCCAGAGGGCATGCAGCTTTAGTGTATGGCTAAATGATGATGGCGTCCTATTCGGTAAAATATTCCGGAGGTAAAACAGTTCCCCATTCGGATCTCCGGGAGGGGGCTACTCAAGAGGACGTTGTTATCAGGAGAAAGAAAACTGTCATATCCCTTGATAAGGCAGGTAGCTTAGAATATTTATAAAGGGAGATGGATAGGTTACAGTTAGATATAGTGGGAATTAGTGAAGTTCGGTGGCAGGAGGCACAAGCCTTCTGGTCAAGTGAATACAGGGTTGTTAATACAAAATCAAATAGGGGTGGTGCAGGAGTAGGTTTAATAATGAATAAAAAATAGGAATGCGGGTAAGCTACTACAAACAGCGTAGTGAACGCATTATTGTGACCAAGATAGATACGAAGACCACGCCTACCACAGTAGTACAAGTTTATGCCAACTAGCTCCGCAGATGACGAAGAGATTGATGTAATGTATGATGAGATAAAAGAAATTATTCAGATAGTGAAGGGGGACGAAAATTTAATAGTCACAGGTGACTAGAATTCGATAGTAGGAAAAGGGAGAGAAGGAAACGTAGTAGGTGAATATGGAATGGGGGTAAGGAATGAAAGATGAAGTCGCCTGGTAGAATTTTGCACAGAGCATAACTTAATCATAACTAACACTTGGTTCAAGAATCATGAAACAAGGTTGTGTACATGGAAGAAGCCTGGAGATATTAGATGCTTTCAGATAGATTATATAATGGAAAGAGAGATTTAGAAATCAGGTTTTAAATTGTATGACATTTCCAATGGCAGATGTGGACTCTGACCACAATTCATTGGTTATGAACTGTAGATTAAAACTGAAGAAACTGCAAAACGGTGGGAATATAACGAGATGGGTCCTGGATAAACTGAAAGTACCAGAGATTCTACAGAGTTTAACAGAGGGCATTAAGAAACGATTGATGAGGCTATCAATAGAAGAAGAATGGGTAGCTTTGAGAGATGAAATAGTGAAGGCAGCAGGGGATCAAGTAGGTAAAAAGACGAGGGTTAATAGAAATCCTTGGGTAACAGAAGATATATTGAATTTAATTGATGAAAGGAGAAAATATAAAAATGCAGTAAATGAAGCAGGGAAAAAGGAATACAAACGTCTCAAAAATAACATCGACAGGAAGTGCAAAATGGCTAAGCAGGGATGGGTAGAGGACATATGTAAGGATGTCGAGGCGTATGTTACTAGGGGTAAGATAGATACTATCTACAGGAAAACTAAAGAGACCTTTGGAGAAAATAGAACCACTTACATGAGTATCAAGAGCTCAGATGGAAACCCAGTTCTAAGCAAAGAAGGGAATACAGAAAAGTGGAAGGAGTATACAGAAGGCTATACAAGGGCGACGTTCTTGCGGACAATATTATGGAAATGGAAGAGGATGTAGATGAAGATGAAATGGGAGATATGATACTACGTGAAGAAATTGACAGATCACTGAAAGACCTCAGTCGGAACAAGGCTCCGGGAGTAGAAAACATTCCATTAGAATTACTGATAACCTTGGGAGAGCCAGCTCTGACAAAACTCTACCATCTGGTAAGCAAGATGTATGAGACAGGCGAAATACCCTCAGACTTCAAGAAGAATATAATAATTCCAATCCCAAAGAAAGCAGGTGTTGACAGATGTGAAAATTACCGAACTATCAGTTTAATAAGTCACAGCTGCAACATAATAAAGCGAATTCTTTACAGACGAATGGAAAAACTGGTTGAAGCGGACCTCGGGGAAGATCAGTTCGGATTCCGTAGAAATGTTGGAACACGTGAGGCAATACTGACCCTACGACTTATCTTAGAAAATAGAGTAAGGAAAGGCAAACCTACGTTTCTAGCATTTGTAGACTTAGAGAAAGCTTTTGACAATGTTGACTGGAATACTCTCTTTCAAATTCTGACGGTGACAGGGATAAAATACAGGGAGCGACAGGCTGTTTACAATTTTTACAGAAACCTGTTGGCAGTTATAAGAGTCGAGGGGCATGAAAGGGAAGTAATGGTTGGGAACGGAGTGAGACACGGTTGTAGCCTATCCCCGATGTTATTCAATCTGTATATTGAGCAAGCAGTAAAGGAAACAAAAGAAATTTTTTTAAGTAGGAATTAAAATCCATGGAGAAGAAATAAAAACTTTGAGGTTCGCCGATGACATTGTAATTCTTTCAGAGACAGCAAAGGACGTGGAAGAGCAGCTGAACGAAATGGACAGTGTCTTGAAAGGAGGCTATAAGAAGAACATCAACAAAAGCAAAACGAGGATAATGGAATGTGGTCGAATTGAATCGGGTGACGCTAAGGGAATTAGAAAAGGAAATGAGACACCTAAAGTAGTAAATGAGTTTTTCTATGTGGTGAGCAAAATAACTGATGATGGTCGAAGTAGAGAGGATATAAAATGTAGACCAGCAATGGCAAGGAAAGCGTTTCTGAAGAAGAGAAATTTGTTGACATCGAGTATAGATTTAAGTGTCAAGAAGTTTCTGAAAGTATTTGTATGGAATGTAGCCATGTATGGAAGTGAAACGTGGACCATAAATAGTTTAGACAAGAAGAGAATAGAAGCTTTCGAAATGTTGTGCTGCAGATGAATGCTGGAGATTACATGGATAGATCACACAACTAATAAGGAGGTATTGAACAGAATTGGGGGGAAGAGAAATTTGTAGGACAACTTGACTAGGAGAAGGGATCGGTTGGTAGGACAGATTCTGAGGCACCAAGGGATCACCATTTTAGTATTGGAGGGCAGCGTGGGGGGGGGGGGGGTTAAAATCATAGAGGTACACCAAGAGATGAATACACTAAGCAGATACAAAAGGATGTAAGTTGCAGTAGGTACTGGGAGATGAAGAAATTTGCACAGGATAGAGTAGCATGGAGATCTACATCAAACCAGTCTATGGAGTGAAGACCACAACAACAACAATTCATTTATTTTTCTTTTAGTTCTCTTTTTTTGTTTTATTTATTTATTTATTTTTGTCATTAATACCACAGAGAATATCAAGAAACCGGCGTCACGCGAGAAGGAGGGCGCAGCAAGACGTCACAGTAATGGAAACGTACTTTTTTCCTCGAAAGAAAATTCCGATTACCAGCCAGTAAATATATCGGTTCTAAGTGTGGAAGAGGCGGGGATCAACGCTTCATGACAGGTACACCCCAGCTCTGGGGTAGGTTAAGCAAGACACTGGAGAGGAAATTGGAGACAAATTTCTGTATTTTGGATTGCGGACAGCTGCACAATGGCGTTCATTAAGGAACTTCCAAAAGTCAAGTATACTTTTATTACCTTCAGCAAACAAGTAATGTGCTGCGGTCCACAAATCCGCCTCATAGAGTTCGACTTCGCTAGCAGGAACTGTCCCGCGTCCGGAAAGAGGAGCAGTTGAGTAGGTATTTGATGAGGAGTCGTAGGGGTAATTGGGGACAAGATCTGTTTCTTCATAAACCATACACCTTTCGCTTATCTGCACACCAGGAGGTGCTCGTCTGTGTCCTTAACATCTTAGTCGACACTCAACGAGGTGACTTGCTTCCCAATGACAGTATGGTACCATGCAGAGTTTCAAGATAAGGAGCGCTTCCTTTCAACTACATTCGGTGACCTGTGCTGCTGAAGGAAACCATAGATCGCCTTCGTGGATGTCAATTACGGCGGCAATATCAGTATGGACGTAGCTCAGTTCAAGGAAAAAGTGACTGGAGTAAAAGATAAGAGTCAGGACTTCCGATAGTAGGATGGGTGCTGAGAGAGAGAATGTGGTGCCAGGGCCTCCAACAAGGCTGGGAAGGGAGGTAGGACTACGGCGCCACAGCGTCATGTGAGAGCCAATGAAAAGGGCTACGGCTCTATCAGGCCCATGATACAGACCTAAACCGCCCCTGCACTGCGAGAGACTGAGGGTTTCGTACCTTATCTTGAACAGGAAGCCGTGCAAACAAACGAAACCAATGCCGCTAGCGCACGGCAGGCCATTGATGGCGGAAGTGTCTGTGTCACATGGGGGAAACATGACGCCAAATATACATTTACTTATTGTGTGCGTTGCAGAAGATTGAGTGCTCATAAACAGCGATCGCAGAGCACTGCTCATAGTTGGGAAAGTGGACGTTAGCTGCTGAGGGCCACTGTCCGTAGCAGATCACTGGCGAAATCGAGTCCAAAACTTCGGAGAGTATCAGCTACACGCAAAGGAGCAGTATCGTCAGCAGGAAGTCCCGCATATACAACCATGGCACTCGATTTGCTGACGTTAAGACAGCTACCAGAAGCTTCGCCGTTGGTGGTGACCCACGCCAGTAGGTAGTAACCAATCCCAGTTACTCCATGACCTCAGCACCCCTAAGAAGGACGATGACGAGATCGTCTGCATGTGCAGTGAAGCTGAATACACAGCCACCGAGAGCCAACCCGGAGAGGCGTTGATGTTGGCCGCATACCAACGGTTCCATGACGAATGCATACAACAGTGCAGAAAGAGCGCAGCTTTAATGCACTGATCGACGGATCGAGGTGGGAGGAGTAAGACAGCCATTGTACGGTACGCGAGACGTAGTTCCACGTAGGAGATGCATTATGACGTCGACGGTAGTATTGGATTAGCCCATATTGCGAAGCACCTCTTCCAGAAAGTCATGATCGACTCGACCGAACGGCTCGCTGAAGTCAAGAGCTGCTAAAAGTCCAGTGTACGACGAGCTTGAGCAAGAGCGATTATGCCCTGATAGCGGTAGATGGTAGTGCAGATATTATTGGTACCTCCCAAAGAAGTTTGATCCGGAGAAACCACTTACCGAACTGTCCGTTTAAGCCGTGCAGCCATCAGGCGGGTAAAGATCTTTGTATCGCTGTTGAGTAACGTCAATGGGCTGTAGTTGCATATCCGTGAGGTACTCCAAGGCTGTTGGATGGGAATGAGGAGATCATTGAGGAAATCGTCTGGAATCGGCGCGAAAGGTGACACAAAGTCTTGACAAATTTTTCGTCCACCCTGGCGCCAGAAGGGGACGAAATGTCTTATAAAACTCCAATGGGAGACAATCAGGGCCAGGCGACCTGTTCGTAGAACCCGCTGAATAGCGCCATGGACTTCATCCTCCATGACGTAAGCAATCAGATCCATCGTCGCATCAACGGGAACCGAGCCAAAGGAGAGTCTGGAGACCGCCGTATTGTTGGCAGGGTGGTGACGTTGTTCAGAGTACAGCGTAACATAATGTGCATGGAGGGCAGGCAGATGTCACGTTGGGTATCAAAACGATGACATCATCAGTCGTAAGACTATTAATCAAATTCCTCCGACTATGGCTTCGTTCTGCTACAGATAGATGGATGTTCATGCACTAAAAAAGGCTCTAGATACCGGCTCCCAGCATGATGCCATATTTCCCGACTTTCGAAAGGCGTTCGACTCAGTTCCGAACTGTCGCTTGCTCCAAAAAGTGCGCGCATACTGACTGTCCGATGATATATGCGGTTGGGTAGAAAGTTTTCTAACAGACAGTAAGCAATATGTCATCGTGAACGGGATGAGTTCAAGAGAAACGCGTAACTTCAGGTGTGCTCCGGGGCAGCGTAATAGGTCCGTTGCTTTTTACGATTTACATAAACCATCTGGTTGATGGTATTGAAGCGGCATTAGACTGTTTGCCGATGATGCTGTAGTCTACAGGAAAGTTGTGGACAAATCAATGAGGATCTGCAGAAAATTAGTGCGCGGTGTAATGACTGGCAGTTATCTCTGAATATTAGTAAGTGTAATCTATTGCTTATAACAAGGCGAAAATCCCCATTAATGTACGAGTACAAAATAAATGCCTAGTCTTTCAATCCGTCAACTATCTGGGTGTGACTAATCGAAATGATCTCAAATCGCATGATCATATTACACAAGGAACGAGTAAGACAAACACTAGGTTGCTGTTTATTGGTAGAATCCTGAAGAGATGCAGTCCTTCATCAAAGGAAATAGCTTACTATACGTTAGTTCGTCCAGTCATGGAGTATTGTTCGTCTGTATATGAACCTTACCTGTTGGGTCTGGTTCAAAATATTGAGAAGGTCCAAAGAAGAGCGTACTGGTACATTTAGCTATCGCGAGAGCGTTACAAGTCTCATAGAAAGTTTGGAGTGGGACATTCTGGCAGATAAACGGCGCTCTAAACGGAAGGGGCTGCTCACTAAATTCCAAAATCCGATCCTCACCAACTTTCAAATCACGCAATGATCACCATTCAAAGATAAGGGAAATTAGAGCTCGTACTGAGGCGTTCAGACAGTCGTTTTTCCCTCACGCGATGCGCGAGTGGAACAGCGGGGGAGGGGGGGGGGATTTGACTTTGGCGCGAATTGTGTTTGGTGGCTAGCGGAGTGTATATGTAGATGTAGATGTGTGTGCGCGTCCTGACCATAGCTCCTGCAAGGTGGCGGCGAGAGACGGACGTGAGCTGTGCCTTGGCACGATTCGCCATCGCCTGTCCCTCCTGCGAATACGGCATAATAGTGCATTCCCGGAGAACGGTAAATAGAATTCCTGACTCCGTCGCCGCCACGCCGCAACCTCCCTTCCGTAACCAATCAAGGCCCTTCAAAGAGCAGGCTTTGCACAGCGCACCCACCATGACAAGGCAGACTGATAGGCATCACGGCGTCGAGGACAAGCTGCCCAAGTGGTCTCGATGAGCTGCCGACAGCAGGTGGATCGTGTTCACTTTTCATGGTACCCGGCCGCGTCACACCCTGATGGCGCAGATATTTGTATCATGGTCAGAGAATGCTGTGGGCCAGACTTCAGCAGCTTTCACCCCTCTGACAATATGGTGGAAGATGTAAACACGATCGAGTTGGCTGGAAGAATGGCTAGTAAAATGTATAAACCCCAGACGATCGCCAGAACATGATCCCAAGAATCCACAACTCTGAGTTGCTGGAGAATTTTCGCTAGCGCCGCGCATGGAGAGTGACGTGGTAGTTGGTCTTTGGGTGCCTGAGCGCAATTGAAGTCGCCTCCCATGATCAATGCATCCTGCCAACGCAGGAAGAGAGGAGTGATTGTCTCTAAGAAGAAGGTGGAACATTCACGGTGGCGACCCGAATCAGATGGCACACAGACACTAAAGATCCGGACGCCAGTAAACATGAGGGAGATTTGGCTCAAATGGCTCTGAGCACTATGGGACTTAACATCTGTGATCATCAGTCCCCTAGAACTTAGAACTACTTAAACCTAACTAACCTAAGGACATCACACACATCCATGCCCGAAGCAGGATTCGAACCTGCGACCGTAGGAGTCACGCGGTTCCGTGAGGGAGATAGACAGCAGGGAGATAGGCAACTGCATCAGCAAGGAGACCGTCACGTAAGAGGATCGCCACCCCACTACCAGCACAGCAAGCTTAAAAATTGTTCAACTGGCTCTAAGCACTACGGGACTTATCATCTGAGGTCATCAGTCCCCTAGACGTAGAACTACTTAAACCTAACTTAGGTGACATCAAACACACCCATGCCCGAGGCAGGATTCGAAACTGCGACCATAGCAGCAGTGCGGTTCCGGACTGAAGCCCTAGAACCCCTCAGGCACAGCGGCCGGCTACAGGAAGCACGACACACATGGGTTTAAAAACCATGGGGAGCACAGAGAGTTGCAACACGCGCCTCCTGAAGGAGAGATACGTCAACGTCCGCTGCATACAGCATTTCTTGGAGTAAAGCCAATTTGTGGCGTACGCGAATAGTGTTGACATTAACTGTGGCTATGTGATAGGTCTGGAAAGCTGCCGTCACCAGGAGAACAGGCGATTCAAACATGGGGGAAGCACAGGGAACTCCTCTGTTAGGCCCCACGGAAGGGCTCATCACTGTATCGTGGAGGGAGCTGACCCCATCAAGGGGAGTCCATCTTTCTGTGCACCTACAGAATGTCCCTCTTCAGCTCGACGTCGTCCGCCCAGGAGACAGAAGTGTCACAGGGCAGGTTTAGCAGAGCGCCCACAGATAGCGCCAGACACAGAAAGGGAGCAACCGCATCAGAGGCAGGCCGGGGAAGATCGGTGTCCGGAGGTACACGCTGACTGGAGATGGAGGCGGGGAAGGACGTCGCGTCGTCAAGTGTCAAGGCGTCAGAGGACAGCGCACCATCAGCAGCAGGGTCGTCGTCCTGTGCAGACTTCCGATGGACGCAGTCATCAGAAGGGGTACGGCGTTTCCTCGGCGACCGTTGCGTCCTATCATGCTGTTCCGTGTCGGATGGCGGGCGGATATCGTCCGACAAGTGGTCAGGTGGCAGAAAGGCGGAGGTAGGTACAGCTCTATGATCAACGACGGTCGCCGTCATTTGCATTGCCTCCGGCAGGGGTGTAGGGGAGACAGGCGAAACGTCCATTGCATCGTCGAGAGGAGCCGACGCCGGTACCGACTGATTCAGAAGGGGCGCAGCAGGCAGTACCGCCGCAGACACGTAAGACAGAGATAACACAGTGGGCGCCGCAGGGGGAGCGATGTCTCCGATCAGAGTCTGAACCAGTCTACGTCGGACACATTCAGAGCGGACGTGGCCTTCCTGGCCACAACCTGAACAGGTGCGCGAATGGCCATCGTATATGACGACAGCCCTGCAGCCGGCAATGACCAAGTACGAAGCCACGTGTTTCCGTAGTTCAATTTTTATCTGACAGACACCATTTAGGACACGAAACGTTTCGAACGTCTACTACGTTTCAGACACTAGACTGACGACGCTGCCGTAAGGTATGAAAGCGGCCACCACAACCTCCGACGATACTGCAAACGGGAGCTCGAACAACCGCAACGTTCGGAGGTGAAAACCAGCGTGATCAACCACTACAGTCACTACATGTCATTCAGAGTATCGGAAGTTGAGATCATTATCGTGACGCCGCACATCGGCGGCGCACAGCTCGTCATTCGCCATCTTTATGTACACAGTAGTACTGAGGATCGAAAAATGTATTCCGAGAACATCTTGTGGCGAAAGATGCATTTCTTCCCGTATGAAACGTTCAACTTCATACGCCTCCGATTGTTCGTGATCTAACTGAAAAATTAATTTAATTGTCGCTTGGCGGTAAGAAAACGCCATGATGATCAGTGAAGTCGGACTCGGAAACAAGCCGCTACGCGGATGAAAAAAACGCCCGCTCGCTAGCAAGCATCACAACAGGCGAGACGCAAACATGTTGTGCGTGCCCCATCGCAGCCAAAAACCGACTACCCCTTTGCCGTTAGCTATTTAAATTTTAAGCACAGTTAAGGTACGTTAGCTACTTGGCCTAATGAACGGTTCCAGATTTAATATTCAGCCTTCATTGTCTCATATGATGTGATGAGATTACTACGTTAACCTCACAAACACTTCTTTGAACTTTTTGCTTTAGAATTTTTTATCAATTTTACAAAAAGGTATCGGTAAGCTAAGAAACACGACGGGCTTCAATAGTGAACTGCAATAACGCGACCTATTCAACAGCTGGAATTGTTTTCACTTACTTATGGGGCAGGTACATGTAGGTGATCCACCCTAATGCAAGTACGTTCCACATTTCGTTGTCAAAACAAATTCCAGTTCCGGTAAATAAAATCGGCGTGCACATTTTCCGGTAGCTTTAGCTTGGCAACCGACGGAAATGGAGCACATGTTAAAATGACGCTACCCAAGTAAATGACTTTCCTCTTGAAATACATTGAATTTTTTATAATCTACTCTATTATTCTATGATATATTTACGAAGGAAAGGCTGAAAGATAACGTTATGCAGCTATATGACAGGGAAGGAATTATTGCTATCATGCGGACTGTGTGCGTTACTTCCTGAGAAATATTGTGGGTTTTATTGGTGATATAAGGAAAGTCACTACGCTGTAGCAAAGACAAGGTCGTCCACTACGGACTGCAGCTTGCGCGTATCATCAGAAGCTTTAGCACTAGGATATTCTTGTAGCTTATCTGACAGATGGCGCTATCTAGTGACATTACCTGTAATTAATGCACCGGTAATACATTGGCTAACAAGATTCCGCGGTACAGTATTTGCTAATAAATTTTTGGAAACTCAATGGCATTAGATGGTCAGGAGTACCAGATGCACTCCACACACATCACCTCTCCCGGCTATTTATTGTAAGTCCCACGTCTGAGAAAAATTTGTCTGCTGGCCGACCTGTGCTGCCATCTGATAGAGTTTGCTGTACTACGTGGGCCACCAAGCAGCGTTTCTAAAGTCAGAGCCCGAAATGAAAGATAAACTACTGGTTTTTGCGTATCGTATCGTTTTCTTGCTTCTAGCATGTACAGAAAGTTTGAAATCTTTAAAGGTTACGTTTCTTTCGACTTACTTGAGGCTGTCCTCCATCTTTTTCTATAGCACAATTTTTATCTCTACATTTCGATTAGAGCCTTTTTCCACCACAATCAGTAAACTATTTTACACGTTATGAACTAGTCTGCCCTTCCAATAGAGAAACAAATGAAAAAAAGGAATACATGCTAGGCACAGTGCCTTACATGATAAACAAAGGAACGACTTTATTATTCACACTAATCAATATTTTGTGACTGGACACTTCAGACCAGCCAGAAAACTAACGATACACCCCGCCCCCTCTCCCTTGGGAAAATGTTTCGAAAAATTAATTAAAATTTTCTCCAATTCTATAGCTCCAACTGTGGCTTTCTTAGCTTGTAAAATAAATGCCAAAAATGGAAATCTGCTCTCAATTATATCCAGCTCCAAATTTTTATTCTTCCCTCCCACTTCGCCTGAGATCTGGCTAAAACCAGCCGAGTTCAACCGGGACCGATTGCAAACAGCCCTTCTCATGATGAAAAAAGGAAGCATAAAAGGGAAACAAGTCCCTTATAACACCTCTACTCATGCATGCTGTAGCAGATTTCCTAATAATGTTTGTTTCTTCTTGTAAAAGCTTTCTGCAGACTTCCTTCCAGGCCTGTATTCTACAGTCATTCTTTTGTTCATCTGCTGTCCACCTAATTTTTAACGTATTTTAATGGAGTCGCGTCTAAAACGCTCTCAATTTATTATCCTCAAGAGCTTCTACATTCCTGATTCACTTCCATGCAAGGCAGTGCTTTAGACATCCAGAATATTTCCCTTTCCAGTTCAGTTTTCAATACCTGTAGATACGCAGGTAATATTTAATACCAGAGCTTCTTATTTGAGAAATTCTTGCTTCTACTGTAAATTCCACGACATTACTATTACGCAATCACTGTTCTCGTCATTACACTTCACATGAAGTATTTATGTTAACTTTATTTAACTTGTATTATATGCGACGTATATCTCCAATGCAGTAGAAAAGTCTTCCAGATTCTCCTTACTTTCGACCACTAGGGCTACATCATCTGAAAGTATATCTCACGATTGCACAATTCCTATCCTCAATTTTTTTTAAAAAATACTTCATAGTTGCCGCTGAAATAACAGCTTGTTGTTGTTGTTTTGTGCTCTTCGGTCCTGAGACTGGTTTGGTGCAGCTCTCCATGTTGCTCTATCCTCTGCAAGCTTCTTCATCTCCCAGTACTTCCTGCAACCTACATCCCACTGAATCTGCTTAGTCTATTCATCTCTTGGTCTCCCTCTACGATTTTTACCCTCCACGTTGTCCTCCAATTCTAAATTTGTAATCCCTTGATGCCTCAGAACATCTCCTACCAACCGGTACCTTCTTCTTGCCACGTTGTGCCACAAACTCCTCTTTTCCCCAGTTCCATTCAATACCTCCTCATAAGTTATGTGATCTACCCATCTAATATTCAGCATTCTTCTGTAGCACAACATTTCGAAAGCTTCTATTCTCTTCTTGTCCAAACTATTTGTCATCCATGTTTCACTTCCATACATGGCTACACTCCATACAAATACTTTCAGAGACGACTTCCTGACACTTAAATCTATACTCGATGTTAACAAATTTCTCTTCTTCAGAAACGCTTTCCTTGCCATTGCAAGTCTACATTTTATATCCTCTCTACTTCGACCATCATCACTTATTTTGCTCCCCAAATAGCAAAACTCCTTTACTACTTTAAGTGTCTCCATTCCTAATCTAATTCCCTCACCATCACCCGACTTAATTCGACTCCATTCCATTATCCTCGTTTTGCTTTTGTTGATGTTCATCTTACATCCTCCTTTCAAGACACTGTCCATTCCGTTCAACTGCACTTCCAAGTCCTTTGCTGTCTCTGACAGAATTACAATGTCATCGGCGAACCTCAAAGTTTTTATTTCTTCTCCATGGAATTTAATACCTACTCCGAACTTTTCTTTTGTTTCCTTTACTGCTTGCTCAATATACAGATTGAATAACATCGGGGAGAGGCTACAACCCTATCTCACTCCTTTCCGAACAGCTGCTTCCCTTTCATGCCCCTCGACTCTCATAACTGCCATCTGGTTTCTGTACTAATTGTAAATAACGTTTCGCTCCCTGTATTTTACTCCCGCCACCTTTAGAATTTGAAAGAGAGTAATCCAGTCAACATTGTCAACAGCTTTCTCTAAGTCTACAAATGCTGGAAACGTAGGTTTGCCTTTCCTTAATCTTTCTTCTAAGATAAGTCCTAGGGTCAGTATTGCCTCACGTGATGCAACATTTCTATGGAATCCAAACTTATCTTCCCCAAGGTCGGCTTCTACCAGTTTTTCCATTCGTCTGTAAATAATTCGCGTTAGTATTTTGCAGCTGTGACTTATTAAACTGATAGTTCGGTAATTTTCACATCTGTCAACACCTGCTTTCTTTGGGATTGGAATTATTATTTTGTTCTTGAAGTATGAGGGTATTTCGCCTGTCTCATAGATCTTGCTCACCAGATGGTAGAGTTTTGTCAGTAGTTTCAATGGAATGTTGTCTACTCCCGGGGCCTTGTTTCGACTCAGATCTTTCAGTGCTCTGTCAAACTCTTCACGCAGTATCGTATCTCCCATTTCATCTTCATCTACATCCTCTTCATTTCCATAATATTGTCCTCAAGTACATCGCCCTTGTATAGACCCTCTATATACTCGTTCCATCTTTTTGCTTTCCCTTCTTTGCTTAGAACTGGCTTTCCATCTGAGCTCTTCATACTCATACAAGTGGCTCTCTTTTCTCCAAAGGTCTCTTTAATTTTCCTGTAGGCAGTATGTGTCTTGCCCCTAGTTATATACGCCTCTACATCCTTACATTTGTCCTCTAGCTATCCCTGCTTAGCCATTTTGGACTTCTTGTATATTATGAAAAAATTCTTTTCGATATTGGACCAAGTTATTTTGTAGGAAGATTACAAATGAAAAATGGCCGTTTTGTTCCTCCTTAGAATGGTTCTCTTCAGGTCGACGATATGTCTGAGTTCTGACGACAGTGTTCTCTATACACAATCTTATTTCGGTTGTCATTTGACAGACCGATGTCACTATTGTAGAAACTCGTTGAAGAGTACAAAACCAAGATTTTGTCGAGGGATGTTTACAAGAACTTGTCTTTTTTAAGCTTCCACATTTATCACTTGGATTTTGTAGACACTACAGATGCTTCATCTATAATTTTCAACTCCGTTCGGTGTTCAGAACATTGTATTTCATCTTACGTCTTATGCTTTCTCTATATACACAAACACTATCGTAATTCTCCCTCAGCTACTAACACGTCATGTTCGCTTTTGCCGGCCTCGGGCATGGATGCGTGTGATGTCCTTAGGTTAACTAGGTGTAGTAGTGCTAAGCCCTAGGGGATTGATGACCTCAGATGTTAAGTCCCATAGTGCTCAGAGCGATTTGAACCATGTTCGCTTTTGGCTGTAACTGCTTCACTGCACTCAGTGGCGGCTCACAGATATACATTCTAGGTGCTCACAAATATTTAAATTCAGATGAAAATGAAAGTGCGAAATTAATAGCATCTGGTGTATAACAATAATATGTGTAACTGGTCTGAAAAGGAAGAATTATTTTTGTGGAATTTAGTTGTTTTGCACGTAACGAAGCACAGTTTTTGTGTAAGTGGGAGTTTTCGTGCTGCTTTATTTTTTCGGACAAACGCACAAGATTCTTAATTCAATTATTAGTTAACAAATTAACTTCTGGGCTCAAAATCAGGCATTATTACGTTGCACCCACATAACGACTCACGCTTATTATTCACTTCTTTGTTAAATGTTAGTTTGTAGTCACGCTTATTTAATTTCGTCTCTTCCTGAGACAACGAATTTTGTCTGTAATGCCCTAGTTCCTTTGCGGCTAACTTTACGTGGCAATTTTCTTTTCTGTTAACACTTAATAAAGAGTCAATGGAGTTCATGATGACACTTCACAGGAATGTCGATTTCTATACAGTAGACAACCGACTCCAAACGCGACTAAACTCAGGTAGTACTACGCGCCAACTATGTCACTTGACGAGAATACAAATGAGGCGCTGAGAGCCACAAGGGCTAGAAGCACACAGTGTTCGATCTCACCTGTTTAAGTGAATTGCAGAGAAACAAGTGTGACAGCTTTTCGTGAGTGTTCAAATATACCGTACGTACAACATGGGTCTACAGTACAGATAAACCATAATATTATCAGATGTCAGAAGTATGCGTAAATACTACGTCTCCAATCGACGATGATATGCTCCATGGTTCTCAGAGCCTTAAATGGATTACTCTATGATACAATCAGAAACTTTATGTACTACATCTAATTCAGACTCCCACAAAACAAGTTTTTCTTTCAGTATGACTATAACGCTTACTGATACCCGATCTAATTTTAATACATAGTGCGTGAATTCGCATATCTGTGGAGTGAGCTACCACCTAGTGGCGAACGTACGAGGGTGAGGCAAATGAAAACCTTAAATATTTTTTTAAATATTATTTATTGTGCAGAAATGGTACAAAGCTCTATCACTTTTCAACATAATCTGCCCCACGCTCCATGCAAGTCCTCCAGCGCTTACAAAGTGCATAGTGCATGAATTACTTTAGAAAAAAAAATTATTTTGGTAGTCTGCGCAGCCACTCATGCATCGCGTGCCGTACCTCTACATCAGAACGGAACTTCCTTCCTCCCATTGTGTCTTTAAGTGGTCCAAACATATGGAAATCACTTGGGGCGAGGTCTGGTGAGTATGGTGGATGAGGAAGACACTCCAAATGCAGGTCTGTGATCGTTGCAACTGTTGTACGTCAATGTGGGGCCTTGCATTGTCATGTTGCAAAAGGACACCTGCTGACAGCAATCCACGTCGCTTTGATTTGACTGTAGGCCGCAGATGATTTTTTAAGAGATCTGTGTATGATGCACTGGTGACAGTGGTCCCTCTAGGCATGTAATGCTCCAAAATGAAGCCTTTTTCGTCCCAAAAGAGAGTCAGCGTAACCTTCCCTGCTGATGGTTCTGTTTTAAACTTTTTTGGTTTAGGTGATGAGGAATGGCGCCATTCATTGCTCGCTCTCTTCGTTTTCGGTTGGTGGAAGTGAACCCAGGTTTCGTTCCCAGTAACGATTCTTGCAAGGAAGCCATCACCTTCTCGTTCAAAGCGCCGAAGAACTTCTTCACAAGCATCAACACGTCGTTCTCTCATTCCAGAAGTCAGCTGCCGTGGAACCCATCTTGCAGACACTTTGTGAAACTGAAGCACATAATGTACAATGTGGTGTGCTGACCCATGACTAATCTGTAAACATGCTGCAATGTCATTCAGTGTCACTCGGCGGTTTTCCTTCACTATGGCTTCAACTGCTGCAATGTTGTGTGGAATCACAACTCGTTGAGCCCGACCTGGACGAGGAGCATCTTCCACTGCACCATTTGCGAACTTCCTACTCCATTCGTAGATTTGCTGCTGTGACAGACATGCATTACTGTACTGAAACTTCATTCGTCGATGAATTTCAATAAGTTTCACACCTTCACTACGCAAAAACCGAATAACAGAACGCTGTTCTTCCCTGGTGCAAGTCGCAAGTGGGGCGGCCATCTTCATACTGACACTTCGACGGTATGTGTGCATCTGCTGCCACCCACAGGCCATTATGCACGCTGTTTGTAGCACGCTTACCAACTTACAGGACAACGGCGCAAAATTTCGATTTGTTATTACAAATGTGTAATGTTTTCATTTGATTCCCCCTCGTAGACAGAAGTCTTCTTCAGTGTGATACCACCTGGTGGCATTAATGTAAACAAGTGGTTGAGCTGTAAGGGCTAGCAGTGCATGCTGTCAACCGTGCACATTGATATGTATTTGGCCCATAAAGCAATTGTGTCACACCAGTTGCACATGCGCAGAAGCTGCTTAAAACGTGCACAAGTGAAGGTGTGCTCACGATATCGATGTCAAGTTTCACATATTCTAGTGGAGTGATGTGTAGCACAGCGCAGTAGATTTAGTGCCCTGTATTTGATATTCCCGTATCTACATTACGTTTAACAGCATTAAAAAAAAATAGCAATAAACCCGAAAGGTGTCTAAAGTTAGAGTGTTCACAAGACCTTGTGCTCTTACGCAGTAGCTAGCACTGATTGTCTATTGCAGTTAGGGACTTTGTGCCCTCATCAAGAACATAGAAAGACGTTCCATGAAGTATTAAGAAAAACTTAATATGAAATTGATCGAATGTACAAGAAATATGTAGTTGTTAATATTCAAAAGCTTGCAAGGTCTGATTTTAGAGTGTGACGTAAAATAAAGTACTATGATCGATAATGTGTGGCTGACCAGTTACTCTTCTATGTACAGTCTGCTGGCCCCTGGAGAGACTAAGTCCGAGTCGCTCACTTACGGCCACCAATAAAACTGTCGGCCACTCAGAATTCGAAGTCCTGCCATATGCACGATTGGGCAATATCAAAAATGGTTCAAATGGCTCTGAGTACTATGGAACTTAACATCTGATGTCATCTTAGAGCAAGTTAAACCTAACTAACCTAAGGACGTCACACACATCCATGCCCGAGGCAGGATTCGAACCTGCGACCCTAGCAGAGGCGCGGTTCCGGGTTGAATCGCCTAGAACCGCTCGGCCACAGTGGCAGGCTTGGGCAATATCGTAAGCAGCAGTAGTGTATGGAGGAAGTGTAGTTTTCTTCTCGAGTTATTACAGTGCTGTATCAGCAGTGGTGTAGTGCTAAACTTCGCGCAATGTAAACCCAAAAACGCAAGTTCGAGTCCACTTTTCCCAACTATTCTTTCAACCGCATTTTGGTTGTCTGCTAAAGTTATCCGTATGACCGATCTACAAAGATAAATCGCTTGACTTTCTAACCCGTAAACAATTCCGCTAAACAGCACTGGCTGTGTCAGGATCAAAACAGATTACACTTGAGAGTTTGGTCACCCTGCAGCTGACGCCGTCTACGCGCTACTGGTTCGCGCCTATCAGCTGCCGGCCACACGACCCCCGTCACCTGATGCCTGGCGCCATCCGATCACGTGACAGTGGTGCCGCGCTAGGAGTGTACTTACCAACTGTCATTTTCTTACGTCAAGTTCTAATATCGATCTTGCAGTTACGTACTGGAGTTCGCATACATGAAACTAATAAACGTTGTTTAAGCGTTGCAAAGTAGTCGCAACACTTAAAAGTCCAACATGTGTGACATAATGTTTGCTTTGGGTTTAATGGCGGGGCGAAGGCGGCGGAGACTGCTCGAAATATCTGTATTCTGTGAGAGGCGAGTACTTTTGATCAAAACACGTCAAAAAATGGTTCAAATGGCTCTGAGCACTATGGGACTTAACATCTATGGTCATCAGTCCCCTGGAACTTAAAACTACTTAAACCTAACTAACCTAAGGACATCACACAACACCCAGCCATCACGAGGCACAGAAAATCCCTGACCCCGCCGGGAATCGAACCCAGGAATCCGGGCGTGAGAAGCGAGAACGCTACCGCACGACCACGAGATGCGGGCTCAAAACACATCAAATGGTTCAAATGGCTCTGGGGACTATGGAACTTAACATCTGAGGTCATCAGTCCCATATAGCTTAGCACTACTTAAACCTAACTAACCTAAGGACATCACACACATCCATTCCCGAGGCAAGATTCAAACCTGCGACCGTAGCAGCAGCGCGGTTCCAGACTGAGGCCCCTAGAACCGCTCGGTCACAACGGCCGTAACACGTCAGAATATGATTTTTTTTCTCTGAAGAAAAATAACTCTGGAATGAATCATTTTCGACATTTAGGAAGTCTCGATAACTGATACAAATGACGCTACGGTCGCAGGTTCGAATCCTGCCTCGGGCATGGATGTGTGTGATGTCTTTAGGTTAGTTGAGTTTGAGTAGTTAGAAGTTCTAGGGGACTGATGAGTGCTCAGAGCCATTTGATACAAATGATGACCTTCGACCATTTAACCATCGCGCGACAATTTTATTCCATAGCAAGGTCATAAGCTGGGTTTATTTATTTATTTATTTAACCTGATCAGATTAGTGCCATCAGGCCCTCTCTTACATCGGACCAGTGTTCCATACATGCAGCATTTCACACATCAGAGTTACATCATGACCATAGTTTAAATGAGAATATTAGCTTACTCTAGTGACAATATGAATAAAGAGTAGTGACTAAGACCTAATAAAGTAAATGCGGCAGTATTTTTACAACAGGTGCTGTACATACAGATTATGATAAAAGCAATAATGATAACAGTAAAAAAATGTAATGATAAACATGACTAAGACTTAATAAATTAAATGCTGGCAGTATTTTTACAGGAGGTGCTATACATACAGATTATGATAAAAGCAATAATAAGCAATAATAATAACAGTAAAAAAATCAAATAATAATGACAAACATGAGAAGGATTGGCAATAGTAATGAAGGTTTGTGCAGATGTACATAATATCTTGGTGTGTAAAGTAGATGTTTACTAGTTTAGCGTGTTTTGGGGAATGGAGATTTAAGGAGGGGGAAAGAGGGAAGTAATGAGGTGAAGTGCATTTATGTAAAGAGGAAGGCATTACTGTTGCTTAAGTAGATACGTCATTAACTGTTTTTTGAAGCTGGACATATTTTTAAGTTCTCTAACATAACGAGGGAGGTTATTCCAGAGTCGGGTTCCCGCTACTGTAAAGGTCTTGGAGAAGGTGACTGAGCGATGCAGTGGAACGGAGAGGATTTTATTGTAATGGGAACGTGTGTTTCTGTCATGTTGTTCCGACATGAGCGTTAGGGACGAGGAGAGATATGAGGGACAGTTTACATTTATAAGGCAGTAGATGAGACAGAGCGTATGGAAATCTCTGCGTTTGTCTGCACGGAGCCAGGACAATTTTGCATATGCTGGTGAAATGTGATCAAAAAGTCGAACGTCACAGATATATCGGACGCAGGCATTCATGACCAGTTATAGACGTCGGGAATTCTCCTGAGAGAGGCCTTGTAGGATAATATCGCTGTAGTCAATGATTGGGAGTATAAGCGTTTGTACTACTTTCTTTTTCAGATCGAAAAGGGAAGAGTTTTTTATATTTTTGTAGGACATGAAGGGATGCTGATGCTTTTTTGCACACTGCAGTTACGTGCTCTGTCCAATTTAGATTTTCATCTATTACTACTCCCAAACTCTTTGCTGAGGGAGAGAAGTTAATATTTGTTCCATTTAGGATAAGAGGTGGTAAGGATTCCCGATGTTTTGGGCTAATGAGCTTAGAGTGACCAACAAGTACCGCTTGGGTTTTAGATGGGTTTAGTTTTAGACCTATGTCCTGTGTCCATTTTGACAGTGCATCGAGGTCAGTATTGAAATTTTCAATAGCTTTCTTGAGATTGCTTGGTTTCGCAGTTAGATACAACTGAAGGTCATCAGCATACATATGGTATTTGCAATACGTCAGAACCGATGACACATCGTTGACATACAGAGAGAAGAGTATAGGACCTAATACTGAGCCTTGGGGAACGCCTGACACTACCTGCCGCCATTGTGATTTTATATTCCCCGATAGGACGCGTTGCTGACGAGACGTCATGTATGAGCGAAACCATTGCACTGCACTTGGTGAGAAATTTAGACCGCTAAGTTTGGCCAGTAAGATGTCGAAGTCGACAGTATCAAATGCTTTGCTGAAATCTAAAAAGCAAATGATAGTCGCTTCTTGTCTGTCCATGGCAAGTTTCAGGTCATCTGTCACCTTTATCAGAGCAGATGTTGTGCTTCGATGTTTACGGAAACCTGATTGGTATTCGTCTAGTAGGTTGTTAGTAGTGAGGTAGATGGTGAGCTGGTCATGAACTATGTATTCTAAGGCCTTTGATAGTGCAGGAAGAAGGCAGATGGGGCGGTAGTCAGAGGGTGCTGTGGCTATGTTCTTTTTAGGCAGTGGCTTAATTTGTCCCAGTTTCCAGGCCTCAGGGAAAACACTTGTGATTAATGAATCGTTGAAAATGTCTGTTATAGAGGGCAGTAGTTGGTCAATAATAAGTTTTACCATCTGGATAGTGGTACCATCATGTCCAGTAGATGCTGATCTAATCCGCATTATGGCTTTCTTGACAGTACTGCAAGTGACGTGCTATAGATAGAATTTTTCTTTGCTACAGTCGTTCAACCCCATGAAGTAATCAATGATTCTCTGTTTTTTTTTTTCGGTACAATTTTGGTTGCAGGTAACGTGAAGAATCGGTTTAGTTCTTCAGCTGGGACCATATGATTTTCTGCAACTTTTATTTTGCCTAAACCGAGACTACGAAGATTTTTCCATAGGATAGTTGGTCTACATCTATTGTCAGCTAATGTACGGGCATGTCTGAGCTTAGCGTTTCTCACCGGTTGACTGACTTTGTTTCGTTTCTGCTTGTATACAGCATGATTTTCAGGTGTAGGGTGTATCTTGTACGCTCGATGTGCAGCATCTCTGATATTCATGAGCTGTTTTAGTTCATCAGTCAGCCAGGGTGCAGGTTGCCTTTTTACTTTTCTGGTCTTTATTGGAGCATATTTGTCATAGAGTCGAGTAATTTTGTTAGTGAAATCCTGGAGTTTGTCGTTTATGTCCATGAGGGGAGTAGAGGTCATCCCCCAAACTATTTCTTGTGCCTCAGTTTCGAGTTCAGGCAAATTTATGCGTTTGAGGTCTCGGTATGTAGACAGTTTTTGTTTGTTTCTAGGACATTCTAGTGAATACGTCATGGAAATGATGTCATGGGCAGACATGCCAGGCGCAGATATTTGAGAGGTGCGGATTATTCTGTTCGGAGATTTCGTTGCGAATATATCAATGAAAGTGTGACTGGTAGTCGTGTGATGAGTAGGTGCCAGCTGAAGTAGCGTCATATTTGAGGAAGAAAGCATCCTCTTAAATTTCTCAGTGGAAGGACTATTGCACAGAAAATTAATGTTAGTGTCTCCTGCTATAATTACATGTTCATATGACGATTCGAGACTAGAGAGGGCAGTTTCGAAGCAGGCGAACCCACCTACTTTAGGAGGTTTGTAAAGGACACATATTAAGGACCTTTCTGTTAAGTGATTTGATCTCTATGAACATATATTCCAGTTGTTTATCTGCATTGTTGTCGGATGTGTGTAGTACTGTAGGTGACAAATCAGAGCGTATGTACGCCCCTACTCCGCCCCCTCGTCAGATGCATCTGTCGTGCCTGAGAAAGATATAGCCATCTAGGTTTACGGAAGTTGTAGGAATACTTGGTTTAAGCCAAGTCTCTGACAAAAGTATTACGTGTATATCAGCAGTTTGAAATATATATTTAAACTGGTCGAAGTGAGCTGGCAGAGACTGGACATTTGCATGTGCAACATGCAACTTGGTGCGTTCGGGTGTTGATTGCCCGAGGAGGCTGCCGACCGATGTTTGCGGGTCGTGGTTGGCGGTGACTAGAGGGTCTGGCATGAGGAATGCGGAAGGCGTGTGAAGGAGGGGGGTGAGGGAGTGTCCTCCCAGTTCTGTGCAGTGAAAGCGCCGGGAAGGGGAGGGGGTAGGTCCCCGGGGAGGCAACGGGATCTGCGGCCAAGGTCAGCAAGGTCTGCAACTGTTCTGGAAGCAGCCGTGGGCTGGCAGGGGAAGGAATTTCGCTAAACACAAAGGGAGTAATCTGCACGTTACGACAGAGTGTGATATTAATTTCACTTATGAGGATTACAACTAAAGTATGATGGTGGGTTGCTAATTAAGCATGGAAGTGAGACTACCTTATGTAATAATTAACAAAATTACATGAGAAAAACAATTAAAGATGAAAATAGTTATGTGGAGAAACGAAAAGTTGATAATACAAATAATAACAAAAATTACACGAGAAAAAATAATTAGAGATAAAAGAAAAATAGTTATATGGAGAAACGAATAATTTGGAAATACATTAGTTACGATATAGTTGACAGTGTAAACAGTAAAAACATACAGGTTAGTGGCAGCAAGATTAGACATGATTTAGCTTCTAACGCACAGGCTTTCAAGTTCATTAACACTGCAAATTGTTTTCTTTCCGTTTTCGGTCTTAACCATTATCCTGCCGTCATTTGTCCATACGTTCTGTAGCCCAAATTTCGAAATCGCGCTCTTCAAAATCTTTAGTCTATCAGAGGTCAGATCCTCGCGTACTGTCAGACCCGACTTCGCGAGATTCTTCTTTGTTCTGAAGATTTCAGATCTTTTCCTACACGACATAAACTTCACTATTATAGGTCTTGGTTTTGTAGATCCTGGCGACTTACGACCCACTCTATGACTTCTGTCAATGTCACTCAGAGTCACCTGCACGCCTAGCTTTTCTTGGACAAGGTTTATCACAAGTTCATCTGTGCTCTCTCTGCTGCTCTCTGGAATGCCGAACAGTCTGAGATTATTGCGTCTCTGATATTGTTCGAGCTCGTCTATCTTCTCGATCAATTTCTGTTCGAGCAGTCGTGCTTTCTTCTCACTTGCTTTGAACGATGTGTCCAGTGCACGGATCTCGCTCGCATTCGCCTCCAGAGTTTTCTGTATTTTGTCCGTCACTGCTGCAGTGACAGCATCAGTGATGGTTTGAACAACGAGCCCGAGCGTCTCCTTAGCCTGCAGCGCGGCACTCACCTCAGCCTTCACGAGTGCGGCGATGTCTGCGATGCCGGGCGAAGCGGCCGCAACTCCCGGTGTAGACTCCACAGCTGCGCTATCTCCGGCCTGGCCGTTGGCTGCACTGCGCGTTGTTCGGCGATTTTCCATTTTAAGTGCGATTCCGTGTAATTGGTGCTCAGTATGTGATGTGAAATACGACACTCGGCAGTAGATATACGGCTTTAGTGTATGTAGACTAGTCTAACTACTTAAAACACCTCCAGATTTCACGTAAACTTGGGAGCCAAGCTAACGCACGTCACTCACTCGCCGCCATCTAATACACGTTTAGGAGTACCACATGCTCTAAATCAAAGTAACAGAAATCAAAGGAGTGAAAGTTGCCGGAATTTTGCTTGAATGTCATCAAACGTTGAGTATTCCTATCCCATATTTCTTTTGGTCGCAGTCTAAGAAAAACGACCAACAAATCTTCACTGCAAATTGCTACTTCACGATAATGCACTGATTTGACAACTAAAACTATCGAGGATGTTATTTGGGTAGGCATCACTAAAGCACTTTTTATACTGGTATTATGCCCTCAGATGATTACGTCTCCCACCCCTTAGTGAACAAAAGTCAAGAAAATTCGTTTTCAGGCGAAATGCACTTAAGATCCGTTTTGACGACATCATTAACTCAGAACTAGTAGGTTTCCAGGGTTGTGGAATCGGTAAACTGCCTGAGCATTGCCATACTGTTTTTGATATTGTTGGTGCTTCATTTCTCTCAGATGTGTAACGTTGCGTTCAATAAAGTAATCGGAAACGCTGTTAAAATATACACCGTACTAATACAAATGAAATGCTACTTACCACAACATTCGACCAAAGTCTATTTCAATGAAGGGAATGCCTATAACGCCATGATTTAGTAAGATATTACACACCTCAGACTTATAAATATACTGTGCTTACTTGCTATCGTGTCTCATACTCAAACGCTATGGAATGTCATAAATAAAACTGTGTATCCACAAGGCCAAAAATTATGTCGACAGAAGCAGAAAGGTGTATTATCAGTTGTGCTGTGTATGGAGTTTTACGCTCTTACACTATGAGGTACTGTAAGTCGTACAACGACTTGTGATGGAAAGGGTTTCTTACGATTTCCTTGCTGTATTTCGATATTGGTGCTTTTGGCTCTGTAACAGAACAGCTAAAAATCTATCCTTCAGTGAGACTGGAACTGTGAGCTAAAGCGTTCCTCGTTTTACATGCTAACATGTTACTACAGCGCAAGCAAAGTGTTGCAGTATTCCTCTCCCTCATATTGCCACAGTCTTGTCTATGAGAGATAAACTGTCATGTGAAAGACGAGATTAGTGTCAGTTTCCACGTGAAATAACTTTCCTGAACTCAAAACTATAAATTCAATGACCTTATGTCAAACCTTAAGTGAAAATCACAAAGTTTATTCAAACTACACCACAAAATAAAGTGAATTTAGCAGTTTGATTCTGTGCCGTCCAGGAAGTAACCCGTCGGTCACACAGTTTTCAGGCTTATTCTGCATTGATATCAAAATTTAGTTATAGTTGGTTGGTTGACTCTGGGAGGCGAGGTTATCGGCCCCATTGGATAAGGGATCAAAGCAATCATCCCGGAATTTGCCTGAAGCGATTTGGGGAAATCACGGAAACATAAATCACGCCTGCCGGCCGGAGATTTGAACCGTTGTCCTCCCGAATGCGAATCCACTGTGCTAACCACTGTGCCACCAAACTCGGTGGTTTGCTTATACTAACAGCAAGAAGAACACCAGCCATGTTTTAAATTTTTTTAATTATTAATTCTGAAACAATCGTGCATAGATAAATGTTAGGGAGTGAGCCATGCTTACTAAAATAATTAAGTAATTTATTAAATGAATAATTTTTGTTAATTCATTGCTCTTATTTGGCGCGTTTGACAATGGCTTTGTGTGTAAGGTGCGTTCTCATTCTTCTAGTCGACCGTGGATAGCTCTTCAAATGAAAACTTCTTTTATCGGACTTCGAAATAGTTATGAAAAAGTTTATTTAAATAACCGCTACCAGTCACAAAATTTTGTGACTGGTAGCGGTTATTTAAATAAACTTTTTCATAATTTTTGATACAGTCACGGTCGAAATATAGTCATAATGGCTTTAAATTGTTCGAAATAGTTACTCCCCGGAGAAATGATTCATACTGGAATAGTTATGTGCACTGAAAGAACACGGAACCTTTCGCCATTTCAAAACGCAGTAAAGCTGAAGATGACTTTTGACATAAAATGAAACAAATATTGAGTTATATCACTATATTCAATTATCACACATAAACAAGAGATTTGCAATTAGACTTACATTAAACAAAATATAAATGATAATGGCTGTGTTCCGCATAAAACTTGCGTAATCAGAGATAAGCGTCCGTCCTGGCTCGCTTCTGGTGTCGTCACCTTCACCAGAATAACTGAGGGACGACATTTTGCATTTGTTTAGACGGGTGTATCCTACAGTCGATACAACCGTATATAGTATTCAATTTTTAATCCGTACTTTATTTATTTATTTAATTATTTATTTATTCTGTTTTTAAAATCCGCTCTGCCCGCAGATGTGCCTTTAAAATGTGTTCCTTGTATGTGGTCAGAAAATACTGCAACTAGTGTCTCGAAGACATAACTGCCGACGGTCGGCATTTGAAAAGTATACGTCAATGAGTTTTGTTCTTATTTCTCATCTAGGGACTAGAGCATAGTTACTAATACTACTCAGATACACCGACTGCAAACTATGATAAAGCTATAGCTGTAACAGTTATTTTTTTGTATCGTAAGTGTGCTGGAAACTGAAAAGCTCACTCACCAGACGGGATTCACATTTTTGGAGCGTTCCAGAGGTTCACTCAGAGAAAATGTGATTGCAACCAATACGCAGACGAGAAAATACCAACAGAAAAATGAAGAGGACTTGAACTGAACGAACCCTCAAGAGAACTTAGCAGCAGTATGCGAACAGCGTTAAAGAAAGTCAATACACTCCAAAAATAGACAAATCTGAGATTCAGCCTCGTAGCAGAACAGTTTTCAGTAGCAAGAGGGACGCACCGAAATACAGAGGCCTCAACAAAAACGTAAAGAAGCCGATGAGATAAGATTAGAGAACGCAAAACGTAAGAGTGATCGAGGAGCTATCAAAATGAATTTGTCGACATGAGAGTCCTTTGTTCACGTCAATTTAAAGAATACTTATCGTCCACGACATATGGATTAGCCGAGGAGAAGTTGTTACTGAAAGAGGCAAAATTATAAAAACACTCGAGGACTTTCATAGGAACTCTACAGTCCATCACTGTCACTTCGAAGCCTCCATGATGCATCACGAAGATGTGTTACGAATGTGAGATCGGAAGAACTGGAACCTATCGATAAAAATGAAATGGAAACAGTTCTGAAACAACTCAAGAACCGTAAGGCACTAGGAAAAGATCAGATCACGAGAGAGATGTTTAACATTGGAGAGGCACTTGAAGAAGCACACCTAATTCTAATAAATAAATGTCTGTAGGAAAGGTGGATTCCAGAGCCATCGAAAAACGCAGGAGTTTTCAAAACAGCTGACAACACAAACATCGAGAACTATACACATTTTAGTCTTTTATCAATATATCACTAACTGCCGAGTCTGAGATTTGACTTTTACCACTCAGTCAAACAGGCTGGATGCAGAAAAGGATTCCGTACTATCTACCACATTCAAGCAGTACGCACACCGACAGTAAAATGTACAGAGTGTAATGTCCCACATAACAAGGCTCCCATAGATTATCAGAAGGCGATCGACACGGTACTGTGGACGACGAACAGAAACCGCTTTGACTACAAATAGGCCTATATGGAATTAATACACTACATTTACCAGAATCCTACTCTATATGCGAAAATCAAGGAAGACTGGATCGGTGGAAGAGTTCCCGTGAGAAGAGGAGTCGGACAACTATACCCAGTCCCACTAAATTATTCATCTTACCTCTGGAGAATGTGTTCAAGTATCTATCCTGGGGACGGAAAGGTACTGTCATCGAAAACGTCTCATTCTTTCCTTTCTTTCTGTCATAGAAAACGTCTCAATCTTTTCTATTTTTTTTTTAGATTAGCTGCTGCGTAAAAGCCAACTTGGGAAAGATAACCAGACAGCAGAGTTCGCCCAGCGAAGTAGCCTCACCTCAGTGGCATTCGGGGAAAATGGGTTACATGCTCTGTGAATCCCAATGTCCCCAAAAAATTTAAAAAAGGAAGATATGTGCTAGCGCAAATCATCACTGGGACAGTCAAAGGGTAATAGAGAGCAATGATTGATGCGAGTGACCGAGCGAAGTGGCGCAATGGATAGCACACTGGACTCGCATTCGGAAGGACGACGGTTCAATCCAGCGTCCGGCCATTCTAATTTAGGTTTTCCGTGATTTCCCTAAATCGCTTCAGGCAAATGCCGGCATGGTTCCTTCGAAAGGGCACGGCCGACTTCCTTCCCTAATCCGATGAGACTGATGACCTCGCAGTTTGGTCTCTTCCCCCAAATAACCCAACTCCAACCCCTTGAAGCGAGTGAGAGAGACAGAATCGAGAAGGATGAGATGAATGGAAGAGCTCGGGTCTATGACGTTGCCGAGCGGATGACGAGAGTGGTGAAGTGACTCTGTGCAGGAAACATGCCGAGGATCAAATTTAAACCGACCACAACACTAACACAGTGGCATCAGAGAGAGTCAGAGTGGAGTGTTGGACGGTGTCAGACGAGCTGGAGAGACGATATCCAGTGACTTGTAGGAAAAACCTGTGATAAACGTGCCGTTTTGGACTCATGTGTTAACATTCATTTTGATGGTCTACTCGATCAAACTTGTGTTTTGCGTTCAATGATCTCAGTTCATCGCCTTCTTTATGTCTCTCTATTTGGGTGCGTCTCTGTCAGTGTTTCCTACTGTAAAAAGTTCTGTCTCGAGCCTGAATCTCAGATTTTTCTGTTTTTACTGCTGTTCAAATATTACTGGTACTTTCTGCCGAAAGTTCCTCTTGTTTCTGTCCCCTTAACTTTTCTGTTGGGTTGTTTCTTGCCTATGCATTGGCTGAACTCACATATTTTCTCTTACAGCTTATTTATTGTAGGTGGTATCTTCCTTCCCATCATACGGTTTCTCTTGAGTGCTAACATGAATCCTATCTCCAACTAGCCTATGATCATTACGTGTGCTGAAGAGATTTATGACTGAGACATCTGATCACATTCATTTATTTGCTGTGAGGATGTAATGTATTTCATTCTTATCCGTGCCATTAGTACTTCTCGAGGTACTCTTCCTTTTCTGTTTTTTCTTGTAAAATATGTTCATTCAGTACAATAATTGTTTGTTAATAAAACTCATAATTGGTGCCTCTGGTATAGCGTTTAAAGTCAAAAATTTCCAATGCAGGAATGTTTGTGTGTGGACTTCATTCCTATGTTGGTATTAAAACCGCCAAGTGTTAGAGAAAATGTGGTGCTTCCTGAATTTTTTGCTGTTGTCAGATATCCACAGAATTTTTATAGTCCTTCATCAATGGTGGAAGTAGGTGCGTAGGCACAAATGTTTGTGGGCTAATTTTAGAATTCATTTCCAAGATCACGGATATCACACTGTCTGCTGGTTCTGGTGATAAGTTATTGAATTATCAGAGCTACGGACTGAGTTTGCGAGTTATTCTTAAATAGATGTCCACACTTGAAGATAGTAGTCGCTGATTCTGGTACGTCCCATGTGATGTTTGAAGTTCGTGTTCCAAACAGTCGAGATGTTCTTCAATTCTCAAGGTGTGAATATTATATGTTGCAGCACTAAAGGGTTTTGTAAAAGTTGCTCCTAAGTTTTGAGTTTATTTTGTCGTTTGATTTGATTAGTTGATTTTTTTTTTGCAGCCCCCTCCAATCCTCCACTAGTATCCATGGGAGAGACTTACATTCGTTAGAGATACCGAGCCTCCGGCTCTACTTGCCTGGGTGTGCTTGTTTCAGAGTTAGATATTTTCGTTCAAGGAAGGTTTGGACATATTTTCTCACGTTGATTGGATATTGCTTGAAACGCGTATAAGAAATAACAGAGATTAAGACGGTTAGAAGTTTAGGGCCTGTTCCCCTGAGGATACAGAAGTGAGGAAGAGCAAGAGGATCACCACTCCCTGAGGAGATCCTACTCCTACTCGGATCGTGAGGGGGAACCACTTAGTATCACAGCCGTCGTATTAGAAATGGATAATTATCATAGAAATGTTGTCGTAGCCTAGAAGTCGCTCCATCAGGAACTACATTAATAACACTCTGAGCAAACTGTGAAGCACTGCATAAGAAATTAATACTGTTCTCATCTTGGTTCTTTCTGTCTTAAGCATGATGCATGTTGCAAAGCTCTTCAGCAAAGACGCGTTTCGCTTTTATCGACAAAGCATCAGAAGTGATAATATTGTAATCTTTTGTCATTCCTGCTGTATGTATAGACTGAATTTCAGTTTTGCTTAAGAATGACTTATTCTAGATATTACTGTCAGCTTTCTGTGTTCCTTGTTTCACGTTAGTTGGTTTGATATTTTCCCCTCCTTTTAGAGCCTACTTTTTCGCCCATGGCCTATGATTTCCGTGCACTGTAGACTTCCTTTATCGAACTTTATGTTATAAGGCTCTTACGAAGTCTCTCTGTGAATGTTTGCGTTTTGCAAACGATTCTGTGTTGTTATTTTTCATTTGTGTTCCTCTGTTTTTTGGCCTAGTACCAGTGACAATGTTCCTAAGTGAAATATGTCCAAAGTCTATAATAATCAAAGCTAGTGTTCACTACTCACAATGTTTATAGTATAACCACTGGCCACCCATGAACCATGGGCTCTACCGTTGGTGAGATGCTTGCGTGCTTCAGTGGAACACAGAGCCGTACTGGAGGTGCAACCACAACGGAAAGATATCTGTTGAGAGACCAGGTAAAGATGTGGTTCCTGAAGAGGACCAGCAGCCTTTTCAGTAGTTGCAAGAACAACAGTCTGGATGACTGATTGATGTGGCCTTGTTACATCAACCAAAACGGACTTGCTATGCTGGTGCAGCCAACAGCTGCAAGCAAGGGGGAACTACAGCAGTAATATCTCCTGCGGACATGCAGCTCTACTGTATGGTTAAATCATGATGGGGTCCTCTTAGGCAAAATATTACCGAAGTAAAACAGTCCCCCAATCGAACCTCGAGACGGTGTTACTCAGGAGGATGTCGTCATCAGGAGAAACAAAACTGGCGTTCTATGGAGCCCTTTCTCGGGTAGGAGGGTTAGAAAATTTAAAAGGAGAATTCACAGGTTAAAGCAGATATATTGGGGATTAGTGAAGTTTTGTGGCAGGTGGGTCAGGACTCTTAGTCAGGCGAATGCAGGTCTATAAATATAAAATCAAATAGAGGTAATGCAGGAGCAGGTCTGATAATGAAAAAGAAACTAGGAATGCGCGTAAGCTACTGTGAACAACATAGCAAAGACATTAATGAAGCCAAGGTAGACACGAAGCCCACACCCATCACAGTAATGCAAGTTTATATGCCAACTAGCTCTGCAGATGACGAAGAGGTTGAGGAAACGTATGATGAGATAAAACAAATTATTCCCGTAGTTCAGAAAACGAAAATTTAATTGTGATGGGGGACTGGAATTCTATGGTAGGAAATAGAAGGGAAGGAAAAAATAGTAGGTGAATATGGACTTGAGAAAAGAAGTGAAAGAGGAAGCCGCCTGGTAGAATTTTGCACAGGACGTAATTTAATCATCGCTAACACTTGGTTGAAGAATCATGAAACAAGCTTATATGCAGGGAACAGACATGGAGACACCGAAGGTTTCAGGTGGATTATGTAATGGTAAGCAAGAGATTTCAGATCCAGATTTTAAGTTGTGAGACATTTCCAAGGGCAGATGTGAACCCTGACCACACTTTATTGCTTATGAACTGCAGATTAAAACTGAAGAAACTGTAAAAGGGTGGGAAATTAAGGTGATGGGGATTGGATAAGTTGAAAAGGGTGGGAAATTAAGGAGATGGGGATTGGATAAGTTGAAAAAATCAGAGGTTGTCCAGAGTTTTAGAGGGACCATTAGGCAAAGATTGATTGGAACATGGGGAAGGAATGCAGTAGAAGACAAAATGTGAAATAGTCAACTCAGTAGGGGATCAAAGGGGTAAAAAGACAAAGCCAAGTAAATATTCAGGAGATATTCAGTTAAATTGGTAAAAGAGAAAGGGGATGCAGGCGTCTAAAAAATAAGACTGACAGGAAGTGCAAAGTGGCTAAGCAGAAATGGCTAGAGGACAAATGAAAGGATTTAGAAGCATATATCTCTGGGTGAAAATACGTACTGCCAGCAGGAAAATGAAAGAAGTCTTTGGAGGGAAGAGAAGCGCCTGTGTGAATATCACATAGAAAACCACTCCAAAGTAAAGAAGAGAAAGCTGAAAGGTGGAAGGAGTTTATAGAGGGTCTGTATAAAAGGATGCATGTACTTGAGGGCAATATAATAGAAACGGAAGAGAACATAGATGAAGATGATATAGGAGATATGATACTACGGGAAAAATTTGATAGGTCACTGAAAGATTTACGTCGAAACAAAACTCCGGGAGAAGACTGCATTCAGTCAGAACTACTGATACGCTTGGGAGAGTCAACCGTAACAAAAGTGTTTCATCTGGTGTGTTTGTTAACCACACTGTCTAAATGAAAATGTGCCTCGTCTGAAAACCAAACGTTGCTGAGAGTTTCTTCACTATCCTCCGCCCACTGAGCAAACAGCAGTCTCTGCTCTTTATGTTCTTCAGTGAGCTTCTGTGCACAGGTCGATCTTGTATGGGTACATATGGAGGTCACTTTTAAGAACGCCTTGAACATCTTGTCTGGATATTCCCAGTTGCACTGCTGCCTTTCTACACGATTTCCCGGGACTTCTCTGTACAGCAACTTGTACCGCTTCAATATTCTCCGGCAAACAAACAGGCTTCTACATCTACATTTATACTCCGCAAGCCAACCAACGGTGTGTGGCGGAGTATGAGAGAGGCGAAATGCCTTGAGACGTCAAGAGAATATAATACTTCCAATTGCAAAGAAAGCAGATGCTGACAGGTGTGAATATAACAGAACTAACAGTTTAATTAGCCACGGTTGCAAAATACTAACATGAATTGTTTACAGAAACTTGAAAAAACGGATCGACTTCGGGGAAGAACAGGTTGGATTCCGGTGAAATATAGGAACATCTGAGGTAATACTTACCCTAAGACTTCTGTTAGAAAATATATTAAGGAAAGGCAAATTTGCTGTTATAGCATCTGTAGACTTAGATGAAGCTTTTGACAAAGTTGACTGGAATACTCTCCTTGAAATTCTGAAATTAGTAAGGGTAAAATACAGGGAACGAAAGGCTTTTTACAACTTGTGCAGAAACCAGACTGCAGTTGTAGAGTCGAAAGGTATGAAAAGAAGCAGTGGATGAGAAGGGAGTGAGACAAAGTTGTAGAATATCTCCAATGTTATTCTATCTGTAGAGTGAACAAGGACTAAAGGAAACCAATAATCTGGAGAAGAAACTGAATTTCAGGGAGAATAAATAAGAAATTTGATGTTTTCCGATAGCACTGCAATTTGTCAGAGACGCAAAGGACTTGGAAGAGCAGTTGAAAGGAATGGACAGCGTCTTGAAGGGAGGATATGAGATAAATATTACCAAAAGCAAAATAAAAATATGAGTTGTTGTCGAATTAAATCAGGTGATGTGAGAATCAGTTTGGGAAACAAGACACTTAAAGCAGTAGGTGAATTTGGTTATTTGGGCAGCAAAATAACTGATGACGGTAGAAGTAGAAATGATATAAAATGCAGACTGGCAATGGCAAGAAAGCGTTTCTGTAGAAGAGAAATTTCTTAACATCGAATACAGATTTAAATGTCAGCCTTTTCTGAAAGCATTTGTATGAAAGTGAAACATGTACGAGAAGCAGTTAAGACAAGAAGAGAACAGATGTTTCTGAAATGTGGTGCTGCAAAAGAATGCTAATGATTAGATGGGTAGATCACGTCACTAATGAGGAAGTACTGAATAGAACCGGAGATAAAATAACTTTGTGGCACGACCTGACTAGAAAAAGGAATAGGTTGATAGGACTAATTCTGAGACACCAAGGGATTACCAATGTAGTACTAGAAGGAAGTGTGAGGGATAAAAATCGTAGAAGGAGACCAAGAGATAAATGCAGAAGGACAAAGGTTGTGGAAGATATTGAGAGACGAAGAGGCTTGCACAGGCTAGAGTAGCGTGAAGAACTGAACAAACCCAGTCTTCGGACTGAAGACCACAACAACAATAAGCACTGGAACGCTCTAAAAAAGAGTCCCATCTGATGAGTCAGCTTTTCACTTTTCAGTATGCTTAAGGAAGTCAAACAAAAATAATTTTCGTACTTATTGATGTATCGCGTTTAATTTACAGTCTGTACGACTGTGTGGTATTAATAACTACACGCTAGTCCCTAAAACCAGAAACTGCATAAAACTCAGAGAGTTATACTTTTGGTATTCTGTACCTCGGCAGCCGCGTGTTTGAGATGCAAGCTGTAGTCACTTCTGAACCACTCAAGGAACACACGGCTGGTATTCTTCTTACTGGCTTTCTGGTAGCATAAGCGAATCTTGGTAAAATGGCAGGTTAAGTTAAGCAATTCTGTCACAGACGAGTGACTTCCTGCAAGGCACAGAATTATCCTGTTAAATTTACTTGATTTTTGGTGTCGTTCTCATTAAATTATCGTTGTGGTTTTCTGTATATGTTGTGCCTGTTCTCTCGGAAATGTCCAAAAGAACAGATGCTGTTTTGATCCTACAGACACTATGAATGATGACACAAAGGAGTTAAAGACATCAGCAGCTGCCAGTGGGCACTGATTTACATCAAAGGGTCAAGTTGAAAATTTGCTTACTGGGCATATGCGCTGCCCACAACGCCATATGGACACAGTGGCCAGCACAGCCGCAATGATTACCCTACGACGCCTCCTGTTAGACCCAAATTCTCAAGTTATACCACACACTACTGATGCAATGCCCCAGCTCGTTAGCCTCATTACTGCGGCATCTCGCCGATTCCTGTACGAGTTCATACCTGAAACAATAGGCACCACCCACCCACACCCACACACACCCACACACACACACACACACACACACACACACACACACACACACATATATATATATATATATATATATATATATATATATATATATTCCTGGAAATTGAAATAAGAACACCGTGAATTCATTGTCCCAGGAAGGGGAAACTTTATTGACACATTCTTGGGGTCAGATACATCACATGATCACACTGACAGAACCACGGTCACATAGACACAGGCAACAGAGCGTGCACAATGTCGGCACTAGTACAGTGTATATCCACCTTTCGCAGCAATGCAGGCTGCTATTCTCCCGTGGAGACGATCGTAGAGATGCTGGATGTAGTCCTGTGGAACGGCTTGCCATGCCATTTCCACCTGGCGCCTCAGTTAGACCAGCGTTCGTGCTGGACGTGCAGACCGCGTGAGACGACGCTTCATCCAGTCCCAAACATCTACATCTACATCTACATCCGTACTTCGCAAGCCACCTGACGGTGTGTGGCGGAGGGTACCCTGAGTACCTCTATCGGTTCTCCCTTCTATTCCAGTCTCGTATTGTACGTGGAAAGAAGGATTGTCGGTATGCTTCTGTGTGGGCTCTAATCTCTCTGATTTTATCCTCATGGTCTCTTCGCGAGATATACGTAAGAGGGAGCAATATACTGCTTGACTCTTCGGTGAAGGTATGTTCTCGAAACTTCAACAAAAGCCCGTACCGAGCTACTGAGCGTCTCTCCTGCAGAGTCTTCCACTGGAGTTTATCTATCATCTCCGTAACGCTTTCGCAATTACTAAATGATCCTGTAACGAAGTGCTCTGCTCTCCGTCGGATCTTCTCTATCTCTTCTATCAACCCTACCTGGTGCGGATCCCACACTGCTGAGCAGTATTCAAGCATTGGGCGAACAAGCGTACTGTAACCTACTTCCTTTGTTGTCGGATTGCATTTCCTTAGGATTCTTCCAATGAATCTCAGTCTGGCATCTGCTTTACCGACGATAACATACTCAATGGGGGACAGATCCGGAGATCTTGCTGGCCAGGGTAGTTGACTTACACCTTCTAGAGCACGCTGGGTGGCACGGGATACATGCGGACGTGCATTGTCCTGTTGGAACAGCAAGTTCCCTTGCCGGTCTAGGAACAGTACAACGATGGGTTCGATGACGGTTTGGATGTACCGTGCACTCTTCAGTGTCCCCTCGACGATCACCAGAGGTGTACGGCCAGTGTAGGAGATCGCTCCCCACACCATGATGCCGGGTGTTGGCCCTGTGTGCCTTGGTCGTATGCAGTCCTGATTGTGGCGCTCACCTGCACGGCGCCAAACACGCATACGACCATCATTGGCACCAAGGCAGAAGCGACTCTCATCGCTGAAGACGACACGTCTCCATTCGTCCCTCCATTCACGCCTGTCGCGACACCACTGAAGGCGGGCTGCACGATGTTGGGGCGTGAGCGGAAGACGGCCTAACGGTGTGCGGGACCGTAGTCCAGCTTCATGGAGACGGTTGCGAATGGTCCTCGGCGATACCCCAGGAGCAACAGTGTCCCTAATTTGCTGGGAAGTGGCGGTGCGCTCTCCTACGGCACTGCGTAGGATCCTACGGTCTTGGCGTGCATCCGTGCGTCGCTGCGGTCCGGTCCCAGGTCGACGGGCACGTGCACCTTCTGCCGACCACTGGCGACAACATCGATGTACTGTGGAGACCTCACGCCCCACGTGTTGAGCGATTCGGCGGTACGTCCACCCGGCCTCCCGCATGCCCACTATACGCCCTCGCTCAAAGTCCGTCAACTGCACATACGGTTCACGGTTCTGCGGCATGCTACCAGTGTTAAAGACTGCGATGGAGCTCCGTATGCCACGGCAAACTGGCTGACACTGACGGCGGCGGTGCACAAATGCTGCGCAGCTAACGCCATTCGACGGCCAACACCGCGGTTCCTGGTGTGTCCGCTGTGCCGTGCGTGTGATCATTGCTTGTACAGCCCTCTCGCAGTGTCCGGAGCAAATATGGTGGGTCTGACACACCGGTGTCAATGTGTTCTTTTTTCCTTTTCCAGGAGTGTATATATATAAGTGTCCCTCATGATTAGTATGGACGTGTGATTACACGTCAATCACATCGCGATTACGGGCAGCATGGGGTTCACGCCTGAGCCTCAGGACGTGCGCTAGCAGCGCATGTCCGATGTTTCAAGCGTCAACTTCGCGTCTCAATATCTCGGGATGTAATGGGAACATTGCGATGCAATCAACGCCATTGTGTATGTGCTTTGTCATGCTATGGATTGCTGAAGAAAAAATATGGGAGGTCCATTTAAAAAAACATAAGTTTGTGTTAAAAAACACATATGCTTTCGTTTTAGAATGTTTCCAAATATGTACATTCATGGGCCCCAGCCCTACATTGATACCGGTGAAAGTCGTTTTCCAATAACTGTTATTGTTCCAGAGATATTTTGAGTGGACAAGATAGCTGGGACACTATATATATATATGCCTTGAGTGAAGAAGCACAGCAGCTTCGAAGTGTTATGGGATTTGGCGAGATGCTGCAAGTAATGAGGCTAATGAACAGGGGAATTACATCAGCAGTGTGGTATAAACTCAGAGTTTTGGTCTGATGGGATGCATGGTAGGGTAAATTGATTGGTTGTGGTGACCACTATTTCTGAATTGCATAGAGGTCAGCGCACCCTTCTAGTAAGCAGGAGACGTGGTTTGAATCCTGATCTGGCACAAATTTTCAACTTGCCCCATTGGTATAAATCAATACCCATTGGAAGCTGATGTCTTTATTTCCTTTGTGCTACATGATTTTCCTTAGGGTTTGATATAAGAACATCATTTGATGTTTTTGAGTTCAGGAAGCTCATTCTACACAGAAATTGCAACTAATCTCGTATTCATGTGGCCATTTTTCTATTTTAGTAACAGCTGGGGAAATAAGTGAGAGATGAACACGGTAGCACTTCGTCTGCTTTGAGGTAGCGTGTTAGTCTGTAAAGTGAAGGCTGCTTTGGCTGACAGGTCCAGTGCCGATGAAGTCCAAACTTTTCTGTTACAAAGCTACAAGCGACCACATCGAAAATCAGTTAGTATATCTTAAGGAAACTTCTCCGTCAAAAGCACAACTGATAATGCCTCTTAACGCTTCTGCTGACATAGTTTTTGGCCTTGTGAACGCACAGTTTTATTTACAGAATTCCACCTTTGCATACTACTTGAGAATGAAACAGGAAAGAAAGTAAACACAGACCGTTTCAGTTTCTGATATCTTGCTAACTTATGCCGATATAGGCATGCTCGTGTTACTGAGACTTAACCTTTTATTAAAACAGACTTTCATTGTAAGGTTATCGTGGCAAGTTGTGTTCCATCTGTATTAGTGCTGTGAATATCTTCGTAACGTTATTCATTAATTTATTGAACACAATGTGAAACATCTGAGAGAAATTAATCAGCAACAATATATTCTCTCGCAATATATGAAACAGTCTCGGGGTGGTCAGGAATGAGGGTGTGCTGAAAAATAATGTCACAGAATTATTTATTCTGATGTCAATTTCGATTGAGGTGCTACAAGTCATGCATATAACTCAGTCGACTTTCCTATATGGCTGACCAAAGTTGCAGCCCTATGCCAATAGAGGGGGTCAATTGTAGCACGAAACATAGCAGTGTGTTAAATAACTTCGCTGGGTGAGAAGCAGCGTGCTGTAAGCCCTCAGAAAACTGGAAGCACAAATTCGAAAAGTGCGTCCACACATGTAACGTCATTGACAATGCACGATCACACATGAGTGCTGTGGCATTTGCCACAAATCAGCTGCTTGGATTCATTGTCAGTGGTCATCCACCATAGGTCTCGTCTTGGCCCCGTACGATTTTCATCTGTTTCCAAACATGAAGACCATCTTTGAAGGTTCTAAGCTTTCACTTGGATAGTGATTTTAAATATTAGACAACCCATTTCTAAGTTAAAGATGTCGCCAAACCAGATGTGAAGTGCATTTCGCCTGGAAACGAATTTTCGTGACAGTTGTTTGATAAGGAGCAGGAGACATAAACATCTGAGGGCATAAGATCAAAGAAATTAGCACAGTGTATTGTTACGTAGTAGCAATATGCAATGCAGATTTGTCACTTTTTTCCTGTACTGCGACCAAATGGTGTCTCAATTTTTGGCAACAAACACAGGCTGCGATCGACACAACCCTAGGGACGAGTTCGTAGTGCACAACACCCTTTTGAGTCACTAAATGCAAAACATTATGTTCACGCTGTAACGGGACATCCTCCTCTAGCGTTACTTTTCTCAACAGTAGTTGCCGAAAACAATATTACTGTTCGAATTTTGTACAGATAAAAAAATATTATCTCACTTGCTATTTCTGAAAACTGTCAATAATGTTATACACTGTATGTCACATTTCAAGCTAAAATTTATGAAAAGGAATTACTTTATAAAATATTTTAGTTTCGATGTTATAATCTATAAGTACTAGTTCTGAATGTACAGCTCAAACTTTTTTTTGAGAAACATTTGAAATTACAAATTATTAGCACACTTAAAATTTCTATTATTAATTACGCAACCCTGTCCTAGTGAGAAAATCAGTGGAAAACATATTTGCTACAATCTTCCAGTTTAGTTCAAACCAACCGAATCTGATGTTAGATTTTCAGGTCGCAGGTCATCATTTATGTCAGTTATCGAGATTTCCGGAATATCGAAAAACTTTCTTTCCGGAACTGTGTTTCATCATACCAAAAAATCCTTTTCTGACGTGTTTCGTCCAAAAGCACCCGCCCCAAGCACAGTACAGGAGTTACGAGCAGTCTCCGCCACCTTCACTGCACTACTAAACCCAAAGCAAACATTATGTTCAAGATGTCGGACTTTCAACAGTTGCGACTATTTTACGACTCATAAACGACATTCATTAGTTTCACGTATGCGAACTCCAATCAGCCAACGGATGGCGTGAGACCTGTAGCTGATAGCCGGTAACCACTAGCAAGGGTGACGAAACTATCGAATGTAATCTGTTTTGACGCTGGCGAAGACAATGCTGTTTTTTGAATTGTTTACGGAAGTTTTTCTATTACTGATGGGTTAGAAAGTGAACCGAATTATCTTTGTAGTTCAGTCATATGGATAAGTGGCCAGGTTTTATGTCTAAGATTACATATAAATTGTTATCTCTGCTCCAGGTTGACTGACTTCAAGCTCCACACAAAAAAGAAAAACGAATCTAATGGTGTCATTATTAACAACCACTTACTATATTAATATCAAGGATGGCACAACCCCACAAAAAAGTTGTTTTCAACATTATTCTGTGCCACAATATAACATCAAATTTTGTAAGTGTAATAATGTTAACAGAATACATATTTGTTGTTTATACTGATGTTTTCATTTTATGTTTTTCTTAGTACATTCTATTATGTCTTTGTCAGACTCTTCAAAATGAAACAAAAGCCCAAACTGCTATACTGAGAGAGAGAGAGAGAGAGAGAGAGAGAGAGAGAGAGAGATAAATTCAAAAGAATTTTAAAGTTTATAGACCTGCATTACAAGTATTAATGGTAAAAATTAAATGTTACAATATTGTTTTTCTGATACGTTTACCCTATATTGTAACATCTTCACAATTATCCAGTAGAGTATGGCAGGATTAATCTGCTGTCAGAGGTAATTCACCTGAAATAAGAAATGTTGCAACAGTGTACTCGTTCCTCACAGAGCCACGATCGTTTTGCCTTCAGTGTGTAACAGTATCTCTGTGTTGTCCCATGCGTTTGTAGTAAGGACACTTTCCGTACATTACTGACGGGATAGAAGAACAAATTCTAGAGGAAGGAATTGTGGTGGATTTTCCACAGTTAAAGAACACAACCTAAAACATTAAGGTGTACCATGCAGACTAATTTGAAATTTGAAACTCTTATTTTTACTGGTGTAAGAAGGCCGGTTATGGAGGCTTCTTCCACAAAATTCTGGTTTGGGGCGTCTTCTGAAATGTCAACATGTGGGGATATTTCTTCTCATATATGTCACGCTATTTTGGCTCAGTTATTAGTTTAACTGATATTTTAATGCGAAATTCTGTTGAACATGTTTTCTTGATTTTATTTCAGGGGGTCTGTACATTAAAAAAGCGATATGCTTCATGGTCCGAGAAAGATATGAAATAAGCAACAACAAATGTTATAGGCGGAGGTGCGAGTATGAGAGGAGCTGCTGCACTGTTCAAAACTTCTTATTCGACACGTAACGATCATGTAACTATTAGAAAACGTGATTTGGCAATGGGAGAAAATAAACCTCAGAGACCAGCTGGTCACATGACTGGATTCAGTGTCTTCTCATTTTGGATGGCCATAGTGTTCATTGCTCTTTCCAGTGCCTGAAATATTGTTGTCAGAATGAGGTAGATATGATCTACCTTTCGCCTCACCTGGCCTCATATGACCCTCACCCTCGGGGCAGATCAGTTTTCAAACAGTTGGAAGTTTTGTACCAACATACTGCAATAAATTACATTCACTCGACAGCAGAAACAGCAAGCAACATGTTTAACTCTGGAGAACTGTTTTCAACAGCTTGGAATAAAGCTGTCACTATTGGAAATGTTGTTAAAGGGTTAAAATGCACTGGCTTCTTCTCTTTAAATCTGTTAGCTATTCCTGAAGACAAATTTCTTCCCTCAATTCATTTCGAACCAGACGTTTCCATTGTGCCATCATCTCCACATTTGGATATTCCTCAATTTTCTCAGCTGCAATCTGAGAAGACTTCTCCTTTCAATGCTGTCATTTTCAGCCCATAAAAAAGAATGTCCGAAAAGAAATTAAAAAAACCTCAGACAAGAACTACAAACCAATGACTGAAATGGATAATTAAAGCAAGTGTAGTGCGTATAAGAAACATCATCGTCAGTTGAGTGAATCTGATGATAACTTTCAGCCAACTGAAACTGAACATAATAAAGAGAACACTTCTTGTGGATTTTGCTGTCTGAAATTTTATTTGCAGAATCGGTCAAGAAGGGAGAGAGATTAAGTGCCAACAATATGCTGCATTGTTTCACGAAGTGTGTGTTGGTGCAAAAGGACGATAAATGTGTGCTTGTGATTTTGACTAATGTGATTTCACTCTTACAGTCGTTTGTGTGTGGTAATATATGCATTGCCAGTGCATGAGATTACCACACAAAAAAGGTCTATGAGATGAAATGGATATGTATGTTATGTTTATAAAGCTATCATTACTGCTGGAACAATATATATCTGATAACTGGTATTCCATTTGCGCTAACGCATAGCTGAGATGTTTTTTGAGCTCAGTGATGGACTGATCCTCAACCAAACTAGATTGTCGCCAAAGAAATATACTGATGTATTTGCGTACTGTATAATGCAGTTCTTACCACTCATTAAAGCTGTTAACATCACTTCCATAAAATATTTTTATTGTAATTGCCTTATCTGAATTAAATGTAATCAGACCAGTTTAATCAATACTTAGCAGATGTGAGCACTAATCCAGTTCCTTTACAGCTTAACCTTGTTAAGAAATCCTAAATCCCTTCCAACAATGTTTCACATATGCTTGCTACCACCGAGCTAAAAGAGTCATATTTCGATACTGATGGTCAACTTGTTTCCTGGCAGTACCACACCCTTCCAATATCCTGTAGGATGCCCATCACCTGCAATCCAAGATCGTTTCCACTAAGGTCCACTTCACCTCGTCCTCAGTTTTCTCTGTTTGGTGCCAAAATCGTCACAGTGTCCTGCTGATACAAATACACAGTATTAATGTGGCCGACGATAGCACCTTACTGTTCACCAACGTATGCACTTATAGAAAAATGCGCAAAATAATGAATTGGCAAGCAGTTAACACTGCTCATTGAATTAAAATATACAAAGTTATAAAGACGTACACCTTAGAAAGATTGCTAGTTAACTCATGATTACTTGAAAGACATCTTTATTTTGCTCTTATTGTTCACAATAGCAACTAACGATTTCAATACAGTGTTTGAAAGACGTTGGATATCACGAAACATATACCAAGGTTGACCAAGCTCTGGTCAATGTTTTCCATGTTTTTCCTTTTGACTCATTGTCGAAAGGGAAGCCCAAAATTCTGCAATAATATTCATAGTAACACTAGCAACTTTTGAAGTACAAAAGAAAGAGCTGTAATTTTTTATCAACCATAGTAAAATGCGGGTAGCCTATGGTAATTTGATACCAGTAGTAACAATGATCATAAAATGTTGTTGTTGTGGTCTTCAGTCCGAAGACTGGTTTGATACAGCTCTCCGTGGTACTCTATCCTGTGTGAGCCTCTACACCTCAGAATTACTACTGCAACCTACATCATTATGTATCTTTTTACTATATTCATCTCTTGCTCACCTTCTGCAATTTTTACCTCCTACACTTCCCTCCAATACTAAACTGGTCATCCCTTGATGTCTCAGAGCATATGGTGTTAGCTGATTCCTTCTTTCGGTCAAGTTGTGCCACAAATTTCAATGTAATATTCCGTAATATGTTATTAGGTATGTAACTCAGTGTTTTTTTTTTGCGTATCATGCCTTATCTGAACTTCCATAACAGATAGCTTATTCCAACTTCTTCATACAGTGTTCAGGTTATATCATATAAGAGAGTCGAGGATAAGGACTACGTTGTACGCAGACAAACAAATGTAGATATTACGCCATATGTGACAGATTTCCACAAAGTTAGACGAGTCCAGGTTTGGCAAAGCTGCTGACGAAAACATCATGCTGCTCTTCTTGCCGACAGCTACCAAAGCTGGCTTTCGCCAATCATGTGCAGACGTCATGCATCTGTTATCAGAATGATATCATCCTTGACATAGGAAGCTCTCCCATTGACTGTTTTGTTTTAATGACTGGTAAAATACTGTGCTGTAATTGAGAGATCTAAGTATGTATGTGTGTGAGTGTGTGTGTGTACGCTTAGGTATTTTTAAGAAATAATACAGGTCATTTGGACTCAAATGGCGCAAATGGCGCAAATCTTGCTTATTTGGAGACTTTTGAACACGGTGGCTATGTACTGGTTGGGCTTTTTCGTTATAATGACCAGTAAAATATTGAGTTGGGATTGAATCTTTCATTTCATTTTTTTAACTTTCCACAGCTGCCATCTTGCATTTTTTTTAATTCCCGAAAAGCGCTACCTTGCATTCCACTGTCTTGGATTGTGATGACATCGCCCTGTCCTGCATCTAGGCAACCCATAGATACTGGAAAACCTGCCAATAGGGTCCTGAGGTCGGGACCTCTAGGTCCAAACCCAGGGCTGAGGGGTGTGGTGGAATGATTCTAGGCATACTACTGCAGTCTGTTGGAAAGTTAACATCCCTGCACATCTTTGAGATCAAACCTGTTACTGACCTACGTCCAGCTACAGATCTGAAAGACTAGTGAGTCAACACCTGTGTTTGGTTTGAACAGACCAGAAATTACACGGTGGAGAGCTGGTTTCAGAACAGCATCGATGGAGGCTCCAAGGCACACAAATGATTGCTGGGGAACTCCTATGTGTGGGTTTCAATGATTTACAAAATTATGATAAAGAATAGTGGATAGAAAGCATTTAAGATAACAGCCCAGCTCTAAAATTTTTTATGGCAGTTCGTACAAAAAATTTGTAGGAAAGGATTCTTTGTGTGTAAATGGAACCAAATTATTTCCAATTCAGAAGGCTCAAACGGTTATTATCTTACTGGATGCTCTTTGGTATGCTATTAGGAGTGGCTGGGGTGTTTAACAAATAGTGCAGGTACAATATAGTGCATCTGGGAAGGCCCAAGTGGCTTAACCAACAGGCACTGCCGCGTCTCAACATGAACGCACGCCAAAAATTACTGGCAGGGGTACTAACAGACCTGTTGATCGTGGATTTTGATGAGTTTTACGTATCTTGTAGAGGGGCCTATCCTGAGTGCCTGATTAGCGGATTTCATTGGGCGACCACTAGTTTCTCAGAATATTGATGTCGAAGTTTTTTTTCCCCTGTACCCATAACGTTAAGCCGGTCTCACATGGAATATGTTTCTCTGCAGACGTACTTGCCAGCCCACGGGACAGCTCCCTTGTGCTCTGCGGCGTCTGCTAGCCCAGTGCACTGTAGGGAGCTGAGCATATTTTCCATGCTAGACCCAGTGCTAATTTCCTTGTGTGACCTAGTAAGGTTCCCTGACTGCTACCTGCACTGGTCAATAGGGCGTCCTGTTGGGCGTCTGATGTCACAGCCTACAGGGTGGGAACTCTCAGACAACGCCAATTAACCCTCGAGACAACTAACCCTCGAGACAAAACACAACGTCATGCGCCCGTCGGCCGACCTGTGACCTTTCTCAAAGGATTGTAACGAAACTATTCGATAAAAAATTGATTCTCACATATCTCGTGGTTCAGTTAGTCAGATTCATGATCAACTGCGGACTATTTCGTTTACCGCCATATTTATTGTGTGATTTCAGGACTAAGCGAACTACTGCAAGAATTTGAAAAAGTCTTCAGTGAAGAACAGAGGTCTCTATGAATTAGCTTTTGGTGCATGTTAATTCGTATATTGCTGTGTGTGAAATGTAGCTAACATGTTGAATTGTTATTTAAAATTGAAACTATACTGCTATCTAATATCAATATAGAGAAAATGGGTTGTATGTAATTCACTTTGACCTAAAATTGCGGACCGGTGAAAAAGCCAGAATGAAATATTCAGAAAATTCCTCATATCTTGTAAATGGTTCCAGATATTGAAACAAGGCGTTGGGAAATGATAGTACGTAAAGAGGAGATTATTCATTACATGATTAATATGCGGAACTTCCATTACTAGCGCGATATTCAAGTGACTAGATTTTTTTCAATCAAATAATGTAATATATAAGCACCATCGATAGCTGGTCAAACGAGAATTGCTGTGGCTTCGGAAAAATAAATGTGAAAAAATTTATACTGGGAATAGGAAACACCCCGTGGTCTAAGGGTAGCGTCTTTGATTTATAATCAAAACGTCTTTGGTCCCGGGTTCGATCCCCGCCACTGCCTAAATTTTGATAAATAATCAGCATTGGCGGCCGAAGACTTCCGGCATAAGAAGTCAGCCTCATTCTGCCAGCGGCCTTACAAAGAGGGCGGAGGAGGGGATAGAGGTTCAGGGCACTCTCTTGTCCTAGGGATGGGAATTTGCCTCTAAAGGCGGAAGAATCGGCAATGATCAACGACAATGGAAACCACTGCATTAAAGACACGTAATGTGCATCCACAGGATATGTGGCCTTTAGTTGAAGAAGTGTCATGATGATCTCTCCATTGGCAAAAGATTCCGGAATAGTCCCCCATTCGGATCTCCGGGAGGGGACTGCCAAGAGGGAGGTTACCATGAGAAAAAGATTGAATAATCAACGAAAGGATAATGTTCTACGAGTCGGGGAGTGGAATGTAAGAAGCTTGAATGTGGTAGGGCGACTAGAAAATCTGAAAAGGGTAATGCAAAGGCTCACTCTAGATATAGTAGGGGTTAGTGAAGTGAATTGGAAGGAAGACAAGGATTTCTGGTCAGATGAGTATCGGGTAATATCAACAGCAGCAGAAAATGGTATAACAGGTGTAGGATTCGTTATGAATAGGAAGGTATGGCAGAGGGTGTGTTACTGTGAACAGTTCAGTGACCGGGTTGTTCTAATCAGAATCAACAGTAGACCAACACCTACAACGATAGTTCAGGTATACATGCCGACGTCGCAAGCTGAAGATGAACAGATAGAGAAAGTGTATGAGGATATTGAAAGGGTAATGCAGTAAGTAAAGGGGGACGAAAATCTAATAGTCATGGGCGACTGGAATGCAGTTGTAGGGGAAGGAGTAGAAGAAAAGGTTACAGGAGAATATGGGCTTGGGATAAGGAATGAAAAAGGAGAAAGACTAATTGAGTTCTGTAACAAGTTTCAGCTAGTAATAGCGAATACCCTGTTCAAGAATCACAAGAGGAGGAGGTGTACTTGGAAAAGGCAGGGACATACGGTAAGATTTCAATTAGATTACATCATGGTCAGACAGAGATTCCGAAATCAGATACTGGATTGTAAGGCGTACCCAGGAGCAGTATAGACTCAGATCACAATATAGTAGTGATGAAGAGTAGGCTGAAGTTCAAGACATTGGTCAGGAAGAATCAGTTCGCAAAGAAGTGGGATACGGAAGTTCTAAGGAATGACGAGATACGTTTGAAGTTCTCTAACGCTATAGATACAACAATAAGGAATAGCGCAGTATGCAGCACAGTTGAAGAGGAATGGACATCTCTAAAAAGGGCCATCACAAAAGTTGGGAAGGAAAACATAGGTACGAAGAAGGTAGCTGCGAAGAAACCATGGGTAACAGAAGAAATACTTCACTTGATTGATGAAAGGAGGAAGTACAAACATGTTCCGGGATAGGAAGTGCAAGGAAGCTAGGACGAAATGGCTGCAGGAAAAATGTGAAGACATCGAAAAAGATATGATTGTCGGAAGGACAGACTCAGCATACAGGAAAGTCAAAACAACCTTTGGTGACATTGAAAGCAACACTGGTAACATTAACAGTGCAACGGGAATTCCACTGTTAAATGCAGAGGAGAGAGCAGATAGGTGGAAAGAATACATTAAAGCCTCTATGAGGGTGAAGATTTGTCTGATGTGATAGAAGAAGAAACAGGAGTCGATTTAGAAGAGATAGGGGATCCAGTATTAGAATCGGAATTTAAAAGAGCTTTGGAGGACTTACGGTTAAATAAGGCACAAGGGATAGATAACATTCCATCAGAATTTCTAAAATCATTGGGGGAAGTGGCAACAAAACGACTATTTACGTTGGTATGTAGAATATATGAGTCTGGCGACATACCATCTGACTTTCGGAAAAGCATCATCCACAGAATTCCGAAGACGGCAAGTGCTGACAAGTGTGAGAATTATCGCACAATCAGCTTAACAGCTCATGCATCGAAGCTGCTTACAAGAATAATAACCAGAAGAATGGTAAAGAAAATTGAGAATGCGTTATGTGACGATCAGTTTGGCTTTAGGAAAAGTAAAGGCACGAGAGAGGCAATTCTGACGTTACGGCTAATAATGGAAGCAAGGCTAAAGAAAAATCAAGATACGTTCATAGGATTTGTCGACCTGGAAAAAGCGTTCGACAATATAAAATGGTGCAAGCTCTTCGAGATTCCGGAAAAAGTGGGCGTAAGCTATAGGGAGAGACGGTCATATACAATATGTACAACAACCAAGAGGGAATAATAAGAGTGGACGATCAAGAATGAAGTGCTCGTATTAAGAAGGGTATAAGACAAGGCTGTAGCCTTTCGCCCCTACTCTTCAATCTGTACATCGAGGAAGCAATGATGGAAATTAAAGAAAGGTTCAGGAGTGGAATTAAAATACAAGGTGAAAGGATATCAATGATACGATTCGCTGATGACATTGCTATCCTGAGTGAAAGTGAAGAAGAATTAAATGATCTGCTGAACGGAATGAACAGTCTAATGAGTACACAGTATGGTTTGAGAGTAAATCGGAGAAAGATGAAGGTAATGAGAAGTAGTAGAAATGAGAACAGCGAGAAACTTAACATCAGAATTGATGGTCACGAAGTCAATGAAGTTAAGGAATTCTGCTACCTAGGCAGTAAAATAACCAATGATGGACGGAGCAAGGAGGACATCAAAAGCAGACTCGCTATGGCAAAAAAGGCATTTCTGGCCATGAGAAGTCTACTAATATCAAATACCGGCCTTAATTTGAGGAAGAAATTTCTGAGGATGTACGTCTGGAGTACAGCATTGTATGGTAGTGAAACATAGACTGTTGGAAAACTGGAATAGAAGAGAATCGAAGCATTTGAGGTGTTGTGCTATAGACGAATGTTGAAAATTAGGTGGGCTGATAAGGCAAGGAATGACGACGTTCTACGCAGAATCAGAGAGGAAAGGAATATGTAGAAAACACTGATAAGGAGAAGGGACAGGATGATAGCACATCTCCTAAGACATGAAGGAATGACTTCAATGGTACTAGAGGGAGCTGTAGAGGGCAAAAACTGTAGATGAAGACGGAGATTGGAATACGAAAAGCAAATAATTGAGGACGTAGGTTGCAAGTGCTACTCTGAGATGAAGAGGTTAGTACAGGAAAGGAATTCGTGGCGGGCCCCATCAAACCAGTCAGTAGACTGATGACAAAAAAAAGAAAGGAAAGGAAACAATTGAGTCGATAGTTTAATAATATGTTGTTCCATACTTCTGTGGCAATTTCATATAATAATGCCAGTGAATAGAGCATTTGTTAACACTGCTATTTTGGCGAAACAAGCAGGTTTTAACGTGGCAACAGGGAGACTTACGTATTACTCAAAACTCGTCTCTGATAACAGTTTTTTGAAGAAAATTAAAAGTAAATCTGGGGAAAATAAATCGCTACTTCACTTAGACGGAATCCTATATCGCAGTTTATTTTTAATGATGACTGATACGGACTGAAACTAGCCCACGTATTTTATTTCTGTATATCAAACATCTAAGAAATGAGAGAACAATTTGCAGCACTTGGTGTGCAATCTTTTCTTTCCTATCCCTATGTAGAGTGATGGATTATACTTCTTCACCACAAACATCTTCAAGTTTGTCAAAGATATTGGTAATCTGTTTACGTCATGATGGGTAGTTGACAGTATTTTAAAATTTTAAATTTTTTATGTTTCTCAAATAAATGAGGTAGTGAAATGAAATTCTTTGCACAGTTTCAGTTCACATCATTCATTATTAAAACACAGTGTAGTATAGTGGTCTGTTGAAATTTCAACAGAAGTAGCGATTGATTTTACCCAGACTTCTTATTACCTTTACTTTTCTTCAGAGAGACACTATCAGTGACGAGTTTTGAGTAATACGTAAGTTCCCTTGCTGCCACAATCCAATCTGCTCCTTCGCAAAAACACAGCAGACTTTATAAATATTCATCTCACTGACATTCTGATGCAGTTGTAATTGTGGCAGAATCGTGAAACAGCAACTGATGGAAGGACATGTCAATAATTTATGAAAGTGAGTAATTACTTCACACATATTATTCCAAAAGCATAGCAATTCTCGTTTTACCGCCTATCGATGGCTCTTAAATATTATATTACTCAATTGGAAGAATCATTAGTCACCTTGAAGACTGCATCAGATATGGAAGCAAGGCATGTTAATCATATGCCAAAGTACTCTTTGCCAAAATCTTGGTTCCATATATGAAACTGTTTACGATACCAGGAATTTTGTGAATATTTCATTTTGGATTCCATACTGATGTGCAAGTTCAGGATGAAGTGCTTCACATAGAAACCATTTCCTTGAGATTTATGAGCTGACGAATTCAGCTATGAGATGAGCAAAAAGAAAAATTTTAATCGAATACTTTATTTAATATCATTTGAGAAAGATGGCTGTTTGGCCAATTTGCATGCCTCGCAGTTCATGGAGTCAAACCAGCCAGCTATCTCCTGCGCCAACGTTCAGCATTCAAGCTGGTTGTCATGCTCACCATCTGCCAAACTTACAGAGGACCATTAATTACATTAACTCAAAATGTAGGGAGGGGGGGGGGGGCGGCAAGGATCTGGCAAAATCTCAACAAATCTCAATTAAAGGGAAGGGGGAGGCAACTGAAATATGATGTAAGCTTTTTAATTCAGACAACATATGTTGTTAAAATAGACATATTTTTACTTTATGTAATTAATCCTAAGTGTAGACAATATTAAAGTGCTCATCAATCTTTGTGGCCTCTCTGAACTGAACGGAATGTTTTACATGTGTGAATTCCCTGATTTGAAACAAGTGTCAGATTCCATTCAGGGAGTTCTCTGGCCAGATGGTCAGAATCACTGCGAGTCAGTCAGTGAATCAATCGTGATCTTCTGCAACGCATACAAAGCTGATGTTACTATGTTGAACATGAATTTGTACCAAAATTTTTACAACATGTCTGCTAAGCTGTATGCGGACAAGTCAAACACACGTCCCAGCCAGAAGTTTAATGTTGTGAAAGGAAGCTAAGCCAAAGTTCACCGACAAGACTTCTCTTAATGACTCTATAAACCAAGAGACTGAAAAGCTATCTAATTGTACAGTTCAATTTTGCGTAAAGGTGCAATGACATTTGCTATATATATATATATATATATATATATATATATATATATATATATATATATATATATATATATATATAAACCAAATATTAGTGTTTGTGATACATCAAAACGACTGATACTAATTGTCCATCTATCTCTCTCTGTCCATCATAATAATATTCAGAATTGGCATGTTTAAAATAGTATTTTTAATCATGTGTTAAAACACTGTTTAATATGCTCGACTAGGGAGGCGGGGTGGAAGGAGGATGGTTCCCACCTTATCTGACGAAATCTCACCAAGGGGAGAAGTTGGTCCAAATTTTAAAGAAAACTCGTTACGTAACGTAATTAGTGGACTCGCCCGTACTCCGTGTGAGACAGGCTTTAGCATCGTTTGAACCAAGGGAACGTGGAGCAGCGGTTTATGTTCGCGGCCACCACGCAAATCTTGCCGGTGTTCTCTTTCTTATTTTTGTTGTAAGGCATCACATGTAGTGAAGATTCTATGAAAATAAATTACATAATTCAGTATCAATTTAGTTCGCCTGCTTTCACAGCAATGATTAAATATGCGTAGTTCCCATCGAAGAATTGAATTCAGACGAACTGTATTTTTCAGTAACGCAGGAAAAGTCACTAGCCAGATACTCAGGACAATCGTCTCTACAACCTGCCTAAGACATCAAAACTGTTCATTGAGACGTGTGGTGGTCCTGTGGCGAGCTGGAAATTACATTAAATCATGCTTACAAACATTTAATCCACAGATCGCAGCATGAAAAACAAGGTCAAATTATTTTACAAACTTCAACACCAGTACCCGTCAGTATATTGTGCGTATTGTTTACGTCTGAGGTTAGAAAAAAATTGTCCCTGTTAACGTATATTTTATGAGTAAATATCAATTGTAAATAAACAGAGTGTTTCCAAATTCATGTTACACACTTCTAGAGGTTGTGGAGGGGCTTCTTAGATCAAGTTTCACATAGGAACCCACGTCCGTAAACGCCATCCAACGGCGCTATAGAGCGTCAAAGTTATAGGCGCTGTGTGTATGTAAACGGTGATTCTGTGATGATGTTATAATTTTTTAGGATGATGGAGAAGGATAAATGTATCCATTTGATATAAGGATCCCTGTAACGGAAACGAAGGAATCTAAAATTGTAAACGAAAACCGTTCTTATGCCTCTTTCAGTGGAATATGTGTATTCGTACGGTTGTTTCTAAGATTGTGGCGTAGGCAATTTCCAGAGTTGGTAGTATGTCCAACAGAAGGAAAAGATATCTAGTGAAGATGTTCTCTAAAATGAATGCCTGAGGAGCTGTGAGTACTTGTTCATCTTCGCTACAGTGAAACTCATCTCTTCCACTAAACAAATGTTCCTAGATCTTAAGATATGCATTTTAGAGCACATATTTACTACACTTTTTGCTTGTTTTGGTCCGTACTACCACCTCTGAGACTTCACAGCAATCTTAGCAACAATGGTACCAGTGCGTGTATCCCAATGTAAGAGGTATCAGAACTGTTTTCGCTTATAACTTACGACTCGGTCGTTTCCGTTACAGCGACCATTACCTCAAACTAATACATTTATCCTTCTCTATCATCATAGAAAGTCAGTAATATCATCAAGGAAACACCCTGTATATAAATACATTTACAGGCGCCGGTGTCAATAACACTCTGTAACGTCCATGGGGGAGGGAGTGGGGTTCCTCCGAAAAACTTAATCTACTGAGACCCCTCTACAGCATCTAGAGGTGTTGAAACGTCCCATTAGAAAAATTGTGCAAGATTGTGCTTAAACTGACACACAATATTTTTTAGCGCAACGCAATCTGACTTTCTGTAATCGCTGCAAGAGAATGGCCCTGACTAACATTAACCTATACGTTTCACAAATCACTTACCTCACAAAAATCTTCGTTACTTGAACTACTGCAATACAGCGAGCGCCACTACTGCCACCTAACTAAAAGATTCAAACTACGGAAGGCACTAACTACTGATAGGCACAGTTAGCAAATGAAAGATTTTGATAGAGAACAAACAATGTATTTACCTCGATAGTGATCAAAAGTCATAATGTACATAGCAGTTCATGACAACTAGTCTTACAGATTTCAAAACTCCGCCATATCTCTCCCCACATTCACCACTGCTGGCGGCTCACCTCCAACTGCGCAACGCTACGCGCTGTTCACATCCAGCTGCCCAACGCTACAACGGCGAGTATTACAATGCCAACCAGCCACAGACTGCACACAGCACAGCCAGTGATCTTCATACAGAGCGCTACGTGGCGTTCCAATAAAAAAAACCTAAACAGACTACTTCCATAGCCCGCATGCTCCCTACAAAAAAATTTACAAATTATTTTGGGCAGTGGCCAATACAGATTTGAAAAAAAAATTTCATGATTACAATAACAAAGATAAAAAATGCACACACTTATTGATACAATGTTGGTCAAAAGCTAAAATTTTCTCACAGTCCATAAAGACAGTCCTGATCGTTCATCACAGGAAAATTGCAGTGTTTTTCTCAAAGTCTGAGCAATAAAAAATTGCACTTGGAAGTAGGGGATTTCTAAGCAGTCTTGAAGAAGTAGTGTTGTCCTTCCAACGGAAAGACAGTGCTACTCTTGACATGCAGACAGGTAATAAGCCACAACAGAGCAAACCCACTGCAGAGTCAGTCGAAGTTGAAGACTATTGGTAGGTAGGTCATCACAGAGCAGACCCACTGTAGTCCTGGTAGAGATTAGGGTATTGGTGGGCCACCAAAGGTACAGACCCACTGCAGTCCAAGTACAGGGTGTTTCAAAAATGACCGGTATATTTGAAACGGCAATACAAACTAAACGAGCAGCGATAGAAATACACCGTTTGTTGCAATATGCTTGAGACAACAGTACATTTTCAGGCAGACAAACTTCCGAAATTACAGTAGTTACAATTGTCAACAACAGATGGCGCTGCGGTCTGGGAAACTCTATAGTACGATATTTTCCACATATCCACCATGCGTAGCAATAATATGGCGTAGTCTCTGAATGAAATTACCCGAAACCTTTGACAACTTGTCTGGCGGAATGGCTTCACATGCAGATGAGATGTACTGCTTCAACTGTTCAATTGTTTCTGGATTCTGGCGGTACACCTGGTCTTTCAAGTGTCCCCACAGAAAGAAGTCACAGGGGTTCATGTCTGGCGAATAGGGAGGACAATCCACGCCGCCTCCTGTATGTTTCGGATAGCCCACAGCAATCACACAATCATCGAAATATTCATTCAGGAAATAAAAGACGTCGGCTGTGCGATGTGGCTGGGCACCATCTTGCATAAACCACGAGGTGTTCGCAGTGTCGTCTAAGGCAGTTTGTACCGTCACAAATACACGAAGAATGTCCAGATAGCGTGATGTAGTAATCGTTTCGGATCTGAAAAATGGGCCAATGATTCCTTTGAAAGAAATGGCGGCCCAGACCAGTACTTTTTGAGGATGCAGGGACGATGGGACTGCAACATGGGGCTTTTCGGTTCCCCATAAGCGCCAGTTCTGTTTATTGACGAAGCCGTCAAGATAAAAATAAGCTTCATCAGTAAACCAAATGCTGCCCACATGCATATCGCCGTCATCAATCCTGTGCTCTGTATCGTTAGCGAATGTCTCTCGTGCAGCAATGGTAGCAGCGCTGAGGGGTTGCCGCATTTGAATTTTGTATGGATAGAGGTGTAAACTCTGGCGCATGAGACGATACGTGGACGTTGGCGTCATTTGGACTGCAGCTGCAACACGGCGAATGGAAACCCGAGGCCGCTGTTGAATCACCTGCTGCACTAGCTGCGCATTGCCCTCTGTGGTTGCCGTACGGGGTTGCACTACCTTTCCAGCACGTTCATCCGTCACGTTCCCAGTCCCTAGAAATTTTTCAAACAGATTCTTTATTGTATCGCTTTTCGGTCCTTTGGTTACATTACACCTCCGTTGAAAACTTCATCTTGTTGCAACAACACTGTGTTCTAGGTGGTGGAATTCCAACACTAGAAAAACCCTCTGTTCTAAGGAATAAACCATGTTGTCCACAGTACACTTGCACGTTGTGAACAGCACACGCTTAGAGCAGAAAGACGACGTACAGAATGGCGCACCCACAGACTGCGTTGTCTTTTATATGTTTCACATCACTTGCAGCGCCATCTGTTGTTGAAAATTGTAACTACTGCAAATTCGAAAGTTTGTCTGCCTGAAAATGTACTGTTGTCCCAAGCATATTGCAACAAACGGTCTATTTCTATCGCTGCTCGTTCAGTTTTTATTGCCGTTTCAAATATACCGGTCATTTTTGAAACACCCTGTACAAATAATGGTATTGGTGGGCCATCGAAGGTGCAGACCCACTTCAGTCCTTGTAGAGATAGTGGTATTGGTGGGCCATCAAAGATGCAGACCCATTATAGTCCTTGCAGAGATGGTCAGCAGCCATCTATTGCTACTGTGCAGGTGCACAATCACCATCGAAGAGTCTTGCAGAGAATATAGCAAGTCCATAAACCACCACTTGTGCTCTCACAAAGTTTTTTCTAATGGTCCTTAGAACCAGCAATGCTGTTAACCAGTCCCTTGCTGCATTATCAACACACGTGCAAACACTATCAGTCCCTACTTCTCACATATTGTCCATATACTATGACAACAGAAATGTGTGCAGTGAAATGTAACTTACAATTTACTTAATTTGATGAACTAGTGCCAATTACAATTTTATAACATGAGAATACAATAACAAAGGTACAAAATACATCATTAAAGAACATAAAAATACAGATAGCATTTGTAGTAATAGGGGATTACAAAAGAATAGAAATAAACATATACATCAGTGTTACAGGAATTATTACATAAGTAAATACACAAAAGATCAGAATAACTTTTGAAACATGAACTTCACACATGAGCATTCAAACAAAAGTAAATAACATATTATTAATGCAAATTATATTGGAGGATAACAGTATTCCTCATCATAGTGAATGTAGCTTAGTATTAGAAGAGAAAAAATTGTATGAAACAGTACACAGAGAAAGGAAGAAAACAAATACACAAGGGTACACCAACACATAATGGGATAACAGAAGGAAAGGACAGGGTTTGTTTTCAGTGTAACATTTGGTACTGCAGTCCAACCCAAAACTTCATTCCATAGATCCTTCGTCTTATTTCAACATTTGTTTCCACCAAAAAAACCTATCCAAACATGCTTTTTGTATTTATATGTTCACATATTTCCTACCCCATTATTTATTTTCCATTATCTTACCTCATCACTTATTTCCAAGAAAATCCTACGTAAACCTGTTGTCCCTAAACCCTACTTTTTTTTTGTTCCTATCCTCTTTCCAAATACTTTTTTGGCCAAACCATTTTCTTATAGCTTCTCAATGCGTTCCTTCCAATTCATCGCAACTCATTCTCTTATATAGTCTACCCCCTCTTAAGCTAACTTAAATCTACTGAGCTCAGATGCTTAACTAAGGGACGAGGCAATGCAGCAGCACAAAACAATTAATACAAACAGCAATGACAAAAAAAATGCAAGTAAGCAAAGCAAGCAGCAATAAATGTAATAACTTATACCTAAACATGACAAACCCACAAGCAGAAAAAATAGTACACTAAAGACAATAACAATGTAGATTCACATCTTAATGTCTATATAATTAAAGTGGTGCACCACGAAAACTTATTCTATGAAATAAATTACCAAGTACTTGAAAAGAAAATTATGTATGCAGTTCCTGTGAAGGGAAATGTCTTTTTGTGCTCCCTCATTTTTTTGGAAGGACATCACATTATTATTATATACTGGATTTGTAGACAGAAAATATTTATATCAGTACATATATAAAATTTTATTTTAACCAATGCTGTAGTGCATCTAGAAACTAGATATTAAACAAATTAGACAAAGCAATGCGTGGAAGGTCATTCACTAGCCATATGGCGTTTCATAGTGCAATAAACAATCTTTCAACTAGCAAGACAATAGCCGTGAAATGTTTCTCATCGTTTGATTAGGCATTTTAGTAAATATCATAAATTAAGAGCTCCAAAGTATAATAATATGTTTTCAAGTTTGAGTGTGTCGTATTTACGATGCTTTCTACAAAGAAATATCAATAGCGAGGATAATAGCCCTTTTTTTTCTCCACCTGTGCCTCTGAAAGGCACACACTAATGGCTTTTTTTGAGGCGATTGTCGCGCAGCTAGGTACCCACGACGCATTACGTGAAGGTGGTCACTTAACTTTCTCACTGAAATATTTACGACACCAGTTTGCACTATAGTGACAGTCTCATATAAAAAAATTTCACAGGTCGAGAATTTGCGTTACAAATGTGTAGAAACAAAATCCTATAAATATAACAGTGTCCAAAAAATTTCGCCAGCATAGTGTTACATTCACGCATATCCACACATTTCATAACTCTTAAAGTACGATTCTCGGTTTCCAACATCCTTTTTCACAAACCAGAGTCCCTAACCACTACTTATTATTCCTTGCTTTATTACACATATACATATTCCTAGACTCTTCTTCAATATTTCATCATAATAAATACATAGAATAATCAAATTCCTCATATAGCATCAGCTTATTGATCATAAACATACCGCAACAGCGTAATACACATCGTCATCATAACATCATAAAACCTCAGCCAAATCTCAAAATCGTCGTAGCTTCCTCCAATAATTTCAAAAGCTAAAAAAAATTCCCTGCTCATTTCAAAAGCTTCATCAACCTCAAACGTTCTTTAAAAATCATGATCCCATACCAAATACATCATTCAAAGCTCTCATAGTATCACAATGGTTCCAAAAAATATGAAGGGTTCACACAGCACAGACAAAATACAATTTCATAAGTGTAAAGTTATCCTGCTGTGTAATTGCGTAAACATCTGTCACTGACGTTGCAAAAAAAATTTTTTTTCTCTGTTAAATAATCAGATAGCTGTGTAATTCTGTGTTAGAGAAATATGGTACCGATGTGTAAAATTATGTAAGCAAATACCATATTAGCTAAGGCTCCTTGTGCTCGCCAAACACATGATACACAAAGTAAGCGTACACCCCCTGAGGATTAATGTAATTATACCCTCAGGTGTTACAGATTACAGCAATGGAATGAAATGTATCACGTAAAACTTGCTTTGTAATTCAAAGATCTTTAAAAATAAATATTTTAAGTACAAAATTAATCACTCAAATACGTATACTGCCGCGTTAAAATGTGCGTCTTGTTGTAACATAATCTCTGTCATTACTTAAGGGTAAAAAATGTGCCAAGCGTCGTAATTATCGTCGTCCGTAAGCAAAGTTCTGTGGAATTCAATGTACTTACCTCCTAATAAACAAAAGCGAAATGCTATGCGTATAGATATCGTAGTTATTACGTACAGCACCGTGATCATGCAGTACAACACTGTAACGTATCGTTGTGCTACGAACAAAGGCTGTCTCATTGTAGCTACACCACGAAAGTTACTACTAAAACATGTTTTACTTTCTATAAGAATTCAGAAAAACTGTGCAGATATAAACCAGATACAGCACAAAAGCAACAATGTAAATTGTGTCACACATTAGTAGCGTCGTGATATAATTGTGTAGCTGTCAAAGAAATCAAATACTAAGTCATCTTTAATCTCACAGAAAGTACTTCAAATAAAGAATGTCTTTTCAAGTAAACCAAAATGTTGCATTAAAATCTCATTAGCAGTATATGTTCTAAGTATATAAGCCTTACAGTCGTTACATAATCGTGCAACTAACAAGCAAGAATGTACACACACAGTAATACTGTGTCCTCTGTTCACTATAACAATGCATTTGTAATTACTGGTTTAAATAGGTTCCCTACGTTATTGACTGGATAGTTAACTTTAAAAGATAATTGCATGTTAAAAGTTAAAAAGCAGGTTATCTCTCAATAAACGGATTTACATGTGAAATTTGGTGCAATCCTTTACTCTTCATAGTACTCAGAGTTTCAACTTGAACGCAATTATCATGCAGTATATGTCGGTAAAGAATACTGGACTTTTTCTCAAGGTTAATGTCAATGTTATTTTTCTCTGAGCCAGCCGGCGCACGTGGCTGCCTGCGGTGCGAGTCAATGTCTGTCTCTTTGTTGACGCGCGTCGTTTTTGGGATTAGGAGACCTAACTTCTACAAATGCACCTTGACGAGAAGACCCTGCCCTGTTTGAATCTCGCCAGTTCTGATGAAATTCAGGTCTGTCGTTATGATTATATCGTCGGTCGTCATGTCGGTAATTTCTGTAGTTTCATTCTTGTCGGTTAAGTGGCGGAGAATTTCTCCCTGAATTATCACTGCACGGTGGACCGTTGCGTCTGAAGTTATTCTGTCTCCTGTGATAATAATAGTTCTGGTTGCCATATTGTCTGTTTCTATGATTGTCTCTGCTATATTCATTACTACGGAAATGCGATCTTTCTCTGTAATTATTATTACTCTACCAAATGTTGTCATACGGGTGTTGTCTGTTTTGGACACGATTTTTGTTGTGAGAATAGCCTTTTCGTGTCCAGTTATTATTTCTTTCATCGCAGAATTGTGACGGATGTGACCTGTAATTGTTGTGTTCCTGTTTTCGCGTTCCGCGATTGTCAGTGTCAATTTCCAATCCTTGTAATAGTCCCTGAAAAGCTTCAATGTCCTCTTTGCAACGTTCTGCCAAAATAATATGTCGTAAATGTTCAGGCAATTTGATTAAGCAAATGCGGATGAGCTCTGAGGGGCTGTATGGGTTTGAAAGATACTGATTCTTATGTAACATGTCTTCAAAATATTTCACAAGACTGGAAAATTCAGATTGTTCGAAATGTATCGTCATAATGATGCTATGTTTTACTCGGTCTTGTGTAGCTTGAGACCAATATGCTGAGAGGAACACATGATAAAATTCTCTTTCACTGTGGCAATCGTGAATGACAGATCGCATTCTTACAGCTGGTTCATTCTCTAAGTAGCCACACATAAATTCTAATCTGTGCTCTAATGACCAGTTAGGAGGAAAACAATGAGAGAATTGATGGAGCCACGCTTGTGGATGAATGTCGTTGCCAGAATTCTTAAATGTTTTGAATTTACGTGTAGTAATGAACAGCTTTAGTCAAAATCATCATGTCGGCGTGTTGCATGTCGCTTATTGTTACGTCGTTTCGGGGGTTCCATCTCAAAATTCGGTGTACTTTGCCAATTTCTTTCATAATTTCCGAAGTGCCTGTGTTATTATTTTGTGGCTTTTCCGTATTTCTATGTCCCTCTTCCCGTATTGGAGCGCGAGTGTCCTCTGAAATATGTAATTCTTGTATTACCTGTGTCAGCTGGTCTTGTACTTTCCGGATTTCTCTTTGGTGTTGCGTATTGATTTGATTCTGATTTTGTTTGAATTTCCTAATTTGTTCGAACTCGTCTGTGTCATTAAAGATTACCGGTTTTGTGTCATTCAGATTATCATCTACCTTCGTAGATAAATTACTTAGCTGATCCGACAGTTCAACTACTTTCTCTGATAATGAACTGATTTCCTCCATGTGTCTTTCTGAACCAATTTTCAGAATATCTACTGTGTCCTTTAAGTTTTCCTGAGTTTTTGCAAGTTGCGTAACCGAATCGGTAAATGCAACTGAGTCAATTTTAGCTTGCAAGGTCTCATGATTTTCATGAACAATAGTTTGCAGTTCTTTTATGGCTGCTTCGTGATTCTGTAATGCATTTTCATGCCGCGAAAAAATGGGTTGAAAATCCTCACAAATTTGTGTTTTTACGGCATTACAGACTTTTTGACATTTGGATTCGATGTTATATAACTCATTAGTTAAATCTTCAGGTGTTTGTTCAAGCGTGGTGTCTAACTTTCGAAAATCATGTTCCATTGTGTCTAACTTTTGAAGCTTTTGTCCCATTTGTTGCATTAATTGTAATAACAATGCACTGGTGTCTGAAACATGTTCCACAGAGCTTTTCGGCAGTGCATTTGCACCGGCAACATTCACATTTTGACAAGCAGAAAATGTGTCTTGCCTTATTTGAGAAAACAGTGCGGACCCAAAACCTGAATCTACACTATTTACGAGATTGTGTCCTGTCATTTCGGATTCCTGAGGCGAGCTGTTGCTGACCGATCGATCGATAATGCTTCCCTGTTCACTAATTGTTTCACTGCCTACACCATTATTTGCAGCCCGTTCCATTTCCCTATGCACAATTACAAAATTACTACTTTGAACATTAGTTAATTCATTACTCGGTGGCGCTAACACACTGCTTTAGTCTCCACTGTCATGTCTCAGTTTACTTTGGAGCCTAGTATTACGTTCTTCACACGCCATTATTGTCACAATATTTCACACGACAACACAGAAAAACACAATTTGAAGATAAAAAATAAAAGAACATATTAACATAGCACTGAAAATAATATCTAGTTAATTGCAAGTGCAGCTGCGACATACTTGGTGCAAATCTACATGCATGCCCCAACTGTTTTACTGTACAACAATAAAAACTACAACTACAAAGGAAATTCTCTCTACAATTCCGCACTAGCAATAAACAAAGGCTACACTAACTACACAAACTACAAGAAAAAAATCAGAAGATTCCAGTGAGGTATCCTCGGCTAAGGGTCGACATATGAAACGCCCCCTTAGAAAAATTGTGCAAGACTGTGCTTAAACTGACACACAATATTTTTTTAGCGCAACGCAATCTGACTTTCAGTAATCCTTGCAAGAGAATGGCCCTGACTAACACTAACCTATACATTTCACAAATCACTTACCTCACAAAAACCTTCGTTTCTCGAACTACTGCAATACAGCGAGCGCCACTACTGCCACCTAACTAAAAGATTCAAACTACGGAAGGCACTAACTACTGATGGGCATAGTTAGCAAATGAAAGATTTTGATAGGGAACAAACAATGTATTTACCTCAATAGTGATCAAAAGTCATAATGTATATAGCAGTTCATGACATCTAGTCTTACAGATTTCAAAACTCCGCCATCTCTCTCCCCACATCCACCACTGCTGGCGGCTCACCTCCAACTGCGCAACGCTACGCGCTGTTCACATCCATCTGCCCAACGCTACAACGGCGAGTATTACAATGCCAGCCAGCCTCAGACTGCACACAGCACAGCCAGTGATCTTCATACAGAGCGCTACGTGGCGTTACCAATAAAAAAAAACCTAAAGAGCCTACTTACAGTGTGCATCATGCATTATGAAACACCCTCTACAATGTGTGAGTGTGATTTATAATGAAACTGTTTTAAATAATGTCGGTCAATTAGTTCAAAATTTGTGTAAGCAGATCAATAGGACGGAGCGGCGTAGTAAGAAGAGACGATGATGGCAACCAGTAGGAAGGAAACTGAATGATGTTGTGGGGAGAAGGCATACTAAGCTGGGCTGGATTTCAAGACGGGTGATAAGCTTTATGTATGAGGAGATCTGTGTCCAGGATGCGAGGTGGTAAGGCTTGTGTGCTGATTTTTGTGCAACAAGCCGTCGCATAATGAGGAATTGGATTTCACCAAAGGCAGACTCAAAGCGTCCCTCGTAACTGAAGAACAAATAATTGACCTGTAACTTCTACGATACACAATCTTCGATACATCTTCCTATGAAAACGTAACGTGTATCCACAGGACATGTGGCCTGTAATTGAAGAAGTGTCATGATGATCTTTCCATTGGCAAAAGATTCCGGAATAGTCCCCCATTCGGATCTCCGGGAGGGGACTACCAAGGGGGAGGTTACCATGAGAGAAAGATTGAATAATCAACGAAAGGATAACGTTCTACGAGTCAGGGCGTGGAATGTCAGAAGCTTGAACGTGGTAGGGAAACTAGAAAATCTGAAAAGGGAAATGCTCAATCTAGATATAGTAGGGGTCAGTGAAGTGAACTGGAAGACAAGGATTTCTGGTCAGATGAGTATCGGGTAATATCAACAGCAGTAGAAAATGGTATAACAGGTGTAGGATTCGTTATGAATAGGAAGGTAGGGCAGAGGGTGTGTTACTGTGAACAGTTCAGTGACCGGGTTGTTCTAATCAGAATCGACAGCAGACCAACACCGACAACGATAGTTCAGGTATACATGACGACGTCACAAGCTGAAGATGAAGAGATAGAGCAAGTATTTGAGGACATTGAAAGGGTAATGCAGTATGTAAAGGGGGACGAAAATCTAATAGTCATGGGCGACTGGAATGAGGTTGTAGGGGAAGGAGTAGAAGAAAAGGTAACAGGAGAAAATGGGCTTGGGACAAGGAATGAAAGAGGAGAAAGACTAATTGAGTTCTGTAACAAGTTTCAGCTAGTAATAGCGAATACCCTGTTCAAGAATCACAAGAGGAGGAGGTATACTTGGAAAAGGCAGGGACATACGGTAAGATTTCAATTAGATTACATCATGGTCAGACAGAGATTCCGAAATCAGATACTGGAATGTAAGGCGTACCCAGGAGCAGATATAGACTCAGATCACAATATAGTAGTGATGAAGAGTAGGCTGAAGTTCAAGACATTAGTCAGAAAGAATCAATACTCAAAGAAGTGGGATACGGAAGTAATAAGGAAGGACGAGATACGTTTGAAGTTCTCTAACGCTATAGATACAGCGATAAGGAATAGCGCAGTAGGCAGTACAGTTGAAGAGGAATGGACATCTCTAAAAAGGGCCATAACAAGTTGGGAAGGAAAACATAGGTACAAAGAAGGTAGCTGCGAAGAAACCATGGGTAACAGAAGAAATACTTCAGTTGACTGATGAAAGGAGGAAGTACAAACATGTTCCGGGAAAATCAGGAATACAGAAATACAAGTCGCTGAGGGATGAAATAAATAGGAAGTGCAGGAAAGCTAAGACGAAATGGGTGCAGGAAAAATGCGAAGGCATCAAAAAAGATATGACTGTCGGAAGGACAGACTCAGCATACAGGAAAGTCTAAACAACCTATGGTGACATTAAAAGCAACGGTGGTAACGTTAGGAGTGCAACGGGAATTCCACTGCAGAATTCCATTGCAGAATTCCACAGCAGATGTCCTATTATCATCTGCTAAGACATGAGGGACTGACTTCCATGGTACTAGAGGGAGCTGTAGAGGGCAAAAACTGTAGAGGAAGACAGAGATTGGAATACGTCAAGCAAATAATTGAGGGCGTAGGTTGCAAGTCCTACTCTACGATGAAGAGGTTTGCACAGGAAAGGTATTCGTGGCGGGCCGCATCAAGCCAGTCAGTAGACTGGTGAAAAAAAAAGAAGAACCTTAAAGTTCCTGAAGGATCTCAATTGTGGAAAAATTCCTTCACGATGTGATGGGACTCACAAAAAATGCCCTTTTTATGAGGCCGCTTTCTACAGTTTAGCAGTTTGGTGCTCAAGTCCGTTTCGTTTCATTAAACATTACCGTGCATTTAGATACTTGTTTCCGTAACATACGCGTGCCAGTAATGTTAACGTGACGTCAGCGCGCAATAACCACTCACAGACTGCTCGTGACAGCACAAGCAATGGAGAGTCGGGGCGACGCCGAAAACAATGTGTCATTAACGTAATGCGGAAACAGAGCAATTTGTCTGACGTCGGAAAGGGCATAATCGTTGACTTTCGCAGGGCCGGCAGCGTTTACGAAACAATAAAGTTTGTAAATTGTGTGTGGGCAGTTGTGGCTAAAATACACTCCTGGAAATGGAAAAAAGAACACATTGACACCGGTGTGTCAGACCCACCATACTTGCTCCGGACACTGCGAGAGGGCTGTACAAGCAATGATCACACGCACGGCACAGCGGACACACCAGGAACCGCGGTGTTGGCCGTCGAATGGCGCTAGCTGCGCAGCATTTGTGCACCGCCGCCGTCAGTGTCAGCCAGTTTGCCGTGGCATACGGAGCTCCATCGCAGTCTTTAACACTGGTAGCATGCCGCGACAGCGTCGACGTGAACCGTATGTGCAGTTGACGGACTTTGAGCGAGGGCATATAGTGGGCATGCGGGAGGCCGGGTGGACGTACCGCCGAATTGCTCAACACGTGGGGCGTGAGGTCTCCACAGTACATCGATGTTGTCGCCAGTGGTCGGCGGAAGGTGCACGTGCCCGTCGACCTGGGACCGGACCGCAGCGACGCACGGATGCACGCCAGGACCGTAGGATCCTACGCAGTGCCGTAGGGGACCGCACCGCCACTTCCCAGCAAATTAGGGACACTGTTGCTCCTGGGGTATCGGCGAGGACCATTCGCAACCGTCTCCATGAAGCTGGGCTACGGTCCCGCACACCGTTAGGCCGTCTTCCGCTCACGCCCCAACATCGTGCAGTGGTGTCGCGACAGGCGTGAATGGAGGGACGAATGGAGACGTGTCGTCTTCAGCGATGAGAGTCGCTTCTGCCTTGGTGCCAATGATGGTCGTATGCGTGTTTGGCGCCTTGCAGGTGAGCGCCACAATCAGGACTGCATACGACCAAGGCACACAGGGCCAACACCCGGCCTCATGGTGTGGGGACCGATCTCCTACACTGGCCGTACACCTCTGGTGATCGTCGATGGGACACTGAATAGTGCACGGTACATCCAAACCGTCATCGAACCCATCGTTCTACCATTCCTAGACCGGCAAGGGAACTTGCTGTTCCAACAGGACAATGCACGTCCGCATGTATCCCGTGCCATCCAACATGCTCTAGAAGGTGTGAGTCAACTACCCTGGCCAGCAAGATCTCCGGATCTGTCCCCCATTGAGCATGTTTGGGACTGGATGAAGCGTCGTCTCACACGGTCTGCACGTCCAGCACGAACGCTGGTCCAACTGAGGCGCCAAGTGGAAATGGCATGGCAAGCCGTTCCACAGGACTACATCCAGCATCTCTACGATCGTCTCCATGGGAGAATAGCAGCCTGCATTGCTGCGAAAGGTGGATATACACTGTACTAGTGCCGACATTGTGCATGCTCTGTTGCCTGTGTCTATGTGATCATGTGATGTATCTGACCCCAGGAATGTGTCAATAAAGTTTCCTCTTCCTGGGACAATGAATTCACGGTGTTCTTATTTCAATTTCCAGGAGTGTATATCGCGCGTAGGATTTAACCCAATCGAGAATCTGTGGGACCACGTCGACTGGGCTGTTCGAGTCACGATGCTCAGCCTGGAAACCTGGTGCAGATGGCCACGACACTGAAGTCCAGAACTGGCTCTCTTCCTGCATGTCTCACAGCGGTTCGCACTGCAAAATGTGATTATTCAGGCTGCCAACAGGTGGGCGTATCAGTGTAACTGTGCAGTGGAGTTTGAGGGTTCTACCTGCTGAGTGTGTGTGCACTCATTAAAACGTAATGCTGGCCTGCAAAACCGGAAATGACTGAACCAGAAATCCAGTCTTGCGCACAGGGATGCGCTTTCGGATTCTCTCAGTTCCCCATACAGCTAAAAGTTACTTGTTTGATCACGAAATATCACTCGCCCATGACTTCAGAAATATACTTGGAAAAAGCCATCTTCGTCCCAGAAAGCATATGACTTACACACACCCCAAAAGCGACGTGAGTACTATTTTGTTCTGTATTGCGATTTCATTCCCCAGCCCTGTATGGGCAGGGGAGGGCTGTCAGCGGCACAATCCGCCGCTCTGCTGCCGAATGATATGAGAACTAATACGAGAATAAAATGTTACATATAAGGCGATAAAAAAGGGGGACATAAAACAGAGTAAGGGGAGATAATGGAGGTAAAACTACACTTACATGGAGATGTTCACGGGAGGATAATTAAAAAGAAGTCCACATAAAGTTAAAAAACACAGTTGACGATTCTTAAAACACAAAGAAGACACTGAAGGCACCTGCACAGGTTAAAAGTCGGCCACAGTATTAAAAACACTCCAGGACAACACACTTTAAACCCAATTGGAGCACACACAATGAAGAATAAACTGCCAGGTGGGACCTGCCGAGGGAGAGGCCAGAGAGGATGGAAAAGAAGGGGAGAGCAAGGTGCAGTAGGGGAGGGGGCGGGATGAAAAGAGCAGGGGCATCAGCGGGTACACCAAGAGGCAGGAGACTGGTGGGGGAGGAGATGAAGAGGGAAGACAAGTCAGGAGGGAGTGTAGAGACACTGAAGGGGAGCACAAGACAGGGAGGGGGAGTAGGAGGGGAAAGCCGTTCAGGGGTAGGGAGGGGCAGGAGAGGGAGCCCTGAAGAGGAGGCAGGAGGAAGATGGGGTTTGAGTTGGTAGGAAGTGTAGATGTCAGGGCAAAGATCATCATCCGGGAGGGGTAGATGGTGGAAGTTGCAGTGGGAAAGGAGGTGGAGGGTGTGGAGATGGAGAGAGGGTGGGACACAATAGTACAGACGCACACCAAAATCGACGCATTGTGCGAGCAGCGGTGGTTGACCAAACAACATCCAAGTAAGAAATCTGCGGACATCTTGCACCTGTTCAGCCACAGAGGATCACTGGAAACTGTCTGCTTGCAGCAGGACTAACAAGCAAACATCGCCAACTAACTGACCCAATGGGAAGTACTGTACAGCACGGTCACGAAGTTGGTGAAGCATCTAGCGATACTGCATTGGGTGTTGTGTCAAAGTGCGCGGCTTCTACGCTGTAGCTGGTGCCAGAGAACTCTCTGCTTTGAACGCTTTTATATTGCAATTAAAAAGGACAGTGTAAATTAATAAAATGAATAAGCGTGTCATTAAAGAAGTAGCGTAAAGCAATTTAATTATTAAAATAGGTACTGTGCGTCATTTTCTTTCGTTTGAAATTCTGACAGTATTACGGTGAAGTACATTTGCAGGATTAGCGCTACTCTTCAACATGACTGAAACGATTAAATTGTAAATCTAAAGTAATTAACTCCATTTCATAGTAACTGACAAGTTGCTTACGTTTATTCATTTTCAGTTATGCGTGTGTATGTGTTTGGGTGTGCGTGTGTGCGGTTGACATATTACGTACTGTTTTCACGTAAAACACATGTTTTCAAACAATATTTCAAAACACGTTCGGCAGGCGTGACCCCCTTGCATCTAATCTTCCCTCGTCTTCTGCAGCCCACGAATAGGACGGCGTTCCTTATCTAGTCGCTGTACAGTACTTGGCTCTCTGACATAAGGCGGCTAATTGGGGGAGAGCAAGTGTCTGCTAACCGTTCCACTCGAAACGAGATCGCTTGCTGGGTTTGGTTTGTAGCTAATGTGCTTTTTCTCCTTAAAATATTAGGTAATGGTATGTTTCCTTCGAAAACTGACGTGTTCCTATGGGCAGCCTACCAATGACACCGCGACACCGCCAAGCACGGGTACTCTGGTGTCGTGAAATATTCGACTTGAGAGTGCAGTGGCGTTCAGTGAGGTGAATAGGTTCTGTGTCTGTATGTGACTGACTGACAGACACTTGTACGACGTAGACGTAGACCTGCTGAGCCTACTGCTCTGAAGTGCATTCGCCTGCGATACACAAGTCTCATCACAGGCACCATTATCTGAGGAGCCATCAGCTACAAATCGTAGCCACACTTGGTGTTTCTGCAGGGTGGAGTAACCAGTGAACACTGAATCGCTCCGGCTGTTAGCCGCCGCTGCTGCCATTTCTTCGACAAGAAACTGATGCGCTTTTCCAGTAGGACCACGCACGTTTACATAAGGCTGCTTACGATCGTTTGCATACTGGATACACATTTGCGTTGCTCTCAGAGAGGGGTACACTGTGTAGCGGTGCGTGTGTTTGGACATCCTGTACTGTGACATATATTTCATTTGGTCTGAATTTGTTAGCACATACTCCTACACCACAGGCCATTAAAATTGCTACACCAAGAAGAAATGCAGATGATAAACGGGTATTCATTGGACAAATATATTATACTAGAGCTGACATATGATTACATTTTCACGCAGTTTGGGTGCATAGATCCTGAGAAATCTGTACCCAGAACAACCACCTCGGGGCGTAATAACGGCCTTGATACGCCTGGGCATTGACTCAAATAGGGCTTGGAAGGCGCGTACAGGTACAGCTGCCCATGCAGCTTGAACATAATACCACAGTTCATCAAGAGTAGTGACTGGAGTATTGTGACGAGTCAGTTTGCTCGGCCACCATTGACCAGACGTTTTCAGTTGGCGGGAGATCTAGAGAATGTGCTGGCCAGGGCAGCAGTCGAACATTTCCTGTATCCAGAAAGGGCCGTACAGGACCTGCAATATGCGGTCGTGCATTATCCTGCTGAAATGTAGGGTTTCACAGGGATCGAATGAAGGGTAGAGCCACGGGTCGTAACACATCTGAAATGTAACGTCCACTGTTCAAAGTGCCGTCACTGCGAACAAGAAGTGCCCGAGACGTGTAACCAATGGCACCCCAAACCATCACGCCGGGTGATACGCCAGTATGGCGATGACGAATACACGCTTCCAATGTGCGTTCACCGCGATGTCGCCAAACACGGATGCGGCCATCCTGATGCTGTAAACAGAACCTGGATTCATCCGAAAAAATGACGTTTTGCCATTCTTGCACCAAGGTTCGCCGTTGAGTACACCATCGCAGGCGCTCCTGTCTGTGATGCAGCGTCATGGGTAACCGCAGCCATGGTCTCCGAACTGATAGTCCATGTTGCTGCAAACGTCGTCGAACTGTTCATGCAGATGGTTGTTGTCTTGCAAACGTCCCCATCTGTTGACTCAGGGGTCGAGCCGTGGCTGCACGATCCGTTACAGCCATGCGGATAAGATGCCTGTCATCTCGACTGCTAGTGATACGAGGCCGTTGTGATCCAGCACGGCGTTCCGTATTGCCCTCCTGAACCCACCGATTCCATATTCTGCTAAAAGCCATTGGATCTCGACCAAAGCGGGCAGCAGTGTCGCGATACGAGAAACCGCAATCGCGATAGGCTACAGTCCGACCTTTATCAAAGTCGTAATGGTGATGGAACGCATTTCTCCTCCACAACAGCGTTTCACCAGGCAACGCCGGTCAACTGCTGTTTGTGTTTGAGAAATCGGTTGAAAACTTTCCTCATGTCAGCTCGTTGTAGATGTCGTCACCAGCGCCAACCTTCTGTGAATGCTCTGAAAAGCTAATCATTTGCATATCACAGGATCTTCTTCCTGTCGGTTAAATTTCACGTCTGTAGCACGTCATCGTCGTGGTGTAGCAATTTTAATGGTCAGTAGTGTATAATGATGAATTGCCTGTCACGTCACTTGTAAATGAAATTACCTTGTCCTTGAGGGTGTTTCATTTTTTTCCGGCTGTGTGCAGACTCTTTTTTTCTGTTTTTGGCGATGTAGTCACGCGGACTGCAATGCATGGTACAAGTCTGCCGAACTAACGGTTAGTACATATATACTTTTTATCGTAAGTTGTAATTGAAATAATAATCCGAAGACTGCACGCTGTAGCGTACGCCAGTATTAGCTGGCCAAACCATTACAGTCCCAAACGTACCCATCAACTGACTCAGCAGGCGTAATAATACTGTGAAAAATATCGGTAAGTGCGATAAGTGTAAGCGCTCAGTGCCTACAACAGCAGGTAGTCTGACAGTTCAAACGAAGCGACTAATATGTTCCTTTTAGCCAGTCCACTTCAGAAATACAATTCAGACATTTTCGTTGGCCAATGTTGTGCTCTCGGCAATAAAACTTTTATAGAAAGCGCTGCTTTCAAAACTTTCTGGCCAAGAGGTATTGGAAAACACCCACTGTCCTGGGAAAGTCATAAGGGCTTAATGAAATCTCGACGTCCTTGATGACCACCCATTTAGGAAAAATAGCGAAAGACTGTCCCATTATCCCCAGATCGAGAAAGCTTCCTTCTCCCAGGCACTGGCAATTAGCTGTGGTACACAGAAAAGCCACTATATATGTGTTTACAGACATGTTAAAATTATTAGATAACAGACGTGTTTTTCCATAACTTTACATATATTGCACATTTACCTCCATTAAATAGTTTGTGTGCGTGCTTGATCAATATTTTTATTCTGATGGAATTGCGTTTATCAACGTTTCACATGACATTTTAATGTCATTGTTGTGCTATTAGATTTCCTGTAGCTAATCCATGAGATCTAGTTTGGTGGTTATTGTAAATTTCCTTGTCCTCCGCATGACAATAGCGCAAAAATTTTCACTGGGGTTTGTATCAGCGCTGTTCCCTGGCCTGGGCAACACTTTCAATTGCTTTTATTCCAAACACTTCGAAATACTTTTACCGTTGTGGCAAGGTGCCACATCATGCATAAAAATGGCGTAGTTATTGGGGAGCCACTCATTGATTTGGTGAAAAAGTTTCTTTCCAAGTATTTCTTTATATTCTCCTACCTCACTGCCCTTCCGACAGTGTTTGACCTTCCAGGATCTTCCACTCTAGAGCCTAACCGAAGTTGGATGTTCCGCACATTATTACAAGCACTCGGTCTGGAACACTTCTCCTGTTCTCCGACGAACAAACTGGCTGCTTTCTTCCCTCACAGAGAATACAGATTCGTCACTGAAGCATAACTCGAGGATGTATACAAAATTCCAAATTGGAAAAGATGCGAATTGTAGCAAAGGAGACCTGAACAATCCCAAAATTCAAATTTGCATTTCTTTGACGTCAATAAAACATCACAATTTGGAGCACAAACTCTTAATTTTACATTTCACTCCCAATTAATTTACTATCATGTTACGTACCTTCGCCAAGACCTCACTTGTCCACGCCTGAAATAGTTTAGTCAGCTCTGGTAATTTTCTGGTTTTTCATCGGTCGGCATGCTTTTAAAACACATTCAACCAGTTGCGTCCTCACTGTCACAGGAGAAACTTCAAAACCTAAACCTTTCAGCTGATGGCTAAAGTCAGAAGACGTAAGTTAACGGTTTATTGTTTGCCATGTTTGGAAGTCTTCTCTATTATTCTAGAAGCGATTTCTCTTTTAAATCCACATTTTCCTTCTCTGTTTAATTGGTATTCACCACGTTCGCACACTGGAAGTTTGAGTCTGCTAACATTTCTGTGATATTCTCTTAGCGACAGAAATTTCTTGCTGTGTATAACGGTTTTCAGCAAGAAGTACTACCACGGCAAATGTTTTACTAGGTGAAGTGTCTTTTGACTTTCCCATCTACACCTACTTTTACATCTACATCTACATCTATAACCTCAAACCACCGTGAGGCGCATGGCAGAGGGTACTTCCCATTGCACTTATTATTAGCATTTCTTCCCGTTCCGTTCATGTATGGAACGCAGGCATAATGATTGTTTCAATGCCTCTGTACGTGCAGTAATTATTGTAATTTTATCCTCACGATCCCTTCGTCAACGATACGTAGGGGGTTTTAGTATATCCGTACAGTCATAATTTAGAGCCTGTTATGGGGGCCGTTAATAGACTTTCTGGGGATAGTTTACGTCTATCTTCAAGAATCTGCCCGTTCAGTTCCTTCAGTACATCTGTGACATTCTCCGACGAATCAGACAAACATGTGACCATTCGTACTGACCTTCCCTGTATACGTTCAACAGCCCCAGTTAGTCCTATTTGGTACGGGCTCCGAACACTTGAGCAATATTCTAGGCCTGTGGTACGAATGATTTGTAAGCAATCTCCTTTGTAGACTGACTGTACTTTTCCAGTATTCCACCAATAAACCGAAGCCTACCACCTGCTCCGCCAACAACCGAGCCTGTGTGATCGTTCAATTTCATATCCCTACAAAGTGTTACACCCAGATATTTGTATGAGTTGGCCGATTGCAACACTGAGTAATTGATATTATAGTCTTAGGATCCTACTTTTTTTTCGTTTTGTGCTGTGCACAGTTACTCCTTTACTAACACTTAGAGGAAGCTCCCAATCTAGGCGCCACTTTGAAACCTTTTCAAGATTTGACTAAATATTTATGCAGCTTCTTTCAGACAGTACTTTAACACAGATAACTGAAACATCTGCAAAAAAGTCTGAGGTTGCTATTAATATTGTCTGCATGAACAGCAACGGTCCCAACACACTTCTCTGGGGCACACCTGAAGTTTCTTCTGCATGTGGCGATGACTCTTCATCCAAGATAACAAGCTGCGTCCGTCCTACCAAAGAGTCCCCAATCCAGCCACAAATTTCACTTGATCCCCCACGTGATCGTAATTTTGACAGTAAGTGTAGGTGTGGTACTGAGTCAATTGCTTTTCATAAATCAAGAAATACTGCATCTACCTGACTGCCTTGATCCAAAGCTTTCAGCATGTTCTTTCTTTGGCACTTTCAAGGTTTATTCCTACACTAGACACATTCAAGTTCACAGGCTATATAAGATCTTATTATGTAGCAAGAAAACCAAACTCAATTTCACCACAGAAACATAAAACAATGTTGTAAACACAGTTTCAAAGGGTGTACTCTGCGAGCCTACACTGACCCAATTTGGTGGGGAAATGACACATGTTGCGAACTGTGAGAAACGCAATGATATGCGAGTTGCTTGAAAGAGAAAATTCATAGAACAATCAAGAATGAAGTAACCATAAAACGTATCAGGTATTACACTTTTTTCTCTTGCTTTTTCTGCTAGCGAACTCGGGGATATTAAAAAATAATATATCCTTTAGTCTAGTAACTTGAACACGTAAATATATATAGCTTTGAAATATTAAAAAATATATATGAAGACAGTAACTGTTCTCGAAAGAACAGACTTCTCGATGACATTGCTGTTACTGTAAATGAGGAAGTAATGCTGGACCTTTTGGGTGGAATGAACAGTGAAATGAGCACACAGCATTTAGAGAAAACCGAAGAAAGACAAAAATGATTAGAAATAGCGGAAACCGGATTAGTGATAAGCTTAATGGGGTAGACGAAATAAAGGAATTGTGCTACACTGGAAGCAAAAAACACAGGACAGACGCAGGAAGGAGGACGTGAAAACCAGAACAGCCCATGCAAAGAGGGCAATACTGACCACAAGAGGTCCAATAGCATCAGATATTGACAATAATTTGAGGAAGAAATTCTGAATATGTGCTTTTGGTGCACAGTTGTGTCTAAGTGACTCATGAACTGTGGGATAAAGAAGAGACGGATAAGATAATAATCGAGCAGGTTCTCTACTGAGCAGGCGAGGAGAGGAACATGTGGAAAACTTGGAGAAGTAGAAGGCACAGCATGATAAAAAATGTGTTTGTCCATGATACTAGAGGGAGATGTAGAGCATAAAGACTATAGGGAAAGACAGAGTTTGAAATATATCCAACAAATAACTGAGGACGTTGGGTGCAAGTGCCGCTCTGAGATGAGGAGGTTTACACAAGAGAGGGATACGTGGCTAGCACCATCAAACCAGTCAGTACACTGATACCCTGAAAAAGAAGAAAATAACTTGGAAGAAAGGCTACTGTAAACTATCGTAAGTAAACAATACGTTATTTTTCCCGGCAGCTTTGGTCTGTTACGGTCATACCCGCTTTACCTGTATGTGTGGTAAACTGTCTAGGGAGTGAGTGAGGATATACAAAGGGCTGGGTGACCTGTGGAACATTTTTGTTCTACGTAGCTATTCAGCAACAGTTTGTTATACTGTTGCTTAAAAGTAAACAGTATTTGTAGCAAAACTGGAATTTTAAATATTTAATACAAGTTTTACTCGGAAATGGTTGATTTTTAACGTGAAACAGAGGCATGCAGTAGTAAAAATAATGAAAACATTACATGTTTCTCATATAGCGCTAGAAAATGTAATTTCCTGATCACTAAGGAAAAACAAAATAAACTGCAAAACAACAATATGTCAAACATAATTTTAGTACTTGGTCGAACTTCTATAAAACACGTTTCTGTTATTCATACACAAGTTTCACATTGTGTATGTAAACTGTACTTACATCAAAAGGATTTGCTTTGGTTCCATAAAAGTGTTGAAGTTACGCAATCAACTAATTTTCGTTACTTATAAGATGAAATTTGTGTTATTTAAGGATATAAAATACACAATGGACTAACACTGAATGACACGTAGTTCTAATTATGCGCAAAGACAAAAACAATCAAAGAAACAAAACAAAAAAACAAAAACAAAAGAGTAGTCGTTGACTCTCAGCTTCTCCCTTACACGTTCATTTAACCGAGCTAGGTGGCGCAGTGGTTAGCACACTGGACTCGCATTCGGGAGGACGACGGTTCGATCCCGCGTCCGGCCATCCTGATTTAGGTTTTCCGTGATTTCGCTAAATCACTCCAGGCAAATGCCGGGATGGTTCCTTTGAAAGGGCACGGCCGACTTCCTTCCCAGTCCTTCCCTAATACGATGAGACCGAAGACCTCGCTGTTTGGTCTCTTCCCCCAAAACAATACAATTCATTTATGCTTCTTTCCCTTCCAGTGCCACCACTATTACCGGTAATCCTACCATTTACCGCATCATAAATGTTGTCAAAACTACCGAACCGCAATTTTGGTAGAGCGCTACGCTGAAGCAAAGCTTTTGCAAGGAAGGAACCTACCACATTATGGTAGTGCTGGTAAAGCGGTGCGTGGTTAGCGACATCACCCTGGGAACCATTCCTGGAGAGCCACAGAGGAAGCGGAGGGCGGGCCACGTCTTTTCGCGGACGTTCATTTGTAGTGCGCTCGTCCTCGACCTGCTCGTTCTCTGGGAATTGACGATTGCGCAACGCGTTGTCCGTGACGCCCCTCTGCCCAGGCTGCGGCACACGATATGCCGGCCGTGGAACGGCGAAGGCGCGCTGCCGGCTGCCGGCTGCTGTCAGCTTCAGTCTGCACTGAGCAGCGTCTGCACACACACCGCCAGCCGCCGCGCCACCAGAACCTGCGGGCAGATACCGACGGCTTATTGGTTAGTTAGTCCACGCTAACTCCTAAAGTGTTGTACCTACCTTCCGGTTTGCTGATAGTTATCAAGAGGCTTTTCAAAGTTGTTGTGGACGGGTTTTGCATGTGCCTTCGCCCCACACATCTTTAACTTTCCATGAGTTTTCCAAAAGCGACGTTTCATCCATCTCGATGTTTAGTGTTTGAAAGAGCTTTCTCTCCGACTGCCATTGACGAGAGCGTTGGAGGTTAATTTACTATTTATTGTCGCATACAGATCACATTGAAGTGGTGATGTTGTCACCCTTTCCCCCCGTTCGGAAGCAAAAACGATAAGCTACTTGCAATCATAAATGCAGTACTGTCTCTAATATTTTCTCTTATCTTCTTTCTTGTGTGATCCTGAGGCTCTAGTGAAGTTTTTACTGACTGGAAAGATGCAGTACTAACAAGTCACATTTTAAAAAATCTAACCCGGAAAGGCTGCTCGTACTTGAGTGAACAAGGGTTGAATCCCTTAGCGGCTGGCCATCTTATTTACAACTATTCATGACGTCGCCTTTCCGGCTTACATGTTTTAAAATGTGACTTGTATGTACTGCCCTTCTTTCCAGTCAGAACAAACTTTAATTTTATTAATGTACTATATACCTAATATGTTTTAGAACAGTTAGTTTAATTCTGAAGACGACGCTCATAGTAGCGTCGAAACCTGGTCAATTTTGACTTAATATTTGTGGCCGAGGGCTTATTTTTTCTAATATAATTTGCTAATGCTTTTTGTTGCAACTTTTTTAATCACCTATTAATGGCGGATACAGAAAACACAAATTTTTTTGCAATATGAGATTATGTTGAAAGAAGCAGTCGTCAGCTATGCCGCACTTCTCTGTAAACTCTGTGCAATTGGACAGGCATTCTAAACAAACGATACGATTACGACTCTGCTGACGAGCAGTTTAGACAAGAAGAGAACATAAGATTTTGAAATGTCGTGCTACTGAAGAAAGCTGAAGGTTAGACGGGTACAATACGTAACTACTGAGGACGTAGTGAACAGAAGTGGAAGCCAAAAAATTTGTCACAACTTGACTAAAAGTAGGGATCGGTTGATAGGGCACACTCTGAGATATCGAGGGGTCATCACTTTAGTACTGGAAGGAAGTGCAGTGGGTAAAATGATCAGAATGTGGCAGGGTTTAGTAGTTACTCGGAGGTGACGTGACTTGAACAAGATGAGTAGCATGGGGAGCTGCATCAAACAAGTCTTTGGACTTACAGTCACAATAACAACTGTTGTATTTACAATTCTAGGGTGTGCCGCCGGACAACATTGCGCTAGTCCCACAATAGCACTTCTAAGCAGCTGTTAGACATCTTCAGTTTGCAGCCAGTCTTTTCACACCTTTTTTTTGTTAGGATTCTGTTCATGTTTCTGAATCATTTTCTTTACTCACAACTGAACTTATTATTTTTGTAACATATTTCAAAACTGCCAGTGCACCTATTAAATAACGCGTTATTATAAGTTCTTAAGCGCCTCTTTTCATTTATTTAAAGCATTGTCGACGCTTTGTAGTCAGAATGATTTAAAATTCAAGTCTAATGCTAGATCTAAAGGAAAGCAAAATTGTTGGTATATTTCAATCCAGGCAACAGTCTATGTATGTAACCCATCAAACGAAACGCTTACGGTACAATAAATGCGTAGTTTTAGTATTTTCAAGGACGTTACGTAATCACACAAACTAAGGACAGTATTGCAACACAAATTAATAATTTAGACCTTATCTAGTTACTATTTCCTCTCTTGTTCCAAGTGAGAGTTCCGTTCAGTTTGTTGCGTAGCTATGGGTTTTCTGCTTCTTATATTTGGAGAAGGGAACAAACACATATTCTTTATGCTTAAAAGACGTGGCAGTACGCAGAGCATATACATCCCTTTTGAAGGCCAGGTTGCATTTTCGCACAGTTTGCTCTGGACAACGTCATCCGCGAAAAAGTTTAGCTTACAACTAATTTCACGTATTACGAGTTCAGTGACGCAATTTGTAGACAAAAAACAGTCGTTGCAAAGTTCCAGGAGGCAAGTTGGAGTTCTTTCTGTCTGGCCTCAGAGGATTACGGGCTGTGTTGTAACTACGAAGAAAAGACCACCCCAGCTACAAATGGTACCAGCTCTATACGGGATCGCAGTTTATCAGTAATCATTGCCGGCTGTAGTGCAGTACATGCTCGAGAAACACACAGCTGCTCTTGCTCCGTCACTTACGCCTCTGACGAAAGTGTTTAAGACGTTGTAATCTTAAGTCTTATTTACTAATGCCACGAAAGTTAACAGTATAACCAGCATTCTTCGCTTAACTGCGGTACTGTCGCTGTTGTCAAGCCTCGAATTTACAGTTCTTTATCGGTATTTCGTTTATTCCTTTAGTCTGATCAGTACAGTCGAGGATAAACTGTTTGCGTGTAGAACCAGACAAAGAAGGTTACGGCACAGTTATCAACGTGCTAGTGAAAGTATAGTATCCACCTGTAAGCTGACGGCCATGACGTGTAGAATAGGGGAGGTTTCCGTTGAAAACAGTAATACTGCTATTCTAACTTTACATGTGACGTACTTGAATGGAAACGATCGAAAAACGTGAAACATGACATTATGACTGACATTTAGTGCACTGACAACGAACGGGCCCCGTCTATGGGTGCAACGGGTCTTCTACAGGGAACATTTTAGTTCAGTATACTGAGAATGCTGTCCGACCATTCCGTCAAACGTTTGTTTGCGTATGTCATGGTAGTTCAGTATAAAGACGGTAAGTACAATTTTATGATGAAACGCAAGGTTGTGTTTGTTTTAGAGGGTTGAGCTTTACCCCAAACCCAGTTAAGAAAATTAAAATTTAATTACACGTAAATAATCTAACTGAAAAAATCGATTGTGACATTTAAAAGAACTCTTGCACCCGTGTTCAGTAAATCCATGATCTTTCGAGAGAGGGATGTGAGAACTGCTAGAGAGATCTGCAGTTCTTATTTATCCGAGGATGAAGCGAATACCTCGGACTACAGTCGAACTGGTGTCGATTTCAAAGTTATTTTTTGTTAATGTTGACAAGTTTCGCCGTAACGGAAGCCAAGCATAAATTTGATCTGCCAAATAGTCTTTGTGTTTTAAACGGCTGTTAACTGTGTTAACGATATTTTCTACAAAGCAGGAATATACAGCATCTGCAGTGAGCCTGCTGAAGTACCACGAGGTACAAGTAGTATTTGTTTTTTTGGAGCTATGAAATTATTGACATGTATAAACTTTCTCTTTTATTGAATGTCTTTACCAAAGAAGCTAAAAAACGTGTCATAAGTGATCTTTGTTACAGTAAATAATTGTTTGACAAAAGATTTTCAAAGTTATGAATACATGCTTCGTTTTGTAAGAGTTATGGCTCTTGTTCTTATACTTAATGGGTGTTGCTTAGGAGTTTAGTGATCACGACGTTAACAACTTATATACAGTACAATTTGCAGGATGTTTAACTGGAGCACTCAGTTCCGCTTCATTGTATCTCAGTTTAACGCAACGGCTTCCTGTGTTCGTGACAGAATTTCACTTCAGAACACGCTGAATTTGCATGTGGGAACTTCCTTATTTATGCGTATTGGATTCACCAGTGCTCGAAAGGGGTAGGTGAGAAGTAAGGATGAAATCCGACCACCGCCACTCCAGTCTCCCTCTGAGACACTGTTGGTTTGAATCTTCGAGCTTAATGGAGCCCCATCAGTATGTTAAGCTGTTAGGAAAGCCACTTTGCTCCTCCATATGCATCATATTCCTGACGATAGGTCAGTGACTGACAATGTGCTGTGGATACTTGTTGTTTAGACAAACAAGAGGGAAAAATAGTGGAAATGTCTTATCTGGAAATGGAATAAGAAAGAGATGTAGTCTTACACACTTGCTGTTCAGTCTATACAATGTCGGAAATGAAAGTTCAGGAGTGGGAAGAAAATTCTGGCTGGGTACTATCCTCAGTTGGGATTTAAGGGTGAATTGCACATGCTGCTTATTGGAATGGACAGACTATTCAGCACACAGAATGTATTGACAATGAACTGAAGAAAAACAAAAAGGAGACATGATCAGAGGTAAACTAAATACCAAAACTGAGTGCCACGAAATATGCGAAGCGAAGAGGTTGTACCATCTTGGACTCAAAATAACAAATGACGGTCGAAACAAGGACATAAAAAGCAGACTATCAGGAGTAAAGGGCACATACCTGGCCAGTATAAAATATCAGCATTAATTTGAGGAGAAAGCTTCTGACAACGTATGTTTGAAGCAAAGAATGGTATAGAAGCGAGTCATGAACGGTGGGAAAACCGGAAACGAACAGTGTGAAGCGTTTCAAATGCGGTGCTGTAGTATGACATCGAAAATTATGTGGATTCTCAGCAGAATCGGTGAGTAGAGGAACACTACCTAGTAGAATAATCACGATGATAGACGATGTGTGAAGACGTCAGGGAATAACTTCAATCGTGTTATAGGGAGATGTAGAGGGTAAAATCTGTAGAGGAAGACAGACTGGGAAACATTCAACGAAGAAGCGAGGAATGGAGTGCTAGTGCCTTGGCACAAAAAAGGAATTCCTTTCGGGCCGCATCAAACCAGTGAGAAAACTGTTGGAAAAAAAACTTCTATTGTAAGATTGCATTCATAAAACACCTTCATGACAACAGCTTCATTGTAATGTGACTGTTTTGTACACAGTTTACATGGATAGTAAAAAACTAGATTCCCTTACCTACTACGAAAACTAAAAAGCGAATCAGAACTGAGCTTAAGAACACACAACTAAGTTCCCAGAAGAAATATCTCACGAAATAAGCATCAAACGAAAAAACTACAAAGAACAAAACAAGTCTAGTTTGAAGGGGGAAACCAGATGGCGGTTTGGTTGGCCCGCTCGATGGCGCTGCCATAGGTCAAGCGGGTATCAACTGCGTTTTTCTAAATAGGAACCGCCATTTTTTATTATATATTGGTGTAGCATGTAAGGAAATATGAATGTTTTAGTTGGACCACTTTTTTCGCTTTGTGATAGATGGCGCTGTAATAGTCACAAACGTATAAGTACGTGGTATCACGTAACATTCCGCCAGTGCGGACGGTATTTGCTTCGTGATACATTACCCATGTCAAAATGGACCGTTTATCAATTGCGGAAAAGGTCGATGTTGTGTTGATGTATGGCTATTGTGATCAAAATACCCAACGGGCGTGAGCTATGTATGCTGCTCCTTATTGCAGGGGGGCCTTAATTAAAGAAAATGCTAATAATTTAAATCTTTGTCGCTGTTTGTCCGGTTACGCAGTCTCTTAACCGGTTAGCCCTAACTAGTATTAGTACGCAATCTGACTGCATAGAATAACAACAAAGAATGAAAGGAAATTTCCGTTAACACAATTACTTAAGTCCCCAGCAACTATAAAAGCTACGACACAACAAAGCACAAGTGTAACTGTTGTGTGTGTGGAAGTGTGGTTCAACGTACATGTCTGGCACGGTTGTTCCTCAATACGACAAGATACTTTAAACACCATTTACACTGAAGTAATTAAAAAAACCAGAAATACTATAATTGCATATAGAGACCAGAATTACAGTCTAATACAAGAACACGAGCCAGATGCTTTGTTGACTGAACCTGTGACCAGGAGGCATTATTATTTAAGACATTTGAAATTAAAAAAATTTCTTTACTTTCATACATATTAACGAAAAATACACTCTGATCATCACAACATCCCCAATCCAACAACATCTGGTGTCTTGTCCAACAGAACAACTGCACACGACATGCTCACAACTAGTACTCTAACTACGGCTACCTCAGAACTACTACTGCCCACAGCTACTTCTCAACAAGCACTGCCAGTGTAGGTGGCTGAATAATACTCTTTGGCGCAATCTCTGGCGCTGTCACTCAGTGTAGCCATTTTTTAGTATCCTGGACGACATCACTCAAGTGTCCGGACCGTTCGCCGGAAAGTTAAGTTATTTAAGGGAACAGGAAGTGTTCAGCCACATGTGAAACGTCAACCACGACCTGCAACAAATGATGATGCCCAAGTAGGTGTTTTAGCTACTGTCAGTAGCAGACAAATTGCGCGAGAATCGGGAATCTCAAAAACGTCGGTGTTGAGAAGGTTACTTCAAAATCGATTGCACCCCTACCATGTTTCTATGCACCAGGAATTGCATGGCGACGACAACAGCTCTGACACTGGGAACAGTTCTGACACTGGGCACAAGAGAAATTACGGGACAATGACAGACTTTTTGTACGTGTTCTTTGTAGCGACCAAGCTTCATTCACCAACAGCGGTAACGTAAACCGGCATAATATGCACTATTGGGCAATGGAAAATCCATGATGGCTGCGACAAGCGGAACATCAGCGATCTTGGCGGGTTAATGTATGGTGCGGCATTATGGGAGGAAGGATAATTGTCCCCCATTTTATCGACTGCAATCTAAATGGTGTAATGTATGCTGATTTCCTACGTAATGTTCTACCGATGTTACTACAAGATGTTTCACTGCATGACATAATGGCGTTGTACTTCCAACATGGTGGATGTCCGGCACATAGCTCGCGTGCGGTTGAAGCGGTATTGAATAGCATATTTCATGACGGGTGGATTGGTCGTCGAAGCACCATACAATGGTCCGCACGTTCACCGGATCTGACGTCCCCGGATTTCTTACTGTAAGGAAAGTTGACGGATATTTGCTACCGTGATCCACCTAAAACGCCTGCAACATGCGTTAGCCCATTGTCATTGCATGTGCGAACATTACGGAAGGCGAATTACTCGCTGTTGAGAGGAATGTCTTTACACGTATTGCCAAACGCAATGAGGTTGACGGATATCATTTTGAGCATTTATTGCATTAATGTGGTATTTACAGGTAATCACGCTATAACAGATTGCGTTCTCAGAAATAAATTCACAGATGTGCAATTATCACATTTGAAGAACCTAAATAAAATGTTCAAACGTACCTATGTTCTGTATTTTAATTTAAAAAACCTACCTGTTGCCAACTGTTGTGAGCCATATGTTTGTGACTATTACAGCGCCATCTATCACAAAGCGAAAAAAGTGGTCCAACTAAAACATTCATATTTCTTTACGTACTACACGAATATGTAATAAAAATGCGTATTCCTATTTAAAAAAGAAAAAAAAAAACTGTTGATATCCATTTGACCTGTGGCAGCGCCATCTAGCGGGCCAACCATAGCGCCATCTGGTTTCCCCCTACAAGCTAGACAAGTTTCGTTCTTCGTAGATTTTTCGTTTGATGCTTATTTCGTGAGATATTTGGCCTGGTCACGATCAATGGATCACCCTGTATATACGTGTGTATGATAAACGCCTCCCCTCGAAAATTTCTCTCTTTCATGCCTCCTGTGTGTTGCCACGGATGACATGTCACTGATCTCATATGTACTAAGATTGCAAATGGGCGAGGAGTATATTTGTTTCCACCGCCCTGGGGGTAATGCGTAAGTTCTAATTAATGTTCACCAACCCCACGTCTTCTACAGCTGTTGTCCCCTGTGCAGAAAAACAGCGCGTAGATCGTGAATCCGTTATCTTGAGGCTGTAAGAAGCTCTTAGCGAGAACATGATATGTCAATAATTCTATTTTCAATTGCTTTATCGATACGGGATGCCACTCGATTTTTATTAGTAGAACACGAAAAAATGCACAATTACTTTCTACCATTTAGAGTCACAAATAATTTCCATTATTCAACAAAATAATGACTTGTGTATTTCCGTAATTACTGTCACACTGTTCTCAGCTAGAAGTCCAAATAACCATACATCGCTAATTAAGTCTCAACCTGATACCGGCCGCCGCAGACATGTCCTCCGACACTGTCGAACCAACTCTGATTTGAGAACCGAAACACCTCCCCCGCCATGAAAGTTGGGCACGATCCGAAGATCTTCGAAGTGGTTCGTCTGTCTTTACGTTTAGCAACTGCTTATTATTCTGCTGGTTATTAATACTTGTGAAATAATGGAATGATAGGAAGTTATTGAGAGAGGCTTTAATATGCCGGTTGGAGTGGCCGAGCGGTTCTAGGCGCTACAGTCTGGAACCGCGCCACTGCTTCGGTCACAGGTTCAAATCCTGCCTCGGGCATGGATGAGTGTTTTGTCCTTAGGTTAGTTAGTTTTAAGTAGTTCTAAGTTCTAGGGGACTGATGACCTCAGAAGTTAAGTCCCATAGTGCTCAGAGCCATTTTGCTTTAATATGAAATGCAAAGTAAATACGCTGTTTAGCTTTTCTGATATTAATAACAGAATATTATCATTTTGGCGCGCAACTTCCGAACGCAGCAGCCAATAACAGAGGAAGACAACAATTTAGGTGGTCTTTCTCTCGATACCCGTGCCGAACAAACCATCTGTGATCGGTACCTCACACCACATTGGTATCTCAAGGTCTTGATTTGCCGAAACGCACCGTAGGATTTAGTTTGTGTGCCATATTGACGGCATGCTGACTTAAGGACGTGTCCCGTATGACAGATTGTCAGAACTGTTAACTGTTGCCGAATTCTGGAAACATAAGGAATGCTGCATGTCTAGCTACTTTCCGATAGCAGCGCATGACGACGGTGTACTTCGTCGAATATTTCGAGGGAATTTGTATGTCGGCTTAAGGGATTAGGAGCTTGAATAAGTATCAAGAATGTGAGATGCTCGTAACTGTAAACTGTTGTCGGTCTTCGTAGGCGTGCTACATGTGTAGATATTGCCCATTAGCATTTCAAGGAGAAGGTGTAGTTCGTCGAAAGGCATCGAGGAAGTTTGTTTGTGCGACGCCTTAACGGCTTAAGCAAGTGTCTCGCATTCGTGCATAAGATTCTCAGAACTGCAAAGTTTTGGTGATTCAGTACGTTATCGAGACGTAAATCTGATCGCTTTACCTCCTGGGAAGTCATATCGGATGTCGTAACTTTCCGAAAGAAATTAAAAACAAATTCCGACAGTGTACTTAAATAACAAAGCTCTCAACATGTTGTGGTTAGTATAACGCACTTGATCAGCCGCAGAGTTAGACCTTAAAGAGTGTCGCTACTTGTTGATGTTTACGGATATACTCTGCAGTCGTTTGGTGATGGGTCTTAAATAGGAATCACATTTTCAGTATATAACAGCACCTTACAAGTATTTGTCACATGCTGTTTATTTTCTAAATTTTGACCGTGTTTGTGTATCAGTTGTTTAAGAAATTTGACTGAAATTCATCTTCGAAATACACTATAATAATACATACAAAATGCAAGAAATGTTTCAGTTAGGTTACACAAAGCTGTTATTACTAGTTCTAGCAAGGTAATATTTCGGTCGTTTTCGCTTTGTGATAGATGGCGCTGTAATAGTCACAAACATATAAGTACGTGGTATCACGTAACATTCCGCCAGTGCGGACGGTATTTGCTTCGTGATACATTAGCCGTGTTAAAATGGACCGTTTACTAATTGCGGAAAAGGTCGATGTTGTGTTTATGTATGGCTATTGTGATCAAAATTCGCAACGGGCGTGTGCTAAGTATGCTGCTCCGTATTGCATGTGGGCTTAATTAAAGAAAATGCTAATAATTTTAATCTTTGTCGCTGTTTGTCCGGTTACGGAGTCTCGTAACCAGTTGGCGCTGACTAGTATTAGTACGCAATCTGACTGCATAGAATAACAACAAAGAATGAAAGGAAATTTCCGTTAACACGATTAATTAATTAAGTCCCCAGCAACTATAAAAGCTACGAAACAACAAAGCACAAGTGTAACTGTTGTGTGTGTGGAAGTGTGGTTCAACGTACATGTCTGGCAGGGTTGTTCCTCAATACGACAAGATGCTTTAAACACCATTTACACTGAAGCAATTAAAAAAAACAGAAATAACATAATTGCATATAGAGACCAGAATTACAGTCTAATACAAGAACACGAGCCAGATGCTTTGTTGACTGAACCTGTGACCAAGAGGCATTATTATTTAAGACATTTGAAATAAAAAAATTCTTTACCTTCAAATATATTGACGAAAAATACACTCTGATCATTACATCATCCCCAATCCAACAACATCTGGTGTCTTGCCCAACAGAACAACTGCACACGACATGCTCACAACAAGTACTCTAACTACGGCTACCTCAGAACTACTACTGCCCACAGCTACTTCTCAACAAGCACTGCCAGTGGAGGTGGCTGATTAATACTCTTTGGTGCAATCTCTGGCGCTGTGACTCAGTGTAGCCACCTTTTATATGCCCCTCCTCCACGGGCTAGAACTTGATGGTATTTTTGCCAGCATTGGTGGTGAAAATATTACATAAGTAAATACCACATAACTAAATAAATTTTGGCTTTGCACTGACCCTTCAGTAACCTAATATATAAAATACAGTAAGGAATACAAATGCTTGCATTCATGTGATTTTACATAATAGTTTACACAAGTATCATTCAATCAATGGCACCAGCAATGAAGTATAGGTGTAGGTAAGAGTCTTATAACATTTCATAAACAGTAAACACACAAAAAATCAGTTTATACAAATATTCACATAAAATCCTTTCAATAGTTCAATAAACAAGTAGGACTCCTCAGATTAGTTGACAGTTCCAGCAGTAGCAACCAGCAATGGTCAACAGGTGCCAATAGCAGTCTCATAACATTTCATCAGTAGTATTTAAACAGCTCCAACAGTGGCACCCATAAATGGCGAGCAGGCGAAGACACCAACAAGTGACATCATATCAGTAGAAGCAGATCCTTCAGTGGCACCCAGCAATGTTGAGCAGATGTAGACACCGACTGACATCATATCAGTACAAGCAGTTCCAACAGTGGTATCCAGCAATGTTGAACAGGTGCAGACAGCAACAGTCCATAATATTCACTATCACTAATCAGACAGTTCATCAGAGTTTATCAGCAGAAATTAAACATTTCCAGGTGGCACCCATGAATGATAATAGGTGCAAGCACGAACAACAGTTTGAATGCACACACAATTGCTTTTACAAAATTATTAGCAATGCTATTACACTAAACATGCAAATTATAATAAACACACAAATGATAACAGATAATTGTCATATTAACTATTACAAATACACAAATATCAGTAAACTATACTATTTATAGGTGTCAGTGCAAGCCACAACAAATAAGTAAAATAATAATTAGGAGATAGGTCGGTACCTATTATTTGGGATTAGGAAAGGAAAACACACAAAACACACTCACTCATCTTTCATCCACATTTAAGTACTACTGTGTAATTGAATAGTGTTAACTGTGTAAATGCAATTCTGTCAAAATTTGATGCTTAATATTTGTATCAAGTAGTAGTAGTGCAGTGTATGACAGTCAATAATAGTTAGTCAACGTCATAGAGATCATGTCCAGACCAATGTTTGCCAAGCCAAATTTTTCTGAACACCTGTCAGTGTGCCATGATATGCAAATACTTCCTATCTCCAGAAAAAAGTGTATACTGCTTATTGATTTAACAAAGTGTGTGTGTGTGTGTAGACAATCTTCCTTCCACTTGAGTGTTCTAGTCTGCCATCTTCATCCTTCTTGTTCTGGTACTCTTCGGTTTCTGCAAATGGCAATGGAGCTGTATCATCTGAATCACTGTCCCCATTTAAACTAAGACTTGTCGGTTTATCTGAGATCTCCTCAACTCTTTCCGATAAGTCACCTATTTGTTCTTTCTGTTTATTTACGTCTTCCGTACGTGTCGCTACTCGGATTTCAGTATTAACACATTTAGTAGTTACCTGTTCATATTGTTGTGTTAGGTTATTTATTCTGTCATTTGGCACGGATTACTCGATTCTTTCAAGTATTTCTTCCTTATCGTGTGCAAGTTGTAAATTTAACTCTGAAAATTTTTGTACTATCACGCGATCTCTTTCTTCCTGTTCTCTATCTTGTTCCTTTTGTCTTATTTCTATTGAAATTAATATATTATTGTGAGCATTCAAAATTGGTTGTACTTCTCTAATTTCTTTCTTTAATTCATCTTTCATGTTTTTGAAACATGTCCCTATTCGTGAGTCTAGCCGTGTTTCCATTGTTCGCATATCAGTTTTAATTGTTCCTATTTGTGATCCCACTGTTTGTAATTCAGATCCTAACCGTGTTTCCAGTGATCCCATATCAGTTGTAATTGTTCCTATTTGTGATCCCACTGTTTGTAATTCAGATCCTAACTCTGATCCCAGTGAGTCTAACCGTGTTTCCAGTGATCCCAGTGAGTCTAACCGTGTTTCCATTGTTCCCATATCAGTTTTAATTATTCCTATTTGTGATCTCACTGTTTGTAATTCAGATCCTAACTCTGTTCCCAGTGAGTCTAACCATGTTTCCAGAGATCCCAGTGAGTCTAACCGTGTTTCCAGTGATCCCATATCAGTTTTAATTGTTCCTATTTGTTATCCCACTGTTTGTAATTCAGATCCTAACTCTGATCCCAGTGAGTCTAACCGTGTTTCCAGAGATCCCAGTGAGTCTAACCGTGTTTCCATTGTTCCCATATCAGTTTCTAACCGTGTTGTCACTGTTTTTAATTCAGATCCCAAATTTAATATTGCACTCATCAACTGCTCCATATTAACCGGTTCGAAATTCTTTACGCCCCTAACATTTCCCGCAAAACCAACTTCCTTCGTCATAGCTGTAAAGCTATCTGTGTTCGATACTGTTCCAGAATCTTCTGTCGTTAATCTCGAATTATGAAAATTTTTTGATTGTGAAAATTTTTGAGCTGGTTACGGACTATTTTCTACTTCATTATTCGTCATACTGTTCTCATGTGTTGGCGCGTTCGCCCTGTTAAGTTTCGTCATTCTCACTTTCCATCATTTTTGCCATTTTCATCGATCGCGTAATCATTTACAAAACATACAAAACTCGTCACAATATGAAAATTACACAGAATATAACACTTTATTACCAACAATACCATTCACACGAAATTATTCCCAACAAACACGCCTAACGAACAATTAAAATCTTCATAGTTGCACAAAATTGTCAAACCCGTATACAAGACACCAAAAATTAAATTCTGCCAAAATACCATTACAGACAAGACAACTACAAATGTTCAGTGACCAAATCTACACATGCAATATAAACAACAACTACTAAACTACAAATTACTACAACAATACTACTGTCTGCTATTTTTACTATCAAAAGAATTCCAAGGGACGATCCGAAGCAGCGGTCGCCATGTACATGGGGGATTAATTAAATAAAATGCTAATAATTTTAATCTTTGTCGCTGTTTGTCCGGTTACGCAGTCTCGTAACCGGTTGGCCCTGACTAGTATTAGTACGCAATCTGACTGCATAGAATAACAACAAAGAACGAAAGGAAATTTCCGTTAACACAATTACTTAAGTCCCCAGCAACTATAAAAGCTACGAAACAACAAAGCACAAGTGTAACTGTTCTGTGTGTGGAAGTGTGGTTCAACGTACACGTCTGGCACGGTTCTTCCTCAATACGACAAGATGCTTTAAACGCCATTTATACTGAAGTAATTAAAAAAAACAGAAATACTATAATTGCATATAGAGACCAGAATTATAGTCTAATACAAGAACACGAGCCAGATGCTTTGTTGACTGAACCTGTGACCAGGAGGCATTATTATTTAAGACATTTGAAATTAAAAAAAATTTCTTTACTTTCATACATATTAACGAAAAATACACTCTGATCATCACAACATCCCCAATCCAACAACATCTGGTGTCTTGCCCAACAGAACAACTGCACACGACATGCTCACAACTAGTACTCTAACTACGGCTACCTCAGAACTACATCTGCCCACAGCAACTTCTCAACAAGCACTGCCAGTGGAGGTGGCTGAATAATACTCTTTGGCGCAATCTCTGGCGCTGTCACTCAGTGTAGCTATTTTTTAGTATCCTGGACGACATCATCCAAGTGTCCGGACCGTTCGCCGGATAGTTAAGTTATCTAAGGGAACAGGAAGTGTTCAGCCACATGTGAAACGTCAACCACGACCTGCAACAAATGATGATGCCCAAGTAGGTGTTTTAGCTACTGTCAGTAGCAGACAAATTGCGCGAGAATCGGGAATCTCAAAAACGTCGGTGTTGAGAAGGTTACTTCAAAATCGATTGCACCCGTATCATGTTTCTATGCACCAGGAATTGCATGGCGACGACTACAGTTCTGACACTGGGAACAGTTCTGACACTGGGAACAGTTCTGACACTGGGAACAGTTCTGACACTGGGAACAGTTCTGACACTGGGAACAGTTCTGACACTGGGAACAGTTCTGACACTGGGAACAGTTCTGACACTGGGCACAAGAGAAATTACGGGACAATGACAGACTTTTTGTACATGTTCTGTGTAGCGACGAAGCGTCATTCACCAACAGCGGTAACGTAAACCGGCATAATATGCACTATTGGACAACGGAAAATCCACGATGGCTGCGACAAGTGGAACATCAGCAATCTTGGCGGGTTAATGTATGGTGCGGCATTATGGGAGGAAGGATAACTAGCCCCCATTTTATCGACTGCAATCTAAATGGTGTAATGTATGTTGATTTCCTACGTAATGTTCTACCGATGTTACTACAAGATGTTTCACTGCATGACAGAATGGCGTTGTACTTCCAACATGATGGATGTCCGGCACATAGCTCGCGTGCGGTTGAAGCGGTATTGAATAGCATATTTCATGACGGGTGGATTGGTCGTCGAAGCACCATACAATGGTCCGCACGTTCACCGGATCTGACGTCACCGGATTTCTTACTGTAAGGAAAGTTGACGGATATTTGTAACCGTGATCCACCTAAAACGCCTGCAACATGCGTTAGCCCATTGTCAATGCATGTGCGAACATTACGGAAGGCGAATTACTCGCTGTTGAGAGGAATATCGTTACACCTATTGCCAAACGCAATGAGGTTGACGGATATCATTTTGAGCATTTATTGCATTAATGTGGTATTTACAGGTAATCACGCTATAACAGATTGCGTTCTCAGAAATAAATTCACAGAGGTGCAATTATCACATTGGAACAACCTAAATAAAATGTTCAAACGCACCTACGTTCTGTATTTTAATTTAAAAAACCTACCTGTTGCCAACTGTTGTGAGCCATATGTTTGTGACTATTACAGCGCCATCTATCACAAAGCGAAGAAAGTGGTCCAACTAAAACATTCATATTTCTTTACGTACTACACGAATATGTAGTAAAATAGGTGTTCCTATTAAAAAAAAAAAACACTGTTGATATCCATTTGACCTGTGGCAGCGCCATCTAGCGGGTCAACCATAGCGCCATCTAGTTTCCCCCTACAAGCTAGACAAGTTTCGTTCTTCGTAGATTTTTCGTTTGATGCTTATTTCGTGAAATATTTGGCCTGGTCACGATCAATGGATCACCCTGTATATACGTGTGTATGATAAACCCCTTCCCTCGAAAATTTCTCTCCTTCATGCCTCCTGTGTGTTGCCACGGATGACATGTCACTGATCTCATATGCACTAAGATTGCAATTTGCGCTAGGAGTCTATTTGTTTCCACCGCCCATGGGGGTAATGCTCAAGTTCTAATTAATGTTCACCAACCCCACGTCTTCTACAGCTGTTGTCCCCTGCGCAGAAAAACAGCACGTAGATCGTGAATCCGTTATCTTGAGGCCGTAAGAAGCTCTTAGCGAGAACATGATATGTGAATAATTATATTTTCAATTGCTTTGTCGATACGGGATGCCACTCGATTTTTATTAGTAGAACACGAAAAGCTGCACAATTACTTTCTACCATTTACAGTCACAAATAATTTCCATTATTCAACAAAATAATGACTTGTGTATTTCCGTAATTACTGTCACACTGTTCTCAGGTACTAGTCCAAATAACCATACATCGCTAATTAGGTCTCAACCTGATACCGGCCGCCGCAGACAACATGTCCTCCGACACTGTCGAACCAACTCTGATTTGAGAGTCGAAACACCTCCCCCGCAGTGAAAGTTGGGCACGATCCGAAGATCTTCGAAGTGGTTCGTCTGTCTTTACGTTTAGCAACTGCTTATTATTCTGCTGGTTATTAATACTTGTGAAATAATGGAATGATAGGAAGTTATTGAGAGAGGCTTTAATATGCCGGTTGGAGTGGCCGAGCGGTTCTAGGCGCTACAGTCTGGAACCGCGCCACTGCTACAGTCGCAGGTTCAAATCCTGCCTCGGGCATGGATGTGTGTTTTGTCCTTAGGTTAGTTAGGTTTAAGTAGTTATAAGTCCCATAGTGCCCAGAGCCATTTTGCTTTAATATGAAATGCAAGTAAATACGCTGTTTAGCTTTTCTGATATTAGTAACAGAATATTATCATTTTGGCGCGCAACTTCCGAACGCAGCAGCCAATAACAGGGGAAGACAACAATTTAGGTGGTCTTTCTGCCGAACAAACCATCTGTCATCGGTTCCTCACACCACTAGTGTCATGGCGGCTGCAGTGCAACACGTGTTAAGTTCGGCTCGCGAAATTTAGTCGAATTCGAAGGTGTTCGCGCAGGTGGTGTTGTCTAGTACAAGTGGAAATCGTGTAAACAACAGTGTTCTGTGCAGTAGTGCTATTTTTTTTCTGTCTTCCGCCAATATCTGCGAGAAAATGGTAAACAGAAGAGTCAACAGCAGCGCGTCCAACAGCGGGGAAGCAGCAGGTGCGGCGGGCCTGCTCCTGGCGGAAGGTGCGGCCGCGGCTCCCGGTATAGCGGAGCTGGTCCGCTCTGAGGTAAAGGCTGCGCTTCGCGATAAAAACAATCTCGATCTGATAGCAGGCACCATATCAGATACTGTAACGGCAGCAGTATTGGCCAAAATGCGTGAAACTGTTGAGGCTAATACTGCCGAAATTACAGCACTAAAAATGTCTGTGTCTGAATACGAGAAAAAGGCACGAGAGTTGGAAGTGAAACTATCTGCCGCCACAGACGAGCTAGAACAGTACCAAAGGCGAAATAGTCTACGAGTGTTTGGAGTAGCAGAAAATAAAGAAGACACGGACAACCTGCTTATACAGGTTGCGCGTGAAAAATTAGGCGTTGAAGTGACCAAGGCAGACATTGACAGGAGCCACCGGGTGGGACGAAAACTACCAGGTGCTACCAAACCTCGTCCAATAATAATTAAATTTGTGTCGTACCGAAAAAGGTTCAAATGGCTCTGAGCACTATGGGACTCAACTGCTGTGGTTATCAGTCCCCTAGAACTTAGAACTACTTAAACCTAACTAACCTAAGGACATCACACACATCCATGCCCGAGGCAGGATTCGAACCTGCGACCGTAGCAGTCCCACGGTTCCGGACTGCGCGCCTAGAACCGCGAGACCACCGCGGCCGGCGTACCGAAAAAGGGCTGAGATCTTTACCCAGAAGAAGTTAGCAAGGACAGGGCTTACAATAAGGGAAGATCTGACACACGAGCGGCTAAAGATTTTAAACAGTGCCATATCCCATTTCGGTCTTCAGAATGTGTGGACTCAGGATGGCAGAGTAATCATTAAGATTTCAGCTCGAAGGAAGACAGTCACAAACATGACAGAACTAAATAGTATTAAGTGAACCTACTCGAGCCAAAAGTCAAACTTAACACCATTTGCAAATTTTAACAGTCCTATACTCAGATATAGTCTTGTAATTGTATTAACTTTTTAATTATTTGTACCTTCAACATTGTCATCTCAAATTCGTGGTTTGCCGAAACGCACCGGAGGATTTAGTTTGTGTGCCATATTGACGGCATGGTGACTTAAGGAAGTGTCCCATATGACAGATTGTCAGAACTGTTAACTGTTGCCGAATTCTGGAAACATAAGGAATGCTGCATGTCTAGCTTATTTCCGATAGCAGCGCATGACGGTGGTGTACTTCGTCGAATATTTCGAGGGAATTTGTATGTCGGCTTAAGGGATTAGGAGCTTGAATAAGTGTCAAGAATGTGAGATGCTCGTAACTGTAAACTGTTGTCGGTCTTCGTAGGCGTGCTACATGTGTAGATATTGCCCATTAGCATTTCAAGGAGAAGGTGTAGTTCGTCGAAAGGCATCGAGGAAGTTTGTTTGTGCGACGCCTTAACGGCTTAAGCAAGTGTCACGCATTCGTGCATAAGATTCTCAGAACTGCAAAGTTTTGGTGATTCAGTGCGTTATCGAGACGTAAATCTGATCGCTTTACCTCCTGGGAAGTCATATCGGATGTCGTAACTTTCCGCAAGAAATTAAAAACAAATTCCGACAGCGTACTTAAATAACAAAGCTCTCAACATGTTGTGGTTAGTATAACGCACTTGATCAGCCGCAGAGTTAGACCTTAAAGAGTATCGATACTTGTTGATGTTGTACGGATATACTCTGCAGTCGTTTGGTAATGGATCTTAAATAGGAATCACATTTTCAGTATATAACAGCACCTCACAAGTATTTGTCACATGCTGTTTATTTTCTAAATTTTGACCGTGTTTGTGTATCAGTTGTTTAAGAAATCTGACTGAAATTCATCTTCGAAATACACTATAATAATACATACAAAATGCTAGAAATGTTTCAGTTAGGTTACACAAAGCTATTATTACTAGTTCTAGCAAGGTAATATTCCGGTCGTCAGTTTATACCGGCCACATGCACGTATTAGAAAACAAGGTAATCGTGATAGTTAAATTCAAAATTTCAGGAAGTAGATAAACTTCTTCACTAACATTTTCATGAGAGAACTTTTTAGGGGGTCAACTTTCGGCTACAGTACCGTCGTGGGACAGTAATTAACAGGAAATTCACTGCCTCATGGTAACAATTACGAAAAAAGTCTGGATGGGCCTGAATAAAGCAACATGTTAAGTCATCACGGAAGATAATCGACAGGACTACATTCTTTATAAAGAGGGTGACGTTAAAGTCCGTTAACATTTGAAAATGCGCTGATTCGCGGAATAATGTAGGTAGAGACGTAAAAATTGACACACGTGCCTGAAATGACTTGCGGGTATATTGAAACCAAAAGTATAAAATCTGGCTAGCAGATGGCGCTGTACAGAAACCGGCCAGTGACGCCACACGAGAATTGTGTGTAGAATGAGCTGTGATGAGCTGTAGTGAGGGAGAGACATAGATCATCCCTAGCGTGGCTGGTAAACACTTGCCAGAAGGTACGAATTTCATACAGGATGGCGCTTCACCCCTTATTGCCACACAAGTGAATGCTCTCTTGCGCTGAGGATCGTGTGCTGAGCCGCCACGCAAGTCATGCGTGGCGTCTCAGGCCGCAGTTCTCAATCCGTGTGATTTTATTAGGGGGTTCCGTGAAGTCGCAAGTTTACCGCGATCGTCCAACTTTATTAGGGACGGCAATTTCTCACCACACCTACTGATATGCTGTACAGTGCAGTCCCCAACATTGTCCCTCGGCTGCAGGTATTGTTGATGAATGACGACCGACATGTTGAGCATTTACTGTAAGGAACATAGTCTTTGTTAAATCTCAATTGTTACGATTTTACTATCTTTTTTTGCATCTTATGAAGCGCCATCTGTTGCTCATTTTGTGCACTATTTTAGTTTCCGTAAAACGCCATGTAATTTCAAACATGTGTGCCAATTTTTACCTTCCTACCAACGTTATTCCGTTAAGTACTGAGTTCTCAGACACCCGAGCTTTGGGCTACCCTGTAAACGTCCCATTACCACATGCCTTAAATAACTACAGAATTCTCTCTCTCTCTCTCTCTCTCTCTCTCTCTCTCTCTCTCTCTCTCTCACACACACACACACACACACACACACACACACACAATAAAATGCTAAAGAAAATTTAAACGTTTAACTTAAATGTTTGTTGAATAGTACTGTCAGAATCAACATTTTTTTGAATCTTGAAACTCAAATTTTATTCTAGTATTGCGCAAGGGCTCACTTGAAACATTTTTGGCTTTGTTAAGTCTTTAAATTATTCCTCATGCAATTTGTAAGGATAAATTAACTTTTCATTATAATTATGACATGAAGGTATATTTTAGGAATCGGACCAGGACCTATACTCACTAACAGGGTTTGGGTTAATAACTGTCTGATTACATTATGTCAATACACTCACAAAAGAACACACAATAAATGCCGTCTCATTCGGTTTTACAATTCTAAAGAGAACTGCACTTCCTGTGGCGGCCACATTGCGGAGCACTGCGTCGGTGTCGTGGAGGACTGTGTACATTTAGCCTCTGCGTTTACTTGGCTCTCCGCATAGTTACCAATTGCTGTATAGCACGGTACGAGGATTACACATGCGGAAGCAACATCCATTCGAGGCTCCAGTGCTTTGGAACTGGAGATAGCCGGCCGCGGTGGTCTCGCGGTTCTAGGCGCGCAGTCTGGAACCGTGCGACTGCTACGGTCGCAGGTTCGAATGCTCCCTCGGGCATGGATCTGTGTGATGTCCTTAGGTTAGTTAGGTTTAAGTAGTTCTAAGTTCTAGGGGACTGATGACCCCAGCAGTTGAGTCCCATAGTGCTCAGAGCCATTTGAACCATTTTTGAACTGGAGATATTTCAGTCTCCCATCCACAGCAGGATGTGCACAGTTTGACAGCAATCGAGTGACTGGTACGTCGTTCTCGCCTCCACCTCTTCCACTGCCACCCTTTTACCTCCCTAACACAGAAGGACTTCTCTCCAGCAGCTCTAGCTATCGTTAAACTTCTATCTATAGGTGCTGTACTATTTCTTCTTTAATGCATATGTCTTACGACAGGTTTCAAGTGGAGACTCTTCATTCTGTCCTGTTCGGAGAATCTTCCTTTGTCTGTTAGCATGCTCGACAACGTCTAATGTCGTCCATCGTATACAACCCAACGCAGATGTTTTCCTCTTTCTGACCTTTTCCAATAATCGTCTTTCTTCCCCTATTTTCTTTATGACGTCTTCGTTCTTAGGTCTGTCAGTTCATCTAACCTTAAGCACCCTTACACATAAGTTTATTTCAAGACTTCCTAAATAACTTTCTTTTTAAGCAGCCAGGGTCTACTGCTGTATAACACAAAACTGCAAGCGTAATATTTATAAGATATTTTTCTCGGCTCCGTTGGAGTCTTTTTGTTAGTAACTGCTTCACCATTAAAACTGATCTTTCTCCTAGATATCCCCCTCTTTATTTCTTCTGTCCAACTTCCATTTGGACTGTGCGGCTGATCCCGGCGGAGGTTCGAGTCATCCCTCGGGCACGGGTGTGTGTGTTTGTCCTTAGGATAACTTAGGTTAAGTAGTGTGTCAAAGTAGGTTCAAATGGCTCTGAGCACTATGGGACTTAACTTCTGAGGTCATCAGTCGCCTAGAACTTGGAACTACTTAAACCTAAGTAACCTAAGGGCATCACACACATCCATACCATAGACAGGATTCGAACCTGCGACCGTAGCGGTCGCGCGGTTTCAGACTGTAGCGCCTAGAACCGCTCGGCCACTCCGGCAGGCCTAAGAAGTGTGTAAGCTTAGGGACTGATGACCTTAGCAGTTACGTCCCATAAGATTTTACACACATTTGAACAACTTCCGTTCCATCTCATTAAACTTCCCAGGTGCTGAAAGGATTTTATTGTTCTTTTTTTGTTTAACAAAATGCTAACTGGTGCTTCTTTATTGCTTATTATCACAACTTTTGTCCTCCCTGTATTTATCGTCATTCCATACTCCTCGCCCATTCTTGCAATACCCTTCAATATCTGCTGTAGCTCCTCTCCTGATTCTACTGGTACTGCCTGATCATCCGCATATTTTATGGTCTAACATTACTCTCACAGAAATTCTCCATATTCAGTACAAAATCATAAATACTAACGAAGTATTCACAAAATACTTGTAGAACAACTGAAAATGACGAGTGGCATGAAGTACTGATGTTAAAAGTAGAAACGAATGGAAATTAGAACTTAAAAGTATATAGAATGGCATGGTCGAGGCTAGCAATGGTGAAACGGTTTTCCATAAGCTCAATACATATTAGCGGCAGCTAGTTGTGACAAACGAAAATTTGTGTCAAACACGATCTCGAACCTGCATTTCCGGTTTGTCATGAGCGGTCGCTTAACCACTTCGGCTACCCGAGTACGCCCCCAGTGCCGGTCTGAACTTGTATATATATAATACACAGTCAAAGTCCTCTCACATTCATGAAACAAAGCATAAGTGCGTAGCGTATTTCCGAAAGCTTAAAGAACACAACAGATTCACATAAGAGTTTAGTCATCAACAATATATTCTCCTCCTCTATTTACCGCAGTCTGCCAACGCTGGGGCAACTTTTTGATTTCGCGACGATAGAAATAACGTTTCAAGGCAAAGACCTCATCTAGCCATGTTCGGAGCCCCTTTTCATCCGCAAAGGAGCTTCCTTAAAGGTTGTTAGATAGAAAGCGGTAAAGGTGAAAATCCGAGGGCACAAGATCAGGTGAATAAGGTGGGAGCACAATGTGGCGGGGCGTTACAGTGGAGTAGCATCAGTTCACGCAGTCTTCCTGGACGTCGTTCTTGGGTTTTGCCTGCCAGACGTCTCGGTTGTTGACAATAAATGTCAGCAGTGATGGCTGCACCTCGGGGGAGCTATTCGTAGTACACCATACTGTCGCTGTTCCACCAAATGCATAACATTCCCCTTTGTGGATGCGCGCAGGTCTTTGTAAAGGGAGTTGTTACTTTGTGTGGTCTCAACCATTCCTTTCCTTTTGATATGTTAGCATAAAGACACAATTTCTCGTCGTCATTAACGGTACAGGATAGGAATACAGCTGTTATTCAGGATCCAACCGATGACGAGCAACCAGATATGAACATATGGCCAGCTGCTGATTTTTATGATCTTGGCTTGGAGGATGCGGTACGCATACACCCGATTTTTGACTCTTCCTCATGACATGCAAGTATCGCACTATGGTGGCATGGTCACAGTTCTTCGCTTATAGTACACTGATGTGGATCACCGTGGGTTAACGCGTTTAAACGATCTTCATCAAACCCCGAAGTTCTTCCTGAACTTGAAGAGTCACTAATGCCAAAACGATTCCACTTAAAAGCAGAAAACCATATTCTTGACGTGCTCTGTCCAACGGCACTATCCCCATACACGGTGCAAATAGTGGTGGTTGCCTCGGCTTGTCGCACCTCTACTGAACTCAGACAAAAGACAGTGTCGGAAATCTTCCGATATCTTCACTTGGCACTTCATTTTCCAGCGTCCACAGCTGCATCAACTAGCTCCATATGATAAAATGACAGCATGTAAACTCAAATAGCAACAGTGAACTGCAAATGAAGAATGACAATCGATAAATAAACCTATAGCAACTGGAAAACCAACAAGCAAAACAAAAGCATTGCGAACGTATACACCAATCTAATATTTCTTGTATCGTCATTTTAGCCCCGCCGGGCGCAATTATACTATTAATAGCGACTGTGTCTGTGTTGATGCAGTAAATGAATTTATTACAATACAATCTACTTCAGCTACGCGAGGAGTGCAACGTTAAATTTCTCGTCGATGACGCAATGATTGGAGGGGGAGCAACAGTGCCGGATAGAACAAGGACGTTCTGGAAGCCGTCCATGTCGGTTTCGAAGTATCCGTCCCTGCATAGGCGATAAGCGATTTGATGGAACTGCGGGGAATAGGAATATGAGTGGCGTACGGCGGTCTGAATGCGTCTTCTCCCATATGTGCATATCTGTCCAGTACGCCACGCTAGAGGAACAGCCTGCAGCGTGGGGTCACCCTGTTCAGCATGTCAGCTGCTTGCAGCCACTTGCGTGGCGGTCTCAACCCGCAAGGCGATGACAAGCAAAAACAAAGCGGCCACTGCGAGGTCCAGCGCATAAAGCTGTCCGTGACCTCTCAGATGGGTGCAAGGTCCAGCCGAGAGTCTTGGCTTTTACGGCTACGAGAAAGACCCAACATCACAGCGGAAATAAGGTGATCTCACTTCACTGGAAAACATTTGGTCATGTTCCTTGCCATCATGACGTAACTGACACTGTGCAGGAGTCTAACGGTCGGTTCTTTTGCAATCTTATGACAACTGTCACATACAGCCGTTTCGTCTCAACAGCACATTTCAAATACGAGAACGTGCTGTAAAGGAATGTATCCGAAGTTTTTTTAATGAAAACTCTTAAAGCTTTTTAAATAAAACAAACTTCATTAAGGTTTATAACTGCCCACGTCGTGTTGTGCCGACTCCACTGTAGCTTGAATGGATTTTTAAGTTTCTTTTATATGCCCGACTTCTAATTCCACCACACAGGTCTCCAGGACTGAGCAGTTATTGCCCGATAACGACACGCTATACACTTTGTTAAAGCGGAGTTCGCCGTTATTAATTACGTTTTTAGATTTAATTTTATTACTCATACGGAGACTCAACGTTCCTTTGTTTACTAGCGCGTCGTCAAAATAAGTATGAAATCTAATGTCTTTGCAGTACATAATGTCGACTATTGAGTTAAAGTTCGTACCTGTTTTGCCATTTTTTGAGAAGAGAAACGTTAAGCGTTTCTGCTTCTATAGTCTCAGTATCAAAAGCTCACTAACTTCAATTTACTTCCTATCTCAGTTCAGTATTTAACACAAATTACATATCAATGTCATTTCAGAGATATTACGTCGGTTCAACACTAACGGAATTCTAAACATTCATGGTGGTGTCTGTTTGTTCTTATATCGTGTCTCCCTACCACTTTCGCGCAACGACGCTCTGAGCGTGTTTTTTAGGAAATTAACTAGTTTGAACCTGGGACCTGTTGCTGGTAAGGAGACGCCAGACCACACATGACATGTAGAATTCAGAAGAGTTCAGTGAGACTAGCGATGATATAACCAAATAGTTAATGATCTCAGCGTCAGTTCCACTGCACTCCCTGTAAAAGAATCTTAATACTAACTAAATTTAGTGGAAGGGGTTCAAGGCTTTCCTATTTTTAGTTAGCTGGTAAAATAACGTCGAAAAAGCAGTTAAGTTTACCATTGGAAATTTTATTCTACTCACAAAACATTGTTTATAAATTGCACTATTGATAAAAGGAGATGTTTTAATACTGGATGGTAAAAACCAACAGCGTTCAACAAAAATGTGAACGAATATTCCCTGAATGGGTTTCCAAGTTCTACAATGGATTGAAGAATGACCTATGCCATATCACATCTATAATCTAGGTTTAAATTAAGTTTCATAAAAAAGAAAACTATCAAAATTGTCTACAGTGACCCTCAATTATCTTTAATAACTTATCTAACTTGTCGTAAATTACAGTGGCTGATGTGGCTTCTCAATAACTATATAACAGAAAAATCATCACGTTTCAGATTTTTACTTCAAGTGGCAAATGTGAACACCATGAGCTTAAATTGACGATCGATACTAGTATTACGCAAGAAGGGGGTGTAACAAATGAGACTTCTGCAGCTCTGAATGAAGCTTTATGCGCTCAAAAATGCGGCATCGCGTGCGTTCATTACCTTGTCGGTGTTTAGGCAGCGTCAGGGCAGCGGCGGGCAGCACAGCTCCGCTCACCTCGCCATCTCGGAAGCAACTCTCTCCTAACTTCTCCTTACTACAATTTTACCGAAGTTGGTTTAAAAAAATTATCTACCTGTGTTTTCATCTGACCAATCAGGGTCTCAATGTTAACCTTAAGCTCCGCCTACAAAAATTCTGTCTATCCAATGAGAAACGTTATACTTTTCGTGGTGGGGCAATGTTTTTAAAGTTTGCAACGTAACAGAGACGCTAAAAAGTCTCACGCTAAAAACTGCAGCTGGTGTGGTCCTTTTAGCGTTATCGTAAGATCTATACTGTTCTTCTGGAGTGCTCCATCTTTTAATATAAGCTGGGGGGTGGTCCTTGACGTACCTGAGTCGCGAAAAAGTCTCACGCTAAAACGTGCAGGTGGTAGTCTTAGAGGTAGGCTGCCGACGTGGGTGTCCAGTCCGTCCCTTATTGTAGGGCCTTTTAGCTTAACATGGTTCTGCTCTCGGCTTCTGTTCTCGTTTCTCCCCTCGGAACTGCGTTGGTCTCACAGTGGGAAGGTACGACATGCATTTAGGCATTCTTGTGTTAGTCTGTGGAATTCCATTTGCTCACTCGTTACTCGTATTACTTTGGTTAATTTAATGTCACGATTTATTTGGAGCTATGTGACATACTACTGGATTTGCTTATCATGTCAGGGTTTTCATGGAAGGTGTTGGATTTGCCTGACACCTCACAGAATAACACGTAATTGTCATTTAACATCACTTTTATTAATAATCCTTTTCCTTATGACGTAAATGTTAATGAATGGTCACTATCTAGGAGGAAAGAGGGATTCATCCTAATCATGAGATAACAGCTTTTAATGAGCCCACAATCGTAAATTAAATAAAGTCACGTTCAAGGATAATATGCGAACAACTTTCGTTACGTTCGTTTTCACGTATCTGTCAAAACTAATCCTGTCGCCCACAATTCAAATTCACAGTGACGTCAGCCCCTTTTGTCAGAACATCGAATCTTAAGTATTATGTGAAAGTTTATTCTAGTCCCCGAATTAATTCCTTTCAGATCCGCGCACGATCGAATAGCAGAACGGAACACAAACGACTTGTTTTAACAATCGAACAACGCGACGTTACATTACGACAGTGTCCGCCTAATGAACATTTCTTTGACTTTATCTTTTCTACTCTGGTTAATTGAATTATTCCTAATTCAAATTTATTCAGCTATTTAACGAAAACATCTAACAAAAAATAAAATAAATTTATCCCAACGTAAAAGATCCCTTATAGGTTCTAAAATTTTTTTCTTCTTGTCAGCATATTTGTAATACTCTGCCGCTAGAGGGATCCAAATTGTAGCATGTGACATTCTGGTGTGTGGTGCAACCATGTCGACACGTGAGATATAGCGTGCTGTAATCCAGTTCAGAATTGGAAAATTTTGTCTGCACATGGAGCACCCTCTCCTTCAGCATGGCAGTGTCAGATCACACACGAGCGCTGCGACGTCTACAATAATCCGACGCCTTGCCTTCACTGTATCGATCGTCTTCCACACGCAATGAATTAATCTGAGATGCACCCTTTACCATGTGACTCCTGCAAGGTGCAATTTCCACCCCCACACTACTACAGAAATCAGACAGACGCTCCTAACGTTCTAAAGAGACATGCCTGAAAAACTTTCAGCAATAAATATCTTCTGGAGTCGTCCGCTGAAAGGAAATGACACAAAAATTCACAAAATTTCATACATAACTGGTGGGATACTTGGGAACTGGAGTAGTGCAAGTTAGTGTAAGAAAAACATGAAACTAACGAAAATTATTATTTATTTTGCTAAAATTCTGAGAAACCACAATGGCACTTATAGTTATGAACTGAACAAGTTATTTCTGGGTTCTTTTCGGAATGTGAAGTTACCTCTCAAGGATAGGATTCGCTAATGAAATTTCTATACATAGTTTAAGATTGTTATTGACTTGGCAGAAAGGCTGAGAGCCGCACCTACTCAACTTCAATAATTATCTGTTAGAATGTTGCTAGGTACGGTCGAGGCTATCGCGTGTGAAATACAGTTAAATGTACTGCTGTGGAGGAAATAAGAGACTCGCAAGAGCTGTGGCGCACAATACCATAAGCTGCGATGACTGCTGCCTGCGCCACTCTCTGCTGACAAATAAGATAACTCTCGTTCTATCTGGATTGAAATTCGCCAGTCAAACTCTCCCTACGACTTGATGAAGTCCAGGACTCCTATTCGCTCCTAGTCTAACTATTGGATTGGTACACCGGTCAGATAACCAGTCCACTGCAATGCCACTCAAAAATTCGCTCACAGGCGTATAACTATAGCTCTGTCTGTTCACACTCCCCAATGAGTGTGGTGGGCAACACAGTGAACAATGCTTAATCGCAAGGACTCAATATAGACTCGCACTCAGATTTGCTCTCGACAGAGGTGCTCTCCCAGTGAAGTACTGAGGAGAGACTTGTTCCTCACTATTTGAGTACACGCACGAGCCCACATGCTCTCGTTACATGTTCTCCTTCCAAGAGCGACAACGGAACAGCCTTTCTCCACACCAGACGTGAAGGGGTATATCTTTCGGTCTCTTCCATTACTCCTTCAGCTCAAGGCATCAGAAATATCGTCTGCCAATTAGCATTGCTCTTCTAAAACGGGAGGATGACGTTTCGTTTAAGGCCACCAATCCGGAAATCTGTAGGATTGACGTTTGGCGTTTGCTGTCTTCCTATGAAAACCTCTGAATCTGCATGCTCTGTTTGTAAAGAATGCATAGACTGGGCGCTCCCACACAATGTAGCGGATTTTGTTTTTAAGTCGAACACGGGGTCGTTCTTCCTTTCATTCGGGCTAACGCTGTCCGCTCCATGGGTGGCCGAGGTTGACTCGTCCTCTGAAGGCACTGGTCTCCCGGCGTGCAGTCTGCCTCTCTCGAACTAAAAGCTCCTGTGACCGTCGTGTCTGGAATGTATGTGTGTACACCAGTCTCGAGTATTTCAACCACGGTGCGCTTACTTGTTATTTCCATATCGTTTACATGAATTCATACAACATTGGCTTTATCTTAATCGAGTTTGGGTTCGAATGAAGCATCTTGATGTGTGGAATATAGTTGTGAGGGTGGAACATGTAAGCAATGAAGGTCAGGAGACCACAACAACTTACACTGTTCCCAAAACTTAAATAACACACTCGAGGGCTTCACGTTTATAGTGATGAAGCAATGCAAGCAGAGGTGAAGTTATGGTCCCATCAACGAAGTCGAATGTCGTACAGTGATGGTACGAACAAACTGATCTCATGTTAGGAGAAACTTGTTCGTCGCCAGGGTGACTATGTTTAGAAATAAATACATAGAGATGAACTATAAAGATGTAAAATGTTAATGACGTGTATTTTATTTAAAAGGGTGTAAGAGGCATTACTTTTCAGTACCCCCTTGTACATACATCGCAGCAACTTAATAAACCACCGTACCTCACGAATAGCGCTCATCTTTCGTGTATTGTGAAAGCGGTTATTAAATATATACACTCCTGGAAATGGAAAAAAGAACACATTGACACCGGTGTGTCAGACCCACCATACTTGCTCCGGACACTGCGAGAGGGCTGTACAAGCAATGATCACACGCACGGCACAGCGGACACACCAGGAACCGCGGTATTGGCCGTCAAATGGCACTAGCTGCGTAGCATTTGTGCACCGCCACCGTCAGTGTCAGCCAGTTTGCCGTGGGATACGGAGCTCCATCGCAGTCTTTAACACTGGTAGCATGCCGCGACAGGGTGGACGTGAACCGTATGTGCAGTTGACTGACTTTGAGCGAGGGCGTATAGTGGGCACGCGGGAGGCCGGGTGGACGTACCGCCGAATTGCTCAACACGTGGGGCGTGAGGTCTCCACAGTACATCGATGTTGTCGCCAGTGGTCGAAGGAAGGTGCACGTGCCCGTCGACCTGGGACCGGACCGCAGCGACACACGGATGCACGTCAAGACCGTAGGATCCTACGCAGTGCCGTAGGGGACCGCACCGCCACTTCCCAGCAAATTAGGGACACTGTTGCTCCTGGGGTATCGGCGAGGACCATTCGCAACCGTCTCCATGAAGCTGGGCTACGGTCCCGCACACCGTTAGGCCGTCTTCCGCTCACGCCCCAACATCGTACAGCCCGCCTCCAGTGATGTCGCGACAGGCGTGAATGGAGGGACGAATGGAGACGTCTCGTCTTCAGCGATGAGAGTCGCTTCTGCCTTGGTGCCAATGATGGTCGTATGCGTGTTTGGCGCCGTACAGGTGAGCGCCACAATCAGGACTGCATACGACCGAGTCACACAGGGCCAACACCCGGCATCATGGTGTGGGGAGCGATCTCCTACACTGGCCGTACACCTCTGGTGATTGTCGAGGGGACACTGAATAGTGCACGGTACATCCAAACCGTCATCGAACCCATCGTTCTACCATTCCTAGAACGGCAAGGGAACGTGCTGTTCCAACAGGACAATGCACGTCCGCATGTATCCCGTGCCACCCAACGTGCTCTAGAAGGTGTAAGTCAACTACCCTGGCCAGCAAGATCTCCAGATCTGTCCCCCATTGAGCATGTTTGGGACTGGATGAAGCGTCGTCTCACGCGGTCTGCACGTCCAGCACGAACGCTGGTCCAACTGAGGCGGCAGGTGGAAATGGCATGGCAAGCCGTTCCACAGGACTACATCCAGCATCTCTACGATCGTCTCCTTGGGAGAATAGCAGCCTGCATTGCTGCGAAAGTTGGATATACACTGTACTAGTGCCGACATTGTGCATGCTCTGTTGCCTGTGTCTATGTGCCTGTGGTTCTGTCAGTGTGATCATGTGATGTATCTGACCCCAGGAATGTGTCAATAAAGTTTCCCCTTCCTGGGACAATGAATTCACGGTGTTCTTATTTCAATTTCCAGGAGTGTACCTAGCGTCGAATGATTAATATAGTCGAGATTCCGCCAGTGGTCTCATTCAAGAGAATGTGACTTTTCGTATGGAGTTTACCTCTGGAGTGTGTTTTTAACATGGTCCTCTGGGTAGCCTATCTAGTTTTAGGTCACACGAAAACACTTACGAACTCCAGTATCAGTGGGCGTTAAGTTTTTTTCGCTATGGGATAAATGCGCAAATAATTTTAAAAAAATGTGCCCACCGTTATTACACAACGTCGATCAGCATTTAATGTTCCGTCGACGAGGTCATTAGCGGCCAGAGTGTTATCACTGCGTCACCCCGCTCGATCACCCGCCCCTCGTACTTGATCCACGATACGTAACTCAGTGTTAACCACCAGAATATCGATGGGTGATGCCTCTGAACCACTAGAAAAGTTCTTACATGTTAGAAACGCATCAGTTTTATCAAGGTAGACTCGCAATGGATCGACGATTGGTGAAGACACTGGCAGCTGACCTTGAGCGTAAATAAATGCAGCTTATTCCGTATAAATTAGTAAAGAAATTGGATTATGTTTGATTATTCCTTGCTTGGCGTCCGATGAAGTTTACCTATATGAAGTTTACCTAGATAATTTACACTTAGCCATTGCGAGCCATTACATGCAGTGCTGCAGACTTCATTATTCGACAAGTCGCAAAGATACGTAAACCTTTAAACTCACTTGTGGGAGTCTGTTACTGATTTGTTGGAGTGTTGTAGAACATTCGTTCTCCTATCCCGTTACCTGACCCTAGGGCATTTATGGGTAATAGTGGCAGGGAGAAATTATCTTAGCTGCATACTACACCAGAAGCTACAACAGTAGCGACGAGGCCCATACAAACTACACTCCTGGAAATTGAAATAAGAACACCGTGAATTCATTATCCCAGGAAGGGAAACTTTATTGACACATTCCTGGGGTCAGATACATCACATGATCACACTGACAGAACCACAGGCACATAGACACAGGCAACAGAGCATGCACAATGTCGGCACTATTACAGGGTATATCCACATTTCGCAGCAATGCAGGCTGCTATTCTCCCATGGAGACGATCGTAGAGATGCTGGATGTAGTCCTGTGGAACGGCTTGCCATGCCATTTCCACCTGGCGCCTCAGTTGGACCAGCGTTCGTGCTGGACGTGCAGACCGCGTGAGACGACGCTTCATCCAGTCCCAAACATGCTCAATGGGGGACAGATCCGGAGATCTTGCTGGCCAGGGTAGTTGACTTACACCTTCTAGAGCACGTTGGGTGGCACGGGATACATGCGGACGGGCATTGTCCTGTTGGAACAGCAAGTTCCCTTGCCGGTCTAGGAATGGTAGAACGATGGGTTCGATGACGGTTTGGATGTACCGTGCACTATTCAGTGTCTCCTCGACGATCACCAGAGGTGTACGGCCAGTGTAGGAGATCGCTTCCCACGCCATGATGCCGGGTGTTGGCCCTGTGTGCCTCGGTCGTATGCAGTCCTGATTGTGGCGCTCACCTGTACGGCGCCAAACACGCATACGACCATCATTGGCACCAAGGCAGAAGCGACTCTCATCGCTGAAGACGACACGTCTCCATTCGTCCCTCCATTCACGCCTGTCGCGACACCACTGGAGGCGGGCTGCACGATGTTGGGGCGTGTGCGGGACCGTAGCCCAGCTTCATGGAGACGGTTGCGAATGGTCCTCGCCGATACCCCAGGAGCAACAGTGTCCCTAATTTGCTGGGAAGTGGCGGTGCGGTCCCCTACGGCACTGTGTAGGATCCTACGGTTTTGGCGTGCATCCATGCGTCGCTGCGGTTCGGTCCCAGGTCGACGGGCACGTGCACCTTCCTTCGACCACTGGCGACTACATCGATGTACTGTGGAGACTTCACGCCCCACGTGTTGAGCAATTCGGCGGTACGTCCACCCGGCCTCCCGCATGCCCACTATACGCCCTCGCGCAAAGTCAGTCAACTGCACATACGGTTCACGTCCACGCTGTCGCGGCATGCTACCAGTGTTAAAGACTGTGATGGAGCTCCGTATGCCACGGCAAACTGGCTGACACTGACGGTGGCGGTGCACAAATGCTGCGCAGCTAGCGCCATTCGACGGCCAACACCGCGGTTCCTGGTGTGTCCGCTGTGCCGTGCGTGTGATCATTGCTTGTACAGCCCTCTCGCAGTGTCCGGAGCAAGTATGGTGGGTCTGACGGGTCTGACACACTGGTGTCAATGTGTTCTTTTTTCCATTTCCAGGAGTGTATATACTTTTTTGGACTTTTTATAAGCGGGCAAGATGTTTATAGTTATATCACGGCTCGTAGTACAATAATTTGATATTTTTGCAATGGGGTCAGAAAATACCGTAGGTATACAACATGTTATTTTGTCAGTTTCAAACATTATTACGAAAATAAAAACTTGGCCGCAATGCACATTCTCAAGAGACATTTATGTCCTTTGTTGCAACCAATTCGTAGAAAATACATGCATATGCTTTATTGAAACTAATTCACAGTTAGGAATTACTTTTTGTTGAAGTAAGACATGGTATCATATTTTATACGTAATCGATGATGATGTACGCTATGAAAGGGGCTACAGGCTCGTGCAGGCTTTGGCAGATAGCCACAAGTAATAAATTTTCGGATATGTGTATCAGAGTGACGAGTGATGCTGATGTAGGCATGATAGAGGAATATGTAGAGGTCGGAGATTATGCGGGTATAATGAGTGTTAACTTCGTAATGGTATTCAGGAAACCAGTACGACTACGCTTGTATATCTAGAAGTGGACAGATAATACTCCACATACCCCAAGTCACCTTAGACCACAACTGCATGCACGGGCAGATTGTTTCAGACTTTTTATCACAAATAATGTGCTGAGTGCAAGAGTAATGTATAACGGTAATTGTGCAGAAGACAGTAAAATTCTATAGCCATACCTTGAACACTGAGTTGAACTTGACTCTACGGAACTACAGATACTCATTCTTTGGTCTGCTTTACTCAAGGCACTTGGGAAACCTCTGAGTGAATTTTGGTCGGATGAGTACGACTTACATATTTTTTCGATATTTTCCTGATGTGGCTCCGGTTCGGTGACAAATTTACAGGAGAGAATAGAAATACCGTTTCTGGATCCATTGCTGAACCTATAGAGTCTGTGTCTGAAATGTTCGTTGATGCCTGAATTTCTTCTTATATCCCTGGGTTGTATATTATTACAGCTGATGAGCACCTGTCTACTTTCAGGGGATGGTGTCTATTCAAGCTGTATATTTCTTCAAAGCCTGGAAAGTACGAAATAAAAATGTGGATTGCTATAGATTGAGAGACCAATTACCTCATAAATGAATGACTGTATACAGGGAAATATGCTGAAGGAAGGGAATAAATCAAGAGAAACATGTGGTACATGTTTCAGTTGATCACTTGAGGGGAACTGATGGGAACATTACTTCTGATAATTTTTTACAAGTTTGCAGCGTAATTGGAGCATGTAACAATGGAGGTGTAATTTCAACAATGTGCATGAGTCTCACAATAACTCATTTTTGTGGAAATATTTCGCATTTTACGACATATAATTGCTTGAATCACTCTGGGGTCATGAAACACCTCATACATATGTTTTTCCAGAGCTGGTACCATGCGAGAGTTACATTGTTGCTGATAATCTTCGGAAACTGTAAAAACGTAAAATACTTTGGAGTAACTGCTCAGAGCGACATAGAGTGGGAACATTACACGAAGCTAGTAGTAGGAAAAACAGATGTCACTCTGAGATGTATTCGAGGTATCTTAAGGGAATGTAACTCATCCACGCTCTCAACACATCCTTTAGGCTGATTCTTGAACATTGCTGATCAGTCTGTGACCCTCTTCATATTGGGTTAATGGAAGAGACAGAGAAGATCCAATAAAGAGATGCGCATTCCCTAGTGGTAACATGTAGTAACCCTGAGAGCATTAGCGAGATCAACAAAGTCTGATGGCAGACGCTACAAGAGATGCGTTGAGCATCATGCACAGGTCTATTGTTCTTGTGCAACAACAAGGGCCAAGAAAGATATCGCTACCTCCTACATGCAACAAACATATTGCTTCCCCATAAATATACCCTCCGTCAAAACCACGATGAGAACATCAAAGACATTGACTCATGTAGGGCTTACTGACAGTCGTTACCACTACTAACCAATCGCGAATGAAACACGGAAAGCACCAAGAAAGAATCACACGAAGGACCCCCAGCATTACACCGTAATGTATGGATGTAGATGTCGACGTTCGTGTGGCAATTTACGTGCCAGTGTTCCGGTCTGATCTTGAAATCTTGTTCCTGGAGGAGGTATTGCTGCACTGGGATCTAGTGACGTACCCCAGTGTCCTGACGTTCGAGTAAAGAATTCCTTCTGACTCTCCTTGGATGTCACAGGGCCCGCCCTCCATTGCATACTCGCGACAGTCGGAATTTTGCGCTCAGGAGTAACTTTGCTCGGCGCACCTCCACTGTTCAGTCATTATGATGCTTATGTAGAAGGCTTCTAGAATCTGATCGTCCTTTTAAGTAACAGGCTGAAATGACAAACGGTTTTAAAAGAACGAATTACTCATGACTTAAGAAATGTGGGAGTAGCTATGTTCCCACTTCTGAATACTAGGAAAATTGTACTTTCTATGTCGTTGATTTTTCGTATTTGGAAAGCAACTCTTGTATGAGAAACCTACTGCCTGTTCTTAACAAAACATAATTTGCTTAAACCATGAGTTTATAGTAATCTAAGGGCCTAAATATGCAAGCAAAAATAAGACTTAAACGGAATTTGCGTTAAGTTCTGATTTGGTATTCGTCTACCGACTAAGTAATTAATGAGTATCTTTAACAATGGGAATAATTGTGTATTAAACAATATAAAACAGAGGACATACTAATGGGAATGTTAGTTCTTGGAAGGACCTCTCGTAAACTGAAGACTGTTATTAGCAACGGGCGGAGCTAACGCGCGAAGATAGAATTTTCTCGTTTTGAGAGTACTGAAGGATCGATCTGTTTTATTTGCTAAAAAACATTCGTACGCCTAGATTTCATAAAATATTTCTTTATTTAAGACACAGTTTCGATACACTTCACTGTCATCTTCAGGTCTTAATGTTTTATTGTGAAACATTCATTTTATATTGAACCTCACGCCAAGTTGTCAGCACAAACATTTTACAACGTGCTGATTTTTATCCTCATGACAACTTGGCCCCCAGTTTTATGTAAAATGAACATGATTCACAACAAAAGATTTATAAGAGCTGAAGATGACAACTAAGTCCGTCCAAACCGGTTCTCTTAAACAAATATTTCATGCGATCTATGCTGCTGAATGTTTATCATATGCAAGAAAAACAAAGTGAGATTAAAGGCGTATCACTGAAATAACTTTCAGGTACACGATACGCGCGTATCGTTACTTCTAGGGCAAGTCATTTACGTTACTATACACCGTAAACTTACAAATTGTATATACCCACAATCACATTCATTTGGCTTCCAAAGATACGTGTAGGGTGTTCATAAACAATTTACCTCTATTTTGCTCTATCCTGAATACCCACAAATATTAAGCAATATTTTCATTATGAACTTCTTGCCATAGAAATAATAGGACTCAATTCATAGAACTTTTTAAACGGAGACAATGCAACGTTTTGCTGTAGTAGTTTCGTTGGACAAGTTTCAAATAAATTATTAATCGTGCTGTGAAGTACATATATTTTACATCTGAGTTTCTCGTGTAACTAATGAATCGTAATCCTAAATGGTTAAGTAAATAATTTTATCGCCTGGGCTCCTCGAACGAACTTGATGCAATAATGTGTGAATGGTTACAGCCATCATTGTCTGAAAAGCTCTCGGAAGAGCTTTGAAAGTGCTCTACACTCACAGATGCACTTCGAAAGGCAGTTACGGTGATCCAAAAACTCAGATGGCTTCGTGAACGTGGGTAAAATGAGTATGAGGGAACAGTACATGAGGGACTATTTTCGTAATGCAGCCACTGGTAGCATTCTGTCGCTCGTGTTTGACTATCTGTATTTGCTTCCTGAAAACCACCGTACGGTCTAAGTGAAAAGCCACACTGCGTTAAAAGTATATATTTCCCCACTTCCTGCTGTATTCACGGACAGTGCGCGAAAATGAATGCAGTCTACATGTCATTGTAAGTGCCTGAATTTTTCTAATTATATAGCCATGGCTCTTATTTGAGTATAAGTGCGGGAAAGTAATTCGTTTTTTTCACTCGCCTAGGAACGTATGCACTCGGAATGTTAATGCCTTACCAACATGAAATAGCTCCTGGGTGCTACAATTAAAATTGATACAAATGATTAATTACTGGTGATGTAAACAATACAGGTTTCTTTGCCTGTTCTCCACCCATCCCCCTCCTGTTATTTCCTCTCCCTACTGCCCTGACATCTTTTTCTCTTTTTCCCTCCTGTTCTCCCTTTCCCTACACCGGACTGTGCTGTTTGTGTTCTTCACTTGATTTCTGCCATCCTAGAACATGTGTCCGAAGACCTCGCCGTTTGGCCCCAACCCCATCAAAATCAATCAACCAATCTATCTCAATCTATCTTTGCCTGTTCAGCGCATTTGTTGTACGTTCGTATGCTAGGTTGAGGGCCTGCTACCAATTATAGCACCAAGCACTGCTGTATCAACAAGTCGTCTTACAACTTTCTTACGATGGATCTTATAGTTTTGGTCCTCTTAGAGATCCTCGAGGGCACATTAACTTTGTTTCTGATTACGTTCCTCCTCGAAAACGATATAATTTGTTGCCTAAGACGAAGAATTTCTTTCCTCGTCATATATTTCGTAATCACGACGTATGCTATAAGGCAATGATACACTTACTTACCTTATATTTAATTTTCATTGAGTGGTGTCTTTGCTAGTGACTTAATTTCGTTGAATACATCATAAAATACCCAGAGCCTACAGGAAGGAGGAAAGTGGACGGTAAAGCAAGGAGTTACAAATGCCCAAATTAAAATAGTAGTGAACATGATAATGATGATGATAATGATATATACCTTGGATCAGAGTTTTGTTTAATTTCAAAATATTAACTGTGGAAAGTGTCAGCCATTAATTGTTGACAGTAAACGTAAAAAGATTTGGAGAAATCAAACAAAACGCAAACTTTGAATTGCTGTATCTGGTAAATGATTCTCTATCCTGTTTACAAGAACAGCATTTCATCAATCACATTTATCAAAACATAACTACGCATTCAAAAATACTCTATATTTTTATTTTGCAAGTGAAGCAGCAGGATGATTAAATTGTAAGTGATCAACTGTTGTATAAAAGCCTTTCACACTATTTTCGTAACACACAACTGATGCAAATCTATCTCATCCTATACAGGCTGTGACATACACAGTCAACCACAAGGACGAAAACCAGCAGAGGACATCACAGATTTCGATTTCTAGCCGTACACTGCCCTCCCCCCCCCCCCCCCCCGTCCTTCCCCCCAAATGCCACACCAGCAGCTACAGTAAAAAATAATGGACAAAGTGTTCTAGATTACTCTAGTTTTTAAGTAACATTTCTCTGTGTGTATGTATGTATGATATATAAACGCCTGAAGATGAATAGGACGTATTCGAAACGCGTTGCATTATGTTAGATTAAGCATAAAATAAAAAGTGACTGGTAGCAGAAACTTGAAATAAATAATTATCCCACACAATCACGGTTCACAAACATAGCCTTTATGGCTGAAAATAATACTTGACAGCGTCATGTGGCCGCAAAGACGTTCAATCTCACGGCGGGCCGTAAATATGCTTGGCCTCAGTGTATAAGTACCTACCACGGTCAAAGTATTCTTTCTGTCTGAACAACTTGAACGTAGTTACTCATCTCAGTTGGCACTGAATCGCGAAAGTATGCGCAGTGAACAGTTTTTGTTTCACCGATGTTGATTGTAGATGGTACTCTGGTCGTAGAGGTGGATGCATTCGGCTTCTGCAGGATGGAGTGTCTTCCACGAGAACGTAATTTTTACAACAGGTGTATGACGTCGCGAACAAGCTGGACGGAAGCTGCGCGTGACGTCCCGCACGTGGCCTTCCCAGCGAGAGCAGGCGAGGCCTGCGGGCAGCGATTGCTTGCAACATCACCGACGTCACGGCTGCTGGCCGCAGTCGTTGCCTGTAGTACTGGCGTGATGCAAGAGAGGAGAAATACCTGAGGCTCCGCGAACCTGTCTGCATGCGAGCGCTGTGATGACGCAGCAACAAGTCCACGTACAGTGCTGGAGTAAAAAAAATTGCAATATTGTGAGAAACTCTCCAGAAAAACACCTATTTCAAGCGGTGAATGCTTTGAACGTAAAATTATCGTTCCAAACCAATACTATTACAACGCTGAGGAAAAAAAAGATTCTGTTGAGAATCCATGCCACTTAAGGCCTCTTCGCATTAATGAATTCAGTAAGAGATGTTTTGACATGTTTCTGAGAAACAAACTGCCATGTTTTGATGTTCTAGTTGACATTCGTATTACGGGCAGTTGCCAGTTCCTTAAGGAATGTTTGGCAAAGCACCAAGGCATATTTTTGTGCCTGTGCTGCGGGAGATGTCGTCAGAAGCTATAAAGATGTAATTAATTAATTTTCAAACTTGGCCGAAACTATAAAATTTTTGATTTGTAAGCTCACAGCTGTCAATTGTGACGCCATCCGACCGCTACTAACAGTCATGCTGACGCGTGTTCCGTAACTTAAGCAGCAGAAGAGTTTGCCGCGCCGGCCGGAGTGGCCGCGCGGTTCTAGGCGCTACAGTCGGGAACTGCGAGACCGCTACGTCGCAGCTGCCTCGGGCATGCATGTGTGTGATGTCCTTAGATTAGTTACGATTCATTAGTTCTGAGTTCTAGGGGACTGATGACCTCAGCAGTTAAGTCCCATAGTGCTCAGAGCCATTTGAATCATTTGAGCCAAGTTGGCCGCCTTTTATTTATTTATTTATTTATACTGACCTATTAGAACCTTCTGGCCTTCTTACATCGGGCTGGGTTTTGTCACATACGGTATAAATTACATCATAGTAACCTAAATAAATAACAATTTTAGTATGACGACTGGTATTAAAATGATGAGTGTCTGCAGTGCCCGTGTGAGTAAATTACACTGACTATGAACTAACAAAATTAATATTGGCATTACTTCTACTACTGCAGCTGCAGTCATTAGAGGTGACAATAGTAACAGTAACGGTGGTGGTGGTTGTGGTAATGATGGTGATGTTAATAAAAGTGATAACAGCTGCAGTATAAAACGATAATCTATACCTATAGCATTAAGGTATACAACTTGTCTGACTTCAGTTTTTCCTCTTATTTCCTTTTAACGTTACTTCTTTTAGGTTCGAACTTCTGTTACCTCTGTACAACGTCATGATAGGAACTTGATAAAAGTTTAGGCACAGAAAAACTCTTGAATTAAGCCCGTAAAACACGTGTCACAAAGAATATAGGATAAATACCGACCGTGAAAGCCTGTATTGCATATCATTATTCTGCTTGTTATTAATACAGGAGCTGCCAGGTTAAGGGAGACGCGACGCAGTTCGTCTTGTGGAGAAGGCTTTAATCTGAACATCATGCGGCGTTTCTCTGGCGAACAAAGCCAAATTAAAGAAAGAGCAAAAGTTGTATGAGGGCAGCTTTGTGTCTGTAGCAACTTGGAGAGTGTGCGATCTGCAGCCAGACGCGTGTGATAGGACCAATTTACGAACGACCTCGGCGACACAGCGATGGTATCTTTGTTCGCCAGAGAAACACCGAATTTGGAGAGATGATGAGGCGGATGGTTAAAATCATATAAGGTGGGAGAACGCAGATTTCTGGCTCTTTGCAGACTGCGTTTTTGCTACGCTCTTGTGTAATAAGAGGTGCAGAGTCATGAAGCAGTAGTGGCGATGCACGATACGACGTCACTCACTCCTTGAACTTTCTCACCTGCGAGACTGGTTTTTGTCTTCAATAGACTCGTGTAGTTGGAGGTACAGAGAGAACACCCTCCTGTTCCCCTGAAGTGAATTCCAATAACGTTTTTCAATAGACACTGGGGCTGGCAACCGTAATTTGTTTAACTAATTGTGCATAGACGGCTGGAAAAGGTAACTGAATCTCTTTAGATGACAACTCGTGTACCTTCAGAAAAGGTAAAGACATCAGAAAGGATGTTCTGATGTGCTTGACACTGGAAAGGAGACTTAAAAAAGAAACATAAAAGACCTGGAAGACTCGATAACAGGATTTGTTGACCTAGGAAAACAAACATAAAGACCTTGAAGGCCTGTTGAAAGGATTTGTTGACCCAGGAAGTGTGTTCAGCAATGTAAAGCGTTGGAAGGTGTTAGAAATTCTGAAGAAAATAAGTATGAGCTATAGTATAATTCAGTACGTAAAGGGAGACGAAAATCTATTAGTCATGCGGGATTGGAGTGCGATTGTAGGGGAAGGGGTAGAAGGACTTACGGGAGAATACAGGCTTGGTATTGGGACTGTGAGAGCCGAAAGACTGAATTCTGCAATATATTTCAGCTAGTAACAACGAATACTCTGTTCAAGAATCACAAGAGGAGGAGGTATACTTGGAAAAGGCCGAGAGATACATAAGGATTTCAGTTTGATTACATAAAGGTCAGGCAGATATTTCGAAAGCAGATTAAGTGTTGTAAGACGTACCAAGGAGCAGATATACACTCATGTAGACCCATATCACGATCTAGTAGTGATGAAGAATAGGCTGAAGTTTAAGAGACTAGTCAGCAAGAATCAATGTTCAAATAAATGGGATACGGAAGTCGTAATGAATGGATACGCTTGAAGTTCTCTGAGGACATATTGCGCCAAAGCATAGCTCAGTAGGCAGTTCAGTTGAAGAAAAATGGTCATCTTTCAAAAAGGACAGTCGCAGAAGTTGGGAAGAAAAAGATAGGTGCAAGACGGTAACTGCGAAGAAGCCATGGGTAACAGAGGAAATACTTCAATTGATCGATGAAAGAAGGAAGTACGAAAATGTTCAGGGAAATTCAGGAATACGGAAAAAAGTCTCTTGAAATAAATAGGGAGTGCAGGGAAGCTAAGGTGGAATGGCTGCATGAAAAAATGAAGAAATCTGAAAAGAAATGATTGTCGGAAGGACTGAGTCAGGATACAGAAAAGTCAAAGCAGTCTTCGGTGAAATTAAAAGGAAATTGGTAATTCGGATCCAGTAATAGAATCAGAATTTAGAGGAGATTTGGAAGACTTAAGACTGAATAAGGCAGAAGGGACAGATAACATACCGCTAGAATTTCTAACATCTTTGGGGGGGGGGGGGGGAGGAACAAAACGAGTATTCACGTTAGTATGGAGAATTTCAGACTTGAGATATACCAGCTCACTTTCGGAAAAAACATCATCTACATATTTCCGAAGATTGCAAGAGCTGACAAGTGCGAGAATTTTCGCGCAATCAGCTTAACGGTTCACGCATCCAAGTTGCTGACAAAATAATTTACAGAAGGATAGAAAAGAAAATTCAGGTTCTATTATATGAGGGTCAGTTTGGCATTAGGAAAAGTCAAGGCACCATAGAGGCAGTTCTGACGTTGTGGTTGATAATGGAAGCAAGACTAAAGAAAAATCATGACACGGTCGTAGGATTTGAAGACCTGTAAAAAGCGTTCGACTATGTCAAATGGTGCGAGATGTTCGAAATTCTGAGGAAAATAGGGGTAAGTTTTAGGAAAAGACGGGTAATAAACAATATTTACAAGAACCAAGAGTAGGCAATAAGAATCGAAGACAAAGAGCGAAACCCTCAGATCAGAAATGGTATTAAGCAGGATTATATCCTTTCACCCCTACTGTTCAATCTAGAAATCGAAGAAGAAATGTCGGAAATAAAAGAAAGGAAGGTTAACTAGTGTGAATGAAAATCAGGGTGAAAGGATATCAATGAAAAGCTTCACTGATGACATTGCTATGCTCAGTGAAAGTGAGAAAGAGTGACAGGATCTGCTGAATGGAATGGACAGTCTCTTGAGCATACACTATGGTTTGAGAGTAAACCGAAGAAAGATGATTGTAATGAGGAATAGTAAAAATGAGATTACCGATAAACTTATCACACAAATAGGTCACCATGAAGTTAGAGAATTCTGCTACATTGAAAGGAAGATAACCTGTGACTGACAAAACAAGGATACAAAAGCAGGTTAGCACAAGCACAAAATGCAGTACTTTTCAAAAGAAGTCTACTAGTACGAAACATAGGCCTTAATTTACAGAATAAACTTCTGAGAATGTACGTTTGTTACATAGCATTGTATGAAAGTGAATCGTAGACTATAAAGCCCGAGGACACACATAAAAATCCAGTAAACACGATACTTTTGTCTAGAGATGTTTCAGCTGGTCAATCTGTCTCGTTTCATTTCTGTCTCACCATGCAGGATCTTTCTTCGTCTATGTACTCTGATCGTCCCATGTAAGGTGAATTATTTACTGTTTAATATGTACTGACAGAGCTGTCTTAGAAAATGTCTGGTTGCATGTATTACGGGATTACCATTTGATTTCAAAATGTGCTTTTTTATATTTTTTATTTGTATCCAGCTATTGTTCAGTTCATCTTCCGCACCCCCCTGCTGACACTTCCAAAGGATATTGGATATAATTAAATTGTAGGTCTAGTTTGACTACGATTGGGCATGTAATAGACCATAGTCCTATAGTAGGAGAAATCTCGGCCTTTGACTGCTGTAATTTAGGGAAAAAACCATATGGCTGTTAGAGCCTCCGTCTTCCCGAATAAAAAACTAATCTGTTAAAAAGGTGCAAATTGGTTCGGCTTGCCCCTACAGTATAATACCATATCATTTATTCATAGTTTACAAATTGTGTACTTGCAAGAAAAAGTTGTTTCATAATTTAAAAATTTGGTGCCATGCTGTTCATTCATTTTTCAACAAGAATCACACTATTCGCCCAATCAGCTGAGATGAGGACCACAACGATGATTTTTGAGTTCATATTGTGCACAGCAGCTTCGTATTTGCTTGCCTATGAATTCAATCAATACTTCTGTATATCAGTGAGATTTCGACTTGAGAAAGACTATAAGATGTTAGTGTTATCCATTGCAAAGCTTTGGTGTAAATTTATCCGAAAATTTGGTTCTGTACATGCTTTTTCTTAAACTTTATGATGAGTTGTTACGCGACCTACTTCATAATTACTCTGCGTGTAGCTTGCTTTAAAATACTTGGTGTGTGTCTTTACTTTCACAGTCACTAACTGCAGATCACCAGTTTTCTCAATAAAAACCTTTTTACGAAACTGGAGCTAATACTTAATCAGGTACTTAATCGTTTGGTGAACAGTTCCTTCCGCCGACCAGGAAACTGGAACAGAAGACGTGACAAGTGCACATAAAGTACCCTCCGCATCGCACAATGAAGTAACTTGCGGAGTACAGATATAAATGCAGATGTAGTACCTTTCGATTTTTTTAGTGACGTAGAAGCACGTCAAGTGTGGAATATTCCAGATTTCTGACAAATATTCCGAGTGTACGTGGAAACAGCACACGACAGAGCTACAATGGCACCCGACACTGATGTGATGGAACCGCAAAATAAGGAAGTAGCGGGCTTCAAAGGTGTGTCGCCACTATCTGTCGTACGAGATCATAGGCAGTGACAAGAATACCGGCTTCCTTCGTGTTCATGGGAGAACTGGGGGCACAAACCTCCTAAATAGATCCCCGAATAATATGCTAAGGTGCCAGAAAACTAATGACTAATGAGAAAGAAAGTGCCGAACAGTGCTGGGAGGATGAATCACAAATGCTTAACAATGCGCAAAAAATTGGTAACAACTCCTTCCACTCCTCTGTATACGAGTTGGATGACGCGGGGAGGAAACTGTAGTTTCGTAGGATTCATGCAGCGGTAGTATAGTACAGGAGACGCATAAGTGATTTGTTTTCAGTACAGGTGATTATTTCTGGGAGGGACGGCTTGGTGAAGTACGTCATCAGCTTGATTTGCCGTGACTGGTAACGTAATGAGCCACCGGATGACGGGAATTCACCCCTCACTGCGGGAGACTGCTAATGCAGTTCGTTTGTTCCACGATTGTGATCATACAAACACTACGAGGGGATTGTTACGTATCAGAGAATGGTTGTTCATAAAATCATGGCCGTAGCGATCGCATTTAGTTTTGCGTCAAACTAAGTGTTTATCCTATTATTGGCATTTACCGTCCTTATCATTAGCAGCAGCATCAGCAGCAGAACCAGTCCGTGAGATTTGTTCTGGCGTTCAGTCTTTGTTTACTCATTTCGTCTTCGATTTTTTAAACTGTAAGGGGCGATCAAAAAGTCTTCGTCCGAGGGCGTGGCTGTAGCCTGTATGCAACGAAGCGCGACTCCGATGTGGCACCGACATGTAGGCTAGGGCGTAGAGTGGCATCGTGTCTTTCCAGCGTGCGTGAGGCAAATGCGTGAACGTGGAACTACGGACGTAGACGTCCATCGGAGAATGAAGAATGTGTAGGGAGCAACGGAGCAGCATGCCTGTGGAAAGCCACCGTTGTCGGGTGCTGCTGCTTCATGACAACGCACGTCCCCATATCGAAAATGTAGTGACGCAGAAGTTACGCCGACTCACGTGGGAGACAGCTGAGCACCGGTACCATAGGCCCATTCCTCCCCACACGATCGTCACGCCTTTAGTCCCTTAAAGAAACACCCTGAAGGGTTGACGATTCCTGTCGGACGAGAATGTGCAGCAGGCAGTTGCAGACTTCTTTACGTAGCAGAACACGGTGTTCTGCAAATTGAGTATCTTTAATTTGATGCGCTAGTTGGATGATTGTCAATGCTCACGGCAAATTTGTCTGACTAACATACATATTCTGGACACTAAGACCATCGAGTGGAAACTTCTTGAGGCGTTCCTTCCATTTTTTGTTGTTGTTTTGCATCTACCTCAGCTATATCATCGCGGTTCTGTCAATTCCGGATCTAGCCATGCGTTCCTTTAATTCGTTCTCACATATTACACTGAGGGGACGAAAGTCATGGGATACCTCCAAATATAGCGTCTGGCCTCCTTTTGCTCGGCGTAGTGCAGCAACTCGATGGGGTATGGACTGAACAAGTCGTTGGAAGCCTCTTCTAGAAATATTGAAACATGCGGCCTTTATTGCCATAAATAACTACGAAAGTGTTGCCGATGCTGGATTTTAGCACGGACTGACATCTCGATTATATCCCATAAATGTTCGATGGGAATCATCTCTCGTGATCTGGTTGGTCAAATCATTCGCTGCCTGTCCGGAGTGGCCGAGCAGTTCTATGCGCTACAGTCTGGTGCCGCACGACCGCTACGGTGGCACGTTCGAATCCTACCTCGGGCATGGATGTGTGTGATATCCTTAGGTTAGTTAGATTCAAGTGGTTCTAAGTTCTAGGGGACTGATGACCTCAGCGGTGAAGTCCCATAGCGCTCAGAGCCATTTGAACCATTTTAACCAAATCATTCGCTCAAATTGTCCCGAATGTTCTTCAACCCAATCTTGAACAATTGTGGCCCCGTGAAGTGGCACGTTGTCATCCATAACAATTCCATCACGGAACGGCTGCAATGGTGTCCAAGTATCGGAACGTAGCGATCCTAATTCTTTCCATGTTTGCAGCACCATTATGGAGCCACCATCAGCTTTCTGCGCCACACTCGAACCCTACCATCAGCTCTTACCAACTGAAACCGGTACTCATCTGACCAGGTTTCTAGTCTTCTAGGTGGGTCAACAGATGAGATCACGAGCCCAGGAGAGGATTGGTTCAAATGGCTCTGAGCACTATGGGACTTAACATCTGAGGTCATCAGTCCCCTAGAACTTAGAACTACTTAAACCTAACTAACCTAAGGACATCACACACATCCACATCCGAGGCAGGATTCGAACCTGCGACCGTAGCGGTCACGCGGCTCCACACTGAAGCGCCTAGAACCGCTCGGCCACAACGACCGGCCCAGGAGAGGAGCTGCAGGCGATGTTATGCAAATAGCCATTGGACTCGCATTCGGGAGGACGACGGTTCAATCCCGTCTCCAGCCATCCTGATTTAGGTTTTCCGTGATTTCCCTAAATCGTTTCAGGCAAATGCCGGGATGGTTCCTCTGAAAGGGCACGGCCGATTTCCTTCCAAATCCTTCCCTAACCCGAGCTTGCGCTCCGTCTCTAATGACCTCGTTGTCGACGGGACGTTAAACACTAACCACCACCACCACCACCAAATAGCCATGGTACCCGGGACGGTGGTCTGCTGCCACAGAACATTAATGCCAAATTTCGTCGCACTTTCATAGCGGATACGTTCCTCGTACGTCTCACATCGATTCCTGTGGTTATTTTACGCGGTGTTGCTTGTCTGTTAGCACTGACACCTGTCACATATGCAGCTGCTCTCGGTCTTTAAGTGAAGGCCATGGACCGTTGCGTTGTTCGTGGTTGGAAATAATGTCTGAGAATGGTATTCTCAGCACACACTTGACATTGTGGAACTCGGAATATTGAATTCCCTAAGGATTTCCAAAATGGATTGTCCCATGTCTCTAGCTCCAACTACCATTCCGCGTTCAAAGTGTTTTATTTCGCGTCGTGCTGCCATAATGAAGTCGGAAATCTTTTCACATGAATCACCTGAGTACAAATGACAGCTCCGCCGATACACTGCCCTTTTATACCTTGTGTATGTTGTACTACCGCTATCTGTATATGTGCATATCATTATTCCATAACTTTTGTGACCTTTACAGCAAGTTCTTGTCTGAAAACTTCTGTCCTCGGCCTGTCCAGTAGAGTATTGTATTGCATGTTAACCGGGAACTAGAAACGACGGAGAGGCTCTGTCCCCGCCGCAGCCGCTGGTTCACAACCCAAAGACGACTACCGCAATCCACTTCACCCCTCCGCCACCCCACACCGATCCCCCCTTTCAGGGTTATTGTGCGGTTCGGCCCCCGCTGGACCAAACGACCACCCAGGGAATGTCTTACACCAGACGAGTGTAACCCCTATGTTTGCGTGGTAGAGTAATGGTGGTGTACGCGTAAGTGGAGAACTTGTTTGCGCAGCAATCGCCGACATAGTGTAGCTGAGGTAGAATAAGGGGAACTAGCCCGCATTCGCAGAGGCATATGGAAAATCGCCTAAAAACCATCCACAGACTGGCCGGCTCACCGGACCTCGACACAAGTCCGCCGGGCGGATTCGTGCCAGGGACCAGGCGCTCTTCCCAATCCGGAAAGCCGTAAGTTAGATCCCACGACTAACCGGGCGGGCTTCCAGTAGAGTATACTCTGCCACTATCTTAACAAATGCATCTTTTTATTCTCTGTTCTTATTGCCTGTTGTTTCGTCGTTGTGCCATGCGATAATGGTACACCATAAGGATGACTGTCGATGAACCTACGTATGCTTCTGGATTTATGAAAATTGCAGATAATGGTCAGTTTGGAAATTTGTCGAGCCCTCGACGAGGGGTGGGGGGGGGGGGGGGGGGAGGAGGAGCGCGAACCGTGGAAAGGCGCCTCAGACTCGCTCGGCTACGGTCAGTTAACGACATGTCCAAGAGAGGTAGCAACATACCTGACGACTTTTTGTGGAAAGTCAGTTTTGTGTAATGCATAACACTTCCCTTATGTCCTCGGAGACTCTTGTTATGTCTGCCAGTGGAGTATTATGAGCCACTCTCATGGTTACTAAACGTCGTCGCGACATAACGCGCTGCTCGTTCTTAAATGTTCTCTTGAGGCCGTGATCCAATCGCAGCTGACGGCCGTAATGACGAAAGCCGGTCAATGTTGTGAAGCTGCATCAAAAAATCTCAACCGTTTCTGGTATCTTCCTCGTTCCCCATCTGTACCTCTGATGTACACAGTACGCAATGCTGCAAATGGTGTTCATATCCTGGTTGATTGACTTCCTAGGTAGAGTAAGAGATTTCTGGAACTGTGCACTCACTGTGAAGCTCGTCACCGCTCACTTACGTTGTACGAGTTATACACTCTCGGATCAAAAGTACCCGACCACCCATTAGTGGTGTCCACCCCTCTCTTTTATGATGGCGTGATCTCTGCTAGGGACATTTTCATTGAGGTGACTGAGTTAACGAGGAGGAATGGCAGACCCGAAACCAGAGAAGGTAGTGACATTGGACGCAGGGGTTGGAGCAAAACCCGTGTTTCTACTCATGCCGAAGGTATTCCAATAGGTTCAGGTCGGGATTCTGGGTAGGTTCGCCCATTTCAGGAATTTCCACAAACGATAACTTAAAGGATGCTGCTCCATGATGTGTTGCATTGTAGTGCTTATGGAAGAAATCCTCGTTTCCATACTGTTCCTCTGCTCCACCCATTGCACAATGCTGTAAATTCATATCCTTCCGCATATAGTGTTTTCTTAAGCGCAATAAGTGCATCGCACTGTAACACTCAAAAGACGCCCATACTGTAACGTCATCTTCTCCATTTTGAGTGTTGGGATTACTCTTGATGAGAGGTAAAATTCTCCATGCATTAGGCGAACCCAAACCCTTCCATTGGATTGCAGCAGGGTACAGCTTGATGCAACACTCCAAAGCACTCGCTTCCACTTATCCGCTTCCACTTATCCGCTTCCACTTATCCGCTTCCACTTATCCGCTTCCACTTATCCGCTTCCACTTATCCGCTTCCACTTATCCGCTTCCAGTTATCCGCTTCCACTTATCCGCTTCCACTTATCCGCTTCCACTTATCCGCTTCCACTTATCCGCTTCCACTTATCCGCTTCCACTTATCCGCTTCCACTTATCCGCTTCCACTTATCCGCTTCCACTTATCCGCTTCCACTTATCCGCTTCCACTTACCCACTTCCACTTACCCACTTCCACTTACCCACTTCCACTTACCCACTTCCACTTACCCACTTCCACTTACCCACTTCCACTTACCCACTTCCACTTACCCACTTCCACTTACCCACTTCCACTTACCCACTTCCACTTACCCACTTCCACTTACCCACTTCCACTTACCCACTTCCACTTACCCACTTCCACTTACCCACTTCCACTTACCCACTTCCACTTACCCACTTCCACTTACCCACTTCCACTTACCCACTTCCACTTACCCACTTCCACTTACCCACTTCCACTTACCCACTTCCACTTACCCACTTCCACTTACCCACTTCCACTTACCCACTTCCACTTACCCACTTCCACTTACCCACTTCCACTTACCCACTTCCACTTACCCACTTCCACTTACCCACTTCCACTTACCCACTTCCACTTACCCACTTCCACTTACCCACTTCCACTTACCCACTTCCACTTACCCACTTCCACTTACCCACTTCCACTTACCCACTTCCACTTACCCACTTCCACTTACCCACTTCCACTTACCCACTTCCACTTACCCACTTCCACTTACCCACTTCCACTTACCCACTTCCACTTACCCACTTCCACTTACCCACTTCCACTTACCCACTTCCACTTACCCACTTCCACTTACCCACTTCCACTTACCCACTTCCACTTACCCACTTCCACTTACCCACTTCCACTTACCCACTTCCACTTACCCACTTCCACTTACCCACTTCCACTTACCCACTTCCACTTACCCACTTCCACTTACCCACTTCTACTTATCGACTTCCACTTATCCACTTCCATTCTCCAGTGGTGTCGCTCTTGACACCGTCTTAAGTGTGCGTTCACTATGCAAATATATGGCTTACGAGGAGCTGCCCATTCTCAGCTCCATATCCAGTCGCTGTGAAAGTTGGACTGCTGGTAGCACTGTGGACCACATGAATGATTCCTTCCGCTGATTTTATGCGATTTTTTACAACCCTCAGCAGTCTACCACGGTCCCTCTCTGTCAGCACATGAGGTCTGCCTGGTCGTGGTTTATCTGTGGTTTGCCCTTCACATGTCTACTACTTTCACGTCGCCAGCAGTAGATTTGGCTGATTTATTGCGTTACCATCGACTATCCCACATTCGAAGTCACTGTGGTCTCCTGACAGCTGTCTTTTACACTGGCGGTCCTTCTCCCGTGACTTCTAGTTGTCAGTTCCGCATTACATAGGCATGTCCAGATACTTAGATTCGACAGCATAAATGTCACTCGTGTGTGGTGAAGCTTCTGACAACAGATCTCACCGTCTCACCGACATACATTGTTCCTTACTCGCAGCTGCTTTCATTGACTCCAGACGAGTGCAGTTTAGCACCTTTCTTTGTTGGTCCTAGCACATTTCTGACTTCATGAACAGTGTGCTACCAAGTGTGGTTTTGGAGCACGCGTCACGGACGTGCCCGGGCCGTTTGGGAAGGGTTGAGGTCAATGGAAAGTTGGTTTAGGTCGGCTCGTAAGACTACCTTGGACAACGTAGCTCAGAAAGCACTGAGAGGCATCCAGGTTAGAGCGCCAACAAAAATTAGAATTTTGCTTCATAAGTATTACCGATGAAATGTATACCTAGCACAAGATAAAGATTCGGTGTATTAACGAATGGTATCTGGAGATTAAAATTGCACCGTTATGAATCAAGACACGTACATAATTGATTTAAATGGTAAAGTTTACTGCATAAAAAGAATCTAGTGTATTATAGCTGTAGTTGATAATTAGACAAATCAGAATGGATTCAAACCTTAGAGTTCTTTGAAGTTAGAACTGTGTAGGCGAAAGAGAAAAATGCCAAACTGTTTATTATTATTTCAGACCAGTTTCCATCTGACATCACTTTCACACAACAAATTTCAACGAATCTTTCTGCCGTGTTGTCGGTACTACTTGGCAACATGATTATTTAAAATTTATGCCAGTAATAATAATAATAATAAAATAATAATAATAATAATAATAATAATAATAATAATAATAATAATAATAATAATAATAATAATTATTATTATTATTATTATTATTATTATTATTAAAATTTCTTCAGAAACAACTGTAACCATTCGCCTTTTGTGATTATTCATTTTTTATTATTTTTATGGTTGCGTGCCTCAGTCTGTAAAAACTGAACCCTTGTAAGATCGCTTTGTTGTCTGTCTATCAGTTCAGACCGTTTGTTCTGAAACACGTTGGCGTCTCAAATTCAAATTTATTTTACATACTAAAGTCTAAGGTCACAGTGTGGTTTAAAAAATATAAGCTTATAAGTCAATGCAATCACTCATCAAAACCAATAGGGTACTTTCCGTTGACCTATAATCATGAAATTCATCAAGGTTTGACAGGACGAGTAAAGTAAAGAATCTGAAACTCTAATTACATCGCATAAAAATCTTTTGCCATCTGAACATACTTTGCATTCATCATCGCTCAAAAGCCTAAGACGAACAGTCATGCATGCAAACGTAAAATGTAAGTTATAGTCACTTCTTAATAGATAAACAGATGTTTTATTAAATGTGACCTCTGTACCATACATAAACTGAAGTCCGCTGCTCGCCTCTTTCTGTGTGTCCGGGCTAATCTGAAGAATTACAGCGGCGATTTGGATACAATTTTGAATCCTTTGGGCTAATATCTTGCAAGTATCGACATCGATAACAGGCAAAAATCGTAGAATCGTAGACCTTCCCGAGTCCCAGGATTATGAATCGTAAACCTTCCCGAGTCCCAGGATTATATATATATATATATATATATATATATATATATATATATATATATATATATATATAATATATAGTCTGAAGGGCCGTCGGCTGCGAAAGCCCGTATCGATTACGTTTCGTTGAATGGTTCGCAAGCTGACACTAGTTGATGGCACAGCATTGAACTTCTGTCACGTTGAACGATTCGCTTCAGTCGTCGTTGGTCCCGTTGTTGCAGGATCTTTTCCTTGCCGCAGCGATGTTCGAGATTTCATGTTTTACCGGATTCGTGCTGCTCAAGATACATTCGTGAAATGGTCGTAAGGGAAAATCCACAGTTCATCGCTACCTCAGACATGCTGTGTCCCATTGATTGTGCGCCAACTACACCACCACCTCCAAACTCACTTAAATGTTGACGTTGTAGCAGCAGTAACCGATCTAACAACTGCAGCAGACACTTGTCTTACATTAACAGCGCCTTATTCTGCATGTTTAAAAATCTCTATATTTGAACAAGCATGGTTATACCAGTTTCTATGGCGCTTCAGTGCATACACAATTTGAAAATCTCTTTGGCTGGTCTACTGTCTTGCATTAGACACAAGTTTCCAAAAATTACCGGGCCCCTTTTTCTCATTATTTCTAATCAGTTTTCCCAATGTCGATAGAGTTCATTGTTCCTCCGTAATTTCCATTTTCACATAGTTTTTCGTAGGCCTAATATTTTCCTAATGATTCGCCTTGTAGTGTTTCTAAAGATCTGAATCCTAGTTTAACGCTAGACAATCGCTGGCTCATAGACATTCTGGCTTCACTAATGTATTGCAGTGTCCTAGTTTTGTATTTTTCGACAGGCATTTATTGTTGTAGCAGTCTCGAGTTATATCATATGCGCTTCCCATTTTGTTTCCTTACGTTCATAGCAGCTTTTTACAAAAAATTCTCGTCCATTATCTCACCAAGAAATATAAATTTTTAAATTTTTCATTTTGGTCCATATCTGTTTTCAGAAATTTTTGTGAATTTTTAATGTTTTTTTAAAAATAGTATTTTTTTCTCTACAGAAATTCTGGAGCTAGTTTTATTTACTATGTTCTTCTAAAACATTAATTTATGTTACAGCAGATGTCACATTCTCAGAAAGAGTAGCAAAGTCATCCTTCTTCCCGACGTTGTTGGAGAAATATTACATTCATTCGAAAGAAAATTAACAGTCAGTGATATTTATTCCTTGTTATGGGTTTCAACAGACCGTAGTCTTCTGGCAGATAAAGAAGTTGCTGTTACGCGTCCCTTCGCTCATGACTATCACACATACCATGTTGACATCCTGGTAGATATTGTGTTGGATATTCCACACAGGTTTGTCAAAATTAAAACTCCGTTTGTCACAAATAAAATGATTTTTGCACTTGTTTACATTTACATGACGAATTAAATACTCCATTGATCTACATTATTTAACAAACCTGTGTCAACGGTCCTACATAATACCCACTAGAATGTCGACATAGTATGTGTGATACAGTAATAATGGAACAGGGCATATAACAAGTTATTTTTTAACGAGTCTTATCACTTGAAACTGTTAATCAGGAATAATAGTACTGAATACCATTTTGGCTATTAAAATTGGTCCGCAGCTCGTGGTCGTGTGGTAGCGTTCTCGCTCCCCACGCCCGGGTTCCCGGGTTCGATTCCTGGCGGGGTCAGGGATTTTCTCTGCCTCGTGTTGACTGGGTGTTGTGTGATGTCCTTTGGTTCGTTAGGTTTAAGTTCTAAGTTCTAGGGGACTTGATGACCATAGATGTTAAGTTCGATAGTGCTCAGAGCGATTTATTAAAATTGCTCCAAACCAATTACGATTAGCTCCTTCTTATCTCTATTATGAGAAATTTGTTACATTCATTCAGCCTTTCATGCCAAATTCGTGCTGTTTTCTCTAGAACACAATCGGAAAGAACTGGGTATATATATATATATCACCTTGCTATTTACCTATAGTTATTCTGAATGCTTAAGATATTTCTCCCACAAATTTAAGTTTAGATACTGTTTTTATTTATTTTTTATTAATATTGTATCATAAATCAATGCTCTTGGTGGTTTTAAGATATCTTAAGATATCTTACGCAAAAATTCAGTCATACTACAGTATTTCCTGGTTTAACGTAGTATGTGATTCCTTTGTTCCGAAGGTCGAGGCACATAAATCAGCCATGCCGAGAGGAGATGGAGCGAAACAGGTGACGCCACCATCTTGGCTGGACAAGGCCTTTGTCGCCGACGCCCTGAAAGCTTCTGACCCAGCAACTGATGAATCCAGCGTACAGATCGTGTCTGTGGAGGAGGTGTGTGGCGGCTACCTGAGCGAAACCTTCAGGGTTGTCGCGCGTAACACCGTGACTGGGGCGACCCAGAGAAATAAGACCACGTCGCTGATTGTGAAGATCGCGCCGAACTCCGACGGTCTCCTCAAAGACGTAATCGATAGTGGAGTGTTCACCAAGGAGAAGATCGCCTACAGCACCTTCCTCCCGGCCGTGGAGGCTGCTCTGAGAGCGGCTGACCTTGGCGGGTGGCAGCCTGTGTGGCCCAAGTTCTATTATCAGGGCTCGACGCCGAGCGACTTTCTGGTGATTGAAGACCTGGACGCTTCCGGGTTCCGTAAGGTGGACGAGGCCGTCTCTTTGGACCTGGAGCAGTGTACGGTCGCAGTGCGAGGTCTAGCCCGCCTGCACGCCGCCTCTGTCGCCTTGCTGGACGACGAGCTGTATGCAGATGGTCTATTCCACCAGTCGCTCATCTTCAACGAAAAGATGCTCGAGAGCTACGAGTCCTCAATGGCGGACGGATTTGGTAAAATGGTAAAGATCTTCGAAGAATACGCTTGGTTTCACAAGTACAAGGGCAAGCTGAGCGATTTCGGGCTTCCTCTGCTGCGCACGACAGTGGATGTGGTGACAAAGTCGAAAGTAGATTTCAGAGTTATGCTACACGGCGACTTCCACAGGAACAACATGATGTTTCGCAGGGACGGGGAAAGTCTACAGGTTCGCGTCTTCGATTTTCAGGTGAGATATTGGAGAACATTTTCATATTGTTAAATTAATCAGTATGGAATCCTTTTGGAGATGCACCATTACACCAGTAAACCGACTCTGAGAAATTGGCACAAAGGAATAAGCAGTTGATAACCGTGTACATGCAAGTTATTTGTATGTGTGACTCGAGACTGGGGAGAAACTATGCAAAGGTGTTTTTCTAGGAGGTCAATGCGAAAAGTAAACCCCATTTCCTCGTAGAGGTAGCAGAACAGTAAGTACCTTTTCTAACCCAGTAGGTCAGCTGTCCATAGCTGCAGTAGTAATAATAATGGCGTGTGTCGAGGGCCTCCCGTCGGGTATGGACCGAATATGATAAGTGGATGTGATAGTCACTTACAACGTTAGTTAAGATTAGATGGACAAATGCTGGTCATCTATAGTAAGCAAAAACCTGGTGCACGAAATCGATGAAAAAGTTTGCGACAACCGGTCTTTCACGATATTTCAACTGTCGGCAGAATTTCTCGATTTTTTTTTGGTACGAGATAATGACAAAAAGACTAAGATGTCGCATGTTCTGTGCTCTTTGAGTTTCAAAACTCCTTTCTCAAATTCAACGGATAACTGCACTTCTTTTCCTTTATATAATGTTGTCAGCAGTGTCATGAGGTCTGTACCCTTTCGCGGTTTGGCGAAGCTTGTCAGGGTATCCGTTTGAACCTCCAAGTGTGAATTCACTAAAGGGGTGCCAATGATGATCTTGGTAAGATTTCAACTATGCACCAGGTTCACGTCCAGTGGGGAGGGATGGCGTCGCACCCAACGTCCTCAATGATAGTATGTAATCATCATCCCGTCTGTGGCCATAAAAAGCGTAGCATGATTTAGGGTCAGAGCACTCCTGCTGCACAGGCAGCTTAGCAGCTGCTGGTGCCGAGTTAGTGATGGTGACTCACCTGTATTTCCTGTCAACTTGGTGAACAGATGGTACAGACTGCCTTCCTGGCAGTGACTTCTGTTGAAGGCGATGTCATCTGTGGAGCAAAATCTGTAATACCAGTCCTGCCAGCTTCCAGCGACAGCCTAGTATGGGTCCAGTTTAAAGCCCAGGAAAGCCGATTGCAGATGGAGAAACTATGGCAGACAGTCTAGTTCAACAATACTGACATTGATCACTGCACCAGCGGACAGCGATTGGTTCCCAGTCTGAACGATAGGGCCGTAACCCAATGAAGTGCCCACTGACACGCTGCCCTGTGCTGCAACCTTGATCCACCATGTTGTGGTGTAGATGTTGAAGGTATCCACTGGTCACATGCTGGAATGCCCAAGTGTCATGCTGGACAATGGGGCCAGATTGAGTGGTTTAATGGAGAAACAGATTCTTGACGCAATATGCTGTAGTTATGCAGTAGTTAGATGGTGACTTTCAACTGTTGGCTAGTGGTGTTACATTTATTATGTGGAACATGGGTTTCCTGTTCCGTTGGTTTTCAAACGTTTTCGATCCACAGAGCCCTTGACATGAGAATAGTTACAAATTATTAACTATTGACACAATACATTTTAATCAACTTAAAATGTTATTACATCTTATTATTTCAATGCTATGAATTCGAAGGATGAGCCTGCTTCTGTATATCAGTTCCTCAACTCTTGGCAAAACAATGGAAACTGTGGCTCGCATCTCTTTCTCCATATTCGTGTACAATCTATATTTCGTGTTGATAACTGCAAATGCTGAAAAAGCTACCCAAGTACTACGTTGCAAAAAGTTACAAACCATGTGGGGTCTTGTTACCTACTTGCAGATAGTCCTGTTTCACTAAGCTCCAAAACTAAAGCAATGATGAGGAAACAACCTATACTGGACAGATATTTGCTACAATAGTGTTGATCAACATGTTGTGGAAATTGCTACAAAAACGTTTAACGTTTTACATGCCCAATCGTGTCTTCAGTATTCAGATTTCCAAAGAATGTACCATATTTACTGCAGAGGTCCATGCGTTTCTGAAGGCAATGAAGCAGATGAGACATCTTTTGGGCAAACAGTTCATCTGCCCCAGTTCCCTTTGTGTCATAAACTCGTTGCAACACACATACCCGCAGAGAAAGTGGCCCAGCTCATACATGACAAACTGCACTTGCTTCAGCAGTGGGGTTGGTGGGTATCATTCTGCCGGGAACCAGGGCATGTGAGGGTAAGCCGCCAAGCAGGCCTGCTGTGAACATGGCATGGCACAATGTGCTATTCCCTTTCAAGCTGTCATTTAGTTTGAGTGTCAGAGATACCCATATGAGGAGGAGTGCCTGCTAGTGATGGACAATAAGCTGTGATTGATTGAAGCCAGCTATTTAGCCTGGCATTCCTCCTCCTGGTTGCACAGGCAAGATGAGTGTCCCTGATCTGAATCGAAATTGGAAACTGTCCTCTCACATATGGGTTTGTACCTTGGCAAGAGGACCACAAACGAATCTATGGTCCCAACATCGTGGCGTCCCCTTGTTAGTAGTACTCCATATGAATAAACTGACTTACAAAACGAAAATTCTGTAAGTATCTTTGTACAAAGAAGAAGGGAACATTTAAACTAAACATAAACAATGCTATGGTAATTATAGTATACATTTTAGTTTTAAATTAATTGCATTTTATATATTAGAGCGTAGAGAAAAGTAGTGCCTTCAATTTTTATGTGAGTACTCTTAAAGCTTTATGAATAAAACAAACATTCTCCATCTTTATTCTTCATGTCTACATGCTTATTTCTAGACATAATCACTGGTGAGAAGCACATTTCTCTCAACGAGAGACCATTTGCTAAGGATGGGGAAGCGAAAGGAACCATGCTGGCATGGCGATCTGGGGAACTGATGGACTAACTAAATCTGGATTGTGAGACTTGGCTTTCAACCATCGTCGTCCCGAAACCGAATCTTATACACTGATTGCTGCACCAGTTCTCTCGCTATGTGTAATGTTGGTGTGTAAGGTCATGACGTTTTTGTTTTGCTTGCAGGTAATACGGTTGCTATAGATCTAATTTTCAATTTTTTTTTTTGTAGTAGACTGGTGCCATTTGAGTTTATTTATTGTCATTATGTCATTTGGAGATAGTGAGTGGAGCTATGGAAGCTAGAAAATGGAGTGCCATGTGGATAAATCGGAATATTTCGACATATTCTTCTACATAAGTTAAACAGAGGGGTGACAGTAGCGGAGGCAGCTGCATGTGGGAATAATGCCAGTACACACAGCATTGCAAGAAAATTGATGATCATTTGAAGGTATTAATCGACAATGATACACGCCCACCCACATTATTCTTGACTGACAAAAGAGCACTATACAAGAGTTGGATAGGGAAGTCATTTCGCACTCACCTTATTCAAATGATCTTGCGCCCTCCGATCTTTCACTTTTTCCGCTCTCCATCTAACAACCTTCAAGGAACTTCCTTTCCGGATGAAAAAGTGGTACGAAAATGGCTCGATCAGTTCTTCGCATCATAACCACGTGATTTCTACAGTCGCGGAATCGGAAAGTTAACCTAACGATGTGAGACTATTGTAAATATTCAAGGAGACTGTTGATGATGACTAAAGTCTTTGTTCTGTTAAACTTATAGACATACGCCACAGCTTATACACAAACCTAATACTTTCCTGCGAATAGTGAATGTCACAGGTTCGACTATCGGTCCGCCACACAGTTTAAATCTGCTAGGAGATTTCTAGTCTAAACTTGTGTGCACGATACCTACAGATCAGTACGTAGGGGTTGTGGTATACACCTAGATTTCTCGCCGCGTGGGATTAGCCGAGCAGTCTGGGACGCTGCAGTCATGGACTGTGCTGTTGGTCCCGGCGGAGGTTTGAGTCCTCCCTCGTGCATGGGTGTGTGTGTGTGTTTGTCCTTAGGATAATTTAGGTTAAGTAGTGCGTAAGCTTAGGGACTGATGGCCTTAGCAGTTAAGCCCCATAAGATTTCACACACATTTGAACACTTTTTTCCCTAGATTTCTCATTTAAAGCTAGTTGGTGACGTCTGTAAATAGGCTTTTGGGAGACAGTTTTTATCTACGTTAAAGTGTCACCTAGTTATGATTTTTTTGTCTTGGTGGGTCGAGCAATCCTGTGATCATTTGTGCTGCCGTTCTTTGTATAGTTCAGTAACCGCTGTAGTCCTATTTGGTACAAGTATCTCACTCTAATAGATAACATGAATGATTTGTAAACAATCTCGTATGTAGACTGATCACGTTTTCCTAATTTCCTACCAATGAACAAACTTCTGCCACATGCTTAACTTTGGACGCACCCCTATGATCATTGCATTTCATATCAGCTCACTGGGACCTCTCCAGATACACCTTAGCCCTAGGACGCCATAGGGGGGGGGGGGGGGGGCGCTTCGTTGAACCTGCTTTTGCCCAAGTAACTTTCATACTACATATTCCCTTTGAGTTATTGTTTGTTGGCTATTTTATGAAACGTAAGTGTGAATATATTTTATAGTAAATTCCTGCTTTGAAAGAAAAAATAAACAAACTTATTATTGGTCCAACGACCCCCCCCCCCCGTCCTTAGGCCTCCATACTACAGAAAATTTTCCTTAGTAGGATTTCGTATTTCTCATCTCTACAACAATGTTTGTTGGTATTCTTGATATTCACAACAATCGGTTTACTTTCAGAGGAAGTGATTGTTGATGTCAGTCAGCTGTTATTTATCTTGTAAACTTGCAGTGAGCTAGTGCAGTTCCGAACACTTAAGCCTCCAGTAACTTTGGTATCCTACACAGCAAAAATGAAACCAAGTAAAAGCTTACTGATGTTGTCAACAATGCACCAAAATAAAGGCTCTGTTGGAGGAGACAAGAATAAAACAGAGATAAATGGATATTATAATTCCGCTAAAGGTGGAATTCATGCCATTGATCAAATGGCGCGTATGTACACCTACAAGAGGGGAACAAAGAAATGGCATCTGTATTTTACTCTCTCATCGACATTCGTACTATCTATGCAACCACCATATTCATCCAGCAACATCCAAGATGGAATGAAAAGAAACACAACAAATGGAAACTTTATCTTCTTCAAGCTGGGATTGAACTAGTGAAATTGCAGGTAGAAGAAAGAAGTGCCAATGCAAGAGGGTTATCTAACCGAATTCTTCAATCAATGGAGACTATTCTAGAAAAGAAAATCAAAAAAGTGACAACAGAAGCACGTCAGCCTCCTGCAGGGAAAGGTCAGTGCCATATTTGTGTAAGAAAAGGTAAAACAAAGAAGCAGAAGTACAACAATTTAAGTAAACCAAAACAGTATTGTGGACAGTGTCATAAACATGTGTGTAACACACATTCGGAAAAAATTGTGAAGTGTGTCTCTTGCCTTGAAGTTGAGGACTCAGAGTTGTCTGTTGTATATGAACACATCTGTATTTTGTATTGTAATACGTCAATTTTTATTCACTCAATCCAATATTTATAACAATTAACAACATTTATAAACCGAGGCTTCAGTTAAAATACATAAACCACTATGAAAGTTGTAATTTTTCGTCAGTGAACTTACTTAATACCTGTGGGCTCGCCGAACCGCCCCCCCCCCCCCCCCTTAGGCATCCAAGTTAGAAAAAAAGGCTTGGCCGTCCTAGGGTTAGAAAAGGGATGTGAGGAGTGTCAAGAGGGACTGAACCGGCCACTGTGGGCACGGTTGCTTGAACTTTGCTTCAACATTGCAGGGTATGTACGTGGGGTGCCCGGCGGTGGAGCTGCAGTACTTCCTGCACACGAGCGCCAGCCTGGAAGTGCTGCGCGACCACGTGGACCAGCTGCTGGCAGAGTACCACGTGGAGCTGCAGCGCGCGCTGCGGGCCCTGGGCCGCCTCCAGCAGGCGGACGCCTACCCGCTGGACAGCCTGCGCCGCGACTTTGACAGCTTCGGCGTGGTCGGCGTCTACGTCACCTTCCACATCTTGCCGCTCGTCCTCGACAGCCACATGGCGGGGCAGATGGCCGACATGACACTGGAAAATTTCCAAGAGCAGGCGGACGAGTTCTGTCAGAAGCACTGTAGAAATGAAAGGTTCCTGCGTTACGTCGAGTACCTTATCCCTCACTTTGACTCCAAAGGATTGTTTGAGGTAAAGGTAGTATAAATCATATACAGTTCAACGCTCTTGACGTAAACATTTTATGTAAAACGAAGAAGGGTGGGAAATGACTGTTTAATGTCCGGCCGACGACGTAGTCATGAGCTCGAATTGGGCAACTGACTAAATATTTGAATATGGGTTGGGTGGCAGGACATGTGGTTGATCTGGCGTCGTCCTCCCGAATGAGAGTCCAGTGCGCTTAAAACTGGGCCATGTGCGTCGGTATGTAGGAGGAGGGCGAACTTGGTTCTAGCCGGTCTTGGGATTAACAATTAGTGTCTGTGTCGGCAGTAAAGCCGACCCAAACACTCACACCGCTGCTCTTCCTCCAATTGAGTAAATATGCTCAGTGAGATCGCGGTAGTATCGATTCGATTCGAATTCCTTTCCAGCCATCTAGATAGAAACTTTCCGCGGTTTTCCAGCATCACATAAAGGCAAATTTCGGTACTGTTCCTTAAAGGACACGGGTGATTTCCTTGCCCCCCCCCCCCACCCCCATCATCTTCCAGTCTGAGGTCCCGTATCTAATGACGGGATGCTACAATGTAACCTTTCTTCCTTTTCCTCCAGTCACAGCCTATATTCTATCTCTGATCATCTCGCACTCGATGCAACGTTAAATCACAATCTTCCTGCCTCCTTTCTTGCTATTCTTATCGATACACAGTTGTTCGTAGCCCATCTGAATGTGGTTCTTAACTAAGAAGACAGTGACGTGTCCGTTATATTTCGACATATATTTTAAAATATCGTTTAACCAAAACTTCTGTAAAAACGGTCAACCTGTAATTGAGCTATTAACATGAAAACATGCAGGTCACTGGCAAATGACTGACCTCTCGTGACATTTTGATGTGTCTTTATATACGCCGTCGCACTGCACAATTTTAGTTCTGATTATTGCAATTTTGGTTCCACAAGTAATCATCGTCCTAGAGCATGATGCTGTTTACTTTAACGTCAATAGTAACAATTGCACTTCGATCATGCGCTAACGGATGCAGTCAGTCGTCCCACTTCCTCTGCATCTGAGCGTCGCTTTCTTGGGAGGAACAATCTTCGATTACCGCTGAGCGCCAAAGACGCACGACTCTCAGGTTAGCAGGAATTATAGCTAAGCTGTTGTTTCGACGAGAGAACTTTTCATGGGCAGCTGCGTGAAGAATATTAAGTCACTGATGCGATGTATATATAAAATCACATCAGTGACTTAAACCAATCAATGCTTATTCACAGTTTAAAGTTGAGGAAAAAAAGTTACATGTTGCCATTTAGTTATATCCTTGCAAACACACAGCAGTGGGCAGAAGTAATATTGAAGGGCATATAAGGAAAATCATGTTTATGGTGCAGTTTGTTCTGTACCTGTCTCACCGGACATACGAAAGTTTGCCTGTCGTTATGTCTTTACCATGGATCGACACAATGATTTTACATATACGTACCGCAATAAGGCTGTTGTTTAAAATACTGGTTCGCGTTCGGATGCACATCTCCCTTCGGCCACTCGGGTTTATGTTTCCCGTTATTTATCTACTCGACTGAGTCGAGTGTCAGGGTGATTTCCTCAGTATGCTGTCGGATAACAGTGACACCCAAACTACGTTCCCTCCACTTCGCTGCATTTATACTGGATAAAACAAATACATATCCCACTCACATAAAATAAGACACACTGTACGTATTTTATATTATTTATGCTTGCTTTTTGTTAAGTTACATTTTGTTTAGTTAAAGGTTGCTCATATACTATAGTACTTAAGATGTGTACATGCATTATGTATAAAATGTGTATTTCGCTTTGACAAGTACATGACTTAGCCTGCATTGTAAGCTAGAAACAAGAGCTCTGTACTAAATAAAGCTTTCTTGATACTTTTATCACAGCAACTACGACATTATTCTTTGAATTTAGCACACAAGGAAATCCTACTGTCTCTGCCTCTTGAATCAAACTTAACTATAGTCCTCTCAAAAATATGTTCTTATTTCAAAAATTACATTTTGCTTTTAACGATATTCATTCTAGTACCTATTTATGTATTATCGATATGTATTTTCCTTGAAATATATAGAATATTGACACAGTTGTTCCATGCATGCTTTCATGTGTACTATGTCATCTGGCGCTCTATAACTCTATAACTAATTCATTTAACCTCCTCAGCAGTCATCATTAATCTTATATATTTGTATTCCATGATGGTTTGACTGATAGAGCAACCAGTTATGCATAATAATTACATACATTCTGTGATTTCCCTGAAAAACAAAAAAAGCTATTGGAGAAGACTGTATTACAGCTGAACTTACTCAACAAAAAATTATAACTAATTTTATGACCATGTATGAAAAGACACGCGAACCTGAATAGATTCCAGTAAACAGGAAAATGGCTCTTATCTATCCTGTGCACAAGAAAGGTGACAAGTACGATACAAATGACTACAGACGTATCTGTTGCCAGTGGGCTATAAAATATTTTCAACAATTTTATTAAACAAGGTCTTATGCACTTGGTAGGGATTTGGATGAATATCAGAATGGATTTGCAAAGGGCAGATCTTGATCAGAACAGATTTTCAACGTATAATCGATAATCGGTCACATACTTACGGACTCTAAACTAATAGCTGGAAGACTAATCAGTTTTAAAAGGCATTTGATTCAGTTGGTATGGAAACACTAGATAAAGTGTCCCAAGAAGTCAGCATTACATTTAAAATAGCAAACATTATTCGAGACACGCTCACAGACACCAAGTTAAAAGAAAAGTTACTGGGTGAAATATCTAAGGCATTGAAAATAAAACACGTCAAGGCAAGGTAACAGTTTCCCACATCTCCACCCCCACCTCTCCACCCCCACGATCTCTCCACCCCCACGATCTCTCCACCCCCACGATCTCCCCACCCCCACGATCTCTCCACCCCCACGATCTCTCCACCCCCACGATCTCTCCACCCCCACGATCTCTCCACCCCCACGATCTCTCCACCCCCACGATCTCTCCACCCCCACGATCTCTCCACCCCCACGATCTCTCCACCCCCACGATCTCTCCACCCCCACGATCTCTCCACCCCCACGATCTCTCCACCCCCACGATCTCTCCACCCCCACGATCTCTCCACCCCCACGATCTCTCCACCCCCACGATATCTCCACCCCCACGATATCTCCACCCCCACGATATCTCCACCCCCACGATATCTCCACCCCCACGATATCTCCACCCCCACGATATCTCCACCCCCACGATATCTCCACCCCCACGATAACTCCACCCCCACGATATCTCCACCCCCACGATATCTCCACCCCCACGATATCTCCACCCCCACGATATCTCCACCCCCACGATATCTCCACCCCCACGATATCTCCACCCCCACGATATCTCCACCCCCACGATATCTCCACCCCCACGATATCTCCACCCCCACGATATCTCCACCCCCACGATATCTCCACCCCCACGATATCTCCACCCCCACGATATCTCCACCCCCACGATATCTCCACCCCCACGATATCTCCACCCCCACGATATCTCCACCCCCACGATATCTCCACCCCCACGATATCTCCACCCCCACGATATCTCCACCCCCACGATATCTCCACCCCACGATATCTCCACCCCCACGATATCTCCACCCCCACGATATCTCCACCCCCACGATATCTCCACCCCCACGATATCTCCACCCCCACGATATCTCCACCCCCACGATATCTCCACACCCACGATGTCTCCACACCCACGATGTCTCCACACCCACGATGTCTCCACACCCACGATGTCTCCACACCCACGATGTCTCCACACCCACGATGTCTCCACACCCACGATGTCTCCACACCCACGATGTCTCCACACCCACGATGTCTCCACACCCACGATGTCTCCACACCCACGATGTCTCCACACCCACGATGTCTCCACACCCACGATGTCTCCACACCCACGATGTCTCCACACCCACGATGTCTCCACACCCACGATGTCTCCACACCCACGATGTCTCCACACCCACGATGTCTCCACACCCACGATGTCTCCACCCCCACGATATCTCCACCCCCACGATATCTCCACCCCCACGATATCTCCACCCCCACGATATCTCCACCCCCACGATATCTCCACCCCCACGATATCTCCACCCCCACGATATCTCCACCCCCACGATATCTCCACCCCCACGATATCTCCACCCCCACGATATCTCCACCCCCACGATATCTCCACCCCCACGATATCTCCACCCCCACGATATCTCCACCCCCACGATATCTCCACCCCCACGATATCTCCACCCCCACGATATCTCCACCCCCACGATATCTCCACCCCCACGATATCTCCACACCCACGATATCTCCACACCCACGATATCTCCACACCCACGATATCTCCACACCCACGATATCTCCACACCCACGATATCTCCACACCCACGATATCTCCACACCCACGATATCTCCACACCCACGATATCTCCACACCCACGATATCTCCACACCCACGATATCTCCACACCCACGATATCTCCACACCCACGATATCTCCACACCCACGATATCTCCACACCCACGATATCTCCACACCCACGATATCTCCACACCCACGATATCTCCACACCCACGATATCTCCACACCCACGATATCTCCACACCCACGATATCTCCACACCCACGATATCTCCACCCCCACGATATCTCCACCCCCACGATATCTCCACCCCCACGATATCTCCACCCCCACGATATCTCCACCCCCACGATATCTCCACCCCCACGATTTCTCCACCCCCACGATTTCTCCACCCCCACGATCTCTCCACCCCCACGATCTCTCCACCACCACGATCTCTCCACCCCCACGATCTCTCCACCCCCACGATCTCTCCACCCCCACGATCTCTCCACCCCCACGATCTCTCCACCCCCACGATCTCTCCACCCCCACGATCTCTCCACCCCCACGATCTCTCCACCCCCACGATCTCTCCACCCCCACGATCTCTCCCCCCCACTACACGTCTGTCCCCATAGCTCTCCTCTCTAAATTAACCATTACAGAAATTGAAGTCCTAGAAAGAATCATTAGAAAAAATACATGGGCCGCTAAAAATGCAGAGGCATTCATTAAGAAGTAATGAAGAATATCGCACTTAGAAAACGTACTTGAAACGCAACGGAACAGATGATGGATGTTTCTTTACACGTTTATACAGAATGAACGGCAGCAGATTAACTCAAAAGATTGTTAAATATCTTGGGGACAAGAAATCAACAATAGCCTTGATACAAGAAGTTAGGAAAGATTTGGAAAGAAACAACATAAGTGAAAAAATGCAACAGATTTTAAAGAGCGTGTTATAAATTGATGTATTCCAAGGCAGGAGGGCGAAGAGACGGACAAAATGGTCTGAGGATAGGAGGAAGAAGAAAGAACAAAAAAAAAAAAAAGAGCAAGCATTGAAATCGTGCACCTCGTTGTTATGGCCCAAACGGAAATAGAAAGACAGTATCGGTTACAAAGCTAGTTTATTATAAATAACGTGTTTCACATGATTAAGTCTCCCTCAGGTTTTCTAGAAGAAAAGAAAAAGCAAGGATGTAATTATGCAAAATTAAGAGTTACGGTGCATGGTATTAAGATGCGCTAAACTTTCCAAATTGTTTTAAAAGTTTAAAAGCGCAAGTTAACAATTAGGGTAAGGCCATCAAAGCATTAAATTTCACGGGCTGGTTGGACTGTTAGTCAGAAAGATGGTATCAAACCATTTAGAGGAAGAACCGTCGAACAAGATGCAGTGGAACAAAAGTGTGTGTGTCGCACGTCCGAGGGAGGACTAGAACCTCCGGCGGGAGGGTCCGTACAACCCGTGAAATGGAGCCTCAAACCGCACGGCCACTGGACGCGGCAAAGGGGAGCAAGGTGCACAGACACAAAGTAGCGGAAAACATCTTAAAATAGTCAGAGCCGCCAGGTGTGAAGTGGAGCGTAGTCACACTTGCATCGAATGTCCTGGATGTCAGACGACTAAACGGTCTAATAGACGGCCACATTGAAGCGGGAATGCAGAGGAAAACAGTTTCCCGCGTTATTAGGTTGGTATAACAACAGAAAGCAATAGTATCGCTAAAACTTAACTAATCGAGCCGATGTTTATAAGAAGTGGCTACAGGAAATAAACAATTTTCAGTTAACATGCGATCTAATTACTTTCATTTATTACCATACCGTCACTATAGAAGAGAGAATCCTGTCATAGACAACGGCTTAAAAATGATCAGTTGTTAAAGTATTTTAATGATAAACGTTGATTTAAAGTGGTATTACAACACGCAGAACTGCTGACTGTGTGCTTATTACAATAAGAGAACTGTTGCCAGCTTTATTGACTGTAGTCTCATCAGGCAACTGAAATTCTTAAAAATGTCCTGATATTCCATTTGTGGCTAATCAGCTTTTTTTTTCTATCACCACTTAGTGATTTGGTTACTGAGTTAACATTCACGAAAATCATTTAGCGAATCTATAGCTCTAATAAATACCAAATACCTATTTTACCAAATCGTCCGAAAGTTTGTTCCAAGTATTTAACGTAATTAAATTTGTTTCTGTAGTTCTTTTATGGTAACCTACTGTTAACGCGCAACAAGATAGAATTTACCTCTTTCAGTTTCACGCATTGGGTTATCGAGACGTAAAAATCTGAAACTATGTCTATTTTCTGGGATAACCAAATGAGTTATGAAAGAGGAACATCAAGAAAGACACGTTCGTATTAAGAACAGTGTAAGGCAGGACTGCAGGTAATAGCTACTGTGCTTTGAATCCTGTATTCGAGAAGCCTTGAAAGAAAGAGCCAAACTAAGTTTCACCTTTCTCACTGAAAGTAAGGAAGGCTTCAACATGGCTGACGAAATTTTCAGAAATTAAGCATTGTAGGTAACAAAGCGAAGAACAAGCGATGCTGACTGATGGAAAGGAGAACCGCGAACTGGGCATATTTCGGTATCACAGCTCACGAAAAAATTCTCCTGTTTAGGAAGTGGAATCACACAGGATGTCAGAAATAGAGAATAGGATCGGTAGGCAGGAGCAGATGATGATGAAGCTTCCTTCAATAAAATCCCCTCACCGAAATAGTTATTTCAAATGGAGTAAGAATTGCAATCCATAAAGCTTGTCGAAAGTAATGAGTGTAACGCCAACATATTGTCACAAAATTTCGGGTGGCAGCCATCCAGCCATCTTCAAGTGAGCGTCTTACACTGAAGATTGCTGCTCCACGTCGCTAATTTTGCGCTGAGGCCATAATTTTAACTCCACAGCCGCAAGTCAACAGATGGCGTGGATGCACTATCACCTCCAAATCGTTAGCACACGACGGAGCGTGCATTCGAACATTGATCTTTGAGCGTGCCGAGTTTCTGACGTTATAGCATAGTAAAAATACGCTGGGGAGTCCACGCAGGGCTCACTGCTGCTGCAAGACGGTGACTGGCTGGCCGAGCTGCGCTCCAGACGCGTAGCAACTGAGTGGCAAGGCCCATCTCACGACCCGATCTGCCGCCGCGAACTCTCCTCCTCGCACGTTCCGACTCACAGCACGACAGATGACAAGCGGGAAGTCATAGCAGCCGAGCAAAGATCGTACCGTAAAGCGCTACTAGCGCCGATGACGGTCAGGCGAAACAGCAACTCAGTAACACCAGTAATTTAAATCAACGTGGTGAGATGGAAATACGTTCAAACAGGATGTAAAATACCAGATGATGGGGCGTCGAGCCATGCACGGCTCAGCTGGAGCACATGATTGTCTAGGCATGGGACTTGGTCAGTGTGGAATCCGAAAAAAAAGACTGGATGTATCTGAAATGTGGCTCAATCGAAGAATGTAAATACAAAACAAGTGTGAACAGACAAGCGAGGATTTGTAACCGTCGTAATGACAATGGATGAGGGAAGAAATCTCTGGAAATAATTGACACAAAAGCAGCGTCAGTTTGGAAAAATATTACCGTTATTAATGTAGACCACACAATTCATTGATCATCCGAAACTATTACTGTGCTGACATCTGCCTTGACGTCTGGAAATATGAGTACTTGGTTTGGAAGCATCTGCCACACCATCCCGAAATACGTACTTGGGAAGTAGGTAAATGCGGTTGAGGAAAACTGCAACGTGATGACTGGGTGTTGTGTGACGTCCTTAGGTTGGTTAGGTTTAAGTAGTTCTACGTTCTAGGGGACTGATGACCATAGATGTTTCTAACATTCATGGTGGTGTCTGTTTGTTCTATATCGTGTCTCCCTACCACTTTCGCGCAACGACGCTCTGAGCGTGTTTTTTAGGGAATTGACTAATTTGAACCTGGAACCTGTTGCTGGTAAGGAGACGCCAGACCACTCACGACATGTAGAATTCAGAAGAGTTCAGTGAGACTAACGATGATATAACCAAATACTTAATGATTTCAGCGCCAGCTCGATTGCACTCCCTCTAAAAGAATTTTAATAGTAACTAAATTTAGTGGAAGGGGTTCAAGGCTTTCCTATTTTTAGTTAGCTGGTAAAATAACGTAGTAAAAGCAGTTAAGTTTACCATTGGAAATTTTATTCTACTCACAAAATATTGTTTATAAATTGCACTGTTGATAAAAGGAAATGTTTCAATACAGGATGGTAAAAACCAACTGCGTACAACAAAAATGTGAACGAATATTCCCTGAGTGGGTTTCCAAGTTCTACAATGGATTGAAGGATGACCTATGCCATATCACATCTATAATCTAGGTTTAAATTAAGTTTCACAAAAGAGAAAACTATCAAAATGGTCTACAGTGACCCTCAATTATCTTTAACTGCTTATCTAACTTGTCGTAAATTACAGTGGCTGATGTGGCTCCTCAATAATTATATAACAGAGAAATCATCGCGTTTCAGATTTTTACTTCAAGTGGCAAATGTGAACACCGTGAGCTTTAATTGACGATCGACACTAGTATTACGCAAAAAGGGGGTGTAACAGATGAGACTCCTGCAGTTCTGAGTGAAGCTTTATGCGCTGTTACGCGGCATCGCGTGCGTTCATTACCTTGTCGGTGTTCGTCAGTTGGCGGCGGGCAGCACAGCTTCGCTCACCTCACCGTCTCCGAAGTAACTCTCCTCTCCTCACTTCTCCTTACAACCATTTACCAAAGTTGGTTTAAAAAAAAAATCTGGCTGTGTTTTCGTCTGACCAATCAGGGTCTCAATGTTAATCTTAAGCTCCGCCTACAAAAAATCTGTCTATCCAATGAGAAACGTTATACTTTTCGTGGTGGGGCAATGTTTTTAAAGTTTGCAACGTAACAGAGACGCGAAAAAGTCTCACGCTAAAACTTGCAGCTGGTGTGGTCCTTTTAGCGTTATCGTAAGATCTATACTGTTCTTCTGGATGGCTCTATCTTTTAACATGGGCTCTAACGTAACAGAGACACGAAAAAGTCTCACGCTACAACTAGCGGTTGGTGTGGCCCTTTTTGTGTTATCGTAAGATCTATTCTGTTTTTCTGGAGGGCTCTAGCTTTTAACATGGGCTGGAGGCTGGTCCTTGACGTAACAGAGATGCGAAAAAGCCTCACGCTAAAACTAGTGGGGTCTTAGCAGTTAGCTGGCGACGTGAGTGTCCGTCCATCCCTTCTCGTAGAGGCTTCCTGCTCTCGGCTTCTGTTCTGGTTTCTCTCCTCAGAACTGCGTCTGTTTCATGGTGGGAAGGTATGACATGCATTTAGGCATTCTTGTGTTAGTCTGTGGAATTCCATTTGCTCACTCGTTACTTGTATTACTTTGGTTAATTTAATGTCACGATTTATTCGGAGCTATGTGACACACTACTGGATTTGCTTATCATGTCAGGGTTTTCATGGAAGGCGTTGGATTTGCCTGACACCTTACATGTTGAAGTCCCACAATGCTCAGAGCCTTTTGAGAAAAGCTGTAAAATTAGTGGGGTTTTGGATATAGTTGTTACTTGGATACGAAAAGAGAAACGTAGAGGAGGAGGGAGAGGCATGATTCGTACAAAACAAGAAAAATATTCGCTGCTTCTCAAAGTCAAAAATTGCAGTTAAAATTTTCCATTGTGGAAATAGTATGATTATTTCCCTTAGGCATTTTAATGTGAAGTCGTTAAGCGCTTTCTACACTACTGGCCATTAAAATTGCTACACCAAGAAGAAATGCAGATAATAAACGGGTATTCATTGGAAAATTAGATTATACTAGAACTGACATGTGATAACATTTTCACGCAATTTGGATGCATAGTTCCTGAGAAATCAGTACCCAGAACAACCACCTCTGGCCTGGGCATTGAGTCAAACAGAGCTTGCATGGCGTGTATAGGCACAGCTGCCCATGCAGCTTCAACACAATACCACAGTTCATCACGAGTAGTGACTGGCTATTGTGACGAACCAGTTGCTCGGCCACCATTGAGAACACGTTTTCAGTTGGTGAGACATCTGGACAATGTGCTGGCCAGGGCAGCAGTCGAACATTTTCTGTATCCAGAAAGGCCCGTACAGGACCTGCAACATGCGGTCGTGCATTATCCTGCCGAAATGTAGGTTTTCACAGGGATCGAATGAAGGGTAGAGCCACGACTCGTGACACATCTCAAATGTAACGTCGACTGTTCAAAGTGCCGTCAATGCGACCAAGAGGTAACCGAGACGTGTAACCAATGGCACCCCATACCATCACGCCGGGTAATAAGCCAGTATGGTGATGACGCTTGTAATGTGCGTTCACCGCGATGTTGCCAAACACGGATGCGACCATCATGATGCTGAAAACAGAACATGGACTCATCCGAAAAAATGACGTTTTGCCATTCGTGCACCCAGCTTCGTTCTGTCTGTGATGCAGCGCCAAGGGTAACCGCATCCATGGTCTCCGAGCTGATAGTCCATGCTGCTGCAAACGTCGTCGAACCGTACGTGCAGATGTTTCTTGTCTTTCAAACGTCCCCATCTGTTGACTCAGGGATCGAGACGTGGCTGCATGATCCGTTACAGCCATACAGATAAGATGCCTGTCATCTCGACTGCTAGTGTACGAAGCCGTTCGGATCCAGCACGACGTTCCGTATTACCCTCCTGAACCTACCGATTCCATATTCTGTTAAGTCATTGGATCTCGACCAACGCGAGCAGCAATGTCGCGATACGATAAACCGCAATCACGATAGGTTACAATCCGACCTTTATCGAAGTCGGAAAGTTGATGGTACGCATTTCTCCTCTTTACACGAGGCATCACAACAATGTTTCACCAGGCAACGCCGGTCAACTGCTGTTTGTGTATGAGAAATCGTTTGGAAACTTTCCTCATGTCAGCACGTTATAGGTGTCTCCACCTGCACCAACCTTGAGTGAATGCTCTTAAAAGCTAATCATTTGCATACCACAGCATCTTCTTCCTGTCTGTTAAATTTCGCGTCTGTAGCACATCTTCGTGGTGTAGCAATTTTAATGGCCAGTAGTGTAGATCTCTGAGACGCCTGGTGTAAGCATCTTCATACAAATTCTCTAAATCAACAAGAATTAGAATCATTTTCGTTACAAACGAAATGTTCTCTTCTTGTACTGAAAGAACAACATTGCTTTTGCCTTGCAGTAAGTAAATGACCTGTTTTAGTTGTAATATGAAGTCCATTTGAGATCACACGTTCAGCAAATTTTGATGATCTATTAATTATGCTTGCTGAAAAAATTGGGTCTCGAAGAATTTCCAAATCTGGGATAAATTTCCCAAATAATTATAACAATCAAACGTTTGAAAATTGAAAGAACTTAGCCTGTGCATTGCACTCTTACAACTGAAACATGAAAACACCGTATCAAGGAAAAAAAAGTGAAAGATTATGCTTGAAAAGTCCGTCAGTGACGTCTTTAGGACAAGGATAGAGGAGGCCAAAGTCTTTTTCAAAGTAACAGCTGCAGCGTTTGCCTTAAGCGATTTGCAGCGTCCACGGAAATTCTGATTGGACACTCTTTGTGATTATCATCGATGTGATTGGTTTGATGTAGCTCCTTTACGAATTCCTCTCCTCAGCCAGCCTCTTCAACTTAGAGTAGCACTTAGAAGCAAACTCGATCTACCCCTATAGCTTTTACGCTCTTGTGGCACGGAAATTATTCATTGATATCTTAAGACGTGTCTTTAGCAGCCAATCGCTTCTTCTTGTCAATGATTTGCACTTGTTACTATACTCGAATTTCCAAATTCTGATATCATCAATCCACCTCATTCTCGTCATTCACCCACTCTCGTCTCAAACGCATCAATTCTTTTCATTTTCTCCATAGATCACAGTACACTTCCATTCATGCAGAAATGTTTTCCTTTACTCTCAATATGTAGTACCTGTTCACGGGACTGTTTATTTCACTGCACTGGCGTTGCAGTTCCTCAGTATCACTGAGGATAGCTGAGAATCTTATACTTTCAACCGGAATATTTTCGCCATCGATCTTTCGATAAATAGACTGAACAGTAGTGGCTAACCACTACATACCTGTGTTGTACCCCTTTTGCTTTGACCATTACGTTCTCGGCCTTCCATTGTAATTGTTCCATCTTGATTCTTACACATATTGCGTACTTCCCGTCTATCCTTCTAGCTTACACCTTTTTTTCGAGATAATTTCTGACATCTTGCTCCACTTTACATTGTCTAAAACTTTTTCTAGGTCAACAAATCCTATGGAAATGTTAAGTCTAGCTTCCGTTATGAAACGCAATTTAAGAATTACCTCTCTTGTGCCTCTGCCATTCTTGAAGCCAAACTGATCATCATCCAGCACATCCTCAATTTTCTTTCCCAGTCTTCTGTATATTATTCTTGTCATCAACAAGGATGTTTGGGCTCTTAAGCTGATTGTGGGACAGTTGTCGTACTGCGCTTGATTTCTTCGAGATTGTGTGGATAATATTTTTCCAGATGTCTGACGGTATGTCTCTAGATTCGTAGATTCTTCTCCTCAGCTTGAGCAGTCGTTTGGTTTCACTTCCTGCCTTTGCTAGAGATTACGAAAGGATCTTATCAATGCCTTCCAACATATTTCACGTGTTTGACAAATAAAATTTTGTAGCGTCAGTCTCGTTTCCTTTGCCAATCCTCTACAGAAAAGAAAGTCAAATGGATTACTCGCACTAAGAAGATAGCTCTAATCGCTGTATCCAGGAGACCGCAGACAGAACTGGCCATGACACAGTCGGTGACTGGGTCACTGCAAGTGGCTAGTGTGACTCACCATGAAGCGTATCGAGGTCGGACTGCGGCCACTAGCGTCCGGAGCCATGACAGCTGTCAGTGTCTGCTGCCGATTGCGCAACGGAAGCAGCCGCTCTTCGCAGCTGGGGAAGGGCCGAGATGTGCGTGTGAAGGCTGCTTACCATGCAAACGCTTCCGTGATGTCACTTCTTAGCATCGCTTAATGTAGCAGCTGACTTACATTACCAGCGCTGCCCGACAATGCTTCGCGTTTTCTAAACAACTGCAGTGTCTTTGAATAGGGATCTCACCTAATCGAAAATATTCAACTCTGTACTGATATACTTCACATCATGAGTACAACAAATTTTCATAGCATCCAGTCACGTTTTACTGCTACAACTTCGTATTAAGCCTTTAGAGAGTTAGCAAGTTGTTTTCAAACACACGTGCTCTACAGATGGTCTGGTTTTTCCTTGAGCAATGTTATTTTGGTGTTTCAATAAGGAAAATCACGTCAGACGTTGTTCATTACTCCAGTGATGTTAACGGTTTGATTATTTAATTAAATAATGTCTTTTGACTTCATAGATCTAACTATTCTACATGAATGCAGAAACATGCACGCGTCGGACATGGTAACATTCCCAGAATTAACTTATGCTTAGTAGTGTCCACTGATACTGTGGAAGAAGGTACTGTAAATGTAACAACTGGGCAAATACACTATTTCTACCTTTTCGGCTTATTTAAAAATCAATGTCAATTTCTTTTTAAACACATATTTTCACCGTTTATTTCACGCTGTGGTCTTGATGTACAGTTGTGTGTTTCAAAATTGTAAATCACGGCGCCTTAACATATGAATAACGTATAGTTGGAATTTTAGGACTATGGTCTGTTCTCGAAGCTGAGTGAAGAAAGAATCAAGTGCGATATGGGTCGCGTTCTGTATTGGTTGAATGTGGACTTTGCCCTCGCTAGTGGACACACGCTGCAAAATGTAAATATTGGGTGAAGCTAAGCGTCCCTTCTCAAGCCAGAAAAAATGCAGAAATCATGTTTGTTTTCTTACCTAAAAATATCGTTCAAAATTAACTGATCAGCCAATTACTTTATTACCTGAAGCTCAGTTGTTAATACCACTATAACTTTATTATTAAACCATTATGACGAGAAAATCTTATTTTCCCACCAAAACTGGTTATTCTTTTTTGACAAGTCTCTTTATCGAATGGAAGCTTACAGCGATACTTTGATACGACCTGGATGACATAGTGCTTTCTCGTTTTGTATGTAAATTATTTATTATAATCCTCCATTAGTTTGACATTTCTCTAATAAATTTGTTTTTGGTTACTTTCCGCCTTGAGCACACACAAACTTCGATTTTAACAACTTGGTGTAGAGCGTTGATGAAATCTTCATTTACATTCAACTGCGCAGTATCTTTGCTAAGGAACTTGCCCCTCAGACCACCAAATCTGGTAAAAAATACTCTTATTTTTATTGGAAACTTTCGGTTTAATTCCATTATTCATCATTTTCAATATTTTATCGAGTACTACTAAGTCTTCTTAATATTTCCAGAACCGATAGTTCAGCGTCATGGTGCAATGCATCAACAATTTTCGTTTTTTATTTATAGGTGTAATTAGGATGAAAGATGACTAAGGCGACAATAGGAGACAGTTATGGTAAACGGTTTTTTAATTTTTATAACGCAATATTAGAAATAATTGAAGTGGAGATCAAAGTGCAAAACGCCACTAACTGATCTGTCTGAAACACGCAAAGTGCGGGCTGACGCACCGTTGAATGCCGAGGGCTGGCCTCCACAGCGTGTCGAACTTTCTCGATGTTTTCTGCTTTTCTAACAGTCCGAATACGTCCCCGAGCTGTTGCAGTCCTCACTGTTCCTCTCATTCTGAAGTTGTGGAACGACTTTATTGTTGGGAACCACTTGATTATTGTTGGTCGAGATGGGACAGCACCTTGTCGGCTAACATTAAACTGATGGTGAAGTCCCTGTACTACCGAATGACCGATTATAACGAAGATGTCGTAAACAAAGTCCAAGGCTCTATGGCTACTGACAGAGCACTGACAATACTGATGTACATCAACCACTGCGCATGCGATGCTTCCGCCACCACTTAAGTTATAGCGGAGTCTGAAACGTAATACTTCCCTGCCAGGTCCTGTGTCATAAACATACGCTGCCGCGTTATCTGCAGAAGCAAATGAAATATTTCGTCTTGTGCATAAATCACTTTCGTAACATTCTTCCCTCTATTCAATGATTTTTCTGGAGATATGTAAGGGTTGCAGCCTCCTGTTTCAATAATGTTTACAAAAGTCAGGGGCACTGTGTCTTCTAATATTTCAATTAAAATATTCAGCAGTCAAAGTTGCATAGCATTCTTGTAGTCACTGACTGGGCCGCTATGTTACCCAGACATACTCAGTGTCTACAGAGCAGCGACTTGACCTCTCAGTTTCAAATTGTTTATCTCAATGAATTTACCAATTCATGTACATCTACATGGAGACTCTTCAAATAACATTTAAGTGCCTGGCATCATTATGCATTCTGAGCATTATGGTATGTCCAATAGGGATGTTTCTTCTTTCCGAACTTGAAGAAATGGAGGCGGGGGACGTCTGGTTCCAATAAGATGGTGCCACTGCTCATACGGCACGAACGTGAATGACACTCTTGCGCGAACACTTCCCCGACTGTGTCGCGTCTCTGATGGGCGATCTTCCTTGACTAGCACGCTCGCGAGGTTTCTCCCCCCTGCGACTTTTTCATATGAGGCGGTCTTAAGCTCTGCTGTATACCAATCGTCCACAAACCTTGGTGAGCTGCTATTGCCAGTATAGACAGAGACATGCTGGAGAAAGTGGACCGAAACCACTGATTACGACTCTCCAAATGCACTGATCATAACGGAGGCCACCTTTAAGAAATAATTTTCCAAACGGAGAGAAATAAAATTTTAAATGTGCCTCTACGCAAAGAAAAGAAAATTCTGTTTTACGATTTTTTTTAAAGGAAGTTCCCGTGCCGTAAGTTCACGAATACGTAAAAAACTTAGTGAACTGTATAATTATCGGTTAATTGTCTCCTCTTCACAGCTGTCTCTGTTTGCTCGGAACTCTCTTTTTCAAACAATTGTGATCGATTCCATGTATGAGCATGGTCCTCCTTTCAACTGCTGATTGATGATTAACTGGCTACCTTCTTCAATAGCAAGGACCTTTAAAGGATTAGCATGTGTTCTGACCCTCAAGACTGTGAAAGCAAGTAGTCCCTTTTCGTTTATGAACCTCCATTGACCATTCAGCATATTTTTGTTCTTGCCTCCGTTGTTTACTTTACCTCTCAGTTTCAAATTGTTTATCTCAATGAATTTACCAATTCATGTACATCTACACACAGACTCTTCAAATCACATTTAAGTGCCTGGCAGATAGAAATATGAAAGTCAGAGCTCTGAATCGGTAGGGAGCTAGGCTAGTGAGTGGTAAGCTGGTGGATCATGTAAATCGACACAGTTTCAATTACGTTACATTACATTTGTCGTTTTTCATGGGTCCCATGGAGAGGAGTCTCTGGGATGTGGCAAGAGTCAGTCCCCCCCCCCCCCCCCCCAGATATATGGATATTGTACAACTCTAATGCAGACTGTTATGAGCTATAATCCTTGTGAAGATATTCATCACTCTGAATCCGATCTTTATGACTTACAAGACCTTTGATATGCTCTGGTGAGTTATTGAATATATGAGTATCCATGTATTTGACTCCTTGTTGTACTAATGTTAAGCTTTTATAGTCCTTATGCAGATTGTTTTTGGTTCTGGTATTATAATCATGTTCTGCTCTATTTTGTGAAAGAAGAGACATGTTGGAAATGACAAAGGACATCAATGAGTACATGTACTGAGAAGTAATAGTTAAAATATTAAGTTTCTTAAAGAGGTCCTTGATGATCTAGGACTGACGCTAGATATAATTCTAATGACTCGTTACTGAATTTTGAAAATAATCTCTTTGTGAGAGTAGTTCCCCAAAAGATGATGTACTGCAAATATAGCTAAATTAAGGCGTTTCATTAAGTCTAGAGTGTGAGTTTTCCAATTTAGGTTGTGGTCAATTTGTAGCCCTATAAATTTGACCGTGTCTACAACTTTAATTTGATTGTTTGAATACATTATACTTATATGATCACGTATTCTTTGTGAGGTACTAAACTGTATGTACTGGGTTTTGTAAAAATCCAGTGAGAGTCCATTTACTGTGAACCACCCATTGGTACTTACAAATTTTTCATTAGCTGATTGCTCAGTGAGATCACGGGTACTGTTTTTTTATACCAATACTTGTACCATCTGCGAATAAGACAAAATTGGCATTTTGTGACCCTGCTAATGGAGGGTTATTAATATATAATAGTAACAACAAGGGACCTAAAATAGAGTCCTGGGGCACCCCTTGTTTGATGATTTCATATTTTGAATGACTATTGTCATGTGGTGAGCCTGATACAGACACACAGTTTTCTATTAAAAAGATAGGATGAGAACCATCAGCCTGCTACTCCTTGTTATCCCATAATACACTCCTGGAAATGGAAAAAAGAACACTTTGACACCGGTGTGTCAGACCCACAATAATTGCTCCGGACACTGCGAGAGGGCTGTACAAGCAATGATCACACGCACGGCACAGCGGATACACCAGGAACCGCGGTGTTGGCCGTCGAATGGCGCTAGCTGCGCAGCATTTGTGCACCGCCGCCGTCAGTGTCAGCCAGTTTGCCGTGGCATACGGAGCTCCATCGCAGTCTTTAACACTGGTAGCATGCCGCGACAGCGTGGACGTGAACCGTATGTGCAGTTGACGGACTTTGCGCGAGGGCGTATAGTGGGCATGCGGGAGGCCAGGTGGACGTACCGCCGAATTGCTCAACACGTGGGGCGTGAGGTCTCCACAATACATCGATGTTGTCGCCAGTGGTCGGCGGAAGGTGCGCGTGCCCGTCGACCTGGGACCGAACCGCAGCGACGCATGGATGCACGCCAAGACCGTAGGATCCTACGCAGTGCCGTAGGGGACCGCACCGCCGCTTCCCAGGCAATTAGGGACACTGTTGCTCCTGGGGTATCGGCGAGGACCATTCGCAACCGTCTCCATGAAGCTGGGCTACGGTCCCGCACACAGTTAGGCCGTCTTCCGCTCACGCCCCAACATCCTGCAGCCCGCCTCCAGTGGTGTCGCGACAGGCGTGAATGGAGGGATTAATGGAGACGTGTCGTCTTCAGCGATGAGAGTCGCTTCTGCCTTGGTGCCAATGATGGTCGTATGCGTGTTTGGCGCCGTGCAGGTGAGCGCCACAATCAGGACTGCATATGACCGAGGCACACAGGGCCAACACCCGGCATCATGGTGTGGGGAGCGATCTCCTACACTGGCCGTACACCTCTGGTGATCGTCGAGGGGACACTGAATAGTGCACGGTACATCCAAACCGTCATCGAACCCATCGTTCTACCATTCCTAGACCGGCAAGGGAACGTGCTGTTCCAACAGGACAATGCACGTCCGCATGTATCCCGTGCCACCCAACGTGCTCTAGAAGGTGTAAGTCAACTACCCTGGCCAGCAAGATCTCCGGATCTGTCCGCCATTGAGCATGTTTGGGACTGGATGAAACGTCGTCTCACGCGGTCTGCACGTCCAGCACGAACGCTGGTCCAACTGAGGCGCCAGGTGGAAATGGCATGGCAAGCCGTTCCACAGGACTACATCCAGCATCTCTACGATCGTCTCCATGGGAGAATAGCAGCCTGCATTGCTGCGAAAGGTGGATATACACTGTACTAGTGCCAACATTGTGCAAGCTCTGTTGCCTGTGTCTATGTGCCTGTGGTTCTGTCAGTGTGATCATGTGATGTATCTGACCCCAGGAATGTGTCAATAAAGTTTCCACTTCCTGGGACAATGAATTCACGGCGTTCTTATTTCAATTTCCAGGAGTGTATTTTAACTTTTGTATAAGGACATCATGCTTAGTACGAAAGCTTTAGCTAGATCACAGAATATTCCAAGTGGTAATAAATATTTTAACGATAAAATCGAATACTGAAACAACAATAAGTTTTAGCTCTCTTAATGTTCCAGACGGACACTACAGAAAAGCAATTTACATTCCATTTAATTTTATGATATGAAAAACACTCAGAATAATGACGGTACGAGCAGTAACATATGAAAAACTATTCAACTATTGGCCGCCATAAAAGGCAATAGAAAAACAAGTGATTCGCTAAGCGTCTTCTTAGTGACTAATGTGTTTAAATATCATTTTAAAAGTTACGACTAGTAGCTTGTCTTAGTTGGCAACCAAAATAAGCAAAACACACGGAAAAAAGCACTTAGGAACAGCTTAGATAGCAGACAGAACAAATTAGCAAAACGAAGGACATTACGATTTAACTATCCTCCTCAGGAGATCAACTACGTTTCAACTGAGTTGCCAAACTAAATACTCGACGCGAACTGCTGAAGCTGGAAAAGAAAGCTAAATGAATGTCACAAAGCCTGAGCCGTGCGAGAGCTTTTATCCATAGCTGCCGCTGTAGCCTGACATCTTTGGTCCATTGCCTGATTATAGCGGCTCGGGCATCCCGCTAGTTGGCAGCCACGTTGCTCTTTGCGCGGATAAAAGCTCTCCTCGGCCATTACACGGAGCAATTAGAAAAATGTCACCTGCAAGTCACACTACTGCAGTAGTAGCTCAACCACCCTTCTTACATTGGCTCGAGGAGAGCTTTTATCCGCGCAAAGAGCAACGTGGCTGCCAATTAGCGGGATGCCCGAGCCGCTATAATCAGGCAATGGACCAAAGATGTCAGGCTACAGCGGCAGCCATGGATAAAAGCTCTCGCACGGCTCAGGCTTTGTGACATTTATTTAGCTTTCTTTTCCAGATATTGATAGCTGAACGCTGCACTATCTGTAACATACAGTTTATAGATCTTTGTATCTCCTACCACACTGAAATATTCTTCCGTATGAACCAATCATCATGAATCCAGAGATCCCACTATAGCAACATGTCGTCGTCTTATTTAGCCTTCAGTTTCTATGCTGCTTCCAGAATTTAGGTAAAGGTTTCCATTTAACATGATCACAGAATTGGTGGTAACAGTTTTAATTGTTTATTATTCATTCACAGTATACATTCTACTAGGCCTACCTCATAACAAAAAGGTTACGTTAATTCACGAGTCTGCTAGCAAACGTAGCTGACAGTATCTGATACGTCATTTTTACACTATGGATCACATTCTTTTTTAATTTCTCAGTCAGTGCGTTTTGACTCAGCGGAAAGCATCATTTTGCCAGAAATGGGTGTCGGGTCGGTGATAACTGCGTCCGGCGCCAGGCTTTCTGCAAATCGCTCTATTAGATTCATCCGTTGATTCGACAAACATGAAACAAACACAAAAATTCTAACGTTTTGTAGAATTTTGCAACACAGATTTAATGCAACAAAATCATTTATCGTTCGGTGAAATGACTTAATTTACTGCATCCCATACATCGTGACGGTGGCATAACTCGTAGGGGAACAGCTTCCATTGTTGTAACTACTATAATCACAATCGAAAATATGATATTATTAATGTTTTGAAAGAATACTGAAATCCATATAAGGCGTCATGGCTTCAGAAAGGACACAGTTTTTCAGAAGGGGTTTGATACAAACAATGATAAAGAAAATAGAAATACAGTGAATTGCTTCTCTCATTGTAGTCAGATTTGAAATTCCTTGCGGCACAAACATTTTCAAGCAACAAATAGCTTTATCTCTTTCTCTTGTATGACGGATAAGCCCTAGAGCAGGAGGCTGCGAAACTTTTCCACTGACGCAAAACTTTGAGAAGCCTGATACTTTCATGGAATGCTCCATGTATTTTGAAGGTTAATAATTTTTTTTAAGAAATGAGAAACTTGTTCTATTCACTGATTACTTCAATTTGAGATCATAACTAATTACACAGAAACTTAAGAAAATAATTAGTGTAGTCAAACTGTCGAAATAACAGGCGTCTTATTAATAGTTTTTTGCTTAGCGCTTCTTCATTTCCCGAGGAACACTGGTGTTTCGTGGAACTGCCCTAGAGCACGGAAAGACACTGCGTGAGATGACCGAAAGAGAGATCGCGGGTAATTCCGCAAGAGTTCAATTTACAACGTTCACCTGCTCTTTTCCATCACACACAACGGCAGTATGCGTAAAATAACCGTCACTGAATGGGCAGCAGGTATTTCTTTATTTTGTTTTCAAGCAAATATTGGTGTAAAGTTCATTACACGGAGTGTGGCGCAGGAACTTTCCTATTTGAAACGCGCGCCACACCGTCGCCGTTATTCAATGTTGTGCTGGGCTGATATTTAAAAAAAAAAAAAAAAGAAAAAATAGTTTCGTAGTGATTATGCAGTGGACTAGAGAACAGCACATAATCGCCCTGGCGCATTACTATTCCAGTGACTAATCTGTCGTCGCAACCCAGCGTGCACTCAGGGAAAAATTTAATATCGCTCCTGCAGGTCGTGTCTCTGACCGAAAAGTGAGTGTTATGTGGGTGGACACTTTTATGGATAGTAGTAGTGAGGAGGAAAAGCAACTAAGACCTTCGAGAACCACCACGACACCGGAGAAAGAGAAGAAAAGGCTGGAGATTTTGAATTCCTCCAAACGATCTGCACGCAAACATGCAGCTGCTCTTGCAATTTGTGATTTCACAGTGACTCTAATGTTTCATGAAGACATCAAATTTCATCCACACAAACTGGCAGTGATGCAAACGCTTAACCTATGCTATTTTGTTTCACGCAAAAATGCACGTGAATCCTTGAGCGAAAACCTGCCCCATGCGTTCTGCGTGAATCAATTGCGATACTGCTGCGACAGGAACCCTCCGAGAGCTTCACGAGTAGCCTCTGAGTACAGAATGTGTGACTGCTTGGTGTTCATTACCCAAAATTGGCATTATTGGCCTATGGTATTTCGAAAAGAACGTTAGGGCTGTTACGGTCACTTCCGAGCATTATGGTATGTCCAATAGAGATGTTTCTTCTTTCCGAACTTGAAGAAATGGAGGCGGGGGACGTCTGGTTCCAATAAGATGGTGCCACTGCTCATACGGCACGAACGTGAATGTGCCGTGCCGTGCCGTAAGTTCACGAATACGTAAAAAACTTAGTGAACTGTATAATTATCGTTTAATTGTCTCCTCTTCACAGCTGTCCTTGTTTGCTCAGAAACTCTCTTTTCAAACAATTGTGATCGATTCCATGTATGAGCATGGTCCTCCTTTCAACTGCTGATTGATGATTAAGTGGCTACCTTCTTCAATAGCAAGGACCTTTAAAGGATTAGCATGTGTTCTGACCCTCAAGACTGTGAAAACAAGTAGTTCCTTTTCGTTTATGAACCTCCATTGACCATTCAGCATATTTTTGTTCTTGCCTCCGTTGTTTATACAAACCTTCTGAATTCTGTTCCTCAGCTCCTATACTATAATTTTTATATTTCCCAAGAAATTATCTCTTTCCACACATTTCTGTGGCACATTAATGCGCAGTTAATACAGACACTTGCAAACTACTAAAAAACTTGTAAATTGGTTTGACAGATGGCAGGTTACTCGCAATTGCTTCGAGAATAACACGCGAGAAAGTATGTGTTATATCTCATAAACGTAGACATTGTACTTGCTACGGCTTCTGCCTTCCTAGAAAGTAAAGGACTGTTGGGGTTGGCCCGAACTGGTAGCAAAAAAGAACTGTTCCGTTCATTGTGCAATCTTGTTACGTGCCTTTTGTCACTGTTTCATCACATCACCAACCCGCTAGATAAGAATGTATTCAGTTAAGGAAACTGAAGTAAACAACCCACATTAGGTAAAAATGGTACAAATGGCTCTAAGCACGATGGGACTCGACATCTGAGGTCATCAGTCCCCTAGACTTAGAACTACTTAAACCTAACTAACCCAACGACATCACACACACCTGCGACCGTAGCACCAGCGCGGTTCCGGACTGAAGCGCCTACAACCGCTAGGCCACCGCGGCCGAGGCAAAAGACAAATTTATTATGCGTATATAATATTTTGACAAATTGCCGATTTTCCTACTCTGAAGGCTGAGGGCCATCTCTCCTTACCCCACAGAATTTAAATTTTAGACAGTCATTTTCAGATAGGATTGAACCTAACGGGGGGAAACTCAAGAAAAATTTTAATTTTTTAAGTTATCACGATGTCCACATTAAAGCAATTCGTGGTCGATGTGCCAGGTATTGTTACGGAAAACTGCGCCTAACGAACTGGGCTGATGGTACATGTTTTACATATTTTCATTCAGAACCACGTCTTCTAATGAGTATCTTCATGTATACGTTGAAGCACCATCTGACAGTAAAACTGGCAGATGTGAACTTTGGATCTACTGCGATGTCACTAAACTGGAACTTTGGCACATTTACTGAGAAACTTTTTGATCTCAGTGTGTTTATCTTATACTGAGCCATATCTCTTCATGACAAATGTACTTCTCAGGATTTGTTGCAGCCAAGTAGCAGGCAAATGGTATGCCATTCGCTCTTTGGGTGTTGCTTGACGAAGAAAAATGTGAAGAAATCAGGTCGTGTTATTAAAGGTCAGTCTGTTTACTATTCTTATAGCACAGTTTAGTGTTCCTTAAGGGTATTAACTAGGGGGAAATAGACTTTAAATGAGCCATTTTAAGCGCATTCCAGCAGCAGATCGTACTATGGTCACTATTATGGTGAAAAGCCAAAACAAAGTGATCGAGCTATTAATATACATCGATGATAACAAATATAGAAAATATTAAACTGTAAATATTTATTGAACTGAATTATGTAAACGTAAGGTAGAACTTCCCTGAGGTGACCAAAGGTGGATTAAAAGAATCTGACGTTAATACTCCGCTGCCCTCGGCAAGATTCATGTAACGACGGCCACCACCGCTATCCTAATCTGGATTCGTTCATTTGATCATCGAAGTTCTTCTTTTGAATTGTAATTTCGTCACCCTCGCCTAATATGGGCTGCGGGTGGTGTGTGAACGGTACAAAATTCCGCTCTTCAGCCAAGAGCTTTTCAAAATATAACTAAGACAAAAACAAATATTATTATAAGGAGAAATTGTACAGCAACTTTTGAAAACTATAAAAAGATTAAAGTTTGTCGGTGTTTGCGTAAGAACACTAAGACTGTTGCCTTTTCTTTTATTTAGGTTAAAATCAAAGGACTAAACATTAAAGATGCAAAACACGTACTTTTAAAAACACATCACAGAAAGGTGGCATTCCTTTTAAAAGCAGCGCTGTACTTCCATTTAACACCTAAAGGGTCTGCACTTGGAGGGAAAGATTTGGGGAGGAGAGAATTTTTTCTATGGGGTTGAGTGTGATGGATAGAAAAAATATATGGGGTCTATAAGACAGGAACTATGTAGGTGAAGGCAGGTGTTCGGGTGGACAGTGAGAAAGTGAACAGCAGTGTAGCAGGTGCGTAATGTCACAAAGGGACGGGATTGGGAAGAGGTTGGGGCCAAACCTAATGTGGAGTGGGATAGGTGGTGAAGTAATTGTTGGTAGGACCGATCGATATCAAGGCAGATCACCTTGTGTGGTAGAGGTAGTTGAATTTGCGCTGGGATAGGATGTGGAGTGTGTGTAGGTGTAGGACGGTGGGATTTGTTTGTTAAGGCGCTGCTGTGTACCAGATTGGTGATCGGAGGTGAAACAATAGGGTTATTGTAATATGATTTGCGAATAGTGTAAGATAGGCAGCGTTGCTCGCTGTGGGTGAAGAAGGGTGAGATTTGATGAGATGTCGGAGGATTCACATGGTGGCAGGAAACTGGAAAGCGATACAAGGTGCGTGACGTTAAAGGATTTGGAGAAACTTATTTGGGGCTTTAATAAGGTGGATATCCTTGTAACATTATCATGGATTAGTATAATTGAGAATAGATCGGACTAAGGTTTTATAGGTGGTGGAAAGATGCAATCCTCGGCTCTGGGCAGTTAGTATAGTTGGTAACTTAGTTTTAGTCTATTTTACTTTCTGTTGGATGGTTAATAGGAGAGGTTTTCATCTTGATTGCTGGTCAAGGTTTGGTTCAGAGTATTTTATAGTATTAGGATAGTCATAAAACGTAAGATAAGTCATGGGAGGTGCACGTGGTTCATTCTACAATTATTTCCTGGATCTTCTGCGGCAGTGGATAATAATCAAATGGTCGATACTTCGCTATGAAAAGACTTAAGTTGGGCGGTAAGAGGAAGTCTCAGTAATGGATTTGTGAGGAGTGAAGAAGTGCAGGATTTTGGAGGTTTTAGACAGGTCAGTATAGTAACCTGTGGAGACTATTATAAAAGGTTACAAGGCTGCTTAGAAAGGATGGGGACATTCTTTCAGGTTTCGGTAGGTAATGTAGTCATGACCAGGGAATGTGTTGCTTGTTTTGTGTACTTATTTTATGTTATGTGCCGTGATTGGTATATTTAAGTCTGTTTGTGGTATGTGAAAAGTACTGTGCGCTGGGAACCAGAAGCGAGACAGTGGTGTTTTTGCATTCACAGATTGTGGGGAACAGGGAGTAGTAAATTGGGGTAATCAGGAACAGAGATGTCAGAGAGACAGGAAGTAAAGCGTTCACCTCCATTTCAGGTTGTCATTTAAGTGACAGATGTTATAGAGGAGTAGATAGTGAGGTATGGAATTACTATCACTGTGTCGACTGAATGCTTTCCAGTACTTGGATGAGTTCATGGAGACTGTAGCATTGAGTCTACTGCATGTCTGGCGCAATTCCTAGCATTTTTTTAGCGCTGAGTAAATTCCTGATGTGTCTCTGTAATTTCGCAGTGGCACGTAAGTATATCCCAGTCATGAGTCCTTGGATTCTTGGAGAAGGAATAGTTCTTGTAGAAGATTGGGGTGATGATGATGTATGGGCTTGGTAAGAATATGGGTAGATATATTGTCTGACAATGTTTGCGGTAGGTGGATGTGTTGAGTGGGGGGAGGGGGGGGGGGGGGGAACATCGTCATGTTCCTGGAGAGTTGTAGGGTGGGTTCTAATCTGAGTGTCGATGAATTACTGGTAGGCGTTCCAGTTGGCACTGGAGTAATCTCGGATGGCTTTTGGATGAGGATGAGGTAGTGTGAGGTGGTGTAAGAGGTAGTGACGTGAACAGGTAGGTGGTTACTTCTAACTGGACTGAAGACTTGTGCAGTGATGTGTCCTAGGAGGTTGGGAGACGCTAGGGTGACATCTGAACTAGTGTTGCTTTCTGCATGGGTGAGCTGTGGGATGGGATCAATGTCGCCTTGGGGAGACCATGTGAACTAATGCCACCATTTGAATTCTGCAGGGGATCAACTGTGGATGCTGAGCAGCAGTAATAAAGTTGGAAAAGATACAACTGTTGTTAGTGAGGAGGTCATAGGGGATGGGATAATTGTTAGATTTAGATGGTGGTACAGGTAATGGTTAAGATTTTGAAGAAGAGGGTAGGGGTAAAGTGTTCAGTGGGTGTACTGTACAAGGTGTGTGGCTGAACAGGGCTGATGGCAACTCTCTGTCGGGCTAGTCCCGGCGGAGGTTCGAGACCTCCCTCGGGCATGGGTGTGTGTGTCTGTCCTTAGGATAATTTAGGTTAAGTAGTGTGTAGGATTAGGGACGGATGACCTTAGCTGTTAAGTCCCATAAGATTTCACACACACATTTGATGGCAACTCTGCCTCTGGCCAGGGTAAGGGGATTATCTGTGCAATGGAGGATATAGGGAGAGATACAGATCATGTGATAGGGTTGAAAGAACGTCTCATTAACGATGGAGGTATGGACATTGTGTTGGGACGGGATATGCAGTAAAAGAGGCTTGCTGGTGAGTAGGGAATGGACGTTGTGATACAGAATGCTGCATTGCTCTCGTGCCAAGATGAGGCTGAGGGGGTGAGAGCAGAGTGGCTTTAAACGGCCATGTCAGCTTAAAATGAAATGTACTTGGTTTCTGAGGTAAGTGCCTTGGGTATTTATGGCAAGGTATGTGGTCATCTAAAAAGATAGATATTTTGGAGGACGATGGTGAGAAATCTGATGATATCTTTGGCGCTGGAAGATGGGCAGAGGGAGTTATTGGGGTGAACAGGATTATCAACAGGTCAGACAAGAATTGTTATTTCTGTCTTGATGGACTGAGGCTTGGCTTTACAGTTGGCAGAATCTGTCAGGTAGGTATCATTGAAGCTGTTACGTGTGGGAAGGGAGGCAACGTTTAGACGTTGTTTGAGGAAGTGTAAGGCTTTACAGTGAGGACAGGTGGATTAATTTTTGCAGCTTGGAGCCATATAGTCATTGTAAAGGAGGCACTTTTGGCAGTTGTAGGACTTTGGGAGATATTTCGAGGGTTCACTGTCGTGACGATCATTGTAAATCAGGGATCCCTTTGTAAGGAAGTGATAAATGGTGGGAGCGGACTCAGTGAAAATGTACACGAGGAAGATGGGCCTCAGTCACTGTAGATGTAGAGGGCTGTGCGAATTTCTGTAGCAGGATGGAATTAGAGTTTGGAGGCCATCTCCTCTATTATGAACTCAGATCAAATCTTCGTTATCAAGGCAGTGAGAGTGATGAAATGGCGAGGAGACTGGGGTTGCTTGGCTTGGGAGGTACTGTTGAAAGGGACGAGGGGGGCATGTGAACCGATGGTGAGGCGTGGGAGTTTGAGGAGAAGGCCTGTGTCGAAGTTAGAATTCATGGATTTATAAGAAAATCTTTGTGGTGTTTGATTTTGGGCAGTGGGAATGTGTGGTAGGTACTTCCTGATTTCAAGGGTAAGGTATTTGGAGTAAAGGAATCTGGGATCAGGACAGGATAGGATAAAGGTGTCAACAGTTAGGGAAAAAGATGGTGATGGGGGGAGGGGGATAAGAAGAGCAGTGTCCGTATATTCAGTGGGACTGGTATTTATTTATTTGTTTTTTATTTTTGGTTATACTGGTGGTAGTATGGTCTATGCTAGGGTGCTTTTGTTGTTTTTTGGAGACGGTCAGATAGGGTTTTGGAACTGCAGTAGGTGGAAGTTGCCATGGTGCAGGTAGAGGTGACGGCGTCGGCGACATAGACGAAGCCAGCGATCGACTCTGGCAGTGGTGGCAGCGAGATATGAAAAGACTGCAGTGGCAATGGCGAGACGGAGGGGGAGAGACGGAGACGTTGATGAGGAAAGGGCTGCGACAAAATGAAGTCGATCACAGGGCACATGTGGAGAAGAATGATGATCATCACACATCCACACACAGAAGAAGACTCAAAGATACAAATTAGACAAATATGAAGCGTTGATGAGTACCCCTACCAGTCCATGCAGGACAAGTAGATGGGTGAGGCAAACCATGTATATAGCAGTAGGGAGTGTCCTAGCCAGTCTTTTCCAACGGCTGATGGGATGATCGTCTTTGAAGAAAAGTCTCTACATATATAAATCAAAATCCTCTGCTCTCGTTTCTGTACATTACAGCTAATCTCAGGAACTACTGTAGGGAATTTGATATGATTTTTACTAATAGGTAGACTGATTTATGAGGAAGGTTTGCATGTACCGTGTATAAATATTTCGAGCAAAGTGGCTGAACTATGATGAACCTGTGAACGGCTGCTGTGCAGTTGATGCCATTGCCATCTAACGTGAGCGACATAACTTAATGTACCCAAGGTTCTATGCAGCACTATGTACCCATTTCTAAACTGAGTGTGTGTGAATACGCTGCTTTGTTTGGTGTACAGACAAGAAGAAGAATGTATTCGGCTTGGTGCAGTTGATAGGACACGGCTCAACTTACTAAGATGTTTTTTATTTGGAAACTAAAATTAGGCTACATTTCGCGCACAGCACTGATAGCCTAAAGTATATCAACTGAACAGTAGCAGCATTGCTCATCAATGTTAGCACATGTGTGAAAAAACCACCAAAAAGAACGGCGGTTTCAGCTCACTGTGGCTTGCGAGCTGACCGTCGTGAGATTGAAGTGGCCTCTATGGACGTGGAACGAAAACGTTATCATATTTGTCGAGTAAGCGAGCGTCAGTGACGTCACAGCCAGCAGCACAGCTAAATAACGGCGCCGCAACGCCGACGCAGCAGTCATTTAGAAGTTGACACAGGCCGAGGAGAGCTCAGTCGAAATACCTAACGCAGCTGGAAGCCTGAAAATTTTTATTAATTGTCCCCATTTGTCTCAGAATTGCGAGCTTCATATTTCATCTTACACTAAAGAAGGTTTTGTCTTGGTTCACAAAGTGCAGGAAAATTCATTACCGTTATTCTCCTTCCCATAATTCTGTGCACAGTCGGTATTACTACTCTTTTTTTCTTTTGCGAAACCAACCTGGACTTCATCCGTAACCTCTTTAATTTCCCCGTAGTTATTTTTTTGCATTATTGTGGACAGCTGTTTATAAACATGACATGCCAGACACAATTAGTTTTCATGTTTCTCCGATTGTGCTTTGCTCAGTGTCCTTCAGTTCGGACTATCGGATTTGATACTATGTGCACTGGTCGAGTGAGATTAGCGGATTGTCTAATTGTTCTGGTTTAGGTCCACGTTCGTGTCCGTACGTGGCTTCATGTGAGTGTATGTCGTGTTTAGGATTTCGTACTACAATCGGTAAAAATGGGACACTTACAGGACTACATCTGTATGCGGATTTTAAGCGAGCATGATCATTTATGTTCTCATTCCGATATACTAGGCCACGGATATTTTTGGAATGTATTTATTATGTGACACAAAGTGTTGTGCACATGGACAAGATGCTTTGAAGTGTAGTGCATGAGATCCGAAGATGGTAACATAGTTTTGTCGAAATCGATAGCCTGAATAAATGCTCTACGAAAGCGATCGTGGCATTTCGAAGTTTGTCACTTCTAGTAGCGCTCCGTGCCCTACTTCGTAAAAACAGAATCATTATAGGTACACGTGGTTGTCCGTCTGCCTGCCCGTCTGTCTGTCCAACTGTTCGAATATTTAGAGTCCTATTTCTCAGGAACGTATCAAGACGTATCACGTTTATACTTACGAACAATGCTGTTGTAGGAACATCCGCAACTGAGCTTGATACCAAAGGTTGAAAATACCGCTAAAGCTGTAAAGTTCTTTTTATTATCACACGACCGGTTTCGCTCGCTTATACGCCCATCTTCAGGTGACCTTTGGTGAAGGAATTTCAGCAACTCGCCTTTAGTGGCACTGTCATTAGTAAAATTACAGTCACTGCATACCGAAGGTAGAGACTGTTTCTTGCCGCTGGGTACTTCACATGCGACAGCACCACTTCGGATTTTCTGCTTACGTACCACCAGGTCGCTTACGTATACACAGTCGAGCCTTATGCCTGACAGCGTAGAACGCAACTCGTTGTCCCGGTTGGCTCTGGCTCTGTGGCATGCACAGCGTCTGTGGACTGTTGCCAGCGGCCAACGACGCGTGGTAATGCGAGAGCTCAGCGAAGATTCTAGTGACCTGTCCCGAAAGTTCGCCATGGCTCTCTGTAACTTCTGCCCGGATTTAAGCTTTCATTATCCATTGCTAGGAGGAAGTTGAACAATACTACGATCTTTCCGTGGTGCAGTCATTTTGGCAGAAGCTGTGCCTACCTTTCTCGCCCTCTCTTCACCACCCGTTCTTCAGTTATTGCACGTCGGTAAACTGAGCGACCTATCGACATGAAGCTTCTACGTCTCTCATACCAATCATTCAATCTTTCTTGAGATTCGAAAGATTGCAGTAAGCTTCACATAGTAAGGTAGAACTTTATTCGGGTCATGTCGCTGGAATCATCATCAACTGTATTAAAACGTTTTCAAAGGAGTTGTTCCTGCAATTTGGGAAACAAATCAAAGTAAGTTGGTCCCATATCACGACCGTAGGGTAGGTGGTAAGTATTTCCCACTGATCTTTATCGAGCGGTTCTATCAGGTAGGTCTATATGCGGTCTTGCATTAGTGTTTAAAATGAGTGGTTTTTAAGGGGTTTTTGGGACCAAAACATTTTGCAAAAGCAGCTTGTAGTACGCACCTTTTACAGACGTCCTTAGGGTACTCTATTTGCAGCTACGTCTCTATTCATTTCATACCCGAAAATCAAAAAAAGTGGTTCAAATGGCTCTGAGCACTATGGGACTCAACTGCAGTGGTCATTAGTCCCCTAGAACTTAGAACTACTTAAATCTAACTAACCTAAGGACATCACACACATCCATGCCCGAGGCAGGAGTCGAACCTGCGACCGTAGCAGCCGCACGGTTCCGGACTGCGCGCCTAGAACCGCGAGACCACCGCGGCCGGCCCCGAAAATCATTATCATCTACACCTTTGATGGACGGCGTAGGAAATTTTCAGGCGTGGAGGATCAGGACTTTTCAGGACTTTTCAATTGTGACGACTGACAGCAGTTCTGGCTCAAACTGTCATATCCAGGTTTCTTCAAGTGGAACAATTCTTTTCAGAAACTGTTCCCCTTCTTTCGAGAGCGCTGGAGCAGTTCTTCTGCTATTCCTTTGCGACCTATTTTCTGCTCTTCACTCAGATCATACCGAACCCATCTGTCAGCGACTTTTGTCATCTTTAACTATCCGTTAATGATTCTGTAGACTAATGTGACAGACTTTCTGGCCTCATATCCAATTTCCTCATATGTTTTTCGTTGATCCTCTCTCAAAATGTCACCACTAATAACCTGGAAGTGTAGTCTGTTGCAGTTGATATCCCTCCACTTCCTGGGTTGTCCACAGTGCTTACCCAACCTTCACAGATACGAGCAGACCACAGTGATACTGTGCTACGACCCAGTACACTATTCTCACACACCCCTCCCAAAGCGATGTAAATTTCCATTGGATTCTTTATATGCAGGGATTCGATTCTGATGCAGGAGGATTGTCACTAAGTGTGATCCAACCTGACTAGGTTTCAGCTTCCATTTTAAAACTGAATTACTGAACACACAGCCACGTGAACCAGCAAATACATATACTACGCCTAAAATCTCGCGCACAAGTGACATGAATTTCAACTTGATCACACGGTTGCGCATACGCAGTGTGCAAGACTTTTTAAATGAACGTCATATTTCGTAATGTTTACCACAGCTGTAATCGTCAGTGACAGTGTCTGTTCCTTCAGATGTGAATGCGAGTCTGAAGGACATCGTTTGTGAACATAGAGACATTGTAAAAACACAGACAGTGTAACCATAAATGATGTATTCTTTCAGACATTCACTATAAAATTTATGGGCTAGGTTGTGCAAACAGTACAGTTAATTAATATTTCGTGTGAACGCTTACTGAAATGAACTTTGTAGCGGAAAATAATGTGTTAGTTATTATCTGAACCAACGACATGGCAAGTATTAACAATAAGCATGATGTACTCACGCTGTTGTTCATTTGTAGGAATGGCTTTTTCTGAGCTAGTACAGTTAAGGTCGCATAAGGATCAATTTTCAATAAATATAGCTCACAGGCATGTTAATATTTGAGAATCCTTTTGATTGAAATAATTTGGCGCATTAGGTCACTACAGTGAAAACCCTAAATCGACTATATCGCCGACGTTTTGACTGACTTGCTGCGGTGCTCTTCATAGTCGTTAACTGCCCTGAAGACGATCGCAGCAACACGGCAGTTTAAATGCCTTAGTGCTTTACTATGGCGCGTCCTAATATCCAAAGTTATTTTATTGAAAATGACGCTGACGGTGGAAGGCTACGAACTTATTGGGGAATCAGTTTGGTAGCACCCTGTCTAGGCGTTCATGGTGTAACAGTTAAAATTTCCATTTTCGTATTCCTAGGGACAAATAATAAAACATATGGAACAATATATAGGAAATGTTGGGCGTACTACTCATGTAAAGATGCAAAGACAGCATAATAAGAGGTGACGGGATAATTAAAAAGCTATCTTAACTTATTAAATTCAGTTTAATTTTCTTTCTTTGAAAATGTGAGCTTTTGCTGATGGTTGTCTTGCTCTGTGGGCCTTCGTGATGGTGGTATCAGGTTTGTAAGTAGATCTGAATATCGACGGATCACAGAAGTATCTTTCATTGACCTCATAGCTACATATTACACGGTGAACCACAGTATACTGTTACAGAAAAAGTTTGCATTCACCAAACTTACAAGATTCATGACAATCTTGCCATGGAAGCGTAGATTTTTGTTGATTTTCGGGGTCAAAAAATTAGCGGAGAACACAGAAAAATGGAAAGCCCCAGGGCAGCGTGGCATCTCCATTATTATTCAACATTTGCACCAACCACTCCCCAACAACACAAGACGTTTGACCTGTGGAGACGACCTTCCACTAGTTTTCCAGCACGTAACCTTTGAAGAGGTAAGACTCGTGAGGCAGAACTCACCCTTGATAGCGCTCTGAAGAACTTGGAACATTCTAGAAGGCTAACGATCTCAAGCCAAATCGATCAGAATCCCAACTTCGAGCTTTCCACCTCAGGAATACTAGGCTCCAAGAAAATTACAGGTCTCCTATTACCACAGAGTATCTCGGAATGACGCTGGACCACTCCCTGAATTTTAGAACACACTAATCCAACATCAGGCATAAATTCAGTGCTAGAAATAACATCCTGATGAAGTTAAGAGGTACAAATTGAGGTGCAAAACTATAAGTTCTCAGAACAACTACATCGGCTATGTCTTATTCTGCTGGAGCATATGCATCTCCTGTGTGACATACGTTATCCCAAACTAATATCATGGATCCTGCCTTGAACGAAGCTTGCGAGTTAATCAATGGGTGCCTAAAACCCACCCCTGTAGGAAAGATACACTGTTTTGCTGGCACTGCAAATCCAAGTATTCGTGGAGAAGTCCCTGCTGGTCAAGAACGAGTGAAGGCTGAGAACGCTGAAGCTCACCCACTGTTTGGATGAAATCATTGAAAAGTTTGATCCAAATACCAAAGCCTTTGGAAGTACCGCTAGATAATGCAGACTCACTGTGGAAATACCAGCACCAAAACTGGATGGAGCCGGGTGAGCATCTTCCGGCAGGTTACAACGAGGACTGAATGGTTTGGTGACCCCTTAACCGAATAAGAACTGCTGTCGGCAGTGCTAAGTCATCATTTAAGTCTTGGGGCTTTTGAGGACAGCAAGTTCAAGTATGGTCAGGAACAAACAGCAATACGTGCCACTGCCCTCTCTGCCTGTTTTCATGTTCGCAACTAGATTCATTGCTTGCCGGTGATATTGCCCTTGATGTGACTCAGTTTTGGAAAAATGTTATGTGAATGCGGATTGGGCAGTTCCTTTGTCTTGTTAATTTAGTTTTTTGTGATCTATGTAAATGTCACTGTGATAGTTATGTAATCTAGCGTATATTTAATTGCATGGGTAAACGTTCTGATACGAGTAAATAAAAAAGCAAGTAGATTGATAACAGAGCCTATGAAGCTTACACAAAGCGTAGTAACAGCAACGTACATGCTGTGCAGTTACTTGGCGTCACTACTTTTAATGTTTAAGTTTCGTTATGTTCACTTCGTAGCTTTCATGATATTTGTATCTTATAGATTATTTATTGACATACGAGAACAAGTGTTGACATGAGATGATATCAGACCAAGGAACGGTTTGCTATGAGAAACCAATAGCGCTTGTATTTGGATAACAATGTGAATTTTTAGGATAAAATTGTGATCTTTTTTTAAAAATTATTAAAAACGGGTTTACGAATTATGAGTCAGTATCCTTTGTACAAGATCTGTTTCTGGTAGAAACTAACAATGTTTACTGAATGCGGCATGATGCTTTATCTAGACCGGATGTGGTAAGAGCTAGCAGTTGTAGATAAGGAGGCAAATAACGTTACGTCATTCCCTAATGCACTTCGGATGAATGAGCGTCCTTGACGGATATATTTGCAACGTTATTTCGCTCGATATATCCTGAGGACGTCTTGCTAACTGTTTCGGTGCCGTCCTGTACACCAAACAACGAGTCCCTGCTCATCATGGACTATGGATGTTTTAGGATGGATCCGCTGGATACACAATTGGAACTGTTAAGCTGGGTTTCGCTGCAAATTTGATTCATTTTTTAACGTGGAAAACAGAAATGTACCAGAAATCTCAGGGTCAATAATATTTCAACAAAAGAAAGAAGTGTAAACATAGAAGCGAAATGCAATTTTATGGGAAAATCGCAACGGAATATAATTATATACACGAGGCGCACTGACGGTACAGCTTCCGTGTTAAGTATTAACTAATATCAGAACATTGTTCAAAAGCCAATGTGGACGAAAGGCTACTGAATGCATGTATTTCTAGTACTTGCTTACCACAGCATAGAGCACGAATAAATTATATTTGGGGAACATGCTCCATTAGGGTCGTGAAACTAAATAAGCTGTTCTGTGACACTAATGTGCGATACTGTGAACAGTGCTGCAATGAGTGACGTCACAATACGTGACTTTCAGTTCCAACACATAAAGTTAACAGAAAGAAAATGCTACATAAAATTACTAATTGAACTTTGAAAGAATGAATCACCCAAACGTTTCTCTAAGATAAGATCCCCTGTGAATTCACGTACGTAATCTGACTGAAAAAAACTGCAATCCCTGAATAATACACAGGCAAATGTAACAATGCACTGAGAGGGTAGCTGTCTACATATGAAATGGGATCTGAAACGAACTTATCTGGTAATGAATTTTGAAAAGCATAGCTGAGTGAGTGATGTAACTATACTGTAAACTGATCCTAAGAAACTTCGTGTGGATTACCTGTGACAATGAAAACTCGGTACTGTTCGAACTGTACGTAAAATAAGCAACTGCAGCAAGTAAACTGAAAGGAAAGAAAAGCCTTGTGAAGCACAGTGCAAGTACGTGAAACTATTCTAAGCAGCTTGTGCTTCAATCACAGTGTTCCGCAAACAGCAATGCGGCGACACGAACAATTTGAAAAATGACATTCTTTCGTGTGGAGACGTTGCTGGAACTTGATCTTGCTAAATGTTTGTCATTTAAAAAACTGAAACTCATTATCTAACTATTACAGTCATTGTTACAAAAAAATTATAATTTATAACAAATTTTGCTCTGACAAGATTACTTCATGGAAATGGTAAAGGTGTATTAAAATCTGTAACCTCTCAGTGCATGCCAGGTGAACAGATAGCTTTACTTACTCTAGTCTGCACAATGATGCACTCACATCAATAAAGAAGAAAACTATAAAAAATTTCCGTCTTTCAAACACATCACGATTACGTGCAAGTAAGCAGTGCAGCAACACCTTACCTCAAAACTCTTCACCTGTCCAATTAATCTTTATCAAATCATAATTCACAATTCATCCTTTTATATATCCTTATCTCTGTGATCTGCAAGCCATTTCCATCAGCACTATAGCGTAGCCAACACCCGACATTTTTACTATCTGCTCCATAAATCCCAACTACAACGACAATGGTAACAGCAACCAAAGATCGTAGTGCCTGTGCTTAAAACCTCTGTGGTGTAACAAATCGACTATTAAAAACTATAGTTTGAAAAATGTTTAACTTAGAATTATGAAATGTGACACACGCCATGAAAATACAAAGCTCACATGACTTTCCCTGAATTAAAAAAAAAAAAGTAGAAACCTTAGAAGTGACGCGAATGAAATGCTTTCTCTATATCTTTCGAGCATGCACACAAGACAGTATTACTTCAAATGTTTCAGGAAACTGATGTTGTCAGGAATTCAAATCTGTTCCAAGAAGGTACGTCAAAGAATGTGCTGCTGTTACCAATATATATATTGCATGTTAAGTGAATAGATTTAAGCTCGTAAATGGTCTCTGAAGGTGAATAAACAACGTACAGCCTCAACTTCGAATTCATGACATTTTTTTTGGGGGGGGGGTTACAGTTTGTTGTCTACGAAGCCCTCCATTCCATTATTTGAAACGCTTTTCGAGTATGGCAGCTAATATCGCACAGAAGATACGTCAGAATTTTGGCTACAAATGAATGAGATTGTGGTGGAGAATGACTTCCTTGGAGTCGAAAAAAAATTTACTATCTCTATTCGACGCAGTTCGTGATAATTATTCACACTATTTCATACGGAAAATACGGTAAAAGTCTGTCGGTGCGACTTGGGTATGTAAGACATAATTTGTCGCCTACAGTAGTCAACGACAGTACAAGAGCAAGGTCAGATACCTGCACAACATTGTTGTATGTAAAATCACATTATTCTTGCTCCATGCCTCATCGTAGGCTGGGACGCGGTATAGCGTTCACAAACGCATTGCTTGATAACGAATGAAATCCAGCATGCGTGTGGGAACTGGACTTTGGCGTGAAACAACACCTATCCAGGATAACGAACTTGTCAGCACGTCACGGCAATATCCTTTTTTTTAAACGCGGTGTCGTTGCAACATACCATTGCATTTCCCTGATCAGTGTTTAGAGTTCGACGCCGGCTTCGGGAGCCCGGATTACTTAGCAAACGTCCGGCCATCAAGAAGAGAGTCCGTGATAATTCTGCTCAGCCATTTAGCGTTTGCTGAGGACGGTGTCAACTGCGACTGACAGAACCTGATATTTTCCGACGAATTGGTATTGTCCTCAGCAAATGATGGCCCAGTAAGAGCACACAGACCACAAGGCACCCCTTTCAAATCCAAACATATCCATGAGTCATCCCGCAGTGGTCTTGTGTCTGTTACAGTTTGGGCCTGGATGTGTTCCCGTGGACTTGCAATGATTCACAGGATGGATGGTCGACTTGGCGCTGTTCGGTATACCCATGTTATTATGTTATGCGCCCATCAGTTCGATAACTATATCCTGAGAGAGCAATCTCCTGTGTACGTGTCAGCGATAGTGAATGAGTGGTTATCAAGACAGAATGAGATTCCTCTTCTCGACTGTCTTCGTTCCGCACCATATACCTATCGTTAAACGGGTCTAAGGCTTCCATTCAGTCCCTTGTCGACCAGTTTGGTGTGGCAGTTGCAGATAGCAAAACGAAAGCAGAAGTTATAAATTTCACGTTCAAGAAATCGTTCACACAGGAGAATCGTACAAATATTCCTTCATTTGACAATCGGACAGACTCTTAGTATGGACAACATAGTAATAAACAAACCTGGTGCAGAGGAACAACTGAAAGATTTGGCAGCATCAGTTTCGGATGGAATTCCAGTTAGATTTCACAATTAGTACTAGCTTTCATTTATCGTGAATCTCTCGCCCAACACAAAGTGCCAAGCGACTGGAAAAAGGCGCAGGGGACTCCAGTATTCAGGGTGGTCCATTGATAGTGACCGGGCCAAATATCTCACGAAATAAGCATCAAACGAAAAAACTACAAAGAACGAAACTCGTCTTGCTTGAAGGGGGAAACCAGATGGCGCTATGGTTGGCTCGCTAGTTGGCGCTGCCATAGGTCAAACGGATAACTGCGTTTTTTAAAAATAGGAACCCTCATTTTTTATTACAAATTCATGTAGTACGCAAGGAAATATGAATGTTTTAGTTGGACCACTTTTTTCGCTTTGTGATTGACGGCGCTATTCAAAATGTTCAAATATGTGTGAGATCTTATGGGACTTAACTGCTAAGGTCATCAGTCCCTAAGCTTACACACTACTTAACCTAAATTACCCTAAGGACTAACACACACACCCATGCCCGAGGGAGGACTCGAACCTCCTCCGGGACGAGATGGCGCTGTAATAGCCACAAACGTATAAGTACGTGGTATCACGTAACATTCCACCAGTGCCGATGGTATTTGCTTCGTGATACATTACCCGTTATAAATTGCGGAAAAGGTGGATATCGTGTTGATATATGGCTATTGTGATCAAAATGAACAACGGGCGTGAGCTATGTATGCTGCTCGGTATCCTGGACGACATCATCCAAGTGTCCGTACCGTTCGTCGGATAGTTACGTTATTTAAGGAAACAGGAAGTGTTCAGCCACATGTGAAACATCAACCACGACCTGCAACAAATGAAGATGCCCAAGTAGGTGTTTTAGCTGCTGTCACGGCTAATCCGCACGTCGGTAGCAGAGAAATTGCTCGAGAATCGGGAATCTCAAAAACGTCGGTGGTGATAAGGCTACTTCAACATCGATTGCACCCGTACCATGTTTCTATGCCTCAGAAATTGCATGGCGACGACTTTGAACGTCGTGTACAATTCTGAGACTGGGCACAAGAGAAATTACTGGACAATGACAGACTTTTTGTACGCGTTCAATTTAGCGACGAGGCGGCATTCACCAACAGCGGTAACGTAAACCGGCATAATATGCACCATTGGACAACGGAAAATCCACGATGGCTACGACAAGTGGAACATCAGCGACCTTGGCGGGTTAATGTGTGGTGCGGCATTATGGGAGGAAGGATAATTGGCGCCCATGTTATCGGTGGGAATCTAAATGGTGCAATGTATGCTGATTTCCTACGTGATGTTCTACCGATGTTACTACAAGATGTTTCACTGCATGATAGAATGGCGATGTACTTCCAATATGATGGCTGTCCGGCACATAGCAGTTGAAGCGGTATTGAATAGCATATTTCATGACAGGTGGAATGGTCGTCGAAGCTCCATACCATGGCCCCCACGTTCACCGGATCTGACGTCCCCGGATTTATTCCTGTGGGAAAAGTTGAAGGTTATTTGCTATCGTGATCCACCGACAGCGCCTGACAACATGCGATAGCCCATTGTCAATGCATGTGCGAACGTTACGGAAGGGGAACTACTCGCTGTTGAGAGGAACGTTCTTAGACGTTTTGCCAAATGCGTTGAGGTTGACGGACGTCATTTTGAGCATTTATTGCATTAATGTAGTATTTACAGGCAATCACGCTGTAATACCATGCGTTCTCACAAATGATAAGTTCATACAGGTACATGTATCACATTGGAACAACCGAAATAAAATGTTCAAACGTACCTACGTTCTGTGTTTTAATTTAATAAACCTACCTGTTACCAACTGTTCGTCTAAAATTGTGAGCCATATGTTTGTGGCTATTACAGCGCCATCTATCCCAAAGCGAAAAAAGTGGTTCAACTAAAACATTCATATTTCTTTACGTACTACACAAATATGTAATAAAAATGGGGATTACTATTTTTAAAAAAAAACAGTGTTTATATCCGTTTGACCTATGGCAGCGTCATCTAGCGGGCCAACGATAGCGCCATCTGGTTTCCCCCTTCAAGCTAGACAGGTTTTATTCTTTGTCGTTTTTTCGTTTGACGCTTATTTCGTGAGATATTTGGCCCGGTCACGATCAATGGACCACCCTGTATAAGAAGGGTAAAAGAACTGTCCCGCAAAATTACAGACCACTATCCTAGAACATATTTTCAGTTCCAATATAATAAATTTTCTTGAGACTGAGAAGCTTATGTCCGCGAATCAGTGTGGTCTTAGGAATCATCCCTCGAGCGAATTTCAGCTTGCTCTTTTCTCGCATGATATACTACGAACTATGGACGAAGGGCAACAAGCAGATTCGATATTTCTAGGTTTCTGGAAAGTATTTGACGTAGTATTTGACACAGTGCCGCATTGCAGGCTGTTAACGAAGACACGGGCACATGGAATAAGTTCACATATATGTGAGTGGCCCAAGGACTTCTTAAATAATAGAACTCTGTATGTTGTTTTCGACGGCGAATGTTCATCAACGACAAGGGTATTGTCAAGATTGTCCCACGGAAGTGTGGCAAGACCGCCGTTGTTCTCTATATACATAAAGGATTTGACGTACACTATGTGCAGCAATCTGCAGTTGTTTGCTGATGATGCAGCGGTATACGGTTAAGTGTCGAGGTTGAGTGTCTGTAGGAAGATAAAAGACGACTTAGACAAAATTTCCACTTGGTATGATGAATGGCAGCTAGCTCTAAATGTGGAAAAATGTAAGTCATGTAGAAAGATCAAACCTGTAATGCTCGGTACAGTATTACTAGAGTCCTTCTTGACACAGTCAGGTTGTTTAAATATCTGGGCGTAACGTTGCAAAGTGATATGGGATGGAAAGAGCATGTGAGGACTGATGTATGGAAGGCGATTGGTCAACTTCGGTTTATTGGAAGAATTTGAGGAAAGAGTGGTTCACCTGTAAAGGAGACTGCATATAGGACGCTGGTGCTGGTGTTTGGAATCCGTACACATCAGACTGAAGAAAGACATCGAAGCAATTCAGAGGTGAGCTGCTAGATATGTTACCGGTAGGTTCTCACAACACGCGTAAATGCCACGAAGATGCTTCTGGAACTCAAATGGGAATCCCTGCAGGGAAGGTGACGTTCTTTTTCGATAAACACTATTGAGAAAATTTAAAGAACCGGCATCTGAAGCTGACTGCCGAACGATTCAATTTGCCGCCAACACACATTGCGCGTAAGGATCATCAAGACAAGATTCGAGAAATTAGGGCTCATAATGGGTGCATATATTCAGTCGTTTTTTCCTCGGTCTGTATGCGAGTGGAACAGGAAAGAGAGTAATGATGGTCATCAGCGCCCATACCATTTCCAAATCTTTCCACTTCCAGTCTCGCCACTTCCCCAATGATGAAGAATGATGATAAACATTTTATGGAATCATTGCCGTGAGTTGGGTTACATATAAAAACATGGAAGACTTATAATGTCCTTACAGACGTATTTGCAAGTCTGAAAAGAACCAAAATAACAGCCATATGATGTTTGAAAATCGTAGAAGGAAATAGGCTACGTCTAGATTGAATTATAAATCGGTCTTCTCTGGTACGAAATTTAGGAACGAAAACACCCGAATTGTTCTGTAGTACGCAAAGTGCACTGGAAAACAAATAAAAATCAAAGGGTACTGTAGTATCTTTTCAGCACCCAAAACGTCCCGGAGAAGACTGTGCCGTGAATTTTCTAGCCATGCTAAGAGGTTCGCCAATAGCCTTCGAAACAAACATAACTTAAGAAATAACTATCGCAATAGACAAACAGCAGCTCAGAAGAAACAATTAATCTATAATATTTAAATGAATTTTTGGATGACTTTAGTCATTAGTTGTGACCTCATGTGGTCCGAAAAACGAATAGTTGGTTTACCATTAAATAATTAAAGATAAGTGTATCACATTGGAAGTTGACATCATATCATCTGACTCATTACAATAACAAACATGAGATATCGTCTTAAACATTGCTTTAAACAGTTATTAAAAGTGATTATTATCAGGTGACCAGCTCAATACAAGAGCCAAATTAAAAGCATTTCAAATAAGATTTTAAAGAGAAAACATGAAATGTATGTGACAAAACAGACATCTGTCGGTCTTCAAAGTAAACATTTGAAAATAAATCGTTATTCATATCTAACACTAAATCAAAGTGGCTGTCGCTTGCGAAATCAAAGTGGCTGTCACTTGCGTCATCAAAGTAAACATTTGAAACTAAACCGTTATTCATATCTTACACTAAATCAAAGTGGCTGTCACTTCCGTGATTTACTGTTTTGCTCAAAGCAAGAGCCAAATTATAAGCATTCTAAATAAAGTTTTAGAGAAAAACATGAAATTTATGTGACCAAACTAACCTCATTTGACCATAAAAGCAAACATTTGAAATTAAATTGATTAACGATATTCGACACAAAATAATAATTAACTCAGAAACACAAAAATGGTTCAAATGGCTCTGAGCACTACGGGACTTAACTTCTGAGGTCATCAGTCCCCTAGAATTTAGAACTACTTAAACCTAACTAACCGAAGGACATCACACACATCTATACCCGAGGCAGAATTCGAACCTACGAACTCAGCGGTCGCGCGGTTTCAGACTATAGCGCCTAGGACCGCTCGGCCACCCCAGCCGGCCACAGAAACACTCATAAAAGATACACAAAATATACAGATTAAAAAAAACCGTAATACTACGAAGTTAAACTCCTTAGTGCACGGATAGACAAGAAAATATTACGTCGGTGATTTGTAAGCATGACGTCGCAGTTGACTGTTGACACCAAAGTGTGCTATGATTTACCATCAAAGCTAGTTTCACGCCGTAACACACTAAAGACATACACGAATCGATATATTACGACAATCACACACCTATATTATGCGGTGGACAACACAAAAAACACTTGCGCTTCACTGATAGTGCAGTAACACAAATCCCGAATTCACTAGAGCGCACGCCGTGGTGCCGAATTATGAAGGACCTCACTGGTGGAACACCTCCTGTCGGCATAGCTCTCAGCACGCATCACTATCCAAGCGCCACGGCTACTCGGCAGTTCACAACTTCGCGGAAGTACTTCGTCGTGGCTGGTATCAACACTTCAGCTAGGACATCTTAGCACACCGTGTTCGTCTGACGTTTCTGCCCGAGGGAAGCAAAAAATGGCTCTTCTGTCAGCACCGCCCTCGGCAATCACGGAACGTCGACAACGACTGCATTTCTTCTGAATATCGGGTTCGTCACTTCAGTCTACGTACCATCATCATCATCGTTTGCACACCGCTCGGTTGGTAGATAGATGCAATGTTTGTCAGGATATTCCCGCACGAGGAAGGCACTAATGAGCTCTTCTTCGTGCCTTCGCTCAGCAAGCAGGGAACGTCCACTTCAGGTGCCGCTTGGTAGCGGTCAGCTCCACAGCTCTGTACTTGTCGCATGGGACCCCAAACGGTGTTCTTACCTGTCAGTGTACACAAACGAGGGGTTGACAAAACAGTGAGATTTGTAAATATTTTGTAGAAGTTGCAGAGACCCAAATAACCCATGATCTGGCACTTTGAAGCAGGCGTCACACACCCCACAATGGCTGCAATTTTGTTGAGGTCTGGACGAATCCCATCTGATGACACAATATGACCTAGAAACTTTATACTTTCATGCCTGAACTGTGATTTCACATTCACTTCCACTTTCTTGAATACCTTGAGCCCAGTTGTATTCCTCACATGACTTCTCTGCAATGAGAATGTCATCCACATACACAGTTATGTGTGTTTCAGGTCATCAGGTAATATGCTATTCAGGTCTCTTATGAAGGTGGCTGAAGAAACATTCAACCTAAAATTGAGGCGTTTAAACTTGTAACAACTACCATAGCAGAGGAATGCAGTGTATTGCCTTCATGACAAATCGAGCATTATTTGCCAGTAGCTGGACTGGAGATCAACAGACGATAAAAGTTTCACACCGTGAAAGTGTTACAAAAGTTCCTCCATTCTTTCTGGCCTATCCGTCTCTGACATAATAATCATATTTATTTGTCATGAGTCCAACACCAAATGCACAGACTTGTCCCGCTTTGGTACTATGAGTAATGGCGAGTTATAGGAGCTCCTTGCTCACTCTATTACACCCTGTTCCAGCACCCTACTTAATTTTGGCTTCCACACTACTCTTGGACACCAGTGGAATAGGGTAGGGTTTAACAAGGAACGGTAGAGGTCCACACACTGTAAAGTGGTACAGAAATCCACGGATCGCCCCAGTGAGTCAGTAAGTACTCGCGCGTGGCTTCTCAGAACATGACACAGTACCACTCGATTAGCGTCCGTGGCTCTCGCTGCGGCAACACCACAGTGCCCATGAAAACAGCATTCCTCTCATGCTCACTAGATTGTGGGTCCAGGCAACTAATCAGATTGACAAAAACCTCCTGCCCAGGTAACAACTCAGTTTTAATGTGAAATTTCAGACGGCTCACCTTGCATAAAACACATTTCTCAAAAATTAGACTGATGGGGTTGCTCCTGGTGATGACAGTCATAACACCTCCAGCCACATCAGTTATGGCGGGGTGTGTGTCATAGAGTCAGTTCCCAATATCGTGTTCATTACTGGCATCACAAGAAAATTGAACTCAAACTCATGACCTTGACAAATGAACTTTACTCGAGCCTGTATTTTAATTTTGATGCTTTTTCTGTATATCACGCCCCTGACTGTGGTTCCTCTCAACTGGAAAGTTGGCCAACTCCACATCTCTTCACACCTTCGAAACGCTACCTGACTGATACGTGAAAAGGGGGTGCCTGTGTCGAGAAAACACCTAAGGCTGACTTCTCGAATTTAAACAAACATGACCAGGCTTACCGCTGGCACACAAATACTGTGGTCCTCCCTCAGCAAATCTTCCCTGATGCAGTCTTCCTCTATCGAACGTACTCCAGTATCGCCAATAGCACTGGTCCTCGGTAAGTTGGCGCCTTCTGCGTCAGTCAAATGTAATTGTTCTGTTTGATTAGGGGCATTAGGCAGATTGGGTTTGGGGTTTGCCGGACGAATTTCTACACCCACTGGCGGACAACCCACACTTTTTTTTAACACCACTGCCGTTGCTCGGTTGGTAATCACCCCAGGTCCAGTCACGACTACTGTTCCCTGGTCTGTCATATTTTGTTGTTGTTGTCTTCAGTTCTGAGACTTGTTTGATGCAGCTCTCCGTGCTACTCTGTCCTGTGCAAGCTTCTTCATCTCCCAGTACCTACTGCAACCTACATCCTTCTGAATCTGCTTAGTGTATTCATCTCTTGGTCTCCCTCTACGATTTTTACCCTCCACACTGCCCTCCAATACTAAATTGGTGATCCCTTGCTGCCTCAGAACATGTCCTACCAACCGATCCCTTCTTCTGGTCAAGTTGTGCCACAAACTTCTCTTCTCCCCAATCCTATTCAATACTTCCTCATTAGTTATGTGATCTGCCCATTTGACCTTCAGCATTCTTCTGTAGCACCACATTTCGAAAGCTTCTATTCTCTTCTTGTCCAAACTATTTATCGTCCATGTTTCACTTACATACATGGCTACACTCCATACAAATACTTTCAGAAATGACTTCCTGACACTTAAATCTATACTCGATGTTAACAAATTTCTCTTCTTCAGAAACGCTTTCCTTCCCATTGCCAGTCTACATTTTATATCCTCTCTATTTCGACCATCATCAGTTATTTTGCTCCCCAAATAGCAAAACTGCTTTACTACTTTAAGTGTCTGATTTCCTAATCTAATTCCCTCAACAGCACCCGACTTAATTCGACTACATTCCATTATCCTCGTTTTGCTTTTGTTGATGTTCATCTTATATCCACCTTTCAAGACACTATCCATTCCGTTCAACTGCTCTTCCAAGTGCTTTGCTGTCTCTGACAGAATTACTATGTCATCGGTGAACCTCAAAGTTTTTATTTCTTTTCCATGGATTTTAATACCTACCCCGAATTTTTCCTTTGTTTCCTTTACTGCTTGCTCAATATACAGATTGAATAACGTCGGGGAGAGGCTACAACCCTGTCTTACTCCCTTCCCAACAACTGCTTCCCTTTCATGTCTCTCGACTCTAAACTGCCATCTGGTTTCTGTACAAATTGTAAATAGCCTTTCGCTCCCTGTATTTTACCCCTCCCACCTTTAGAATTTGAAAGAGAGTATTCCAGTCAACATTGTCAAAAGCTTTCTCTATGTCTACAAATGCCAGAAACGTCTGTTTGCCTTTCCTTACTCTATTTTCTAAGATAAGTCGTAGGGTCAGTGTTGCCTCACGTGTTCCAACATTTCTACGGAATCCAAACTTATCTTCCCCGAGGTCGGCTTCTAGTTTTTCTGTTCGTCTGTAAAGAATTCGTGTTAGTATTTTGCATCCGTGGCTTATTAAACTGATTGTTCGGTAATTTTCACATCTGTCAACACGTGCTTTCTTTGGGATTGGAATTATTATATTCTTCTTGAAGTCTGCGGGTATTTCGCCTGTTTCATACATCTTGTTCACCAGATGGTAGAGTTTTGTCAGGACTGGCTCTCTCAAGGCCGTCAGTAGTTCCAATGGAATGTTGTCTGCTCCGGGGGCCTTGTTTTGACTCAGGTCTTTCAGTGCTCTGTCAAACTCTTCACGCAGTATCGTATCTCCCATTTCATCTTCATCCACATCCTCTTCCATTTCCATAATATTGTTCTCAAGTACACTGCCCTTGTATAAACCCTCAATATACTCCTTCCACCTTTCTGCTTTCCCTTCTTTGCTTAGAACTGGGTTTCCATCTGAGGGTCTGCCATAGTTATGCCTAAATCGCTGCTCATTTCCATATCTCCCTACCCCTCCAGGGTGTCTCCGATTCCCTCTTGGCAATCGGTGGCCATTTGCATCATTAGCTCTACCTGAGTTCCGCGAAGAGTCGCGACACTGCCAACGATCGATCGTTCTGTGACGCCTGCGTGACCCGTTGCGCCGTGAGTGCCATCTTCACCAACGGCTAGGGCTCCGCTCGCACGGCCGCTGCTCGTAGGCTTCCCAGCCATAATTATGAGCGCTGCCGTTCTCATCGCACTCAAGTTCTAGGAGCAGATTATAGAAACCCTCTATGTCGTCCTTACACCATCCTGCAAGGAAAACATGCTGCAATTGCAGTGGAAAATTTCCCAGACAAATGCGAATAATTTCTGCAGGCTCATAGGGATTATCTAAATACGCCTCCCCTGCAGTATGTGTTCGAACATATGTACAGGGCTAGAGAATTTCGACTGGTAGAGTTCTTTCCGTGTTTTATTCAACTTTGGGCTTCTACTGACCAATAAATTGAAAGAAAATGCTGTCGAAATTCCATGACTGAGTAACAATTGCGAGCAATTGACCTCATACACACCGCTTTCTCACCTTCGAAGTAACTGCACATGTATTCAATTTTGTGCGCAGTTGGCCATGTCGGAGGAAGGGAGAATTCGAATTGTTGCAACCAGGCCTGCAGGTTAATTCACGTGACCGAATTACGGAAAACTTCAGACTTTCTCACCGTCAAAAAGTGTTTGAAATCAAATTCATGATTTCCACTCCTTGGCCAACGTTCCTGAGGGGATCCGCGCCGTTCCCACCTGGTACGAGAACCGTAATCGTAACAAGTCAAACTCGCCATTGTTCCAGGAATAGCTGTCGGAGTAACTGCGCTCATTTATTTTAGCTTCATGGGCTGTTATACCTTTCATGTGTAATTCTAAACGGGCCATGAACTCACATAGCAATTTGGTAACCCTTTCTTGTTGCCTACTTATCTTACACTGTCTGCATTGAAATTTTGTTAGCGACCGTATTTCGTCTGTATCTGCTAATCGTCTCCTTATTGCCGTCATAGTGGTAGGGTATTGTGTCCAAGATTTTGGCTATCGCTTCCCGCATCTTTCGTTGGGCCGTGTCCTATTGTAACTGCATTCATCCGAGATATAGCTCGAGGACCATTAGCGCCTGTCCATGGGGTTCTACCCGTGCTCTGATGTTGTCAGGGCACTTAGCGGCAGCGTCATCTACTCGGAACGCAAGAGCCATGTGGTCACTCTGCTATTGTTCCTCTAACGCGCAGAGATTCCCAGTGACCCTTTCTTCGTGCTCCACAATGCACTTCCTAATGGCCAGTTACCCCGCCTCTAAAGCGCTAATGCGTTGGTCCATAATCTCCAGTCTATCTCCCATACCCTGTACTATCTTGTTTCTTAATTTTGTAGTTACTTGCTAGAGATGCCTCTCATTCTCTTCTTCATGCCTTTTATTCTGCTTGCTTTTTATTACCCTATACTAACTGTTGTAGGATAGCCTGTAACGAATTTACATTTACCGACTTGTTTGAATTTACTACAAGGGCTCAGAACGGACAACGCTCGAGCTTACGTTTTCCGTGTTTTCCTCCTGGGCAGCCACCAGGTATTGAATTCCTCCTTGTTCAGTGTTACTGTCTGACCGGTTGCCCGACTGCAACTGCCTGAACGGCTACGCGTCTTCGTTGTATACTTAGTTACTCTGTGTTCACATTCCCCACAAAGCAATAAAAAAACTGCAGTTACCGACGCATGCCATTGATCAAGAATCACTAACTACCACAGCAGCAGTGTAATTAAATAACTTAGGGTGCCTATCAAGCAATACATAAAAAGATAGAACACAGAAACAATGCCATATAAGCCAAGTACACTCCTGGAAATGGAAAAAAGAACACATTGACACCGGTGTGTCAGACCCACCATACTTGCTCCGGACACTGCGAGAGGGCTGTACAAGCAATGATCACACGCACGGCACAGCGGACACACCAGGAACCGCGGTGTTGGCCGTCGAATGGCGCTAGCTGCGCAGCATTTGTGCACCGCCGCCGTCAGTGTCAGCCAGTTTGCCGTGGCATACGGAGCTCCATCGCAGTCTTTAACACTGGTAGCATGCCGCGACAGCGTGGACGTGAACCGTATGTGCAGTTGACGGACTTTGAGCGAGGGCGTATAGTGGGCATGCGGGAGGCCGGGTGGACGTACTGCCGAATTGCTCAACACGTGGGGCGTGAGGTCTCCACAGTACATCGATGTTGTCGCCAGTGGTCGGCGGAAGGTGCACGTGCCCGTCGACCTGGGACCGGACCGCAGCGACGCACGGATGCACGCCAAGACCGTAGGATCCTACGCAGTGCCGTAGGGGACCGCACCGCCACTTCCCAGCAAATTAGGGACACTGTTGCTCCTGGGGTATCGGCGAGGACGATTCGCAACCGTCTCCATGAAGCTGGGCTACGGTCCCGCACACCGTTAGGCCGTCTTCCGCTCACGCCCCAACATCGTGCAGCCCGCCTCCAGTGGTGTCGCGACAGGTGTGAATGGAGGGACGAATGGAGACGTGTCGTCTTCAGCGATGAGAGTCGCTTCTGCCTTGGTGCCAATGATGGTCGTATGCGTGTTTGGCGCCGTGCAGGTGAGCGCCACAATCAGGACTGCATACGACCGAGGCACACAGGGCCAACACCCGGCATCATGGTGTGGGGAGCGATCTCCTACACTGGCCGTACACCTCTGGTGATCGTCGAGGGGACACTGAATAGTGCACGGTACATCCAAACCGTCATCGAACCCATCGTTCTACCATTCCTAGACCGGCAAGGGAACTTGCTGTTCCAACAGGACAATGCACGTCCGCATGTATCCCATGCCACCCAACGTGCTCTAGAAGGTGTAAGTCAACTACCCCGGTCAGCAAGATCTCCGGATCTGTCCCCCATTGAGCATGTTTGGGACTGGATGAAGCGTCGTCTCACGCGGTCTGCACGTCCAGCACGAACGCTGGTCCAACTGAGGCGCCAGGTGGAAATGGCATGGCAAGCCGTTCCACAGGACTACATCCAGCATCTCTACGATCGTCTCCATGGGAGAATAGCAGCCTGCATTGCTGCGAAAGGTGGATATACACTGTACTAGTGCCGACATTGTGCATGCTCTGTTGCCTGTGTCTATGTGCCTGTGGTTCTGTCAGTGTGATCATGTGATGTATCTGACCCCAGGAATGTGTCAATAAAGTTTCCCCTTCCTGGGACAATGAATTCACGGTGTTCTTATTTCAATTTCCAGGAGTGTATAAGTTACGTGCACTTAAGTGGTATTAATGAAATGATTGGAGTCCTGAGCTATATCCAGATAACTAAAAGAGCCACACGCAGATGGAAATGCTATCTGACTTTAAAACCAAAGTAAAGGTTGGGTCGCTTTCTGCGCTAGGTGGAAACACAAGCGGCGCCAAAGACTGCTAGCTAGGGCATAGCCACCTGTGGTAAACTAACATACGCAAACGGTGACAAACGTCGGTAAGCCCCTGCATTTCAGCAACACTGACTGGCAACTACCAGCTGCTACTAGAGCCGACCAACAGGTCACAGCAGGGACACCGACGAGCTCGCCCACAGGCGCACAAACAAGCTGCCAACATTCCCTCACACTGTGTCCCCGGTATATGACCTATCGGACACAAGATCGATAACAAACCTAACTGTTGCAGGTTGCTGACGCTGAACGAGGACTCTGTACCAGCACCCAGCGCCAGCCGCCGAGCAGCACAACGCACAACGCCAAGCTATCGACAAGCATGATACCCACCACTAACAAAGCCTATCCTTGCACAACCTATCGCAGACAGCAAGACAACCGCTACTGCTCATACCACCCGACCTAACTACCGCAGAGGTTTTTTTCCCTTGGCTCTTGCCTTGGCACTTTTTTTTCCTCTGTCCTTAAAACCGCTACCCTTCGTCAGATTTCGACCAATCTATCTCCAGATGAGCGCGTATTACTGGTTAATCTTAACCAGACGTACGCAAACATTTCAGTACCCACATCCTGCGACACCTCACTTAGTGAATACTAACCCTTATGCAGAGATGGCAGTAGACCTTTTGTGTTGGCTATCATGTCGGTGTGGGCGTGGAGGGGCTCCACCTCTTTAACAAAAAAATAAAAAAAGCGCTAGCCCCAAGACAAACAAGAGGTTTGACTGAATTGCAAAATTAATTAACTTAGTCATAAGAAAAAACTTATAAGAGAATATTCATCGCAATGTCACTCATAAAAAATGGGAAGTAATTATTAATATGATCCAAGGATTGTTCATATGAATCAAATATTAAAATAAAGTAAAAAGTGTGTGAACACTGTGAATAAGAGCAGCTTTCAGCAACATTCCTGAAAACAAGATCTGTTCTAAGGAATTTGTTTTAAATAAAAAGGGAACACTAATTATTAGACCAGTGCGCACAGGGACGCTGTGGATGGGTTAACAAGCAAACTACAAGGTAAATGGCGTAGGTAAATAGACGTAACGTCACTTAACTGGATTGGACTTGAAACAAAATTATTTATTTCGAAGACATTGATATGAGACATCTACATAATTGCTGATGACTGGTAATTGCGACTGTTTGTGAAAAGCTGTACGATTCATAACAGAATCTCTTAATTTAGAATCGCGGTAGTAATTACAGGGGGACGGGAAAGGTTTAATACTCTCATTCAGACCCACATTCGCTCAAAGAACAGCAAGGACGGCCCCGACACCAACATGCAACGAAGTTAGGAGGTTAGTTCCGCTGTGTTAAATAAAAGAGTAAATCTGAATACCACGGTTGCACTTAAAGTTGAACCTCGGTTTGGAGAAACCGCCTCAATGAGGGCCACACATACATGTTTACTCTCTTAACATGAAATCACAAACCAAAAATGTTGTTGTGGTCTTCAGTCCTGAGACTGGTTTGATGCAGCTCACCATGCTACTCTATCCTGTGCTAGCTTCTTCATCTCCCAATACCTACTGCAACCTACATCATTCTGAATCTGCCCCAATGAGGCCCACACATACATGTTTACTCTCTTAACATGAAATCACAAACCACAAATGTTGTTGTGGTCTTCAGTCCTGAGACTGGTTTGATGCAGCTCACCATGCTACTCTATCCTGTGCTAGCTTCTTCATCTCCCAATACCTACTGCAACCTACATCATTCTGAATCTGTTTAGTGTATTCATCTCTTGGTCTCCCTCTACGATTTTTAACCTCCACGCTGCCCTCCAATACTAAATTGGTGATCCTTCGATGTCACAGAACATGTCCTACCAACCGATCCCTTCTTCTAATAAAGTTGTGCCACAGGCTCCTCTTCTCCCCAATTCTACTCAATAACTCTTCATTAGTTATGTGATCAACTCATCTAATCTTCATCATTCTTCTGTAGCACCACATTTCGAAAGCTTCTATTCTCTTCTTGTCTAAGCTATTTATCGTCCACGTTTCACTTCCATACATGACTACACTCCATACAAATACTTCCAGAAAAGACTTCCTGACACTTAAATCAATACTCGATGTTAAATAATTTCTCTTCTTAACAAACGCTTTCCTTGCCCTTACCAGTCTACATTTTATTTCGTCTCTACTTCGACCATCATCAATTATTTTGCTCCCCAAATAGCAAAACCCCTTTACTACCTTAATTGTCTCATTTCCTAATCCAATTCTCTCAGCATCACCCGACTTAATTCGACTGCATTCCATTATCCTAAATTTGCTTTGTTGATGTTCATCTTATACCCTCCTTTCAAGACACTGTCCATTCCGTTCAACTGCTCTTCCAAGTCCTTTCCTGTCTCTGACAGAATTACAATGTCATCGGCGAACCTCAAAGTTTTTTTTTCTTCTCCATGGATTTTAATACCTACTCCGAACTTTTCTTTTGTTTCCTTTATTGTTTGCTCAATATACAGATTGAATAACATCGGGGATAGACTACAACCCTGTCTCACTCCCTTCCCAACCACTGCTTCCCTTTCATACCCCTCGACTCTTATAATTGCCATCTGGTTTCTGTACAAATTGTAAATAGCCTTTCGCTCTCTGTATTTTCCCCTGCGACCATCAGATTTTGGAAGACAGTATTCCAATCAATATTGTCAAATGCTTTCTCTAGGTCTACAAATGCTAGAAACGTAGGTTTGCTTTTCCTTAATCTTTCTTCTAAGATAAGTCGTAGGGTCAGTATTGGCTCACGTGTTCCAACATTTCTACCGAATCCAAACTGATCTATCAGTTTTTCCATCCGTCGGTAAGGAATTCACGTTAGTATTTTGCAGCCGTGACTTATTAAACTAATAGATAGGTAATTTTTGCATCTGTCAACACCTGATTTCCTTGGGATTGGGATTATTATAATCTTCTTGAAGTCTGAGGGTATTCTGCCTGTCTCATACATCTTCCTCACCAGATGGTAGAGTTTTGTCGGGACTGGTTCTTCCAAGGTTGTCAGTAGTTCTAATGGAATGTTGTCTTCTCCGGGGGCCTTGTTTCGACTCAGGTCTTTCATTGCTCTATCAAACTCTTCACGCAGTATCGTATCTCCCATTTCGTCTTCATCTACATCTTCTTCCATTTCCATAATATTGTCCTCAAGTACATCGCCCTTGCATAAACCTTCTATATACTCCTTCCACCTTTCTGCCTTCCCTTCTTTGCTTAGAACTGGGCTGCCATCTGAGCTCCTGATATTCATACACATGGTTCTCTTCTCTCCAAAGGTCTCTTTAATTTTCCTGTAGGCAGTATCTATCTTACCCCTAGTGAGATAAGCTTCTACATCCTTACATTTGTCCTCTAGCCCTCCCTGTTTAGCCATTTTGCACTTCCTGTCGATCTCATTTTTGAGACGTTTGTATTCCTTTTTGCCTGTTTCATTTACTGCATTTCTATATTTTCTCCTTTCATCAATTCAATTCAATATTTCTTCTGTTACCCATGGATTTCTACTAGCCCACGTCTTTTTACCTACTTGATCCTCTGCTGCCTTCACTATTTCATCCCTCAAAGCTACCCATTCTTCTTCTAATGTATTTCTTTCCCCCATTCCTGTCAATTGTTCCCTTATGCTCTCTCTGAAACTCTGTACAACCTCTGGTTTAGTCAGTTTATCCAGGTCCCATTTCCTTAAATTCCCACCTTTTTGCAGTTTCTTCAGTTTCATTCTACAGGTCATAACCAATAGATTGTGGTCAGAGTCCACATCTGCCCCTGGAAATATCTTACAATTTAAAACCTGGTTCCTAAACCTGTCTTACCATTATCTGAAACCTGTCAGTATCTCCAGGCTTCTTCCATGTATACAGCCTTCTTTTATGATTCTGGAACCAAGTGTTAGCTATGATTAAGTTGTGCTCTGTGCAAAATTCTACCAGGTGGCTTCCACTTTCCTTTCTTAGCCCCAATCCATATTCACCTACTATGTTTTTTCTCTCCCTTTTCGTACTGATGAATTCCAGTCACCCATGACTATTAAATTTTCATCTGCCTTTACTACCTGAATAATTTATTTTAATCTCATCATACATTTCATCAATTTCTTCGTCATCTGCAGAGCTAGTTGGCATATAAACTTGTACTACTATAGTAGGCGTGAGCCTCGTGTCTGTCTTGGCCCCAAAATGCGTTCACTATGCTGTTTGTAGTAGCTTACCCATACACCTATTTTTTTATTCATTATTAAACCCACTCCTGCATTACCCCTATTTGATTTTGTGTTTATGACCCTGTATTCACCTGACCAAAAGTCTTGTTTCTCCTGCCACCGAACTTCCTTAATTCCCACTATATCTAACTTTAACCTATCCATTTCCCTTTTTAAATTTTCTAACCTATCTGCCCGATTAAGGGATCTGACATTCCACGCTCAGATCCGTAGAACGCCAGTTTTGTTTCTCCTGATAACGTCCTCTTGAGTAGTCCTGAGATCCGAATGGGGGACTATTTTACCTCCGGAATATTTTACCCAAGAGGACGCCATCTCATTTAATCATACAGTAAAGCTGCATGCCCTCGGGAAAAATTACGGCTGTAGTTTCCCCTTCCTTTCAGCCGTTCACAGTACCATAACAGCAAGGCAATTTTGGTTAATGTTACAAGGCCAGATCAGTCAATCATCCAGACTGTTGCCCCTGCAACTACTGAAAAGGCTGCTGCCCCTCTTCAGGAACCACACGTTGTCTGGCCTCTCAACAGATACCCCTGCGTTGTTGTTGCACCTACGGTACGGCTATCTGTATCGTTGAGGCACGCAAGCCTCCCCACCAACGGCAAGGTCCATGGTTCATGGGGGGCAATAAGTAAACACTAGGACATAGATAGGGGGCCCCAGGATAGTTAGGCTCACAGTTAATTCGTGTGGCCACGTGGTTCGTGGAGACACAATTTGTACGTACCGTGACCAAGTTTCAGCAACATAAACATAAAACCACTCAGCCGCAAACAATTAACATTTTACAGAGGACACATTGGAACAGGCAAAGTGTAATGGCAGACGGCCAACAAACTCTAATATTAACCTAAGTGGATAGTTTCCGACAGACATGTAGTAATGAAACAAAGAAAATTCACAAGGAGGGAAAAATTATCATGATTTGGAAAAGATTAAAATGTATACACACGCAGTCGCAGGCACACGAACAATCACACTCAACTGAGGGCGCACTTCCTAAGCGGGATCGCTTCAATATATGCCACACCTTTGTGCTACGTTCTTCTACGGACCAAAGTCTGCATTAGGAATCAAACTGAGAGTCTGCATAGGCCTTGCATTCCTTGCAGCGACCCAGAAAAACTATCTTTATGAAACGAAACGCGAGGCCCAAAGCTGCTCAAGATGCAAGTTCAGTGAGACTGAATCACAAAAGCTCCCCTCTCGCTATGAGATAAAGTCCCACGTGGTTAAAAAAAAGGTTCAAATGTGTGTGAAATCTTGTGGGACCTAACTGCTAAGGTCATCAGTCCCTAAGCTTACACACTACTTAACCTAAATTATCATAAGGACTAACACAAACACCCGTGCCCAAGGGAGGCCTCGAACCTCCGCCGGGACCAGCCGCACAGTCCATGACTGCAGCGCCCAAGACCGCTCGGCTAATCCCGCGCGGCACGTGGTTAAATCAATTCACCCTTCTTCAAAGAGACCTCGGCTGTAGACTCTCGGAGAGCTGGATGAAAACTGCCCATCTCGCACTAAAACTTCTCCCACACAACCCTGTGGCAAGGAAAACCCATCAATTTAACACCGGTAACTTTCACACAAACGGAACGAACCTCTTCGTCTGTCTGAAAACTACGAGGATTGGCCATTCAGTAAGACCACCGCTGATTCTCTGCAGTAAACTGAACCACCGTACAGCAAAATGAAAGACACTCACATTCATTCACTCACGCATGCCAGAGAGTTTTGACATAGGAGAACAAGGGATAAACCTTTTATGGAATCATGGTCGTCAGTTGGGTTGCATATAAAAACAATGAGGACTTAAAATGTCGTTATAGACGCATTTGCGAGTCTGAAAAGAACCAAAATAACAGACATATGATGCTCGCAAATCGTAGAAAGAAGTAGGCTTCAGCTAGATTGAATCATAGCTCAGTCTTCTCTGGTATGAAATTTAGCAACGTAAACACCCGAACTGTTTTGCAGCAAGCAAAGTGCACTGAAAAGCAAATAAAATGATAATGAAAGGTGACTATAGGACCGTTTCACCAGGAATCAAAATACCAATTTTCGTAGATGTAGCTTCAAGAATTTAGTAGTTTTCTAATGATGATTTACTTTCAAACAAAATTTCACTCTGTATTTAACCCCTCAGTGGTTGAATTTCCAAAAATTCTGAAAGACGTAGTTTTATTTCTGACTAAGAAAACAAAATAAAAAATCGTAGGTGCTATCTTCATAATTGTCTTAACAGCGACATATTTTCAAAAAACCTTTCATCCTCTCTTTCACTCCCTCTGGCGTACAATTTCAAATAAATGAAAATAAAATAAATCACTTCGTAAACGACACCAACAGGATAAGATCAATACTTTCTGCAAATGATGAGGCAACGAGTCAGTCAGTCGGGATATTACCCATTATATGTAAGGACAGAAATTTAGTCACTTGGAAAAAGGCGAGGAAAAGACGTTTAACGAGCAATGCACTTTAAGGAACACCCAATTTGTTGGATATATGCCACCGAGTTATTAACAGCTTCCTTTTAAGATGTTACGTAAGTTAGCTGCTGCAGCCAGTTGTTTGTAAACATAGTTTCATAAGCAATCGACGATGTGTCAAAGCTATTCTGGCGCTCTCAGCAGTTCCCGGTGGTTCACATTTTACTTGCTGGATGTTGCACCTTTACGCTCGACTTAGACCTACAATGGAACTGGACATCACCTCAGACACATGGTGTGTCATTAGGGTGGACTTATTCGTCCTGAGTCGGCCGTCTGGCGTTTAACAACTCCAGCACGCACCGTTGTGCCTGTGAGACAAATTGGTCTGGCCAGACCAGCGAATGGGTCTGAAATCTGCCGTAATTTCTGGGCTCTTCCCTGTTCTGATAGTCAGAACGCCAGACCGTGTAGTTTTCAAATTTTTGTGGGTGTGTTAGAACGTTACACCTGCTGCAGCCCACCGCTCCCGCTCACAGCTCGCCGTTTTCTGCTGCCGCCTGAGTCAGGGTGAAAGGATAAAATAGTATTGCACTGGCATAGGGCTGTTAAATGATATTCACAGCTCCCTGTTCTCAGGTGAACCATGTTTGTAGTACAACTGGTTGTAGTTGATTCCATATGAACAGAGATTGAGCCTCACTGTGGTTTCATGTAAAAGTGCGACTGTGTTGTAAAACGAATTAATTCAAGGAAGTATGTGTGTAGCTTCTAACCCAATGTATGCTTTGCCTATCAAACACCACTCCTCTGATTTGTGTTTGTCATTTTTTGTGTTAGAATTATCAGCCAATTGCAGTTCCAGAAGGAGTAGTAAAACTTGTCTTTATTTTGTAAACTTAAATACACCACTGTTCTCATGCATACTCACTCTAGGATTAAATGTTTTTGTTTCATTGTGGTGGTACATGGGTACACCAGCAATTTAAGGTTCAGTCTTATTAAATTCATTAATTTCATTATTAATTTGAGTTCTGAAAGTGATCACAGGCATTGGCAACAAAAGTTCAGTGAGTAAATTCACTAATTCGTTTATAAAATTAAGGGTGGAGCTCAAGATTTGAGGTTAATATAATATTATACATGTAAAAAAAACATTTAGCATCACTAAGACATATAACTACTCGTAAAGCAAGCGTCTGCTTGCAAATGTGCTATTCGTCGTCTTTAGACATCATAGGGAGGTATTGTTAGAGCGCTTTCATTGGGGCCGTTGAATATACACTCCTGGAAATGGAAAAAAGAACACATTGACACCGGTGTGTCAGACCCACCATACTTGCTCCGGATACTGCGAGAGGGCTGTACAAGCAATGATCACACCCACGGCACAGCGGACACACCAGGAACCGCAGGGTGTTGGCCGTCGAATGGCGCTAGCTGCGCAGCATTTGTGCACCGCCGCCGTCAGTGTCAGCCAGTTTGCCATGGCATACGGAGCTCCATCGCAGTCTTTAACACTGGTAGCATGCCGCGACAGAGTGGACGTGAACCGTATGTGCAGTTGACGGACTTTGAGCGAGGGCGTATAGTGGGCATGCGGGAGGCCGGGTGGACGTACCGCCGAATTGCTCAACACGTGGGGCGTGACGTCACCACAGTACATCGATGTTGTCGCCAGTGGTCGGCGGAAGGTGCACGTGCCCGTCGACCTGGGACCGGACCGCAGCGACGCACCGATGCACGCCAAGACCGTAGGATCCTACGCAGTGCTGTAGGGGACCGCACCGTCACTTCCCAGCAAATTAGGGATACTGTTGCTCCTGGGGTATGGGCGAGGACCATTCGCAACCGTCTCCATGAAGCTGGGCTACGGTCCCGCACACCGTTAGGCCGTCTTCCGCTCACGCCCCAACATCGTGCAGCCCGCCTCCAGTAGTGTCGCGACAGGCGTGAATGGAGGGACGAATGGAGACGTGTCGTCTTCAGCGATGAGAGTCGCTTCTGCCTTGGTGCCGATGATGGTCGTATGCGTGTTTGGCGGCGTGCAGGTGAGCGCCACAATCAGGACTGCATACGACCGGGGCACACAGGGCCAACACCCGGCATCATGGTGTGGGGAGCGATCTCCTACACTGGCCGTACACCTCTGGTGATCGTCGAGGGGACACTGAATAGTGCACGGTACATCCAAACCGTCATCGAACCCATCTTTCTACCATTCCTAGACCGGCAAGGGAACTTGATGTTCCAACAGGACAATGCACGTCCGCATGTATCCCGTGCCACCCAACGTGGTCTAAGAAGGTGTAAGTCAAGTACCCTGGCCAGCAAGATCTCCGGATCTGTCCCCCATTGAGCATGTTTGGGACTGGATGAAGCGTCGTCTCACGCGGTCTGCACGTCCAGCACGAATGCTGGTCCAACTGAGGCGCCAAGTGGAAATGGCATGGCAAGCCGTTCCACAGGACTACATCCAGCATCTCTACGATCGTCTCCATGGGAGAATAGCAGCCTGCATTGCTGCGAAAGGTGGATATACACTGTACTAGTGCCGACATTGTGCATGCTCTGTTGCCTGTGTCTATGTGCCTGTGGTTCTGTCAGTGTGATCATGTGATGTATCTGACCCCAGGAATGTGTCAATAAAGTTTCCCCTTCCTGGGACAATGAATTCACGGTGTTCTTATTTCAATTTCCAGGAGTGTAGATAACAATATTTCCATGTGATACAAAGAATTTCAGTTGTCATTAATTATACACTGATAGGAAGAAATCGCATCATGAACTATTTGCGCGACGTAAAGATGGCATCTCTTCAAATTTAACGCCAGTCGCATAATAGTGGCGCTAGTAGCTGCTATTAAAAATTGCCCTTAAGCCGATAAAGACGCCATTATCAACACCTCACTGAGTTTGAACGAGGTTGTGTAACAGGGCTACGCGAAGCAAGATATTCCTTCTACAATATTGCTGAAAGGCTTGTCAGGAATGTCGCCACTGTACATAACTGCTGGCAGCCATCGTCACGGGAGAGTATGGGCTCTGGCCGGCAACGTGGCACTTCCGAGAGGGAAGATCATCGTCTGCATCTACATCTACATCTACATCTACATCTACATACATACTCCGCAATCCACGATACGGTGCGTGGCGGAGGGTACCTCGTACCACAACTAGCATCTTCTCTCCCTGTTCCACTCCCAAGCAGAACGATGGAAAAATGACTGCCTATATGCCTCTGTACGAGCCCTAATCTCTCTTATCTTATCTTTGTGGTCTTTCTGCGAAATGTAAGTTGGCGGCAGTAAAACTGTACTGCAGTCAGCCTCAAATGCTGGTTCTCTAAATATCCTCGCTAGCGATTCATGGAAAGAACGCCTCCTTTCCTCTAGAGACTCCTACCCGAGTTCCTGAAGCATTTCCGTAACACTCGCGTTATGATCAAACCTACCAATAACAAATCTAGCAGCCCGCCTGTGAATTGCTTCTATGTCCTCCCTCAATCTGACCTGATAGGGATCCCAAACGCTCGAGCAGTACTCAAGAATAGGTCGTATTAGTGTTTTATAAGCAGCCTCCTTTACAGATGAACCACATCTTCCCAAACTTCTACCAATGAACCGGAGACGACTATCCGCCTTTCCCGCAACTGCCATTACATGCTTGTCCCACTTCATATCGCTCTGCAATGTTACGCCCAAATATTTAATCGACGTGACTGTGTCAAGCGCTACACTACTAATGGACTATTCAAACATTACAGGACTCTTTTTCCTATTCATCTGCATTAATTTACATTTATATATATTTTGAGTTAGCTGTCATTCTTTACACCAGTCACAAATCCTGTCCAAGTCATCTTGTATCCTCCTACAGTCACTCAACGACGACACCTTCCCGTACACCACAGCATCATCAGCAAACAGCCGCACTTTGCTATCCACCCTATCCAAAAGATCATTTATGTAGATAGAAAACAACAGCGGACCTACCACACTTCCCTGGGGCACTCCAAATGATACCCTCACCTCCATGAACACTTACCATAGAGGACAACGTACTGAGTTTTATTACTTAAGAGGTCGTGTTCGGAGCATGGCTTTGGTACATTGCACTGTTTCTGCAACAGCAATTTCAGCGGCAGTTGGCACCTCAGTGACACACCGAGCTCTTACAAATCGACTACTTCAAGGATAGCTCCGAGCCAGAGGCCCCGTAGCGTGCATTCCATGTACCCCAAACCAACGCTATTTGAGACTTCAGTGGTGTCAAGCGAGAGCTCATTGGAAGGGAGGGTGAAGGTTTGTTGTTTCCTTCAGAAAACTACGTCTGCTTCGGTGCCAATGATGGCTGAATGTTGGTTACAAGGAGACCAGTTGAGGACCTGCAACCAACCTGTTTGTGTGCTAAACACTTTGGATGTAAGCCTGGAATTACGGTCTGGGGTGCGATTTCGTATTACAGCAGGATCATTCTCGTGGTTATCCCACACACTCGCACAGCAAATGTGTAAGTCAGTCTGGTGACTCGCCTTTTTACTTCCATTCATGTACAGTATTCCAGGGAGTATTTTCCAGCAGGATAACGCTCGCCGATATACCGCCGTTGTAACCAACAGCCATGTTATGACTACATTGCACAGCGCGGCCAGCGCCTCTTGTAAATAGACACGGCTCTGGCTGAGCGGCGGCTCACAGAGATACCCAGAGGTGCCTCGCACTCTACAGAGTGTCAATAAGTTGCCTTGGTCTGCTCGAACACCAGACCTCTCTCCATTCGACCACATATGAGAAATCATCGGACGACATCTCCAGCGTCATCCTCAAACAGCACTAACCGGACTTGTGTTGGCCTACCGATAGCAAAATTCATGGAACTGCATTCCATTAACTGACATTTGGTACCTGTGTGACACAACGCATGCACGTTTTCATGCTTGCAGTCAACATTCTGACGGTTACACCGGCCTTTAACGTACTAGCATTTCCAATTTGGAATGCCTTATTTCGGTCATACACTAACCTGTTATCATGGAGTGTAAGTGCCTACTGCGTTACCTACACTAATGTATTCCCGAAATTTCATTGCTCTACATTATCTTTCGGTGTTGCGAAGTTTTTGCATCAGTGTAGATAAAACTTTAGTGCCTATAGCAAAGAGAAAGAACCCAATGTTATCTCATTACAAGATTAGTGGTGATCATCAAGAGCACGTCAAATCATGGAAGATTTTAGGAGGTAATTCTAAGAAATTATTGGAAATGCTTCTCTTAAAATGTAGTAAATCTGTAAAGGAAATCGCCGGCCTATGTGGCCGAGCGGTTCTAGGCGCTATAATCTGGAACAACGCGACCGCTACGGTCGCAGGTTCGAATCCTGCCTCGGGCATGGGTGTGTGTGATGTCTTTAGGTTAGTTAGGTTTAAGTAGTTCTAAATTCTAGGGGACTGATGACCTCAGAAGTTAATTCTCATAGTGCTCAGAGCCATTTGAACCATTTGTAAAGGAAATCAATACAAGACGCTAGTGCAACCAGTTCCAGTGTGTTTTTTCTACGTTTAAACCTTATCGAGTAGGCGTAGCAACAGACGTCCAACGAATTCAGAGAAACGCTGCTAGGATCGCAACATGTTTTGCAGCCTATACGAAAGTCTAGCAGAAATTCTCTGGGTATATAAATGGGGATTCCGTGAAAGAAAAACGACGTTGTCCACGCGAAATGCTGTTGTGTGAATTTAAAGAACCCATATTCGAAGCTGACTGAGAGACCAACATCCCGTACACGTGCCGAGATCGTGACAACAAGATGAGACATTAGAACACTTTACAGGGACACACGGACACTCATTTTTCCCTTGATCAGGACCAGAGCGAAGTAGGAAAGAAAATCAGTACCACTGGTATCTTCCATCATGCATTGTTCAGCGGCTTACAGAATGTATAGATACAGAACAAAATGAGATGATCACCTCTCTGTTTGCGAGGTTCGCTGCTCATGAGTTACATTGTTTTTTCAGTTCCGGTAGACTACGAACGAATGGAAGCGATTGTCTCTGCCTGTGATTGCTCCGCTTCCGTCCTGTGTTCGGTCGATAGTTGTAAGAGTTAGACTTTGGAGCAGTTCAGAGACATTTGCAATCCTCAATGGCTCTATATTAAACGGATCAAGTAAACGACATCCTGAGCCAGTGCCCGATCTCTAGTCGAATCGCCGTATTCCGATCACAACTCCTAGGTATCTAATACCTATGAAAAGACTGATACTTATGTCCCAGACACAACGTGCTCACCACGATGTTAAGCCTATGTGTTCTAATGCTCTGATTGATGGGTTAGTGTAGATTACGGAGGTAATACTTTCGTGACGCTGTGTTTCTTCATGTTGAAGTGGTGCTCGTTTTACTGGTATTTCGCGTAAGCGACGGGTAAATAAACAGCTGTAAAGCATTTCCCTGATCACCGGTCTCTGCTATTCTCACTCTTATCTGTAGACTGACGAACCGCGCGATATCATTGTTACTTGCTGTGTGTTTCGTTGTACCAGCAGACTTCATACCAATCTGCTGCTGACGTCTCTGCTACACAGGGCATGTTTGCTGTTGTGTAACCTGTGACGGTGAGTGGGCTGTAATTATGGAGCCAGTCGTGGGCTGGGACCCAACCGCATGGGAAAGAGATATCTTTGTACCGTCGTTCTCGGAAACGCGCATATTGAATTGTCACCTCCCCCCGCAGTATATAAACAGGGGACATGCTCAACAACCTGGGGCGCGTGCGCAGTCGGTGTGTAGTTCGCGTGCAGGGAGCAGCGTAGGAGCCTCACGTTCAGCCGCAGTGTTCCGAAGTACGTACGGCTGCCTCGCTAATCTCCGAGGGGAGGAAACCGCAGTAGAAGTAAGCTCTATTCTTACTGCTTTCCGAGTGAAACTATTTTCAGTAGCTATGGCTGAAACAGAAATCGAGAGATATGTAATATTGTTTTATTGGTAATATCCATCTCTTGCTGAAACATTTCACTACTAATGTCACTGTGTTTTGTTGCTGTTTCTACATGTGATCGGAGTTGTAGCGCGCGTTCTTAATCAACGCGCACAAATTACAATGTGAACAAACAAACTGTATGTTTTTTTGGCATTTTACCTTTAGATAATGTTCGTAAATGAACACCCCAAACCATACGAGTTATATAGTACGTGTAGTGGATCTTATCACATTGGAAGATGGAAGCTATTTTCTGAAACTGGTTTGGCAGTTATTTTATAAGTATTTAAGCGATCGTGACGTAATAAATTGATATGGATACACAATGATAGCTTATTTCCTGTTGACAATTTGTCTTTATTTAACAAACTCTCATTTTCGCCAAGCACTGAGTCGATTTCATTTGTATATTATTCCCTCGCCAGTAATCTTCTTTTGAATTTTTAAATATTAATATCATCAACTACCTCATTACTTACAGTTAGCCTGGCTCTTTCAAACAACCAATTTGAATCTGTTTAATTTTGAACAATATTCGGATAAATTTTATCTTTCTATTCATCTGGACTGTTGACGATCACTACATATTATAAATTAATGTCCCCCAATTTTGCCATATTTATGTTCAGGCAGAACTCAGTAGCTATTGTAGTACTTTGTATGATTTTTCTGTAGTAGACGAGCAAGGATTGTCTATAAAATTAATTACCGTTAACCTACGCAAATCATCTGATGGTACATACTTAGAGCTGTAGGGAAGCTTCAGAGGGTCGTCAGTGTGTTTTTAAGTTCAAATTTGACAATTACACAATCAAATGGGTGAGCGCTTCATCAGTTTGTGTTTTTAGGCAAAACATCGCGCTTCATCGCTGTAAAATTCAAGCCTCATATTTTGTTCTTAACTGGCTTTCTTCAGTCTGGTCAAAAAGAGATGACTGCTTCGAACACACATTTATTTCATCTGCTAAAGCTGATTCTGGGATAAGTGGAAGCATTTCCCGAAAGTCTCTAGAAAGCATAACTAATGCACTTCACGTTAATTCTGACTTGTCTCGAACGTGTGGTAGTGTTCTTATTAATCCTTCGAATACTTTTCAATGCGGAATGGTACATTCGTTACAAATAATGGAATTTAAATCTTGACCTCGTCCAGATGCTCTTAATATATTACAAGCTGGAAATCCTTGTTCTGAAACGAGTAAACGTTCGGAAAGCAAAGGACATGCAATTGAAATCAGTGCCAACGTGGACGGCTAGATTGGAGTCTCACAAATACCACTGAACACACTAAGGAATGCGTAAAAAGCGCAGGCTTTCCTGTGCTACACGAGAATAGGGACATAATAGGGTACTTTTAGGAGAAGCTTGCCATCTAGAGATTCCAAATCACTGCAGAAAAGTTGCTTTATTTGAAGCGGAAATTCATAAAGAAGGAAATGAATGAGGGAATGGATGTCATTAACCAACTGTGTGATAGGTACTGAACTGAACAGGTAAACTGTACTTGAAGAATCCTACTCTCCATGTTTGATTAATAACACTTGGTGGATCACGAATCACTGTAAACCAGACTAGACCCGAACGATGACCGAACGAAACTCTTACAATGACAAAGCGCAGTTCTGCAAATGTACTGAAGCAACGACGTAGGGAAACAATATCCTGAAATGAAAATTGTTACGACAAATTATAAGCTAAAATAAATATTTCTATCTCTGATGCTTAAGACTAATGGGGAGAGGAGTTATTTTCTCGGAAGATATGCTGCAAGTTGTGACAATCAGGACTGGCTCACACCACCCTGCTCTGTCTTCGCTTCTAATTTATAAGTTAAAGCATATATATATATATATATATATATATATATATATATATATATAACATGTGCTCACTATCGTAATATTAACTTTAATATTTGAATAGAATATATATATATATATATATATATATATATATATATATATATATATATATATACTTTGTCCTTATACTCCCGAGGCGTACGAAGCTTATAGTAAACTCCGAAACAGAACCAAGCAAAGCGTGAGGAATGCCAAAATCAGACATGCCCGCTCTGTCGTATGCGGCATATCAAAACCTGCTGCACTGTGGAAAAAGCTGCGCAGTTTCGGTATAGGGAAGCGAAGATCAAGCGTAGCGTCTTCAGAAGAATTAAACGATTTCTTCTCAACAGCTGTAAACTGCCACGCAGCGACAAATTACTAGCCCCAAGATATCAATCTCTCGAGAGACAAGTTTTTCCTAAAACATGTCACTACCGGCACAGCACACGAGGCAATTATGAGAATCTCTTCTGAGGCAGTAGGAAATGATGGAGTGAGCATTGACATGATTAAGAACGTCGTAGACACTATTATTCCAGTTATCACAGGCATCTCCAACCTGTCTCTTGTCAGTAGTACATATCCTACTGAGTGGAAGCAAAGTTTAATTCAGCCTATACCCAAGACTGACAACCCTAAGTCGCCAGGTGACTACAGGCCGATCAGCATACTACCTGCAATATCTAAAGCCCTAGAATACATCGTCCATGAACAGCTGACGGATTACCTCAAAACTCATAACATCCATGACGAATATCAGTCAGGCTTTCGAAAGCGCCATAGTACAGCAACTGCATTAATCAAAGTAACTGATGACATTAAACATGCTATGGACAGACGTGAAGCTACTATCCTAACACTGCTTGACTTTAGCAAGGCTTTTGACACAGTTGACTTCGATATATTACTAATTAAAATGAAATGGCTGAATTTCTCAAACAGCGCAATACACTGGTTCGACAGCTACCTCAAAAACAGAAGTCAACAAGTCATTTGTGGGTCGGAAAAGTCATCATGGAAAAGAGTGCGCTCTGGAGTTCCCCAAGGCTCCGTCCTTGGTCCACTACTCTTCTCACTGTACATTAATGATATTTCTTCAGTGATTCACTCCTGCAACTACCATCTTTATGCCGACGACATCCAACTGTACATAAGTGCAAGCCCCAAAAACATTGCTGGCGCAGTAGCGAGTATGAATGCAGATCTTTGCTCTGTTTCTCGATGGTTACAGAACCTAGGTCTGAAACTAAACCCCAAGAAATCCCAGGTCATACTTATATCTCATCCAAAGTTAATCAGCCGGTACTTTCGCGAAACAGTCCCTAAAATACTCCTCAATGGTACCCAACTACCATACCAAAAAACAGTAAAAGACCTTGGAATACTCTTGGATGAACACCTAAACTGGGAAGAACAAACAGTCACAGCTTGCCGGAAATCGCTCTCCTCCCTACATGCAATTCAAAAATTTAGAAAAATATTCCCAACCCATGTTAAACAAAAATTAGTCCAAACACTAGTCTTGCCTAATCTTTACTACTGCAATGTAGTTCAACACGGCACAAATAGTGAAAATTCTAGATGCCTCGAGCTAGTGATGAATGCTTGCGTTAGATACGTGTGCAATATTCGGTTGTATGATCATATCAGTCCTTCATACTCCCAGCTAGGTTGGATACGCCCACATAAGGCACGCGATCTCCACACGATGTGCTTACTTCATCGATTTCTTAGCCACTGGTGCCCCCAATACTTATCTTCTCACATTAAACACCTATCATCATTCCACAATCGCAATACCAGATCGGATACGGCTATCATCTTGGCTGTCCCTTTACATAACACAAAATCTTTCTCCGTGTCATTCTCCATCTCAGCCATACGACAATGGAACGCGCTCCCCTGTGATCTGCGTCTTATCCAGAACTACTCAACATTCAAGAGGGAACTAAAAACTTACATATTAGGGACGGTATAGCCACCATTGTTGTTCCCCTCCCATCTCTTTCTTTCTCCTCTTCATCACAGCTTCGAATTTTACCATTCTATTTATCTTCCTCTTACCTATCTACCTCTTAAATATCTCTTTCACCCCATTCTATCGTCTTATGTCTCTGCTCGATGAGTATAACTCACAAGCTGCAAGAACATAACGAGAAAATTCCCAACTAAACTAACAATGGGACTGACATTCACAAAAGAAAAGTATGTTTACTTTCATATACATAGTCATTATTATTATTATTATTATTATTATTATTATTATTATTCTTGATTGTTCTAATTATTTTTTATTGTTATAATTATCATTGTACTACTGTTATAATATCTATTTTTTTCTTTAACATCAATACTGCATAATACGTTATATGTCCTTAATGTTATGTAGAAACTGTAACTCGTTCAATCTGAGTATGCCTGGTTACGTGTAAGAGAGGGCCTGAAGGCCCTAATCTTGCCAGGTAAAATAAATGCATAAATAAATAAATAAATATTAAATGTAATATTACGATAGTGAGCACATGTTACACAAAACATCAGTTTTGCATAAACAGAAATCCCCTTCAAAATCTTACTATTCACGTCGTGATATTTACTGTTCTGATTGTATTGTGATAATTACTTTCACTAGAAACCGTTACGTTGCGGTAGAATGTTCCGTAAGCAACACAAGCAACACAGTGTGAAGGAATCTACGAGTTGTTAGCAGTGTCTGAATTGGTGTAAAACGTTTCCAGTATATATATGTTTATTGCACTGCATGTTGTGGAAGATAATTAATATTTAGTGTACCTTTAATATATTTCAGAACTGCTTAGATGACTGTTAATAAACTGCTATAGGATTTGTAATAGTCACTTGCGTAAAGACTAGCAGGAAACGTGACATTTAATATTCTTTTCCGTGATTCGCCACCGCTCGGTTCCCCTACCACATTTAAACTGTATGAGACCTGGTCGTCTTCATAGTAAACCAGGAAATAATCAAAAGTTTGAAGAATTTTCCATGTGAAACTGTAAAGCAACTGTTTGACTTTTCATTTAGTTGGACGTAGAATCCTGTCACATGAGTCTTCACACTGTGAACGAGAGTACGTGCGCTGCTACCAAGTGCATATCCTTCTACAAGTAGCTGACAGTGTTGTGATCGCGCTCGTGATCTGCGTGTGTTTGCAACGAGACAAGTGACTGTCGGGAGACATATCAGGTATCTTTAGCTGTAGCAGTAAAAAAAATCATTTCTGAGCCCTGCCACTGTTGGCAACACATTGGTCTCCTTCAGAGTTGGTACTATGAGTATATTCTTAGAGAATATTTACCTCTCCAGCTACAGGAAAAAGGCAAGATGCGGTAAACAGGAAATTACTGTGACACACTGTCTGAAAATTCTCCGACATCCAAGAAGGGAAAGCGCGTCACCAAGGTAGCTTTCCCAAGCGACACGCGTGTGGGATGCCAAGTATGTACCCGTTATTTTGCTAAAATCTGGAAGCAAGTATTCTGTAAAGGACATGTATAATGAGCAGGCTGCTGAGGCATTGATGAAACGGGAGTTACACCCACAATGCATCACCCATTTGCCTCTGCAGAATAAATGTGTAATTCGAGTCTTTGTAACAGAAAGACAGAAATATTTCTTCGAAAACCTGTCGCAACCAACGAGAATTAATCATGTCAGATGAACATAATTTCTTTCTTTAGAATTGCAACTAGAAGAAGACTCAGATTAAATAAAAATATGCAATACTAAATACAACCATTATCGCTAAATACAATATAGAAGAAAAATAAAAAGGGGTCAGTTTCATTGTGTGGTATAGTTAGAAGACGCTGGCCATAGTGTTTTCATAGATAACTCACTTCTGCGGAATTGAAACTGACGTATATTCACAATGGTTTTGAGAGAAAAAAAACGACAAATCTTGCCCTAGGTCACTGTCGATTCAAATAATCAGTCTGAGATATTCTGAATAATAAGTAGTTAATGAAAATAGCAAATGATCTAGTACAAATAAATTTTTTCGAGCATGCGTATGGACTACTCAGTTCAGTTTGTGTCGTGTTCCTGTACAAAGTAAGTAAACAACAATAATGATAAATGATAAACAATGATAAAAACTATTTGAAACACTTGTGATATTCCTAAGTCTTACACTGAGACAATGACATACTTAACACTTGATAAAAATTTAAAGTATGCTTCTCACGTTACTTCAGAATTATGATGTAATGATACCTTGCGAACAAAAAACAAGAAGAAACACTTTAAGTCTCTTTCACTCTGCGTCTTTGTATTGTTTCATAAACGAGGGAGAATTGCAGGATGAAAATAGACTTGTGTTTCGAAGTTCGTTAAACGAAAAGTGATAGAAGAGCAAGAAAGACCTGCTGTCTTCTGTAGGGCAACGGTGTAATGAATCCAGCCCGTAATAATGGAAAACGATCGCGCAACTGAAAACGCTTTTACAAAGGGAGCAGATAACTAGGAACTCTGTGGAGACTAGCAGCATCACAATATTGCTAATCCAGAACAGATAAATGAGTATAATTAATTTTCCTGTGATGTACTACAAATACAAAAAGCGAAAGGTCCTGGATTTGGTAGTTGTTTAAAGCTAATAATCATCGAGTGAACTCTCTATAACGCATATGCATTATATCATTAGGCCTTTCTAATAACGTGAGCTACAGAAAGACAATTATTTGTTTCTTTATATTGGGATTTTGGGAAATACTAGTTCTCTCTTGGGTCTGATAAGCACTTAAAATCTGTTACACAAATTTGGCACCTGTGCCTATAATCGACATACACAGATTACATTTAGTACAACAAAAGTATTCTAACGTAATTGGGAAGTGAACTCATATTCATAATCAGACACATTCAAAGCAAACGAGATTCATACACGCAGAACACACAATTCGACCTCCAATGAAACTATGGGAAAAGCAACATATCTTAATGACTCAGAAGGTTGTTCATTACTGTAGGGGGTAAGAGTAAAAGCTGTATTACGAATGATGGCTAGTGCCTCGGAAATCACTCCACGTAAGAAAGATCTAAAATAAACAAGCCTTCAAAAACAATAATTTTAAGAAACGGCATGATTGCAGTAAATTGACGGAAATGGTGAACGTATGTGTGTTCACTAACCAGGTGAAAGTGCTATGAAACGCGCAAAACTAACATTGACTAGATATTCAGTGAGCAACGAAAATATGCTTCCACTTTAAGCCCACGTGGAGCAATAGATTCGAGACTATCTTCCATAGTAAACCGAGACTAGCAAATATCGCTGCACACAATATTGCACACGTAAAAGAGGCAACAAATTTCTGGTACGCGAGAATGGGGACAAAGTAACCTAATTACAGGTGAAGTCTACCGACTGGAAATTTCAGATGATTAAAAGGAAGCAATTTTATTTGATCAAATGAAACTGTATGGTTCCTGAGGCGTTTTCAAGTCTCAAACATCTGTGACGCATACAGGGAGCTTAATTCACACATGGAAAGTACAAGCCAAAAGTAGCAAAAAAGCTCCAATAAACATGTGTCCACAGATAAACTGTTGTCAATATACAACACCTTTTCTGTTGTGGTTCATCGGTGTCTACGAATACTTGGAATATCTTAACGTTTAAATAGGTGTTCGAAACCTTGTCCATGCGTCTGAATGCCACATTGAACTCGTTCAAATAGCTCTGAGCACTATGGGACTTAACTTCTGAGGTCATCAGTCCCCTAGAACTTAGAACTAATTAAACCTAACTAACCTACGGACGTCACACATCCATGACCGAGGCAGGATTCGAACCTGCGCACGTAGCGGTGGCACGGTTCCAGACTGAAGCGCCTAGAACCGCTCGGCCACACTCGCCGACCATTGAATTCGTCTCCTAACTGAGTTGCGACTTCTCTCAGACAGTCCTTCGGAATTCTGTAAATGCTGGAAGGCTGCTTCAATCCGCAAGCGTAATTCCTCAAGAGAGTTGACCTCAGTAGCGTAGACCAGACTTTTGACATGACCCCACATGCAGAACTCACTGGGATTTAAATCCAAAGACCTTGGAGGCTATGGGTCAGGCCCTCCTCTATCTATCCCATGTTGACCATACGTCCGAGCTAGACGCCGGCGCACTCGTAAAAGAGAATGTGCTGCATCACCGTCATGCATGAACGACGTGTTTAGAGGTCTGTTCAGTGGTACATCGTCATGTACATCTGGAATTACAGTCCGCAGAAACCGAATGTACTGCTGTCCGGTTGGTCTCTGTCTTAGCAAATATGGTCCAATTATGTGGTCTCCGAGCAGTCGTGCCCAGAGGTTCAACGAATAACGCTGCTGATGTCGTGATACGTGTATTGCGTTACGATTGACATCGGCCCAAATGTGCCAGTTATGGTAGTTAAAAGTACTGTCATGGGTAAATCCAGCCTCATCCGTGAAAATAAAACTGCTTACAAACAGGGGATTCTGGGTACACTGTTACTGCATCCATTGGCAGAAATTCTCTCTAGGAGGGAATACCGCGTTTTTGAGGGATTGCACTCGCTGGACATGATACGGATAGAGTACTTACCGATGTAAAATCCGCCACACACTGCTATGACTCAGGAGACGATCTTGGGTAGCAGACCTCCTTGTTGAAATACTAGGACGTGCGTGTACAATGCGTAACATACTTTCCTCAATATCGGGTGGTGTGGATGTGGGTCGACCTTCTCGTAGATGGTGTGCGAAATTCTTGGTTTCTTTAAGGCGCTGATGTAACCAGCTAAATTTGTACCTGAAGGGCAGCCGGCAGAGAGGAAAAATTCTTCATGCAATCATGGAGACTCAAGGGCACTGCTATTCGCTTTATCACACAAGAAGTGCATATCAGACTACTCTTCATTGATGTAACCTCTGTCCATGGTGCCTTCACGTTTGTAATTGATTGTGGCGCCGATACGGCACAGAGGGGGAAAAGGGAAGTAGTTGCGCATGCGTAAACAAACAAATAGCGATTCAAATGGTTCAAATGGCTCTGAGCACCATGGGACTTAACTGCTGAGGTCATCAGACCCTTAGAACTTAGAACTACTTAAACCTAACTAGCCTAAGGACATCACATTCATCCATGCCCAAGGCCGGATTCGAACCTGCCACCGTAGCGGTCACGCAGTTCCAAACAGTAGCGCCTAGAACCGCTCGGTCACTCCGGCCGGCTACTCGATTCAAAATCTTGACACTCCAACGTGAATACTGCAGTATCCGGGGGCGTTACAGTTGGTTACCACCTCTAATTAATGCGACTCCTCGGCGACGGTTGATCTAGGGACCTAGGAGCTTTTTAGCTACTTCTGGCCTGTACTTTACAGGTGTGAATTATCGACAATCACTTCCAAAACAACCTACACGCGCAGACGCGAAGGGACTATTTGTACCAAGGCCACGATTCGAAATCCGGTCTACCACTCACTAGGCAGATGCGCCAGCCGCTACGTAACTCTGCTGCAGTAATGATGCCCAACTGCACGTGACCTAGTGGTTAGCGCATCTGTCTAGTGAGCAGAATACCTGGGCTCGAATTCCAGAATTGGTACAAATTTCAAATTTTCATTTCTTCTTTTAGTCTGCACACACACACACACACACATATATATATATATCAACTCTCATATATATATATATATATATATATATATATATATATATATATATATATATATATATATGTTTGAGACTTGAAAAGGTTTCTGCAATAAAATAGTTCATTTGATTAAAAGCAGCTACGCCTAGGTTCCAGGCAGCATCCCCCCTTTTGGTTCACTGCCGATGTGCCATTCGAATATATCTGGAGAACCTCTGCAGTGCAGTTCTAGTTCAAGAGGAATACCAAGTGGGCTGAGGCGTGAATGAGAATTTTGATTTAGGAAAGAGGCGTGCTAAGGTAGTCCGCGCAGTTGTGCAAGTCCACTGTGCCAGGGTGGCGTAGTGATTAGTGCCACTTACCTGGCGAACAGGAGACCTGTTGCAAATATTCCGTTTGGCCATTCAGTCTGCATGTGTACGTATTTTATTTGAGACGGAAATTCACAAAAAGGAGATGAATGAGGGACCAGAAGTTATTAACCAACTCCACGGCAGGTACTGAATTTAAGGCCGTAGTGAATTAAATACCGTAAATTGAACTAAATACCTAGAAATTACAGTGATGAACAACTGAAATTGGAAGGAACAGATAAAAATGTTGTGGGGAAGGCTAACGAAAGAATACGTTTTATTGCCAGGACACTTAGAAAATGTAACAGATCTACTAAGGAGACTGCCTACACTACTCTCGTCCGCCCTAGTTTGGAATAATGCTGCGCGATGTGGGTTCCTTATCAGATAGGATTGATGGTGTACATCGAAAAAGTTCAAAGAAGGCAGCACGTTTTGTATTACCACGAAATATGGAAGAGAGTGTCACTGAAATGATACAGGACTTCGGATGGAGATCATTAACACAAAGGCGTTTTTCGTTGCGGAGGGACCTTCTCACGAAAATTCCAATCAACAACTTTCTCCTCCGAATGCGAAAATATTATGTTGGCGCCTACCTTGATAGAAACTATCACCAAGATAAAATAAGGGTGCTCGTACGGAAAGATATAGGTGTTCGTTATTTTCGCGCGCTATACGAGATTGGAACAATAGAGATTGGTGAAGGTGGTTCGATGAACCTCCTGCCAGGTACTTAAATGTGATTTACAGAGTATCCATGTAGATGCAGATGTAGATCTAGAAATGGCTGAACAGTACTCGTACTTGAAGAATCCTGCTCTGCGTATAACACTGCTAACACGTGGTACAATACAGATCATTGCAAACTAGAAAGAAAAAGTCTCCTAACGCAATACCACTGTTACTGGAAGGTATCGAAATGTGAATGCGCAGTTCTGCAAAGGTACCGAAGCAGCAATATAATCCTAATTCGAAAATTGTTACAACACAATATAAGTCAAACTAAATACTTCTATGACTGATGCTTAAGACTAATGGAGAGAGAAGGTCTTACCCCAGCAGATGCGCGTTCATGATCTGCGTGTAAGAGCCGTGGGGTGACAGGTTAGGTATCTTAAGATGGAGTAATAAAAAATTTCGTTTCTGAGCCCTACACAATAGTGACCATTTTATTGTTGAGCTACAATTCCATTAATGAGAAAGTAAATTTCATGTAAACTGCCTTGTCGATCTATAAACGTTACACAGGTACAAAGTATCAGTGAATAAATCTTACTCAACGTGCTGAAAAAATTCGTGCTAATGGATTGCTTTAACGCTTAAAATAGCTTTGTGTCTGTAGTTCCATCTACAAGATTACGTCTATTACAAATTAAGACCAGTTTTCATATTTATTCAGCTTTCTTCGTGATGCTTCTCATTAGATCACTACGCCAGATACGGAAAGTATGACGTTACAGTTGATGCTACATGCCATTTCATGATTATAGAATGTAGACAAATAAGCAGGTTCAACAGAAGATTTCTCGCTGCGTATATGTAGCCACTCCCATGGTTCTATGCTCAGAAGGAGAGGTTGTAATTAAGAACTTTAGCCTCTCACTGAACCCTCCAGTCCACTGGGTCCATCTGGACCCATTACAGTTTTCGGTAGCTCTGCAATATCCACGAAAGCCCATTGGTTCCACAAGTCACCATTGCATTCTTATGTGTAAACAAGATAACTAAAAAAAAAATGTTCAAATGGCTCTGAGCACTATGGGACTTCACATCAGAGGTCATCAGTCCACTAGAACTTAGAACTGCTTAAACTCAACTTACCTAAGGACACCACACACATCCATGCCTGAGGCAGGATTCTTACCTGCGACCGTAGCAGCAGCGCGGTTCCAGACTGAAGCGCCTAGAACCGCTCGGCCACATCGGCCGGCAATGAGCGTGCTATCCGAGAGTACAATGGGGTTTGAGCGAGAGCAGATTGTGATTATACTGAGAAGTGGTATGAGCATTTCGGAGACTGCACGACTTGTCGGGTATTCGAGGGTTGCTGTAATGAGAGTCTTCGACACGTGGAGGAACCAAGGTGAAATCACGTCCAGACGTCGTTGGGTTGGACAGCAATCCCTTACTGCAGATGTTGGACGCCGTAGGATGGGCAGACTGGTAAAACAGGACAGGCGGTGAACTGTGGCGGCACTAACATCAGACTTTAATGCTGGGCACAGTTAAAGTGTGTCTAACGCACAATGGTTCGAACATTCGTAACAAAGGGGCACCGCAGCTGAATACCCATTCATATTCCAATGTTAATACCACGGCATCGGCAACTCTGACTGAAATGGGTACGTGACCATCCGCACTGAATGTTAGTGAGTGGCAGAGCGTTGCATGGTCTGATGAATCCCGGTACCTTTTTCATCGCGCTGACGGGTGGGAGCGAATCCGTCGTCTTCCAGGGGAACAGCACCTTAACACCTGTAATGTTGGACGGAGACAGGCTGTCACCGACTCCCTTATGCTCTGGGTAACATTCACGTGAGCATCCATGGTCCAGCTCAGCTCCTGCAAGGCACCTTGATGGCCAAGCAGTATCATACATCCCTTCATGACGATCATGTTTTACGACAGCAGTGACATTTTTCAACATTTTTCAACAACACAGTGGCGAGTTGAATTTATGTGCTGCCCCTTCACACCCGCCAGATCTAAATCCGATCATCGAACATATCTGGGATGTTCTTGATCTAATTCCATTGGGAACTGCGTGCAGCACCTCAATATTATTGTCAATATATTATGCATAAATAGCAGCATCGATAGTAAATATTGAAATCCTTCATTTTACAGATCGATTTCGGTCACTGTGTGACAATCATCAGCGCAAATGATTCGAACTTTGTAGTCCCATATCGTAATAACACATCATTTTCTACGAGGTGTAACATGTTCTGTGCTGATTACTACCAATAGATATCTTCACTTTTACAGCATACAATAAGTTTTAAATTTACGGAAGAGTCTATCTTGTAATCTCAGCAGTTAACTTTAGCAGTTGCTGATCCAGTGTACAGTAATTGCCAAGGTTACAAGATAGGCTCTTCTGTAAATTTAAAATTGTTGTATGCAGTAAAAGTGAAAATAGCTGTTGGAAGTAACCATCACAGTTCATGTTACATCTCATAGAAGACGCCGTGCTATTAAGACATGGGCTTACAAGGTTCGAATAATTTGCACTGAAGAAGTCACACAGTGACCGAAATCGATCTGCAAATTAAATGATTTCAATATTTACGACCGATGCTGCTATTTATGCAAAATATGTTACATGGGATGTCACTGAACGTGGTGTCAGAGATATTTGTTCCGAGCACTTTGTTGTGGATGTTCTTCCAGATTTGAGCCCAATCCCGTAGGGCATATTTCGTTTCCATGCGGTTTATTCTTCCACCAGTATTCATTTTCCGGTACAGTTGGGCGGTTGTAAGGTCCTGTATTGGTGCGCTCAGTTTCGCTCGGAGGTAACTAACTTCGAGCAGAAACATCCGGATGTGGTTGGCTTTGTAGTGGGTTTCTCCCAGGTTTATCGGTATTGCCATATTAGTAGGTGTAAACATCCGTAGGGCCATGTGGGGCGCGCTGTCTGGGTAGTCTTGAAATAGCTGAATTGCTCTCCGTATAAGAAGAGCCTTGCATTTAATTTCAACATCTCTTAGCCCTAGGCCCCCTTTCTCTGGTGGGAAAGTAATAACATTAATTCCCACTTTGAATATTTCGCCCCTCCAAATATACCAACCAATTGCCGACATTATTTGCTTGGAAATGCTGTTGATCACAGGGATTGTCTGCCTTACATACCAGATTTTCGAAAGTATCATTTTATTGATAAACTGCACTCTTTGTGTGAGGTCCTGTTCTCTGCCTTTATTTTGCTGGAGACAACCTCTCGTCATAACCAAAAGCTCTTGCCAGATGTCCGTAGTAGTTTTCAGAGGGCAGCGGCTCATTCGTATTCCCACCTGCTTGATACTCTCGTGTACTACATATGGACAGTTATCATCGATTCTAAACCCTCCACCGATCGGCATTAGTTTAGTCTTGCGATAGTTGAGCTTTGAGCATGAGGCTCTTTCATACTCCCGTACACTATTAGTCACTTCTTGTAGATCTCGCTCCGAACGTACGATGACACTAACATCATCCGTGTACGCCACACATTTTACAGTCGTCGAATACAGGGTTAAGCCCTCAAGTGTACGGTTCAGCAAACGAACAAGTGGCTCAATGGCAATGACAAAAAGAGGGATTGACATGGGGCACCCTTGTCGTACAGGTCGCTCAATAGTTATTTGCCGGGAGAGTTGCCCGTTGATGACGATCCTAGAGCACGCAGAGGTGTACATATATTTGACCATCGTAATAAAACCGTCACCAAAACCTAAATGGTCCATAATTTGAAAAAGGTAGCTGTGCGAGATCCTGTCAAAGGCTTTGCATTGATCTAGAGCTAAAATTGCAGCTTCCGGTTGGGCAATAGCACTAAAGGAGATGATCTCCCTATAATCTGCGAGACTTCTAAAGATCGATCGACCAGGGACGGCTGCTGTCTGGCTATCATGTATGATTTTCTACAAAACATGTTTAATTCTAGCTCCTAGAACGCGGGCCACAATTTTGTAATCGGAGTTGAGGAGGGAAATAGGACGAAATTTATTGACATCATCTGGTGGGTATTCTTTGGGGCCGAGTACAACTAGACTATCGCTGAATCCTGCTGGTAGTTGCCGACCTACTTTAATTTCATTACATATGTTCAGAAAGCAATGTTCGAGTAAATACCAGAATTGTTTGTAGAATTCAATGGGTAGGCCATCTGCCCCGGGCGATTTATTACCCTGCGCCTTCCTCAAAGCCTCCCGAAGTTCTTCCTCAGTGACATCACTCAGTAATAGTTGTCTGTCCGTCTCGTCGAGGGTCGCTGTAAGGCAGTTTTTCATGGCCGTAGTTGCCTCGTCATTCGTGGGCTCTGACATGTACAGCCGTCGGTAATAGTCGGTTATATATTCCTTTATCTCATTCTGGGTTGTGGTGACACTGCCATCATCTGTTTTTTATCTGTGAATCAATTTCTGTCTTGCGAGGCGTTTCTCTTTCGCAAGATGGAAGGAGGATGGGCTTTCGTCATAGGCGCTGTTACCATCGCGAGAACGTATTTTAATTCCTTCCAGTTGTCGTCGTTTCAATAGTGTTAGCTTCGCCTTAATCCTTTTGATCTGAACAAAGTTCTCCTGTGCGCCATGAGGAGCAGAATACAGCTCACGGAGACATCGAAAATAAAATTCGAAAAGCTCTTTCTGCTGCAGGCTCCTTCCATAGCTGTAACCTTTCAAGCAATTAATAAGTTTGAGCTTTGCTCAGCGGCACCACCACAGCGTGACCGACGGGAATGTTTGTTGGCGCCGGGAGCAGAGATCCCATACTTCCTGCATCCGTTCTCTTAAACCTTGATCATTGAGTATTGAAACATTCAGCTTCCAACATGCTCTGCCACGGTACGTTCCCTGCCGTACCATTCGGATTGTACAGTGATATGCCTCGTGGTCGGAGAAGTACAACCGCCACGTCTCCGTTGCAGAGATCTTGTCTCGCAGGCGTTTTCTTACGTAAATTCTATCTATTCGGCTGGCAGTTTGAACGGTAAAATATGTAAAACACTGTCGGTCCTCATTCAAGATTTCTCAGGTGTCTTCTAGGTCCATCAGTCGAACAGTTTCGGCAAGTGTCGCACAACCGTTAAAGTTCGGCCATTGGTCTTTAGGCTTTAACACACAATTAAAATCGCCGCCGACGGTCACGTCCTTCTCATTCCTCCGTAAAAGATACAATAACTCAGTAGCGTAAAAATGTGCTCTGGCAGCTCTATTTTGATTCCCCGAGGGAGCATAGATGTTTATCAATCGAACTCCATTAATAAGGCACGAGATTCCTCTGCCAGACCCTAGTCCTTCCACGTCCGAGACAATTATAACCTCTTTGAATAACAGAGTTGTGCCCGAGGAGCTATCTGGGATGATATTAGTCAGTACGTCATACCCAGAAAAATCAGGTAGGAAATGGTGAGCCACCTCTTGCAGTATCGCGATGTCTGCATCACAGCTATACAAATAATCGTGGAGACTGTGTATCTTCTGCTCTGAAGTTATTTTGTTTATGTTTACAGTGACTATCTTGTAGTCCTGAAAAGGAGGCATGAAGTTCTCTATGTTAAAAGTCGCTGATGTCGGTGAGGAAATTAATACGTATCCGAATCATCATCTTTTCTCAGGTTCGTTGAAAGCTGTCGTGTCACAAGTAATTCTGCTCTCCCGGCTGGCATAGCCTCCTTTGGGGGTTCAGACGTAGTCAGTCCTCGATCCACCGACATGTCTTCGATATCATCAGCACAGCTGCTTGCATTTGACATGTCCATCTTCTGATCGGATCCCTTTCCCGTTGAACACTGTTCTTTTCGCCCCTCTCTCAGAAGCTGCTGAGAGACCCGATCCTCGTCTGCTGCAGCTTGATTTCGAACCCCAGAGTTCGGCGTGGTCACTGTGATCGCCTGGTCGTGGCCACTCGATTTCTTAGTATCTGTCCTGCCAAGAGTTGCGTCCGTTAATTCGCGGGCAATTTGCCCACCTTTCTCGCGCACCAGTGGAGCTGTTTTCTCAGCATCCTTGTGAGCGATCCGTCGCTTTTTGTATTTTTTAGGAGAAACGTCAGCCCTTTCATTTGCCACAGTCACTGAGGAAGAGCTGTAGATTTGTAATCTGGTGTTGTCGTCGCTTCCCATTGATTTAGAATTCGCTCCTTTGTCGGTGCGTGGATCATTCTCAACATCTTGGGTTTTCTCGCCAACCTGGGCACTAACCAAACACGTAGCCTCCGGATCGTTTAGATTCATCGTCACGTCGGGGGTGGTGTCAGCGTTGCCCTCTGGGGTGGCAGTCTCCACTGGTGTCTGGACAGCTTCGGTGGTGTTGACAGTTGTGTCCATGTGAGTGACCTGCGTCGCTGCCATGGTCGAACGGAATGCCGCCACGTAAGTTAGAGGCATTGATGAGGTCTTGTTACTAGGAACACTTTCGCCTGGTGGCAACTGTGTCACTCGTCTCTTTACGCATTGTGCGCGAACATGATCAGTTGCACCACACCCAGAGCAAGTGCGAGCCTGACCATCGTATATAACAATGGCCCTGTATCCACAGATCGTAATATATGATGGAATGTGTTTCTCCAGTTCTATTTTCACCTGTCGAACATCGTTCAAAACAGGAACTTTAAAGGACATCCACTTTTCTGAAATATTGCTGATAATCTTACCATAATTTTTCAAAACTGCTTTTATTTCGTCGGCAGGAACTTCAAAAGGTAGTTCGAAAATTCTAACTGTGCGGACACTAAATCCTGCACTAGATACACGACCTTCGCCAATATTACCATTTAAGTAAATTTAAGGCTACCACCGCATGACTCAACAATTTGATCACATATTTCAGCAGTTTTAAGCTTTATGTGCGCAGTACTGCTAACGATCGAAAGATGTACACCAATTATGTCGTCAAAAGATCGTTTCAGAACATTCTCAATCCATGCTTCGAGTTCGTAAGCTTTAGGTCGTGCATATTTCGTATCGAAATTTAATTTCGAAGTATCTTTTCGTGCTAGTTCATTCATAGTCAATTCGTGACATTTTTCACACTATAACCCTTAACTGTGTACGCTACAACAGCGTCAACTCGCCATAAACAGCGCTCAGCCGGCAGCAGCAGAGACGTAAATACCAGCGCGTGTCCGCTCGTCACGGCCGCCGAGGGCCGACATAGTTTGAGCCATCGATGACACAGAGGGTATTGCGGCTGCAGTGACTTACCTCTGGCACGCCCCCCGTGGGACCCACATTTCCAACTTACTGTCCACGCACTACATTTGTAGTGCCCCCGCCCACTATACTCATTACTCGCGGCTGTCAATCTACCGATTGCCGTAAAAGTTTGAGCAAAATGTGAGTGCATCCACACTGAAGAAGATCATTGGCCGGTAAGCCTTATCTATATAAGGATGTTATCTGTTCTTTCGGACATGTCCGATTCATAGAGGAAATAGAGAAGACGCAAACAATAGCGCGTTTCGTTACACGTTTATTTGGTTAGCACAGAAGCGTCGCGGATGTGATCAACCAGCATCAGTGGCAGGCGCTGAAAGATAGGCGTTCTCCATCACAGTGTGAATAATTGTTAAAGTTCCGACAGTGTACGTTCCTAGAAGAGCCAACAAATATATTGCTTCTTTTTACACGTGTCTCGGGAAAAGACCATGAAGACAAAATCAGAGAGCTTCGAGCCCACACAGAGGCTTCCCAGCAATAAGTCTTCCCACGAACCATCCGCAACTAGAACAGGAAAAGGGGAAGTGACACTCCGCAACAATGAATTTGCTGTTGTGTAAAAATAACGCGAGCGTTATGTAATTGTACGCGCTGATTCCGATTTTGCAATCGGAAAATGTTGCAGCACGTCTGGATTTAAAGCTACAGCTGGAAGTCAAATGATATTAAAAGCATGTACATGGGTTAATATGTAGCTGCATCAACGAGTCGTGTGTGACGTACGATTGTGTGAGTGCGTATATGTATGTATTCTCAAGGTTACTCTGCGTTATGCGTCTGTGGAAAGCTAAGTGTGCACAAGTAAAAATAAACAGGCAGACGTGGACAACTTCTAACTAGTCTCCTCAAGTTTCAACTTGTCCATAAGCTTCAGCATGCAGCCATGTTTCAACATGTCTTAAAAAATTAGCTTCCGTGCAGCTTCTCCTGTTTGTCCATCAGTCTGATTCAGAGGTGACTGGAGAATAGTTCGTATTAGTTTCGTTCTGTGTTTTAGTAATTAACAGGCGCAGTAACATGTGTTTAAGTGATTTCGTATAAGACGATTCGGTAATTTGGTATACGGGGACACATTAAACGAAAGATGAACAGGTGAAGTTGTGTGAACTGTCCGGACTGCTTTTGATACATTGCGACAAGTGTACGACGTCCGACCAGGGCAAGAACATGACCAGGAAGCCGCGTATAGCTTACAAACATTACTTCGGATGTGATAACGGAGATCAAACAAAATCCTGGGTTCATCATCTCTATTGCATCGCCTATTACCCCGGTATAACCCAGAGCTTAAACGGTAAGCGACATCTAACGCCTTTTGTTGTTCCCGCGATTTGGCATGAGTGGAAAGCTCACTGCTCGGATTGCTCTTTCTGCTTGACCAACATATCCGGATACAGCAAGAAGAACTAGTCCAAAATGGAGTATCCAGATTGCCAGTCTGCTCTAAAACCTATGGTTAATCGTACAGACTACCCGGTATCAATTCGTCTTTCTACCGATGCAATTAACAACAAAGAAAGTGATGCTGAAGGTAGTGGCAGTGACGCCGGAGCTATGGAATACACGAATGTTTCCGACAATGACATTAAAAAGCCACATTTGATCAGTCAAGCGGAACTGGATGAATTGGTTCGCGATTTGTCCCTGTCGGAAGAAAAGTATGAACTGTGGTGTTCAACACTAAAGGAGTGGAACTTACTCAAGGGAGTTGGTACAGTTATGCATTTTCGAGATCTCCACATGAAATTCACTGGACCCATAAAGGAAACTAGATAACAAATACGTAGCAGAAGAGTGCAGACTTCTGATTGTGTAAAGTTCTATGTACTGACTTGGCAGAAAATCCTAAGAAATTTTGGTCCTATGTCAAAGCGGTAGGTGGATCAAAACAAAATGTCCAGACACTCTGTGACCAAAATGGTACTGAAACAGAGGATGACAGACTAAAGGCCGAATTACTAAATGTCTTCTTCCAAAGCTGTTCCACAGAGGAAGACTGCACTGTGCTTCCTTCTCTAGATTGTCGCACAGTTGACAAAATGGTAGATATCGAAGTAGACGACAGAGGGATAGAGAAACAATTAAAATCGCTCAAAAGAGGAAAGGCCGCTGGTCCTGATGGGATACCAGTTCGATTTTACACAGAGTACGCGAAGGAACTTGCCCCCCTTCTTGCAGCGGTGTACCGTAGGTCTCTAGAAGAGCGAAGCGTTCCAAAGGATTGGAAAAGGGCACAGGTCATCCCCGTTTTCAAGAAGGAACGTCGAACAGATGTGCAGAACTATAGACCCATATGTCTAACGTCGATCAGTTGTAGAATTTTGGAACACGTATTATGTTCGAGTATAATGTCTTTTCTGGAGACTAGAAATCCACTCTGTAGGAATCAGCATGGGTTTCGAAAAAGACGGTCGTGTGAAATCCAGCTCGCGCTATTCGTCCACGAGACTCAGAGGGCCTTAGACACGGGTTCACAGGTAGATGCCGTGTTTCTTGACTTCCGCAAGGCGTTTGACACAGTTCCCCACAGTCGTTTAATGAACAAAGTAAGAGCATACGGACTATCAGATCAATTGTGTGATTGGATTGAGGAGTTCCTAGATAACAGAACGCAGCATGTCATTCTCAATGGAGAGAAGTCTTCCAAAGTAAGAGTGATTTCAGGTGTGCCGCAGGGGAGTGTCATAGGACCGTTGCTATTCACAATATACATAAATGACCTGGTGGATGACATCGGAAGTTCACTGAGGCTTTTTGCAGATGATGCTGTGGTGTATCGAGAGGTTGCAACAATGGAAAATTGTACTGAAATGCAGGAGGATGTGCAGCGAATTGACGCATGGTCCACGGAATGGCAATTGAATCTCAATGTAGACAAGTGTAATGTGATGCGAATACATAGAAAGATAGGTCCCTTATCATTTAGCTACAAAATAGCAGGTCAGCAACTGGAAGCAGTTAATTCCATAAATTATCTGGGAGTACGCATTAGGAATGATTTAAAATGGAATGATCATATAAAATTGATCGTCGGTAAGGCGGATGCCAGACTGAGATTCATTGGAAGAATCCTAAGGAAATGCAATCCGACAACAAAGGAAGTAGGTTACACTACGCTTGTTCGCCCAATGTTTGAGTACTGCTCAGCAGTGTGGGATCCGCACCAGGTAGGGTTGATAGAAGAGATAGAGAAGATCCAACGGAGAGCGGCGCACTTCGTTACAGAATCATTTGGTGATTGCGAAAGCGTTACGGAGATGATAGATAAACTCCAGTGGAAGACTCTGCAGGAGAGACGCTCAGTAGCTCGGTACGGGCTTTTGTTAAAGTTTCGAGAACATACCTTCACCGAAGAGTCAAGCAGTATATTGCTCCCTCCTACGTATATCTCGCGAAGAGACCATGAGGATAAAATCAGAGAGATTAGAGCCCACACATAAGCATACCGACAATCCTTCTTTCCACGTACAATACGAGACTGGAATAGAAGGGAGAACCGATAGAGGTACTCAGGGTACCCTCCGCCACACACCGTCAGGTGGCTTGCGGAGTATGGATATAGATGTAGATGTAGATGTAGATTCTAGTTCAAGTAGTCTCAGAGCTGCACTATTACACAATGGCAATCAAAAACCATCAATTTCTACTTCTCATGTTTTGGGAACGCTCTCTTGATGCTGATAAAGTACTCTGAGCATAATTGGAATATCTGCGGTGATTTGAAGGTTGTAGCCCTTCTGCTAGGAATAAAGACTGAGTGCTTTCTTTGCCTATCGAGTAATCGCGATGACAAGAGTCACTATATGGTGAAAAATTGGCCAGTCAGAAATTTATCTGTAATCTGTCAACGCAACGTTCAACATGTTCTTCTTGTGGATCATAAGAAGATTAACCCACCTCAGCTCCATATCAGACTGGGTCTTATGAAACAGTTTGTTGCAGCAATGGCTGATACAAATAGTGGTTTTCAGTACCTAGAAGAAAAGTTTGGAAAGTTGAAAACCGACCCAAAATTCGAAGCAGGAGTCATAGTTGGAACAGAAACACGGAAGTTGATTCGAGATCCACAGTTCAGATTGGAGCTCACGGAACGAGAACTAGGAGCTTGGGACACATTTGTGCTTGTCGTACACAACCACAGGGTTGACAATTATGCAGAAATTGTGGACAACTTTCTAACAGTATTCCAGCACCTCGGTAGCTGAATGTCACTAAAGATGCATTCGCATCTACATCTACATCCATACTCCGCAAGCCACCTGGCGCCGTGAGTGACAAGCAAGGTGAAAGATTCTATCAGAAGACGTCCACCATGGAATCAAGACAACAAGGCCACTCCAATGTGAACATGATGGGGGTTACTGTTGGTTTTTGCAGAGAGCAACAGAAGGTGTTCACAGGCGGAAAGCAAGAACCGCTATGCACTTTTAAACCACGTCTTCGTCAATCTTAGTGTAACTAAGGGCCCTAGACTCATTTCAGAGGTAAATAAACATTTCATAATTCATGTCTTCATTATAATACTTAGTGTTTTCATTCCAAAGTACGAACGTTAATTTTACAAAAATTTTCACATTCGCAGTTCAACGTAGTCAGTACCATTATTCTTGATAGCTTTTACACGTACATAACTTCTTTCCCTGACGTGCCAGAACAAATCCGATAGCAGTTCTGTATTCAGCCCATATGAATTAGTATAAGGAACGTATTTTAAACGCAATAGCAGCGAAAAAATTTTATTTCGTTGCATGGTGCAGTCAACCCTTCTCCGCGTCTTACAAATTGTCTTGCGGTTTGGATAGACTGTTTTGTTCGTTACAGAACAATAAAATATTATACAGCCTGTGTCCGGAAGAAGTATGTATTTGAGTCAGACTGTATGCTTTGACATACAGGAAGTTTGCATGCCATGAAGCATTATTTTGTCTTGTGGTGCAGTATTGAGTCTTTGTCACTTACGTACTGAGGTTCAGGCAACCACAGTTGTTACAGGGTTTTGGTGGTAGCCGTCCTTTCAGGCGCGAGTGCCGTGCCCTAGAAAGCTTGATTACGATATATTTGACACAGAGCTTGAATAACGTGTTACTTTGTTGAGTTAAATAATGGTGTTGCAGGAGGGATACTCAGGTATATGACAGGAACGATCATTCGAAACAAAAAATTCTAGTAAACGTGAGCCCTAACACGCATACTTCAGGAGCTGTGAGTACTTCGTCATTGACACTGTAAAACAAAATTCTTCTGCTGCAAGCTCTTTGCTTTCCAGATTTTGAGAAACTGTAGCATGGAGCAAAACAAAAAACAAATGTCCGATAAATATGGGCTCTAAAGTGCATATGTTAAGAGCTGTGAGCAATTTTTCATCTTCGCTACTGTGAAAGACAATTCTTTTTCTGAACAAGTGCTCGAAGCTTAGAGTATTTCCTATCTACGAGATAATAATTTACCGCCCACATGAATAAAATATAGAGATCCAGTCTGGGTAAAAAATGGTCAGCTGGTCCCACAATGCAATGATGAAAGCGAAGAATGAGGAAATCAAAGGATGTCTTTCCATAGGCATGAGAAAATATGTAAGACAAATGAGTTATCCAATCCTCGGAAACGAACCACCAAAGAAAAATATGGAGCTTCCTCAATTATGTGAGAACTGGCGATTCCGTGACCAAACTATCAATACACAGTTTGGGAATGATGAATAATGGTCAATGTGGCTGCTAAACATCGGAGCAACAATTGGACCACATTATGTACGACTGCCCAAAAGGAAAATTTGTAGGTACTGAAATTTGCAGGCGCAACACCTGAAGTAGTCAAGTGACTGTTCTTTGTTGGGATGGAATATCGTTATCTCAACATTTTATAGTTACTGTGAGTACTCCAAATTACGCAGGACGAAGAAAAATTCGCGCACTCTGATTTCTCAGTGCGATTGCTCACCTACTAGCAACACAAAAATGTGTCTTACAGACTTTCATCTGCGCATATTTCCGGCAGTAAATGGAAGTTAAAGACTGGCAGTCTGGCAGGCCTGTAATTCCTTATAGGGTAACTGCCTGACTCTATGCAGTTGGTGCAGTGGATAGCGTTGCGGGTTAGCATGTAGGAGGTCGAGGGTTCGGTTCTGGGTCGAAGTGAATTTCTTTTTACCTGGTAAGTATAGTCAGCGTGGTACAGTATCTCGCGCCTCAGTCGTCATACAGAGATTGTAGTGGGTCTACGTACTCGATCACAGAAACTAAAATCCAGTCGTTTTCATTTGTCAACTTTAAAATAAGCCTTTTGCACACCGTGGACGCGAATTATTTCGCACCACTGCATCTACTAGATTCCAAACCTGTTTTCTGTGTACCTTACCCCAATGATCCCATCGGTTAGCACCAGTTATTATTCTTGCTCAGGTCCATTGGATTTCGTTTGGGCCTTGCTCACTAGCAGGGCTAGCAACGCGCTTTGCAAATAATTTCCAGTCTCGGTTACCAGTTGTTCGTATTATCACCACGGAACCAGTAACTACGCCCATAGACATTGCGTCTGATAAGCCCATACTGTTTAGTAAATATCTCCATGCGTTATTATTATTATTATTATTATTATTATTATTATTATCCATGGAAATGTGAAAACATCACTTCCATTACCGCGGGGGAAACAATGTGATTCGAAAACGAACATTTCACAGTTACCAGTGTCGAGGAGAATCAAACAGAATAAATGCTGTAAAAGAGGTGATGTGCGTTAAGTGAAGCAGACCGCTGCGACTATTGATGTGTTTATATTGTTTGAGCTTTTCACCAGACAGGGAATAGTTGCTCGTGGAGTAACGGGCCCGTAACAGACTACATGTGCGTTATAAACGTGTTGTATTTTCTTCTTGTGTCATTCTGAAAGATTGTGGCAGATGCATGGCACACACACATTACGAATATGTGGATATGCTTCTGGTCCTTGCTGCATCTGATAACCGGTCTGGTGTTGCCGCTCGCGAATATGCTGCTAGATCTGATAGATATCCTGGTTGACGTCATGTAGATAAAAATGTGTTCCGTCGACTGGAGCTTCACCTTCGGGAGAGTGGTTCTCTCCTTCAACCCTCGCGTGACTGACGTTGTCCATGGACTCTCCTACTGCAACTACTGCGGAAGTTATTCTGGAGGTCATGCACCAAGATCCCTGCGAAGTACATGCAGCGTAGGAAAGCAGCTGCTCGTCTCTCAACAGACGATCGTTGACGAGAGGCAGTTCTATGAATAGTTCCAACAACAAGGGGCAGCCAACAAAGACTTCATAAACACTGTAATTGTGTCGGATGAAGCAGCGTTCACTCGTCAGGGTGTCTTCAGTATGCTCAACGTGACGTTAACCCGAACGTCTCCCGCGACCTTGGATATCAAGTTCGCTTTAGCATCAACGTCTGGGCCGGAATTTTGGGAGACAGGAGTTTGGGTCTGTACTTGTTGCCTGACTGGTTGACTGCACGAAGGTATCATGTATTCCTCCCAAAATATTTACCTGAAGCACTGGAAGATGCTCCAGTCCCTGTTCGGCGGAGGTTATGATTCCAACACGGTGGTGCACCTCCACGCTTTGGAATTAATGCGTCACGATATTTACACAGAATATTTCCAGGTAAACGGCTTCATCGATGAGGTCCAGTTGTACGGCCTCCGCGTTCATCTTACCTAAATCCTCCGGACTTCTTCATGAGGGACACTTGAAGAAGAATGTGTTATATTCTACCCTACCAACACCTGTGGTAGAAGTGATAGAGGGTGTTCATGCTTTTCTTGTATCTGTGGATGCAGTCATGTGGCGAAGAGTCCAGAGCTATATGATCCAGCGGGTGGTGCAATGTTTGGCCGTGCAGGGAGTCGCTTTGAAAATCTGCTCTGAGGAAACGTCTTCTTTTGTAAATGTTATGCAGCCATTAATTTGGAAATTATTATTGTCACTGTTTGCTAACGTGTTACATCTGAGCGGATGTACTGCATGTAGCACAAATGACTTGTAGAGGCTGATTTATTTAACTGAGCAGTCATCTTTAGCACCTCGAAATTGATATTGGTTTTGTAGTTATTCTGTCCTATGACAGGTCATTTGTTTTAGCCGTCTGTTTCTGATTTGGTTGACCGCGTTTTTGTTATGTTAAGCGTTACACAACACTGTACTATATAAAAGTTGGATTCGTGTGGCTTACGAAACGATGTTTACTCCAGTATTATATGGCAGAATGAAATTGGCAAATATAAAGAATACGCCTCTACCCAAAATCGAACCCTCGAATTCCTACTTGCTAACTCAACCGATATCACTGCACCAATTGCACAGCACTAATGTGATATGCCGACAGAGGTAGTTACGTACATCTGATTACAGTATTGCAAGATTGCCAACCTCTAACGTTCATTTACTGCTGGAAATATGCGCAGGACGAAATTTTGTGATAGACGTTTTTATATTGCTGGTATGTGAGAAATCGCACTGTAAAGTCCTAGCGCTTTAATGTTTCTTCACACTGAGTAATTCTTTAAACCATACGCTAAATAAATAATCTTTCCCCTTAGCAGTCACCCGCCTGAATCTTTTGCCAATTGAGAGATCATAAAGACACTTTTCCAGTTCTGTGGGTAAACATTATTTGCCTTTTTCATCTTTATCACGAAGCGAAACGACACGTTAATTAGCATGCTGGACTCGTATTCGGGACGACAACGGTTCAAATCCACATCGCGCTTTCCACTTTTAGATTTTCCATGGTTTCCCTAAACCACTTAAGGCAAATGAAGGATGGCTGCATTGGCATGGCGGGGTCGGATTCCTTCCGCATCCTTTGCTAATCCGAGCTGGTACTCCGTCTCTAATGAGCCCGTTGTCGACAGGGGGTTAAGCTCTAATCTTCCTTCCTCCTTGCAAACGCATGTTGTTGATTACTGCTTATTCTACCACCTTTGCAAATGATTGCCTTGAAACTCTGTCCACTCCTCTGCATCCTCTGACAAGGCTAGTGGCAGAACATGGGAAGTCTTCAGTCTTTATTGGTGATAAATCCTGTTAAATATTTATACAGTGGCTGGGCTCGAACCCAGGACACACGTTTGAAAGTCAAAGATGCTGCCATTTGACTTTAATGGGTATTTTGTGTCGCCAATCCTCAATATAATTATCTGTGCCTATAAAAAGTGTATTCTTTGTGCAGGAAGCCCAGACGTATTGCAGCGGTGATGGGAACCGTACCGGATGAGCAAAAGGCCATTCCATCGTGGCTGGACAGAGCATTCATCGTGAGTGCCCTTAAGTGTGGCGACCCGACAGTCGACGAATCAAGTGTCCAACTAAAGTCGATGGGCCAGGTTGGTGGTGGACTCCTAAGTGAAACTTACAGAGTAGTCGCTCAATTGCACTCTCTCGGAGAGTCTGATGAGCGGGAGACATCAGTTATCGTGAAGAGCTCGCCAACAGTGGGTGGCTTCCTCAAGGAACTGGCGGACAGCGGTGTGTTCACCAAGGAGACGGTCGCCTACGGTAGCTTCCTGCCCGCCATGGACTCCGCGCTAGAGACCATCGAGGGACAAAGCTGGAGGCCACTGGCTCCCAAGTTCTTCCACCATGGGTCGCAGCCTACCAGCTTCTTGGTGATCGAAGATCTGGAAGCCTCGGGATTCCACAAAGTGGCTCAAGGTGTCAGCCTGGACGTGGACCAGTGCAGAGCTGTGCTGCGAAATCTGGCTCGCATGCACGCCGCCTCGATGACAGTACTTCATGACCAGCAGTACAACGAGAAACTCTTTCACCAGTCACTCATCTTCTCCAGAAGACTGGTGGACACTTTCCAAGACAAAAATCAGAGGGACGTGAACGGTACATTCGATTTCCTGGAAGATTACACGTGGATCCAGAAATACGTGGACAAGATGGAAAAACTGTCGACGCGTTTTGTGGGAGAGGTAGTGGATGTGGTGGAGCAGTGCCAGGTGGACTTCAAGGTCATGGTACATGGAGACCTGCACAAGAATAACGTGATGTTCCGGGAAGATAGCGACGGCTTGCAGGTCCGGTTGTACGATTTCCAGGTGAGGAACAAGTACACGTTACTAATTACATATTTAACTGTCTACAGAGTTGGTAAACTGCAGAAACTCACAACATTATCGTTCACTGTTACGAAAGCTTCTCACGAACTGTAACATCTACAGGTCTTCTTCTTGTTGTTCTTGTTGTCCTTCTTCTTCTTCTTCTTCTTCACTCCAAGGAGTATAGGCATGTAGCGTGTTCCGTCGTCAAAAAAGCCAACTTTTCCTTACGTTCCTATACTTCTGTTTTCTATAGGGCTATAGTCTCCATTCATGCAGAATATATTTCATTCGTTCCTTAATGCATTATGATCTTTCAGATTGCATCCTTTTATTTTCCTTAACATTTTTAAATTTTCTGACTGTATCCTTCTTTGGTGTTTCCTAGTTGTGGTCCAGGTCTCACTTTAGTATGTGAGCATAGGCGTTGTTATTACCTTGTAGAGTTTTGTCTTACTGTCTTTCTTTGTTTTATTGGCTACTGTTCTACGTACACTGCCACATGAAACATATTCAACTTATTGGAGATGTCATTTTCATATTCATAACCTATATTAGATACCTGTTCAAATGATTTTCAATTTAGCATTATTTTAGAACATAGTATGTACTTTTCTTTAAAAGCCGTACCAGCGATATATAGATAGTTAAAATTCTAATAAGTCTCGATCGCAAGGGTTTATTAAAATTATTAATCGCACTTTCAAATGGTTTAGATTTTATCAAAAATTACCTTGAGACTATGTCTCGTCAGATGGTGAACAGAGTCGACGGCTGGGCCACTGGTCACTGTCGGAAGATACCACTGGTAACTGATTAACTGATCAGTCAGGACTGAATAGTCTTTTAATCTAAATGTGTATTTCTAGGAACTAAGTTTACCGATGAATCAAAAATTTCGTTGTTTAAATACAACTTTTTATGACCTTTAGTAAGACTCTAGTTCTGGTCTCTTTCAATTATCTGCCGCACTGTTGTAATGTTACTGCATGATCGCCCTTTTCTAGAACCATTTTGTTCTTCCAATAAGAGGGTGTCAGCTATTCTTTTCAGTCTGTTATTAATTATTGGTGCATGCAATTTATACCTAGTGCTCAACAGTCCTATTCCTCTGTAGTTTTCATAAGCACTTGAAATTCCCTTTTTATAGAATGATGTTTTTTCCGTCACTCTCCAAGAATCAGGTATCATCTTAAAATTCCAACATTCATTTAACAGATGCAACAGCAGCCTCAGTTCTAAGATTAAAACACAATATTTAATAATTTCTGCTTTAATATTATCACGTCCTGCTGCTTTTCTATTTTTCGTCTGCTTTAATGACACTTAGGTCTAAGGCGCTGCAGTCGTGGACTGCGCGGCTGGTCCCGGCGGAGGTTCGAGTCCTCCCTTGGGCATGGGTGTGTGTGTTTGTCCTTAGGATAATTTAGGTTACGTAGTGTGTAAGCTTAGGGACTGATGACCTTAGCAGTTAAGTCCCATAAGAATTCACAGAAATTTTGAACATTAATGGCTCTTCTATCTTCCCCAAGCTAATATTATCATCTTGGTATATTTCATCTCTTGTTCTTTGTTCTGGTCTACTTTCATTAGCTCTATTTATTATGGTTTTCTTATTTCATCCGCTTGTTCTTTGTTCTGGTCTATTTTCATTAGTTCTACTTTTTCTACCGTAATGCCTGATAGCGTTTTATCCATGCTTCTTTGTATATAACGTGTAATCGTCCGGAATGTTTCTCTTGTCTGTTAAGTTTTTTTCAGGAATTTATATTGCATGCCTCGTCTACCATGTAGATCAATTTCAGTGTTTGATATCATTCTATCACGGGTTCTTGATGAGCTGCACTCATTATTTCCTTTACGGTTTTCTTTATATTCCACTTTTGTTTCTTCTGTATTGTGCGGTAGTAGTGTACAAGTTAATGAGAGAACTGAATCGGAGTCGCCAGTTAGCGTATTTGAGGGTATTGTAAAATCCAGTTAGGACTAAGATCACAGGTCCTCAGAAAATTGAAAAAAATTGACTTTTCTGGCTGCTGCACCAAAGATATTGATATTTTCAAGTAAATTCTACACCGATATTGAATTCTTCATCACTCAGAAACCAGTAATGAGAAAATAAATAAACAGTACTGAAATAAGATTTCCCAAAGTTTCACGAAGCGTACGTAGTGTTCTCATTGCTATTTTTGTTGAGAAACATGTGACAGTTTATCATAAAACTAGAGGTTCACTCATGGAATGTAGGCGCACCAACTAAAGAGTTAGTAACCCTAGCCGACCCCGCGCTAATACTGAGTAACACAGCGTCTAGTCTTGATAATGACCTCAGTTCGGTGAGGAAGAGTGTGCGCAAGTTGCTTGGGTGTATTGTATGTGGCGTCCTGCCCACTCCTCACTTTAGGGTGCCTAAAGGATCCTGCTTTCTCGGATAGCTATACAACAGTTCAAGAAATTCACATTAATGGTTTCTTATTACAGTAAAGTTTACTGACAATAATTAACTTTGATTTACAACAACGTGTCGCAATCAGGGTCCTTAGCTCAATGTACATGCAGGAGATTAATACAAGGCACAGGTATCAGTATAACAGTTAGGATGTCCGCATCTTCTACTCTCCCGCTCTGCTATTGCCGATCTACTACCGTCACGCTGAGGCTGGCGGGAAAGGAGCTTAAATTCTCTGCTTGTAGAGGTCGCTCGTGTCGTGGTGACGTCATAGCGTGCTATTGGCTGACGTCGTCTCACAGCCCTCTCTGCTCTTATGTTCTTTATCTTCGTGCGGGGCGTTTGTCGTTAGGGCGGGACATTGTACACTGCTGGAGCGTCTTATTGATGGCTCGATACCATAGAGTTTCGAAACTGTGAGGACATCGACTGCTACGTTTAACCTGTTTCAAAATAGTCCGAGCCACTTTTTGTGGGATTATGAGCAGAAGATTTAGCAAGGTACTCGATGTGCGACACGGTGCCTGAGTGTTAGCCAAGCACGTACGTGCGCTCCTGTGAACACTCCAATTTTCATCTTGTAACACGGCAGTGTCCACAGTATAGCCCTAGAAAGAAGTGCGAGACTTGCACAGCACGAATGTTAAAATAACCTTCCTCCTGGTTCAAGTTCACGATAACCTGAATGAGTGGGTCCATGTCATCGCACGTAGTACGCCACCAAAACGTGACAGCACTGCTTCCGGCCTGCACGGCACCTTATGGGGTTAAAGCTTCACTGGGCCTTGTAGCATTTGGAAAGAGACGAAATCGCCACTCGACGTCCACACTACAAGCCTCTAGTCAGCTACCGTCCGTTTCCTGTGTTGTCTGGCCAACTGGAGACGTGCACTTACATTTCCCGAGGTGAGAAATGGACTTCTGGAAGGTAGCTGAGTGGAAATGTCCATTACATGCACTTCCCTTTGCAATATTCGCTCGTGAACTGGATGAAACGGACGTTCATTCACTGACGGCAGGAGTTGTTGTCGGGATTGACAGCGTTTGTCACTGCTGAAGCTTGACACTCTCCTGCGGTCCATGTTCTCACTGGGAGGGAACAGCATTTCTTGTAAACACTCTGCACAGTCGCGTTTGTAAATCAGCAAACTAGGAAACTTCATTCACGCTGTGGGCACAGGCACGTCCAAAGACGATAACTCCTTTCTGCCATATTGTCGCATGTCCATATAGACCCACACATTATCTTGAACTGCTGGCAACCGCAGCCAAGTGTCCATATTTTTACATAAAGGCAACAAACACCGCTGTGACTGTAGAAAGTTTATTAAAACTACAAACGGTTTCATCGCAATTTAGGTGCATCCTGAGGTCATCTAAATAGGGGTTGCAAAGAAAGTATTGTCATTTTTTCTTTTTGCATAGGCTTAATGGATATTGTTACATGGAGTAGTACAGACCAGCTCATTAGACACTTACGTAATTGTGTCTACAACATTACTTAACGCTTTCTTGAAGCGTATCCTCGTCGTTCACGTCGTTGCTTAAGTTGAAACCCACTAGAAGCGTCTGTGAAATAGATAAAATGCGGTGTCCATAAAACAAAATAAAATCATTACGTGGCGTGGGAGAGTGAAATAAGCCCTTCAAAGCGTATCAAACCGTGTATAAAGAACAATAGAAACATATAACAATATCAGCAGCAGGCGATGCGGGCTCAGCCATAAGGAACACTAAACTACCTGGAACCTTATTCAAGCAGACACCGTGGTATCCGAAAACCCAGCGATACGGCGCTAGACAAATTAGGGCTACTGGACAGCGTAGCGTGGTAGAGGGGGAGGTGCTGTACATGAAATAATCACAATTTATATCAGCAGTTGATGTAAAACGTGGAATATGGTTGGACAGAAAACTAATACTATTAATCTTTTATGATACAGATCATTGTTATTTTTAATGGATACTGTAACTCTCATTGTAAAAAAACAATGGAGAAATTATAAACAGTAAAAGCTTTTACTCCCATCAAAATACGTTGTCGAAAATTAGGACAATGGGCTCTGTGGATAGGTAGTCAAAATTTCCTGAAATTTTCCAGTGTCTCAGTTCCGTGTGGATATTCAAGGTGAGCTGAGGACATTTTTGTAAGGCTTGGAAAGCCGCTATCTCTTCTAAAATACTAAGGTTGTTACCCCTATTTCCAAACTATATGATCTGCATACTCTTGTGTATCTACGTCAGTGATCTCATCTCCTGTGTCCCGTAAATGCACCCTTAATGCTGACCCTGAATTCGTGCAATCGTTATGCTCTTTAAACCGAGTTGAAAAAGTTCTGCCAATTTGACTTATATATCTGGTGTCAAAATGCTGACAAGAGATACAGTAGACGTCCGATGAGTTCAACTTCAACCTCTCACTCACTCTTCTTCCTTATATTGTTTCCCGTACGTTATTTCCTTCGCCGATTCTGCGGAAATTCCTTGTAACTCGAGTTGATTTTCAACAGTCTTCTGTAGCGCCGCGTCCCAAAGGCGTAGAGGCTCTTCTGTTCCGATTTTTTCACTATACATGTCTCACTGCCACACAATGTTGCGCTCCAGACGTACGTTCTCAGAGATTTGTTCCTCAGTTTAAGGCCTATGTTTGATACCAGTAGACTTCTCTTGGCAAAAATGTCCTCTTTACATGTGGCACACTGCTTCTTAGGTCCTCCTTGCTTTTTCCGTCTTGGGTAACAGAATTCCTTAACTTCGTCTTCCTTGTGATCTCCAATTTCTAGTTTAAGTTTCTCGCTGTTCACATATTTGCTACTTCTCGTTACTGTTGCTTTTTTCCCGATTTACTCCCAGACCATATTTTGTGCTCATTAAACTGGTCATTCCGTTCAACAGATCCTGAAACTCATCTTCATTCATACTAAGGGCAGCAATGTCGTCACCGAAACTTATTGATATCCTTTCACAATGAACTTAAATCCCACTCTTCAACCTTTCTTTTATTCCCGTCATTGTTCCTTCGATGTATAGATTGAACAGTAGGGAAGAAAGAGTGCGTCTCTGTGTTACACCCTTTTTAATCCGAGCATTTCGTTTTTGGTATTTCAGTCTTATTGTTCCCACTTGCACCTTTTCACACTGTCAATTGCTTTCTCTGTATCGACAAATCTTTTGAGCGTGACTTGATTTTTCTTCGGTCTTGCTACCATTACCAAGCGCAAAGTCAGAACATGTCTGTGGTGCCTTTACCTTCCTAGACCAAATGATCGTTATCTAACAGATTTTCAATTTTTTCCATTCTTCTGTATTTTCTTGTTGTTAATAACTTGTATTAATGAGCTGTTAAGCTAATTGTCCGTTATTTGCCGCACCTACCTGCCGTTGCTTCCTTCTGAATTGTGTGGACGATCTTTTCCGGAAGTCAGAAAGTACGTCGTCGCTATCATAGATTCTACTCACCAACTTCAGTAATCGTTTGGTTTCCATTTCCCACTGATTTTACAAACTCCGATGGAATATTGTGCATGCCTTCTGCCTTTTATGACTCCTAGTCTTCCACAGCTCTTTTAAGCTCCACTCTAATACTGGATCTTCTACGACTGCCTTATCGACTCCAAATCAAGTTATCAGACAAGACCTCCGCCTCCCAGAGGCCATCACTGTACTCTTTCCATCTACCAGCACTTTCTTTTGCGTTTAACTGTGGAAATCCCACTGTAGTCTTAACCTTGTCACCCTTGAGTTTAATTTTACCGAAAGTTGTTTTTACTTTTTTATATGCTGAGTCAGTTCTTGTGATGATTTTGTCTTTTTCGATTTCCAGCAGTCATTTCACCTTGGCTGCCCGGCACTTCCTATTAATTTCATTCCTAAGGGATAGATATCGCTTTTAATTTTCTTGTATTTATGTTTGAATGTCCAACATCTGTAATTGCCTTTGTTAGAGAGTTCCAATCCCCAACAGCTAAGCCGGCTGTTGTTGTTTTCCTTATTGTAGCATCCGTATCCTTAGCGAACTTCAAACACCTCTCGTCATTTCTCCCTACCATAGTATCCCATTTTCTTCGACACTGATTCTTCCGGACGATACTTTTGAACTTGAGTCTCCTCTTCATCATATTTAGTAAATTGGGATTCGAGTCTGTGTCTCCTCTTGAAATTCATGAACCGGATATTCTCCATTACCATCTAAAACTTACTGCAGCACGCGCAGTTAGTCTTTCTCGTCTCTCATTCGTACTGCCAATTATATATTTCCCGTAACCCTTCTATTTCTCTTCCTATAACCATATCTCGCTTTAGTTACTGAATTACACGTTCTATATCTTCATATACTCTCTCTATCTCTTCATCTGTGCTTACAGCATCGTTTTGTAAACGTAATCTATTATTGTCGACTTTGGTTTGCTGTCGAGTCTCATGATAACAACCTATCACTGAACTGTTCACAGTAGCCCTACTTTCCCATTCGTAACTATATGCCGGACGAAAAAAAGAAACATTTGAGATAACAGGGATGGCACTGTAGTGGTTTCTAGTAAATCTCGATCTACTTCTGGAGGAAATCGAATGGATACTACAACACACACAAAAATATTAAATCAGTATAAGATACTTAACTGGGAAACACTCCACGTCCATAGGAATGTCTATGTATTCTTTACTGCCGCTGAACACTTTATCACTTCATACAATACGTAATGAAAGTCTCTTCTCAACGTACAATTGGCTATGAACTTCGATAGACAGCTCTGACTTCTAATACAGCTCGCGCTGCTGGATGTGACGTCACACGATGCTGTCGTCGTAAGCGATGATCCAGACTGGGCAGAGCGACGCAGCACTCTGACGTCAGTATTCTTCCAGCTGCAGTGGCTTATGGACAGTCGTTCTTCCCGCGAACCATACGCGACTGGAACAGAAAAGGGAGGTAATGACAGTGGCACGTTAAGTTCCCTCCGCCACACACCGTTGGATGGCTTGCGGAGTATAAATGTTGATGTAGATATACACTCCTGGAAATGGAAAAAAGAACACATTGACACCGGTGTGTCAGACCCACCATACTTGCTCCGGACACTGCGAGAGGGCTGTACAAGCAATGATCACACGCACGGCACAGCGGACACACCAGGAACCGCGGTGTTGGCCGTCGAATGGCGCTAGCTGCGCAGCATTTGTGCACCGCCGCCGTCAGTGTCAGCCAGTTTGCCATGGCATACGGAGCTCCATCGCAGTCTTTAACACTGGTAGCATGCCGCGACAGCGTGGACGTGAACCGTATGTGCAGTTGACGGACTTTGAGCGAGGGCGTATAGTGCGCATGCGGGAGGCCGGGTAGACGTACCTCCGAATTGCTCAACACGTGGGGCGTGAGGTCTCCACAGTACATCGATGTTGTCGCCAGTGGTCGGCGGAAGGTGCACGTGCCCGTCGACCTGGGACCGGACCGCAGCGACGCACGGATGCACGCCAAGACTGTAGGATCCTACACAGTGCCGTAGGGGACCGCACCGCCACTTCCCAGCAAATTAGGGACACTGTTGCTCCTGCGGTATCGGCGAGTACCATTCGCAACCGTCTCCATGAAGCTGGGCTACGGTTCCGCACACCTTTGGGCCGTCTTCCGCTCACGCCCCAACATCGTGCAGCCCGCCTCCAGTGGTGTCGCGACAGGCGTGAATGGAGGGACGAATGGAGACGTGTCGTCTTCAGCGATGAGAGTCGCTTCTGCCTTGGTGCCAATGATGGTCGTATGCGTGTTTGGCGCCGTGCAGGTGAGCGCCACAATCAGGACTGCATACGACCGAGGCACACAGGGCCAACACCCGGCATCATGGTGTGGGGAGCCATCTCCTACACTGGCCGTACGCCTCTGGTGATCGTCGAGGGGACACTGAATAGTGCACGGTACATCCAAACCGTCATCGAACCCATCGCTCTACCATTCCTAGACCGGCAAGGGAACTTGCTGTTCCAACAGGACAATGCACGTCCGCATGTATCCCGTGCCACCCAACGTGCTCTAGAAGGTGTAGGTCAACTACCCTGGCCAGCAAGATCTCCGGATCTGTCCCCCATTGAGCATGTTTGGGACTGGATGAAGCGTCGTCTCACGCGGTCTGCACGTCCAGCACGAACGCTGGTTCAGCTGAGGCGCCAGGTGGAAATGGCATGGCAAGCCGTTCCACAAGACTACATTCAGCATCTCTACGATCGTCTCCATGGGAGAATAGCAGTCTGCATTGCTGCGAAAGGTGGATATACACTGTACTAGTGCCGACATTGTGCATGCTCTGTTGCCTGTGTCTATGTGCCTGTGGTTCTGTCAGTGTGATCATGTGATGTATCTGACCCCAGGAATGTGTCAATAAAGTTTCCCCTTCCTGGGACAATGAATTCATGGTGTTCTTATTTCAATTTCCAGGAGTGTAGATGTAGAACGTCCTCATGTCGTGTTTTCTCCAACGTCTCTCATTCGTAGATGCGTCAGGCAGCGACTATTCTTACTTGTTGTTCCGGGGGATCTTGTTCTCCCAATGACACCACAACTGTCCAGAAATCCTTGTCTTCTTTCCATTTCATTCCACTAAGAGCGACTAAAGAGTGAGGCTTTGTCTTACCATTTTTAGATATTCTAGCCTTCCTACTACGTTTAAACATCTGACATTCCGTGCTCTGACTCATAGAATGTGGTTATTCCATCTGTTTTTCACGGTCCTCTCCCCCTTCCCAGTTCCATTTCAGATATCGGCATGGCGGACTTATACGGAATTCTTTTGCCAATGGCTTTATCATTTTGACTCTTTGTCATTCACAGGTCCTGTGGTTACACTTCATGTGCCTTTTATTGTCTCTATTGCCTTCTTCATCTTCTTGCCGTTGATCATTGTTGTTTCTCCCGCCTTTACATGCAGCTGCGCACCTCAAGGACGAGAGAGTGCTGTGAACTTCTGTCCGCTCCTCCGCCTTCTTTGACAAGGAAACTGTCTGAAAGTACAGTATTTGGCCGCGACTGCTGATGATTCTTATTTAAAATTTAACCAGTGGCTACGTCCTAACGTGGGACCCAGGAGGAGTTGATTACTAGTGAAATACCCTTCTGCAGCTAGCTGTTGTAATCTGTCTGTGTTGAAGACTTTGTTTGTGAAATGGGCTTTTCTTTTGAAGAGTTAACGCATTTATCGCTGTATGTGAATTCATAATAGAGGTTGGCAGCCTCAAAAACCTCATCAGCTATATCTAGAGCCCGTGTGTGTTTTGAAAAGTGGAGTGTAGTGTGCAATTAGTGCTATACCGGGCTGATCTTTTACCACCAAACCATAACTCCTGAGAGACGTATGCTGAAGTCTTTTCCTCAGAGAACTAACAAATAACGTAGATACCTACGGTTATTTCATGCACAGTAATGCGAAAGGATACACTGCCAGTGCATCTATGACAGTGATTTTGATGATAAAGCATTATTAGATCTTTTCGATCGTTGATAGTTCTCTGAAATGTTTCAGTACATCGTCCAAACACGTATCAGGTGTTATATAATGCTGGAAAAAAGTCGGTCCAGTATCTGAAGTAGCACTAATTGCACACCAACCTCCTGTTTTGACATCATACTGAGGCGTTTGATGAGGATTTTCGAAACTGCAACGTCTTTTATTCTCGATGTTCGTGTGCCGTACACCAATGAATGTTGGCAAGATCCACCAGTAAAAAAGCTCTCCATTAAAGACTGCATTTTCCATCTGCAGTACTAGTCTGACACACTGAACTAATCAATCTGTCATTGCCATTACTTTGGACCGTTGCACTCTGAATTTGTGTACAGCCATAAGTTCGCAGGGTTCCAAGGCCAGTAACATTTCGAATGAAATGATTTGGGTATTACGCGGCGTCATGAACCATGGACCTTGCTGTTGGTGGGGAGGCTTGCGTGCCTCAGCGATACAGATGGCCGTACCGTAGGTGCAACCACAACGGAGGGGTATCTGTTGAGAGGCCAGACAAACGTGTGGTTCCTGAAGAGGGGCAGCAGCCTTTTCAGTAGTTGCAGGGGCAACAGTCTGGATGATTGACTGATCTGGCCTTGCAACATTAACCAAAACGGCCTTGCTGTGCTGGTACTGCGAACGGCTGAAAGCAAGGGGAAACTACAGCCGTAATTTTTCCCGAGGACATGCAGCTTTACTGTATGATTAAATGATGATGGCATCCTCTTGGGTAAAATATTCCGGAGGTAAAATAGTCCCCCATTCGGATCTCCGGGCGGGCACTACTCAGGAGGATGTCGTTATCAGGAGAAAGAAAACTGGCGTTCTACGGATCGGAGCGTGGAATGTCAGATCCATTAATCGGGCAGGTAGGTTAGAAAATTTAAAAATGGAAATGGATAGGTTGAAGTTAGATATAGTGGGAATTAGTGAAGTTCGGTGGCAGGAGGAACAGGACTTCTGGTCAGGTGACTACAGGGTTATAAACACAAAATCAAATAGGGGTAATGCAGGAGTAGGTTTAATAATGAATAGGAAAATAGGAATGCGGGTAAGCTACTACAAATAGCATAGTGAACGCATTATTGTGGCCAAGATAGATACGAAGCCCACACCTACTACAGCGGTACAAGTTTATATGCCAACTAGCTCTGCCGATAACGAAGAAATTGAAGAAATGTACGATGAAATAAAAGAAATTATTCAGATAGTGAAGGGAGTTGAAAATTTAATAGTAATGGGTGACTGGAATTCGAGTGTAGGAAAAGGGAGAGAAGGAAACATAGTAGGTGAGTATGGATTGGGGCTAAGAAATGAAAGAGGAAGGCGCCTAGTAGAATTTTGCACAGAGCACAACTTAATCATAGCTAATACTTGGTTTAAGAATCATGAAAGAAGGTTGTATACGTGGAAGAACCCTGGAGATACTAAAAGGTATCAGATAGATTATATAATGGTAAGACAGAGATTTAGGAACCAGGTTTTAAGTTGTAAGACATTTCCAGAGGCAGATGTGGACTCTGACCACAATCTATTGGTTATGACCTGTAGATTAAAACTGAAGAAACTGCAAAAATGTGGGAAATTAAGGAGATGGGACCTGGATAAACTGAAAGAACCAGAGGTTGTACAGAGTTTCAGGGAGAGCATAAGGGAACAATTGACAGGAATAGGGGAAAGAAATACTGTAGAAGAAGAATGGGTAGCTCTGAGGGATGAAATAGTGAAGGCAGCAGAGGATAAAGTAGGTACAAAGACGAGGGCTGCTAGAAATCCTTGGGTAACAGAAGAAATATTGAATTTAATTGATGAAAGGAGAAAATATAAAAATGCAGTAAATGAAGCAGGCAAAAAGGAATACAAACGTCTCAAAAATGAGATCGACAGGAAGTGCAAAATGGCTAAACAGGGATGGCTAGAGGAAAAATGTAAGGATGTAGAAGCTTATCTCACTAGGGTAAGATAGATACTGCCTACAGGAAAATTAAAGAGACCTTTGGAGAGAAGAGAACCATGTGTATGAATATCAAGAGCTCAGATGGCAGCCCAGTTCTAAGCAAAGAAGGGAAGGCAGAAAGGTGGAAGGAGTATATAGAAGGTTTATGCAAGGGCGATGTACTTGAGGACAATATTATGGAAATGGAAGAAGATGTAGATGAAGACGAAATGGGAGATACGATACTGCGTGAAGAGTTTGACAGAGCACAGAAAGACCTGAGTCGAAACAAGGCCCCCGGAGTAGACAACATTCCATTAGAACTACTGACGGCCTTGGGAGAACCTGTCCTGACAAAACTCTACCAGCTAGTGAGCAAGATGTATGAGACAGGCGAAATACCCTAAGACTTCAAGAAGAATATAATAATTCCAATCCCAAAGAAAGTAGGTGCTGACAGATGTGAAAATTACCGAACTATCAGTTTAATAAGTCACAGCTGCAAAATACTAACGCGAATTCTTTACAGACGAATGAAAAAACTGGTAGATGCGGACCTCGGGGAGGATCAGTTTGGATTCCGTCGAAATGTTGGAACACGTGAGGCAATACTGACTTTACGACTTATCTTAGAAGAAAGATTAAGAAAAGGCAAACCTACGTTTCTAGCATTTGTAGACTTAGAGAAAGCTTTTGACAATGTTGACTGGAATACTCTTTTTCAAATTCTAAAGGTGGCAGGGGTAAAATACAGGGAGCGAAAGGCTATTTACAATTTGTACAGAAACCAGACGGCAGTCATAAAAGTCGAGGGGCATGAAAGGGAAGCAGTGGTTGGGAAAGGAGTGAGACAGGGTTGTAGCCTCTCCCCGATGTTATTCAATCTGTATATTGAGCAAGCAGTAAAGGAAACAAAAGAAAAATTTGGAGTAGGTATTAAAATTCATGGAGGCGAAGTAAAAACTTTGAGGTTCGCCGATGACATTGTAATTCTGTCAGAGACGGCAAAGGACTTGGAAGAGCAGTTGAACGGAATGGACAGTGTCTTGAAAGGAGGATATAAGATGAACATCAACAAAAGCAAAACGAGGATAATGGAATGTAGTCAAATTAAATCGGGTGATGCTGAGGGAATTAGATTAGGAAATGAGACACTTAAAGTAGTGAAGGAGTTTTGCTATTTAGGAAGTAAAATAACTGATGATGGTCGAAGTAGGGAGGATATAAAATGTAGACTGGCAATGGCAAGGAAAGCGTTTCTGAAGAAGAGAAATTTGTTAACATCGAATATAGATTTATGTATCAGGAAGTCGTTTCTGAAAGTATTTGTTTGGAGTGTAGCCATGTATGGAAGTGAAACATGGACGATAACTAGTTTGGACAAGAAGAGAATAGAAGCTTTTGAAATGTGGTGCTACAGAAGAATGCTGACGATTAAATGGGTAGATCACATAACTAATGAGGAGGTATTGAATAGGATTGGAGAGAAGAGAAGTTTGTGGCACAACTTGACTAGAAGAAGGGATCGGTTGGTAGGACATGTTTTGAGGCATCAAGGGATCACAAATTTAGCATTGGAGGGCAGCGTGGAGGGTAAAAATCGTTGAGGGAGACCGAGAGATGAGTACACTAAGCAGATTCAGAAGGATGTGGGTTGCAGCAGGTACTGGGAGATGAAGCAGCTTGCACAGGATAGAGTAGCATGGAGAGCTGCATCAAACCAGTCTCAGGACTGAAGACAACAACAACAACATTTTTAAAAGCAGTACAGCAACTAAACTGCCGACATTTCGACCGACTTTCCAACATTTCTGTTCAGGGAGTTTTACTGATCATTGCGAAGTCGGTCGAAACATCGGAAATTTAGTTGCTTTAGTGTTTTATGATGATGCGGCATAATACTCAACATAATTTTATCGTGTACAGCTGAGTGAGCTGATGCTAAATGGCTCCCCGATTTTTTTTGGTCTCTTTCCGATGCCACTTCTATTTTCGGTTGAAGATGTTACGCCATCTGCCACATAGATCGAAGAAAAGGGGTCACAGCGTCTTGTCATTCCTGTGCAACACCGATGACTGATCTTTCATCTTACGTTAAATACTCTGAAATCTTCTTGTTCTTCTTTTTAGGATTACGTTCCTCAGTCGGTAAAAACGGAACCTTTATAGGTTGAAAGGTAGGTGCTGAGGTCTGATCAGGGTAGATCCAGAAAATAAAGTCGATAGCTGCCAACCGCAAAGTGGAATGAGTATAATAACTTTGAGTAGGAGGATCTTTGATGTTTAAGAGAGCTGGGCGCGCACAGTAAAACACTCGGTCGTCGCAGCTAGGTGCCTGTAGGAAACAGACGTGTGGTGACTGCTTTAAGGTAGGATTCGTGCTACGCAGTTTTCAGGTTGTACACTGAGCAAACTTTAGCATGTTAATGGGAGAAGCTATAAAATGATTTCAAAATGGTTTTTGTTAAATAAAGTTCTGAGTTCAGATTTGTATGTCCAAGTTTTGACACAGTAAGCGTTTTGTAAAATTGTTTGTAAGAGCGATTCGTGTTACAAAAATGTTGAAAATGGTAGTTTTTGTATATGACTTAAATTTTAACTATATATCAACATTGTGTCCAAATCTAACAGCCTGAATCATAATCCACATCCTTTGTTTGTACTGAATATGAAAATGAGTAGTAAAATAAAGTAACCACAAATGAAAGAACGTAAAGAAATGAGGCCTCTATGCAATATATATGTGCAGTTTATGGTTTGAAATCGATTTTAGTATAACTAAAGTTATCAGAGAAAAGTTAATTCAAATAACTAATTTTATGCCATTGCACAACTGGCATTATTCAAGTCAAGATATAATTTCATTAAATAAACATCAGGGCCAATGGCTAATTTTTCAGTACCATCGCAATGCCATTGCACAAATGCCATTATTCTCTTAAACTTGATTTCTCAGTCAAATACATGTTTCATTACTGGCAAAATGGAGGAGTGCACGAAACAAGTTTGCAGATGCAGTCAGATGCAGATTTTTTGAATAAATATTTTGGAACAATTTTATCTTTGATACTTCCACTAATTAAAAAGAAAACAGTTTTGGGTTAGATATGTCCACTTTCAAAGATAGTTTTGGACATGATACTTTCAAGGTTCACTTTGTTGTTCGTCTATCTGTCTATCCGACTGTTCAAAACCTTTTTTCTCAGAAATAGGTAGTCATTTAAAGTAGAAATTTGAATCACATATTAAGGTCTTCGGTTGCTTGTCGATGCAAGAAAACTTTGAAGTCACAGCAATCAAAATATACAGCCATGTATGTCACACATGTTGAAATTCGCAGAACTCACTCATTAAAACCTATAGGATACTTCCTCTTGAGTTAGAATCATGAAATTGGGCAAGAAACACTTGTACGGTACAAGTGAAGGAAAAAATTTAAAAATTATGAATTTGTAATTATGTCACCCGAAAAAAGATATTCCTTTTGTCATTTGTTACCCAACTTCAAACTTGGAATTAAAACATTCTAGGAAGTCTTCCGTCTCTGGGACCAGTATCTTCCCATTATCATATTTGTTAAGAGGCCGAAATCGAAGAAATCCTTGATTTGTCGAATGGGTGAACTGGCTGTGTACATAACTAAGTTTGTATGGAAACCTCAGTGGGCGAACACTACTCGACCTGACCAGTTTTTTTTTCTGAGTCTCCTGATTCTTTTGATGCTATCCACCACGAATTCCTGTTCATCTGAAAGTAGCGCTTGCATCCAACACCCTCAATTTTTTGTTGGATGTAGTTCAATCCGTGTCTCCTCCTAAATTTTCTACCTCTGTAGCTCCCTCTAGAACCATCGAAGCTATTCCTTGATGTCTTAACATATGACCTGTCATCCTATCACTTCTTCTTATCAACGCTTTCCACATGTTCCTATCCCCATCGAATCGCGCAGATCCTCCTGATTTCTGATGCACCACGTCTTTACGACACCACACACGAGTTACGGATCAGTACGATCTCTCGTATGGGCGACCGATAAGCTTCGCAGATCACATGTGTGTGCGCAAACCGCAGCGATCGGCTGCTAATCTCTGGTCGCATTGAAATCTCAGGAAATATGGTGGCTTGCATGCAGTTCTTGCAGGCAGTATGGCTGCCTGGCTGGTAAGCAGCGGTGTGTGGCAATATGGCTGCGACTAGTTTCTCTATCTATTAAGAGTGATTGCACAGTTTTGTTCCTTGCCGGCCGCAGTGGCCGAGCGGTTCTAGGTGTTTCGGTCTGGAACTGCGAGGCCGCTACGGTCGCAGGTTCAGATTCTGTCTCGTGCTTGGATGTTTGTGATGTCCTTAGGTTAGTTAGGTTTAAGTAGTTCTAAGTTCCAGGGGACTGGTGACCTCAACAGTTAAGTCCCATTGTGCTCAGAGCCGTTTGAACCAGTTTTGTTGCTTTTCAATTCGTCCACATTGATTAAGAATTTACGTTAGAATTTATAGTTATCGAGGAACCAATAACTACTCTCAGAAGTGGAAACCGGAATTGGCATTTATGATAAGAAGTAATACAAAATACAGCATCCTGTTTTGCAGAGAACAACATTGTGAAGCTTGTGCTACAGAAGTAGAATTGATGGTAACTTCTTAGTAATAGTCGCGATACAGTGAGCTCATTCTTATTATTTTGAGTTATCTATGAAACAATTACATTCATCATTAAGATTTTTAACTTTTAACCAGAATGACATACTTGCCTATTGTAGTGTTAAGAGGACAGTTCCAATGTTCAGGGCAAATCTGATGTACAGTTACAGTCAAGTTTGACATAATCTAACTCTCCTTCATACAGTCTATAACAAGAGTTACGGTAATCGGAAACGCTGCTGTTAATAAAGACTCTAAGACACATCGAGTAAATTATTCAAATACGTGCAGCTAAACTATAAGGGAATTGAGAACTAATAAAAGTCAAACGAATTGTGTTGTCACACTGAAAAGAAGCACACAACCCATATGGGGCCACTGAAGGATTGAATACATACTGTAAAGTAACCTACAGTTGCCAAGAGAACATTTCAAACCAAACTTAATAATCTATAATTGCGATTTATTTTAAATTTATGTTTATAAAGTATTCGTGGGCATATGGAACTCAGTTGCAGGTGCTGCTAGACACAGCAGTTCGTTTTCTCTAGCAGAACTTCTCGATACGATGATGTTCATAATACTGACTTAAATTGCTTGGCTAATCGCTCGTGTGTGGGGTGTCGAGGCAAGCGACATCGCATGCGACGGATCGCTGCTATCCATCTCTACCGTGTGGGTCCCTTTAAACGCTTCTATTCTCTTGTTTTCAGCCAATAGTAATTAAAACTTGTCATCTTTTGATACTTTTGGTCTGTGTGCTGCAGGGAATCCACATCGGGTCTCCAGCGGAGGACCTGCAGTACTTCTTTCACACGAGCGCCAGCCTAGAGGTGCTGCGCGACCACACGCAGGACCTGCTCGCCGAGTACCACGCCATGCTGCAGCGCACGCTGCGCGCCCTGGGACTGCAGCAGCAGGCGGACGGCTACCCGCTCGAGCAGCTGCTGCGAGACATGGACCACTTCGGCATGATCGCCGTCTTCGTATCTCTCACAATTCTGCCTCTTATGCTCAATTTCGGCGAAGTGGAATTTGCAGTAGATACTTCGGACGATCAGTTTGAAGAGAAATCCAAGAATTTCTATGAGAAGAGTTGGCGGAACGACAGATACCTTGCGTATCTTCAACATCTTCTGCCTGTCTTCGATTCGAAAGGGCTCCTTGACCAGAAAGTTTGATTCCATGAAAATTATAGGGATAATCAAGTAGTTGTATTGGTTCGCACCTGTTTACACATTGTGTATACTGAGCAAGGTGTCGCTCTGCTTAGCACACTGGACTCGCAATCGCGAGGTTGACGGTTCAAACCGCGTCCGGCCATCCTGATTGAGGTTTCCTTTGATTCCCCTAAATCTCTTTGGGCAAATGCTGGGATGGTTCCTTGAAAGGGCACGGCCACCTTTCTTCATCATCCTGCCCTAATCCGTTGCAACCGAGGACTTCACCGTTTGGTCTCCTACCCCAAATAAACCACCCAGCAGACTTTCGGATGTCCTTAAAGCCCACTTCGAATAATTTAGACTGGATGGTGAGAGGTGCGCGGGTGAGCACACGTCCTCTGCAATTGAGGCGTTTCACATCGATCATGTGAATGAAGTCCGTCCCGGCAGCAGATAACCGAAATAAATTAATAAAATATTGAACAGGCTTTGATTAAGAATACTTGTACTTGAAAGAGTAATGGAGTCATTCAAATAGCCACCTATAAGGTGCAGTCAAATGAAAAGTGAACACCCGCCACAACGGGACCATATAAAGGTTCCATTAAAAAACAATCACCACAAGTGTTAAGACATTCAGCCCGCTGGGAGATGAGACGATCAATTTTTGTTTTGTAGAACTCGGTCGGCGGCTGACAGAGCCACAACCGCACCCACACTTGCACCATCTGCGAGTATCTTTCCTCAGGTCACCAAAGATGTGAAAATAACGTGGTGAAATTTCTGAAACCATTGCTGGAGTCAGCCATCAAAGCAGAATGTTTAAAACAGTCTAGATAGAGTGCCTTTCCGATATAGCACAGCACTCCGTCGTTAGGCCACGATTGGCCTACCGGGACCATCCGACCGCCGTGTCATCCTCAGGGGAGGATGCGGATAGGAGGGGCGTGGGGTCAGCACACCACTCTCCCGGTCGTTATCATGGTATTCTTGACCGAAACTGCTACTCAATTGGCATCACGAGGCTGAGTGCACCCAGAAAAATGGCAACAGAGCATGGTAGCGGGATGGTCACCCATCCAAGTTCCGGCCACGCCCCACAGCGCTTGACTTCTTCGGTGATCTCACGGGAACCGGTGAATCCACTGCGGCAAGGCCGTTGCCCCTTTCCGATGTAGGCTGCTTTATAATTAATTTGAAACTCACTGTGAAACACCAGGGCTGTATGGGGGATGCTGCAGTGTTTCCTAACCTAGTCGCTGAAGGGTGGCCTTTCGTACGATTGACAGCGTGTGGGCGGACGTTATCCTACCACAGGATGATTCCGCCCTACAGCATTCCTCGTGGTTTTAACTTCATGCGCCTCGCAGTTTCTGCAAAGTCTCTTCATAACGTTGCGCACTGGTTATGGATCCACACTCGAGGAATTCAACAGGCAGAGGGCCCCTGCAGTTGAAGAAGATCGTCATTACCTTACTGGAACTTCTGTAAACAGCTTTGGTTTTATTTCTGCGAGGAGATGTGGTATGTTTCCACTGTTGGCTTTGTCGCATGGCTTTGGCCTGTCGGAATGTTGTTGGATGGAATCATCCTGTCGCACGATAATGCCCCCCCCCCCCCCCCCACTGCCAATTCCATGAGGATTACGCTTCACTTCTTTGATAAACACTGCAGTATCCTGAATACGCCCCAGATCTCTCACTTCGTTATTTTCGCATCTCTGGCGAATGATGAAAGGCATGCTTGGACGTCGATTTCAGTCGGACAAGGAAATGCAAGAGCGGGTGCGATTGTGGATCCGCCAGCCACCGATCACGTTGCACGAGACCATTGATCGTCTCCCAGTGGGATACTTTTGACGGGAGCATTCCATAGTCCCGTTGTGGTCGATGTTCGGTTTTTATTTGACAGCCCGTCATACTTCAAACTACAAGGAGTTGTGAAATCAATCTCTGTATAGGTTTTCATTGCCTGTGAACTATCGGACAAATCATAAGACTACCCGGCCTCTGTGCCCGAGCGGTTCTAGGTGCTTTAGTCCGGAACCGCGCTGCTGCTACTGTCATAGGCTCGAATCCTGCCTCGGGCATGGATGTGTGTGATGCCCTTAGGTTAGTTAGGTTTTAGTAGTTCTAAGTCTAGGGGACTGATGACCTCAGATGTTAAGTCCCATAGTGCTTAGAGCCATTTGAACCATAAGACTCGTCGCGTATAGAATCTCCTTATGTGGAAGGATGAAAATATTGATTGAGCAATCATACAATGTGGGTAAACTATCAATAGTTGCTCTATATATTTCCCGTGATAATATCACTATAAATATAACTTTAGAAAACAGTTAGGAATATACGTGCAGAATACAGACAACTAGTTTTCGCTTGGGAACCTACGTCCTGAACGGTGCCCACATATAAAAAGTTAGGGTTTTTACAATACGCTCTTACATATTACACAATTTTGTCGATCGTGTAACATTAGTAAGACGAAAGGAGCACCATGACTGGCGTGTATAAATCAGTGAACATCACAGAGATAAAACAATAAGTGCACAGTGGTTTGTATGTTAAACCTCTGAAGTGCTTGCAGAAATAGCAGGAGCAACGACTGGAGAAAGCTTCGATGGTATAAATGGGGTTCCACTTAATGTTAATTCTCAATAATGGAGGCAAATATGCCAGAAAGAAATGAGAAGAATTCCCTAGTATGACTCACGTACATGTCGATTAAATGTATATTGAGAGAATAAATATTTATTTTAACATGCTGTGAAACTTTTCTATTTTAATTATACTAAGTCCTAAATTATATGTACTAGTTATACACTGAAGAGCCAAAAAAACTTGTATAACCATGGGTATTAAAATACTAAGATAAGTGAACAGGGAGAAGATGACTTTGCGGTCGGCAACGCCTATAAAATACAGGTGACTGGCGCAGTTGTTACATCGGTTACTGCTGCTATAATGGTAGGTCATCAAGATTTAAGTGAACTTGAACGTGGTATTATAGTCGGTGCACGTGCAATGGGGCACAGAATCTTTGAGGTAGCGATGAAGTGGAGGATTTTCCCATTCGACCATTTCACGAGCGTACCGTGAATGTCAGGAAACAGGGAAAATGTTTTTTTATTCCAGTCTTTGATCACAATATTAATTCTTTAGACGATGACCAGTTTCAGTCCGCAATGACCATCCTCAGAACTGCAATATACAATTATATACACCTAGTCAGTAGTGTGTCTTTCAGCATGATACAGCAATACGTACTACAATATATTACCATACAACCAGGGAAATGTACAGATAACATACGGTAAAATGGACCTTTTTTTTCCTTGTCCTAAAGTGATAAGGTTCTAATGGCATCGTCAAAACATATAAATATAATCAGCACAGCATTGTCACATGGATCTAAAATATGGTGTAGAATAGGCCACATCATCCACTCTGACATTATTGAAACTGGCTACTGAAGTACAGTAGCTACCAGAAATATCTTTACTACATCCTCCCTAGATGTCGCTACTGTTGGCTTGGATGTAGTCATCATTTACGCTAAAAACATAAACTGATGAAAACATGTAAGGTAAAATGTATGTAACAGGCTTTTAAAATTGATAACTATCATAGAAACCAGTTGTGATAGATTAAAAGACGAATACAGTTACCCACGCAAAATTATTAAAAGGAAACGTATGAAGAGAATAGGTACAACCCTTTTTATGGTGAATTTACGGTCAACAATTAATATTCGTAATACATTGCCTGTGGAAACCTACAAATTGCCTATGAAAGATAAAATGTGTATATGACAGCTGAAAAAAATATGCGATTTCAGTCTTCTTTGGCGTATTCCACTGATGAATTCTTCAAGGGTTATCAGCTGAGTGGTGGCGTCGTCTTGTCGCAACGTTTCAATGAGTTTCGTACCCATCAATTTCTGCACTTCGCCAGAAGATGATGGGTACGAAACTCATTGAAACGTTGCGACAAGACGACGCCACCACTTGGCTAATAACCCGAGAAGAATTCATCAGCTGAAAAAAAGACAGATCAATGATCAGCGCCCTGTGTTGAGTCGGCCACCAGGATGTTATGTAGGCACTCGTATGAACTTGACCACTAGAGGGCTTTACACAGATCGTGATATATCTCCCACAGAAACGGTTTAAACAACATATTAACAGTCAATAAATAAAATTATATTGTCTGGCTACACATTCCATGAATAGGTAGGACATGTTCAGTTATAGGATTAGAGCGACTAATGTATGGAAGCAAGTTAAATGCCTACTGTTCTAGACATAAATCATCAAGTAAGGCTAGGTATAAATACGTGAGGCATAGTTTAGTTATTTGGAGCAGTTGCCTCCCTCCGACATCAACACTCCAATCACACCACAAGACTTATCCTTCGGTCCAAACACAACGCGGCCCCTGATCACGACTGCGACTGTGTCACCTACTGCCACCTTCGAGAAAGCACCTGTTCCTTCCTGACTGTCCTCGCCCATCTCCATAACGTCATCCTCTCTGCTGGCTTCTACCCCGACCTGTGGAAGACTTCCCTCGTCCTCTTATTCCTCAAACCCAACAAACCCCCTTCTGTCGCCTCTTCCTATCATCCCATCTGCCTCACCTCCATCTTCAGTAAGGTCTTCGAATCCATCCTCTCCTGCCATATCCATCAGCTCCTTAATCAACACCACCTCCTCCCCCTTACCCAATGTGGCTTCCGACCCTCCTTCTCCACTGAAGACCATCTCTTTAACCTCATTCACCTTCTCTCTCTCCAGCTCAGCTCCCATTGCTTAGCCATTTTTGTTTCCCACGACCTCCAAAATGCCCATGACCGTGTATGGCATCCCGGTCTCCTCTTTAAACTCAAAACCTGTCAGTTTTTTCCAACTGGTTGGTTCTTTCCTCTCGCGCCGTCCTTACTATGTCACCCTCCACAACACCAGCTGCTGTATCTTTTATCCCACTGCTGGCATCCCCCAGGGCTCTGTCCTCTCCCCTCTCCTTTATCTCTTGTATATGGGTGATACATCCAAACCACCCCCACCTGTCCACCTTCTCCAGTATGCTGATGACACTGCCCTCCTGCATCTCTATTCTACCCTTCAATGTTCCCAATGCACTCTCCAAACCCACCTTAACCATTTCACCACTTGGTGTAACCAGTAATTCCTCCGTCTCAACCCCTCCAAAACCCAGGCAATCATCATATGTCGCACCACCCACTCCTTCTGTCTCCATGATTTCTACCTCACCCTTTATGGTAGTCCGATCCAGCTCACCTCCACCCTGAGACACCTTGCCTCACCCTCGACTGTAACCTCACCTGGACTCCTCACCTCCAGATCATCCAGCAGAAAGCATATTCCCGCCTCCGCCTCCTGAAACTGGTTGGACATGGGGATTGCATCCTTCCACCATACTCCACACCTACAAATCCATCATCTGTCCTCTGTTATGCCAGTGTTGCCTAGAGCTCCACACCCACCCACTTTTACATGGCCCTCCAAATCCTTGAACAGCGTGCACTCCGCCTTGCCTTCTGTATCCGCATTCCTTCCCCCGCAAAGCTCCTGTATGAACTGATCCCCTTCCCCCACCTCCTACTGTTCCTCCAACATCTACGCATCCTTTACACTGTCCCCAAGCTTGATCCCCCACCCCCTGATTCCCTCCTTCCTCTCCACCCCCCGCCCATTGCCACGCCTCTATTGCTGTATCCCTCCCTCTCTCCACCTCCACACCGTCCATCTCCTTCATCAGGGCAATTTCCAGCGCCTCCCCCTTCCGGATGATGCACTTCACTGTGACATATACCCTTCCTTCCAATTATAATCTGGCCTTGTTTCCCCCATCCCCATGGCCCCCTTTTTCCCCTCTCCTCCTTCTCCCAGAATGGATTTTCCTCCTTTCCCCCCCTGAGACCCTGCACCTCATCCTTTCCTATTTCCCTCCCAAGTCCCTCCCTACCTTGCCCTCTTTGGCGCACCCCCCGCCCGTATACTTCCTCTCTTCCCCTCCCTCCCTTCTTCCCTTTTCCCTCACCTCGTTGTGCCTGGAAGATCCTCTGATTTGATCATCAACAGTGTGCCATGTCAGTGTTGTGTTTAGTGCTGTGCGTCGAGAGGTGTGATTTTAATTGTGTGCTCGCCTTGTACTTAGTGTCACTTTTAGTGTTTGTTCTGTGCTATGTCATCTGTCGATACTTTTAATGCTCCGGTCATACTGCGCCTTGTGTTCTTTTAATTGTCCCAGTGTGTGGTTTTTTGTGTATGCTACTTTTTTACGGTTTTTATCTCCATTTTACAGTTGTCCCTTTTTTGTCTATTGTCTTCCACGATGTTCCCCCTTTTTTATATCTATGTTCACTTGTTTTCTCCTTTGTTATTTTTAAATGTCTTCTATTGTTTGTCCTATGTGTTTCTGCTGAAGAGAAGCGCATATGCTGCTGCCAGCTCACCCAATGGGAAATTGACTTAAAATAAAGGAAAAAAAGAAGAATTTGGTTATCATAGTATATTATCAACGATAACCAAGTAATGCCTTGTGTCTTTATACCTAGCCTTACTTGATGATTTATGTCGAGAAAAGTAGGCATTTGCCTTGCTTCCGTACATTAGTCGCTCTAATCTTGTAACCCATTACGTCCTACCTATCCATGGAATGTATAGCCAGATTATATAATTTTATTTATTGACTGTTAATATGTTGTTTAAACGTTTTAGGTGGGAGATATATCACGATGTATGTAAAGCCCTTTAGTGGTTAAGTTCTTACGATCAGTGCGCGCCTACATAACATCCTGGTAGCTGACTCAGCACAGGGCGCTGATCATTAATCTGTCTTTTTTTCAGCTGTCATTTAGACATTTTATCTTTCATAGGCAATTTGTAGGTTGCTACAGGCAATGTATTATGTATATTAATTGTTAACAGTTAATTCACCATAAAATGGGTTGTACCTATTCCGTTCATATATTTACTTTTAATAATTGTATATGGGTAACTGTATTCGTCTTTTAATGTATCACAATTGGTTTCTATGATAGTTATCAATTTTAAAAGTCCGCTAAATGTATTTTACCTAATGTGTTTTTATCAGATTATGTTTTTTGCGTAAATGATGACTACATCTAAGCCCACAGTAGCGACATCTAGAGAGGATATAGGCAAACTGATTTCTGGTAGCTACTGTACTTCAGTAGCCAGTTGCAATAATGACTGTGTGGACGATGTGGCCGATTCTATTCCTTATTTTATATCCATGTGATGATGCTGTGCTGATTGTATTTCTATGTTTTGACGATGCCATTACGACCTTGTCACTTTAGGACATGGTGTAAAAAAGATCCGCTTTACCGTGCTTTATCTGTACATTTCCCTGGTTGTATATTGTGGTATGTATTGCTGTATTACGTTGAAAGACACACTGATGACTAGGTGTATGTATTTGTATATTGTAGATCTAAGAATGGTCATTGTGGACTGAAACCGGGCATTGTATAAAGAATTGATATTGTGATCAAAGGCAGGAATAAAAAAAAATTGACAGTATTAGATCACTGTTTGTATACGGGACTCTGTCGCAGTTGGTGATTCCGGTAAAACATCGAATCTCCGACATCACTGCGGCCGGAAAAAGATCCTGCAAGAACGGGACCAAGGACGACTGAAGAAAATCATTCAGCGTGACAGAAGTGCAACCCATCCACAATTGCTGCAGATTTCAATGCTGGGTCATCAATCATTATCAGCGTGCGAACCATTCAATGAAACATCATACATATGGGCTTTCGGAGCCGAAGGCCCACTCGTGTACCCTTGATGACTGCACGATACGAAGCTTTACGTCCCGCCTGGGCCCGACAACACCGACAATGGACTGTTGATGACTTGAAACATATCGCCTGTTCGGACGAGTGTCGGGTATGGAGACAACCTTGCATGTCAGCAGGGGACTGTTGAAGCTGGTGGAGGCTCTCTAATGTTGTGGGGCGTGTGCAATTGGCTCGGTATGACAGCCCTGATACGTCTAGACACAACTCTGACACGTACTTAAGTATCCTGTCTGATTACCTGCATTCATTCATGTCCATTGTGCATTCCGACGGACTTGGGCATTCCAGCTAGACAGTGCGACACCCCACAAGTCCAGAATTGCTACAGAATGGCTCCAGGAGCACTCTTCTGAGTCTAAACCCTTCCACTTTGCACCAATCTATAGAGACATGAACATTGTGGAGCATATCTGGGATGCCTTGCAACGTGCTGTTCAGAAAATATCTCCACCCACTCGTACTTTACCGATTTATGGACAGCACTGCAGGATTCATGGTGCCAATTCCCTCTGCACTACTTCATACTTTTTTTAAAGACATCATGTTTACGCCAGCGACTGTTAAACTTTTTATTTCCACTATTGCAAATTGCAGCCTTAGGCCATTACCAAGTGCAGATGTTTTGGCCTTAAGCCATGACAAAAAGCTTAACAGTCACTGGCCTAAGCATGATGTCTTTAAAAAAATTTCACATGACTGTGAATCCCAATTATAGAAAGTTAATTAACTACCTCAGACGTTAGTCGAGTCCATGCCATGTTGTGTTGCGCCACTTCTGCGTGTTCGTGGAGCCCTGCACGATCTTAAGCAGGTGTACCAGTTTCTTTGGCTCTTCAGTGCCATCTAATTGGCTTTTTGAAAGCTACACATACGAATACGAAGTAACAGCTGCGTGAATCTCCTCATACTTATCGTAGTGACCATGTTAAAACGTGTCTAAAGTGATTGAAACCTAATAGTCAAGGGAAGGCAGGATTCGGTTACAATTGTGAACGAGGCCGTAATCAGTTACAATTGGTTGCCTTTTACAGTTACACACATTTATTTTCACAACAGTAATTACAGATTCAATAATAAATAAAAAATACCACACTTTATTAATGAAGGTATAAAGAACTGTGTAAATAATAGTGTTTTCAGTGCGTTACAATTTAGCAAATCTCCATAAAATACAGATACAGATACTGTTAAAAAAAAGCCACTGTGGTCATGGCTGAAGGCCTTACACGCCAGAAATGGTAAGCCAATTATATAAATATTTAGAAACCTGCTGTAAAACAGCAAATACAAGCAAAGGTTAATTAAAAGAAACAAGCAAGTGACCACCAAACGGGTGAAATAAGGCGATGGTAACCTTGTAAGACAACCCTTACTCTACTAGATTTATTCCAGAAGGTGACTGTAACAATTAACTAGACATACATAATCTTCGATGTAGGCATTACGAAGTATGGTAAAAAATAATACAATAATAAAACATAAGGACCAGTCACAGATGTTGCTTCAGGAATCGACCTCTGAGAAGGTCCGACAAGAAACACTTCAGCGAACAATGAGACAGGCAGCCAAGAGTTGCATTCACTTCACAGGATGGGAACTCAGACTAGTGGCAGTCTAAGGAATGATTAATTGTAACCTTGCTGAAGCTACCTGACGTCCAATAAACCAAATGCAACAATGGAACAACACGTCAAAGCCGGAGCCGGCGGACTGCACTGCGCTCCCAGAATACTGTGCTTAGAACGCCCGGAATGAGAAAGGAATTACTACCACCGGAGTAGAAGAGTCACAAATGGCCTATAATCAAGAAAGCTGTCAAAACTATGCACCTTACCGGACAGCAGCGGCAAAGCGAGGAAACGTGCACTGTGGTTACATACACTAACCCCCAGGACAGGTAACTGTGGCGTTAGAGGCCACCAGTCAGGAAAAATACCGCTGGTTGAGCTTAAGAAATTTTAACAAGCTAAACGCAGTAAATAGAGATAATAAGTCGAGGAAAGCTAATCATATCCACTTTCCTCAAGCACGTACACCGTCTGCTTAACGCCCTGCTGTGGTAGTGGCCTATCATTCCCCTACACCGATAATCTGCAGTTCAGTGCAGACACGTAATGTGAGTTAAACATTATTAAATATAAAAGATCAGAAAAGTAACAATAATAACGTAAGATACACTCAAGATTTATATTTTATGTAACTGGTTTATTTAGCAAAATATAGCTTTCTACTTAATGAAATAAATTTTAGTTCATCTAGTAAGAATCATCCATTTTCAACTTAACAAGTAGTACACGAGTGATGGTAGTCTCCATTTAATATACCGAATTACTAAGTGAGTTTATACACCGGTTCTTCTAATCCCACAGTCAGATGCGTAAATTAAAATTCGTGCACAACAAAATACAGTTCCATGCTCTGACAGCTGAAGTCAAAATCATAGGTCTTTGTTTAGAATCTACCACCGGCCAGCAACTCTCAGAAAAACCATACTAGCTTTCTCTGTCCAATGGCCATAAGATAACCTTCTTGAGTGTTCCAGCAGCTCGCAAGAGCACATCTCCCACCACCATGTCCACTGACGTTAGAAAACGTTAGCCAATGGGATCGCAAGCTGCAACTGAACCACATAAAGCACTTCTTACAACCTTTTGACACACCATATGCAACTAAAATGGGATGAACGTGAAATGTAAATGTAAAAATAAATGGAACACCATTCCTACATTAAAAAATTCTGCAAACAATTTACATAAGTAACATGAAACATTATTTGTTTCTATGTCCATTGACACTAATTACGATTCATTTAAAGGCAGATGTGTGATTTACATACACAAGGAAACACAAAGAATTTGTAGCTTTACTTATGAATTGTATCTACTATCCCATTGCTAATTTCTGTTTCAGTTTCGATAGACAACTATGTCCAATGATTGATGACTGTACCTTATCAGCAAAATAAAATTATTCAGGTTTACCTAAAATTAAGGCAAGGTAAAAAAAGAAGCACTTTACTTTACATCGCTTACAGCACTGACTGCACGAGAACTAATTTAAAAAAAATAGTTGAGGACACAAAATTACGCAAAATTTCAGCAAAGCTCTTTGAAAAGAAACTCGTTAGGGATTACTTTCTGAGAGTTCTTTCTTTATTTCATTTCATCCCACTGTCCATTTTTTTTTCAGGTCACTGTTGGACTGCGACTTGGATGCTAACCGTCATCCATCCATCCATCCATCCATCCATCCATCCATCCATCCATCCATCCACCTTGTTCTTCTGGCAGTGTCTTGGCAACAACTTGTGTAGATGGTATAGCCGCCGATGTACAGGCGTTATCAACTTCTTTGTGATGGGCTCATGATAGCATATAACGATAATATTGACTGGTAAAAAAATCCATTAGGTATTCACTGTGCCCTGCAAGGCAAGGAAATAACGTTCACAAATCTCTCTCTCTCTCTCTCTCTCTCTCTCTCTCTCTCTCTCTCTCTCTCTCTCACACACACACACACACACACACACACACACACATATATATATATATATATATATATATATATATATATATATATATATAGGGTGGTCCATTGACCATGTTCGGGCCAAATATCTCACGAAATAAGCATCAAATGAAAAAACTACAAAGAATTAAACCTGTCTAGCTTGAAGGAGGAACCAGATGGCGCTATGGTTGGCCCGCTAGATGGCCCTGCCATACGTCAAACGGATAATAACAGCATTTTTTTAATTAGGAACCCCCATTTTTATTACATATTCGTGTAGTACATAAAGAAATATGAAATATGAATATAGGTGGACCACTTTTTTCGCTATTTGATAGATGGCACTGTAATAGTCAAAAACATATGGCCCACAATTTTAGATGAACAGTTGGTAACAGGTAGCTTTTTTTTATATTAAAATACAGAACGTAGGTACATTTGAACATTTTATTTCGGTTGTTCCAAAGTGATACATCTACCTTTATGAACTTATCATTTCTGAGAACGCAAGCTGTTACAGCGTTATTACCTGTAAATACCACATCAATGCAGTAAATTTTCAGAATGATCTCTGTTAACTTCAATGGATTTGGCAATACGTGTAATGACATTCCTCTTAACAGTGAGTAGTTCGCCTTCTGTAATGATCGCACATGCATTGACAGTGGGCTGATGCATGTTGTCAGGCGTTGTTGGTGGATCACGATAACAAATATCCTTCAACTTTCCCCACAGAAAGAAATCCGGAGAAGTCAGATCTGGTGAACGTGCGGGCCATGTTTTGGTGCTTCGACGACAAATCCGCCTGTCATGAAATATGCTATTCAACACCGCTTGAACCATATGCGAGCTTTGTGCTGCACATCCAACATGTTGGAAGTACATCGCCGTTCTCTCAAGTAGTGAAACATCTTGTAGTAACATCGGTAGAACATTACTCAGGAAATCAGCATACATTGCACCATTTCGATTGCGATCGATAAAATGGGGGCCAATTTTCCTTCCTCCCATAATTCCGCACCTTACATTAATCCGCCAAGATCTCTGATGTTCCACTTGTCGCAGACATCGCGGAGTTTCCGTTTCCCAATATAGCATATTATGCCGTATACGTTACTGCTGTTGGTGAATGACACTTCGTCGCTAAATAGAACGCCCACAAGAAAGTCTCTTATTGTCTCGTAATTTCTCTTGTGCCCAGTGGCAGAACTATACACGATGTTCAAAGTCATCGCCATGCAATTCCTGGTGCATAGAAATATGGTACGGGTGCAATCGATGTTGATGTAGCATTCTCAACACCGTAGTTTTTGAGATTCCAAGATCTCGCACAATTTGTCTGCTATTGTTGTGTGGATTAGCCGCGACAGCAGCTAAAACACCTACTAGGACATTATCATTTGTTGCAGGTCGTTGTTGACATTTCACAAGTGGTTGAACAATTCCTGTTTCCTTAAGTAACGTAACTATCCGGCGAACGGTCCGGACACTTGGATGATGTCGTCCAGGATACCGAGCAGCATACATAGCACACGCCCGTTGGGCATTTTGATGACAATAGCCATATATCAACACGATATCGACCTTATATGTAGTTGGTAAATGGTCCATTTTAACATGGGTAATGTATCACAAAGCAAATACCGTCGACAGTGGCGGAATGTTACGTGATACCACCTACTTCCTACTTCCGATTGACCTTTGTCAGTGCCATCTAGAGGGCCAACCATAGCGCCATCATGTTTCCCCTTAAAGCTCGACGAGTTTCGTTCTGTGTAGTTTTTTCGTTAGATACTTATTTCGTGAGATAGTTGGCCCAGTCACTGCAAATGGACCACCCTGTATATGTATATATATAATTTTGTATCTGAGGCCCGAAGTTGATTTGACAACAAAAATGAGATATATGTTGGTGATTTCCTGAAACAGGTCCAGCTCCTTCTGCCATCCAGGAAACTGTGGTTTGGTAGCACTGCTTGATCTTCTGGCCGCAGCACACAGCGATAAATTCTTCAGTCAGTCACAAGCGACTCTAGAGACAGGAGCTAAGAAATGTTTCCCACCAGCTAGTCTGCTGAAGAGATCGCTTTTCGTCAATCTCTCAGCCAAATGGTAACTGATTTTAAAAATTCTTAATGCTGACATAATCTATATTAAAAGTGATATTCAGAAAATTAATAATGAGCAAAACAGGTACCACTAGATACTCAGATTTTAGTTAATAATTTTTCAGTAGGAATTCAGTGTCGTGCATCAAATGTGAATTTCTTTTTTCCATACATAACTGAGCAGGCGATCGTGTCCTTCGCTATTTTATCGTTGAATGTAGCATATAACTTCATATCAGTGCTCTGAGTTGTAGCAACATTCTTTCTGTGAGTCATGTTATCACACAGATAGAATGGTTAATTACGAAATTAATGGAATTACATCTACACCGCCTATCAAAAAGAAATGTATCATATGCCGTCATGTAATTATTTGGTGGATCAAAAATCCACATTTAATGAGGAAATATTTCAATGCTTTTAATTTGAATAGAGATTTTCTGAATTTAACATGAAGCAGAATGAATAATCAATCAACTGATTATTTTTTCAATTAGTTTGAAACACATTGAACTAGGTTATATCAAAGTTTACTGAATAATAGTAATTCATCATATTTAACTCAAAATTGACTTCGCACTTAATCCTGCTACCTTAACTGTTTGTATTTCATAGTAAGGTATTGGAATATTATACATTTTTCATTATATTTTCTTGTTGCTGAAGTTCATAATTCGGTTCATATTTAACAACTGGTACCCATATTTCAATAGATTCTACCACAATTTTACCTTCTTTTCGAAGTGTATTTTGCACTTAACATTATTGTACTCCCTAAAGAAACCACCAGGCATACTTAGTGGATAGAGCACTTCACTTTCCTTACACTGCACTTTACCACTATTAAGTATATGTTTTTCCATACTTATTTCATCATTAACAGATGAAGCTGAATACAACAAAACTAAATGAAGTAAAGGGATCCTCTATTCTAGATATAACATCATATCCTTTCATTACAGTTATGAAATCAAATAGCTTTGTCATATAATTAACAGTTAATTTAACACATCTTTCAGTATAAGTTTGATAATCACCTCTAACGATACTGAAGCTCATGTGAAAGTGAGGATGATGAGGATGAAGCTGTTAATCTCCAATTTTTGGTTTTACTGCGTCCTTGTTAGGAATATGTAAATACTTTTGTAATCTCATTCACAGGGAATGAGTTGAACTGATAGCTCTCTATTTTGTTCATTATTTATTACAGCAAAAAATTACTGAACCATTGTAAAATTAATGTTGCAGTAGCACCACTGAAGTCAATCAAATTATCATTTTCATCTGTTACTGTTATTCCTATTTCCCCGTGAAATACATAATTTGGAATATATACAGGTTAATGTTGTTTGCGAATTGTTGGTCCATCAAATTCAGCGTTAGGTGTGAATGAAGCAATAATGTAAGAATCTCAATGAAAATAATCAGCAAGCTTTGCAAACATTCCATCAGCTAGATTAAAATTTATACTGATTAATTCGAATCATTAGCAGCAGTTTTTATTAGTTTCCATAATTTAGTTACTAAATCCAAGATCACTTTCATTACTGTCTTTAACATCCATCTATAATTTAATAGCACTCTCAATGATAAATCTATTCAATATTTCATGTGCTGTCATGTGAATATTTATCTTTCATGGTTGAATAAATTCTTCCAAGCATCGCAAACTATATTGGCACACAAGAATTTCTATCATTTCTCCATTACAATATAATTCTTATTTTTGTTTAATAATTTGGAGTTAGAAAGGTTTTATAAAAACCAAGTAGCATTGCATTATTAAGATATTCACATGTAGGTACAGTCAATCTGTTTGGGAAAACAGATGACTTACCATTGAGTGGTAATAGATGAATCATTTTATAAGTCATTTACAATAATAAAATTTTATTCAATCAAATGAATACACATTAACAATGAAAAATAGGTATTCCAGAGGAGAAGTAAAAAAAATACAAATGGTAATCTTTTACCTAACTCTATTTGATATGCTGAAATAGAACCAAATTGTTGTGGAAAAACAACTTGATAGTTGTGTTCTAGGTCCAGGATTGTTGATCTCGAATAAGATACATAATTTGCATATTTATTCAAAAATTTTGAACCAGAGAAAATAATCAAGAATTTATAAGAATGTTTAAAAAGTTAAAAATAAGGATAATGAGAATATTACTTCAATTATTGGAAATAATGAACTAATTATACCACTAGATCAATGGCAAAATAATTAATTTGCAGTATTTGATCATTTCATTCTTGGAAATCAAGACACAGAGAATTGTTTGGTAGAAGAAGGCACAGAAAAGTAGATTGCTTTTGAAACTTCCAGGCAGATTAAAACTGTGTGCCCGACCGAGACTCGAACTAGGTACCTTTGCCTTTCTCGGGCAAGTGCTCCACCAACTGAGCTACCGAAGCACGACTCACGCCCGGTACTCACAGCTTTACTTCTGCCAGTACCTCGTCTCCTACCTTCCAAACTTTACAGAAGCTCTCCTGCGAACCTTGCAGACCTAGCACTCCTGAAAGAAAGGATATTGCGGAGACATGGCTGAGCCACAGCCTGGGGGATGTTTCCAGAATGAGATTTTCACTCTGCAGTGGAGTGTGCGCTGCTAGTTCTGCAAGGTTCGCAGGAGAGCTTCTGTAATGTTTGGAAGGTAGGAGACGAGGTACTGGCAGAAGTAAAGCTGTGAGTACCGGGTGTGAGTCATGCTTCAGTAACTCAGTTGGTGGAGCACTTGCCCGAGAAAGGCAAAGGTCCCGAGTTCGAGTCTCGGTCGGGCACACAGTTTTAATCTGCCAGGAAGTTTCATATCAGCGCACACTCCCCTGCAGAGTGAAAATCTCATTCTGGAAAAATCCCCCAGGCTGTGGCTAGGCCATGTCTCCGCAGTATCCTTTCTTTCAGGAGTGTTA